>NC_067398.1:393856176-394489093 GCF_016432865.1 Antechinus flavipes
AATTAGGAGCAATGCCTAGTGGGCAACCAAACTGTGCATATTTTTCAATGAATCTGTGAATATTTTCATATCATACTTAATTTTCTAGTGCTGAATCTTTTCAAAGTTGTTTCTCAGGCAAAAGTTATCCAATAAACATTTAATAGGTGCCTACTATGTTACAATTTTTATGCTAAATATTGTGGATATTATCACAATAAAAGAAACATAGAGTCTTATGAAACTCCTATTTGAAGGTTTTCTATCTTAATATGACCTACCAGAGATTGTCTAAAAGAATCACAGGACTTTAAGGAAATCCTTAATGAAGGTGCTATTATCAGCATGCAAATTTTGATTTTATGTTAGTGGATTTAAAAAATAACAAGCCTAATTTTATTTACTTAAGTGAACAATCATCTTTCCTCATCCCCCAACACACATACACACACAAACATACACCATACACACTGCTGATTTTTTCTTCTCTCCTACCTTCTTCATTTGGAATGGGGGGTTGAGGATTTAGTTTGGAGGGAAGGGCTGTGGTGGAGAAAAAATCCTTGTAACAAATATGCAAATGGAACAAGAGTGAAGGAGATGCTATCACACACATTTGGGGAACATCATCAATGGAAGATGGATCCATTTCCAGAGTCTAAACACCAAAACCCCCATTAAGAATAATGAAAATCCCTGGATGAGGGGTGAGATATAAGCTCTCTGGCTTCTAGGCAGTGAGGGCCAGGTTGATTAAATGTTATATCTGATTTTATAATGTTGTTGTTATTATTGTATTGTATAATACACACACACACACACACACACACACACACACACATATATATTTGTATGAATATATTCCTTCCTTTCTTCCTTCTTACTCTTCTTACTTCACTTGTATTAGTAGATTATGAACTTTTAAATCTATTTAAAGAATCCAAAATTTCTTTTCCTTCACCCCTAAATTGGAGCCCATGCTGCAATACAAGGGCTTAGTTAAGATCAATATCATCTTAATTCTAGAGACTTAATTCTAAGCTAAACTTTTTTTTTATACAAATATTCCTAATTTACTATTGCTGAAACTCCTTTTAAGGAACTATTAAAGACCCTCCTCACTGGACTGATAAAAATTCATGATAACTTGCCTACTGGTGATCCAATCCAGTTTCTTAATTTTGATAATTTTCTATTCTGCCTCAGCATGGGGAATCCTCTTGCTCCGGGAAGTACAATCAGATCAACAATGCCTTTGCTTCTGGAAGGAACATCTTATTTGACTCTCCTATGATTCCACACAACACATTTATTATTTCCTATGGCAAAAGATCATTCCTTAGCTATCATTCTCTTATGTGTTATTTTTTCCTATTCAGATGTAAGTCCTCTGGATTCAATGTCTGAATTACTTGTATTTGTATTCATACAGTAAGCATTCAAATTATCAATAAACCTAATCATCAGTCCTATCTTGATCTTCATCTTTTTCCTCCTCCTCCTCCTTATTATCTGTCTCTTTGTTGGTCTCTCTGCTTGTCTCCCTACCTGTTTCTATATGACCATTTCTCTCAATTCTATCCACCTAAATATTTTTTGGAAGGATTGATTGAATGAATGCTACTGACTGGCTACAAAACTCTCACAAACTCTGGAAAAGTATATAAGCAGAAAAATCTAAATGTAAGCAAAATTCTTTTATGTTATAAGTAAAATAATATAAGCACTCTTCCTACACTTTTCATATAGACATATTTGCTTTTAGGGTGGTGAAACAACAATAAAACAATCCTTATTGTTCATTAGAAAGTCTTTCCTTCCTTCCTTCCTTCTTTCTTTCCTTCCTTCCTTCCTTCCTTCCTTCCTTCCTTCCTTCCTTCCTTCCTTCCTTCCTTCCTTCCTTCCTTCCTTCTTTCTTTCCTTCCTTCCTTTCATCCTTCCTTCCTTTTTTCCTTCTTTCATTTCTTTCTGCCTCCCTGCCTTCCTTTCTCCATCTCCCTGCCTTCCTCCCTATTTCCCCTCTTTTTTCCTTGCTTTTTCCTCTCTTCCTTTCTTCCTCCATCTCTCCATCTTCTCTTTATTCCTCCCTCCCTCCCTTTCTTTCCTTCCTTCCTTTGTTTCATTCTCCCAACATATCTTTTATATGAATATTCCATATTCATGCCTGGACTATTACAATAGTCTTCTAATTGGTTATTCTCTCTCAAGTCTTTCCTAACTCCAAACCATCCTCTACTTATTTGCCAAAGAGATTTGATTAAAGTACAATTCTTACCATGTCCTCTTTTTAATAAATGGTTCCCTCTTACCCCCAAAATAAATATAAAATGCTTTGCTTGGCATTCAGAGTCCCTCCTAACTTGGTCCCTTTCTATTTTTCTAGTTTTCTTACACTTTACATTCTTCCATGCTCTGTAATTCCAAATAATACTCCATTTCACAGTCCCATCATCTCGCCTCTATGTCCTAGCTTCCCCAGAAAACTTCCTGTAAGATATACCTCAAATCTTGGCCTTTCTTGGACCTTTCTTCTTTAACAAATGCTAGTGTCTTCTCTTTGAGATTGTTTTCCTACTACAGAATACATACATACACATACACATACATACATACATATATATATATATATATATATATATATATATATATATATGTATAATGTGAACATGGATTCCCACCTACATTATAATGTGAGCTCTTTGAAAAAAAGAAATGGGGTCCTCCCTACTACCCTTTCTTTCTAGCCTTAAAACTTAATACAGTCTCAATAAATGCTTGTTACAGAGAAAAACAGTTAAGTAAAACACAGTTAAGTTGACAAAATCTGCACCTGACAGCCATTCCAACTTCTTGCACCAGTAGTTTTGCTTCTTTTTACTGAGAAGAGGACCAAAATGGTTAATTGAATTTACTCTGAGTATAGCTGATTTATTTATTTAGTTAGTTTAGTTATTTATATTATAGTTGTTCATATTATTCTTTTGATTCAGTTTTCTTTCTTCATGCAGATCTTTCTGTAGCTTTAAATTATTCATATCTGTAAGAAATTACAAGAAACAAATTCAGTTTAATCACATAGAAATTTTTGGTCTACCCAAGTGATGGTAACATACTTCATTTCTAGTTTTTTTTTTTCCTAATGAAAGATTTGTTATTATGACTATCTTCACGCACATATGGAGCCTTCTTTTCTTGATTTCCAAGGATTATATACCAATGGGGGAAATAATTCGGTCAAAGCCTATGACTTCTTGAATCATTGAACCAATTCATAGCTCTACCACCAATGTGTCTCTCTTCTGTAGTCTTTCTAAGGTATTGCTATTGGTATTGATGTCACATTATACATAGCATTCATACCTTATTCATTCTTTTTTTAAACTTCTGACTATTGCATTGTGATTTCAGTTTCCTAGCACTAACTTGAACAGTGACTGATGAATGTGTCTGAAAAGGCTGGAAGGAGGCACTGTGTGCATTATAATGAGCTCCTGAAGTTGTTGCTAAACTTCTGCCTATGGGGATTGAAAATAGAAAGATTTAAAGAAAAAAAATACTTCTATCCAATAAGTAATTCCCCCCACTAGCATATGTCAGTACCATCCCTATTAGGATTAGGAGGTCATTCTGTTTCAGTATTACATTCTATCTTTTGTGTTTCTGATAGTAGAAAATGACTTGCTAATTCAAAGTAGAGTAACTTCAATGAAATGATATTCTACTGAATTGAGTTCTTTTTGTTTCCATGTTTAGGGTTTTCTTGAATGCTCTAAAACAAATTGTCCATTAACCCTCATCAAAGGAAGAAGAAAATGACCCAAGGGGCAAAGTAACTAGTGAGAATTTCTTGGAATTAGATAAAACAAATCAATGATTGATATCTATATGAGATTTTGCTATGAATAATTAAAATTCAGCCAACATTTATTAAATACCTACTATGTTCAAGACATTCTGGTAGGTTCTAGGTGTTTTTATTTTTGTCCTCTAAATGCTTACATTTACTTAGAGAGAAGGATGCAACATAAATACAGACAAATATAATGTAGAGATAGAGTGAAGGAAGCACAGAGCAAAGAGAACTTCAGCAAAGGGTACAAGGAAAATTGGAGGAGAAAAATCTCTAATAGCATAGGGAAAGTCACAGGAAAGTTTATGGAGGAACAGATAATTAAGCTGAAACTTGAAGGAACATGGATCCATGATTACTCAGATTCAAACAATAATTGTTAATGATTCTCTATCAACCTGAAAGGAGGTTTGTAGAGGAGTAACCCATGGATCTATCCTGGAGAAAGGCTTAGGTGAAATATTTATACAATGTACAAATGACTCAAAGCTGGGAGGGACAGCTAGCATGTTGAATGACAATTAAGATTCTAAAAGATCTTTATAGGAAAGAATGTTGGATTGACTGAAATAAAATGAAATTTAATAGGAATGGCCATAACATCTTACTTTTAGGTTAATAAAATTCAACTTTGCATGTACAAGTCAGTGAGGCAATTAATCTTTGCAAATGATCTGGGGAGTTAGTGGACTAGAAACTTCATTTGAGTTAGCAGTGTAATATACTTGTTTAGGCTTCATTAATAGAGGTATAGTGTACAGAACTAGTGAGATAACAATTCTGCTGAACTCTAATCATTTCTCAAATTTTATATTGAGATCTGAGTGACACATTTTAGGAAAAATGGAAGACATCCAGATGTAGGCAACAAAACCAATGTAGGAATTCTAGTTCATGCCTTATTCTAGTTCACATTAATTCAATTCTATTTAATATTGCTTATTAAGAACAAAACATTGGTCTAAGAACTGAAGATAAATAGGCAAAACAAAAATCAACTCCTGTCTTTGAGTTTATATTTTATGTGGGGATTGGTTGAAGAAACTGAGGAAGCTTATCCCAGAGAATAGAAAAATTAAGGGCTATCTTATTTTAGATAATTGTTTTCAAGTACTTGAACAATTCTTTTATGAAAAGACTTTTAGACTTTTCCTCTTTGTCCCAATAAGGTAGAACTAGGGAAAAAAAAAGGGGGGGTGCGCAAATTATAAAAAGGTGAATATATGTTTGATAGAAATAAATACTTCCTAAGGAAAAGAGCTATTCCAAACTGGAATGTGCTACTGACTTCTGGAAATTATAGGTCATTTAACCAAGTCTGTACAATCTCTTACTGGTGGGTGTGCTGTAAAAGTCCAAGTTGAACTGGACTTGGCAATTTTTGAGGTTTTTTCTTATTCTGAGATTTGGTCATTTTAAGAATCTTCAGGGTCAAGGAAAAGGTTTTCATATGTTTTGTTTGTTTTTATTTTTTAAAGGATGGGAGGAGATAGTAGCATGGTACAGTGATGCAGGTAATAGAAAAAAATTAGTATGTAGAGAAAATTAGAAGATGAGAGTGAGAGACGGATGAATGATAGAACAAGTTCTGAAAGGAGATAAGAAGGGAGGAGTAGGAAGAGCACAAGTAGCAAGTTTAGCCTATGCAAATAAAAGGGCTGTTTCATCCTCAAATATTTATACAAAGAAGAGGATGATGATAAAATATTTAATAGTAATAACCATTAACTATTATTATTATTAAATATTAATCTTCAACCAACTTGGTGTCCACTGTTCAAAACTTTTTTTCAGCAGTGTTCAGCATCTTTTTGTAGAAATGGAAAAGCTGGGTGTTGAGAATTGGCAGGATATAAATGGTACAACAAAGGGAAAAAGATTTAAAGTTTAAGGATAGCTAATAGTTTATCTACTCAACTCTAAATTCATTTCTGTGAAGAGAGAACAGGGAGACTCAAGCTGAACTAATGGATGAGGACACTAAAGAGAGATTGAGAAAACAGAGTTCAAAGAAAAGATAAGAAATAGGATTACAATTAGTGAGACAGTGGTAGAGGAAAAAATTCAGGAGACAGACCAAAAAAGGGATTTTTCAGTATTCAAAGTAATGGTGGCAAAATATGACAATCCCTGTAGGTGACATTAGTATACTGGAGAATCAAGAATAATAGATGCTGATAAACTGAGAGGGACAATAAAATGAATATTGAAGTCTTTAAGGAGAAGGGCAGAGGCTGGAATATAGAGGAAGAATGTGAACCACTGTGAATTTATTGTGAAAGAAGAGAGAAGGAACCGGACTTTGAAACTTACAGGTTGCTTTAGACAGATTAAATAAATCTCAAATAAATAGAGGTTTTTGAGATGCAGCAGTAAAAGGGAGAGTGAAAATGATAGTAGGGGAAAAAAAAAACAGTTTGCTGACTCTTCCTCCTGGCCTAGGACAGATGTGTGGGGCTTTGAAGATGGTGGCCAGAGACATACTCTTCAAAGAATAGGAAGGTTTCTGGGACATTAAGAAGATAGAAAAAATATAAGAGAAAAAGGTCAAGGTGAGAAAGACTTTGGTAAATATAGATTAAGAATTCTAGAAAATAAACATTTGTTGTTATTCATAGTCAGCTTAATTTAGAAAAAAATCATTCTTATTCATAACTTCAGATTCTATATGTCTATTCTTCAAAATTCTCTACATCCACTCCCTATTTAAGGACAGTATACTTAAATTCATTTTACTTAGTATTAAATTTTGGTTCAAATAATATTATAGCGTATCAACTGACTCTAAATGGCCTGTGACTATGTGGATTGTCTTAGTTATAAACACAATGCTATTGGAAATATATAATCTCTTTTTGACTTTTCTCTTTTTTTCTGAAAAACAAGGAAAATTCATAATGGTCTTAGGTGCAAAGGGTAATGAAACAAGATATGACACTTTTAGCTACTTCTCTGATGAGCTAATATATCTAAAAATCTAGGCCCACATTCAAAATGTTGGAAGGTTTATAGAAATCCATGGGTAGGTGTTGGAATCCTTACTAACTGCTAAGTAATTAGAGTTGATCTAATCTTACAAGAAGTTGTTTTGGCCAGAACCTGAAACAAGGTACTAAGTAGAACTAATCAAGACAAGGCTTGTGTTCCTACCTTTACTCATTGCTGCTCTTCTGGTGGGTTATAAAACCTGTCTGCTGGAGCCAGTGCATCTTTATCAAAGATTAAAAAATTAATGGTATAGAGAACTAAATTTAGAAGTTCTCTAGGGTTACCCGTGGCTCCCCCTTTCTTTTGTTTTTGGAGGAGTGTCTTAATGTCTCTGTTTCTTCTTTCTACTATTGCTTGACCTTGAGGATTGAAAGGTATGCCAGTAGTGTGTAAAATCTTATACTGTGCACAAAAGTGTTCAAAATGTTTGGAGGTATATGCCGGTCCATTATCTGTTTTTATTTCTTGTGGCACACCCATAATTGCGAATGCTTGAATGAGGAATTCAGTGACCACTCGGGCTGTCTCTTTTGCTGCTGGTATGGCAAAAGTGAATCCTGAAAAGGTGTCTACCACAACGTGGATAAAAGACAGACGACCAAAAGATTTATAATGGGTCACATCCATTTGCCAGATTTCATTGGGTCTCAAACCACGAGGGTTCTTCCCTGGAGGCAGTGTAGGATAGTGGGCAAGCATCAATATTCATTAGGGAGATTGGTCTATAATTTTCTTTCTCTGTTTTCAGCCTACCTGGTTTAGGTATCAGTACCATGTCTGTGTCATAAAAGGAGTTTGGTAGGACTCCTTCAATCCCTATTTTTTCAAATAGTTTATATAGCATTGGAGTTAATTGTTCTTTAAATGTTTGGTAGAATTCACATGTAAATCCATCTGGTCCTGGGGATTTTTTCTTAGGGAGTTGATTGATAGTATGTTCTATTTCTTTTTCTGAGATGGGACTGTTTAGGATATTTACTTCTTCCTCTGTTAGTTTGGGCAAGCTATATTTTTGGAGGTATTTTTCTATTTCATTTAAGTTGTCGAATTTATTGGCATAAAGTTGGGCAAAGTAACTCCTAATTATTGCTCTAATTTCCTCTTCGTTAGTGGCGAGTTCTCCCTTTTCATTTTTAAGACTAACAATTTGATTTTCCTCTTTCCTTTTTTAATCAGATTTACTAAGGGTTTGTCTATTTTGTTGGTTTTTTCATAGAACCAACTCTTAGTTTTATTAATTAATGCAATAGCTTTTTTACTTTCAATTTTATTGATCTCTCCTTTTATTTTTAGAACTTCAAGTTTAGTGTTTGACTGGGGGTTTTTAATTTGTTCCTTTTCTAGCATTTTTAGTTGCAAACCCAATTCATTGACCTTCTCTTTCTCTATTTTATACAAATAGGCCTCTAGAGATATGAAATTTCCCCTTATTACCGCTTTGGCTGCATCCCATACATTTTGGTATGATGTCTCATTATTATCGTTTTCTTGGGTGAAGTTATTAATTATGTCTATGATTTGCTGTTTCACCCAATCATTCTTTAGTATGAGATTATTTAGTTTCCAATTATTTTTTGGTCTACTTTCCCCTGGCTTTTTGTTGAATGTAATTTTCATTGCATCATGGTCTGAAAAGGATGCATTTACTATTTCTGCCTTACTACATTTGAGTTTGAGGTTTTTATGTCCTAATATATGGTCAATTTTTGTATAGGTTCCATGAACTGCTGAAAAGAAAGTGTATTCCTTTCTGTCTCCATTACATTTTTTCCAGAGATCTATCATATCTAACTTTTCTAGTATTCTATTTACCTCTTTGACTTCTTTCTTATTTATTTTGTGGTTTGATTTATCTAATTCTGAGAGTGCAAGGTTAAGATCTCCCACTATTATGGTTTTACTGTCTATTTCTTCTTGCAGCTCTCTTAATTTCTCTTTTAAGAATTTAGATGCTACACCACTTGGTGCATATATGTTTAATATAGATAGTGCTTCATTATCCATGCTACCCTTTAGCAAGATATAGTGCCCTTCCTTATCTTTTTTAATTAGATCAATTTTTGCTTTAGCTTGATCTGAGATCAGGATGGCTACCCCTGCTTTTTTGACTTCACCTGAAGCATAGTAGATTTTGCTCCAACCTTTTACCTTTAACCTGCATGTATCTCCCCACTTCAGGTGTGTTTCCTGTAAACAACATAGTGTAGGATTCTGGCTTTTAATCCATTCTGCTAACCGCTTTCTCTTAATGGGGGAGTTTACCCCGTTCACATTTATGGTTAGAATGACCAATTCTGTATTACTTGCCATCTTGTTAACCCCGGTTTATGCTTTTCTCCCTTCTTTCCCCTTTCCTCCCTTCCTACTATTAAGCTTGTGAGCACCACTTGCTTCTCACAGCTCTCCCTTTTTAGTATCCCTCCCCCCGCCTTAGAGTTCCTCCCCCTATCTTACCCCTTTCCCTCCCAGTTTCCGTATTCCCTTCCGCTTAGTTTATTCCTTCCCTTTTCACTTTTCCCTTCTCACTTTTCCAGTTGTGGTATTACAGTGGGGAATGGGAGCACTAATTGTTGTGGGTTTTTTGAGTCTTTTTAGTACTATCCAACCCTGCATGAGCCCATTTGTGGTTCTAAGCAAAGATATTGGACTAATTTGCCATTTATTTTTCCAGATCATTTTATACTTAAGGAACTGAGGTAAGTAGGTCAAATGACTTGTCCAGAGTCACATATCTAATAAGTATATGAAAATAGATTTGAACTCATCCTACTGATTCCAGAGTGAGAACTTTATCCTTGCTATCTAGCAATAAAAATCATGTCATGTTCAATTAAACTAGATTTTTTAGTCATCTGAATGAAATAAATTCTCACAGAACCAAGAAAAATAAGATGAAAAAGAAAGGTAAAACCTATATCAGGTTTGTATAAAAACTATTTACTCAGATGTAGAACAGGTGGGTGGAAGAGTGGATAAAATGCTAGTCCTGGAGTCAGGATAACTCAATATGGATGTGGTATATTTGTGAGTGATGACAAGATTAGCTAGGACACACTATGCGTGGCTGAAGTAGATTAAAGAAGTAGCTTATGGGAGGTCAGTAAGTTGAGGAATTGATGGATTAGGGTATTTGAGGAAGAGTCAATTTGTATGTTGAAGTCCCCTAAAATAATGTAAGGAGTTTGAGAGGAGAGAAAAATTATAAACCAGGCATCAAACTCATTGAGGAATGAAAGAGAATGACCTGGGAGTCTGTAGAGAATAGCTCCCAGGATTTCAATTGCATGCTATGACTAGCATGAACCTAAAAGGAAAAGAGGTTATTACTAAGTGATGGAGAAAGAGAAGAATCTGGAACTGGCAGTGGGGAGCTAGGAGTACTTCGGCTCCCTCTCCTTGACCAGTGAGCCAAGGAAAATGAGTGAAAGTACAGCCAGATTTGGAAAAAGTGGTCAGAGAATCTGTGCCATCAGAGGGAAGCCAAGTTTCAATAATACCTAATAGATGAAAGAAGTGGGATAGCAATAGATTTAAGATGGATAGAAATGTGTTGCTTATGACACAGTGGAAAGTTTAGGTAAAGCTAGAACAAGACTTTGGGGGTGGCAGGTTGATGGGGATAGAAATGATGAATCTGGTAGGAGGTATAGAATGTAATTTGGGTTATTATTTGCAAGCATTTAGGATCAATGGGATATGAAATATGTAACCAGGTGGAAGAATGTTCATCACTGAGTGGAAGATACCATCCTATATCTTCAAAGGATAGACACATCAGGAAAGAGAAAACCTGAAACTGAAGGGAGAGTTGCTTTACTTTGCACTAAAAGTTCTCCACATCCTAGTTGAGATTTTGTATTGTCAGCAGGAAGTGGAAGATGTCTTGTGCTGGCACAGATGGAAATGTTTCCTTTGGGGAAGATAGAAGATGTCCAACCTGGCACCTAGCAGCCAAAAAAGGTATCTATGGGGCAAAAGAACTTAGGACAATGCCTAGGAATGCTCAAGAATTCTTTACCATATTAAAACAATTAGAGTCCCTGGAAATTATATCAGGGTTCTTAAACTACAACTTCAGCTTTTGGTTTTTCTCTGATGATCCTGGATGACTCCACAATATTAGATACTTCACTCAACACAGAAACAGAATTCTTCTGAATATAATTCTCAGTCCCTTACATTCCATTAAAGGAATGATTTTTTTATTTCTTTTTAAAAATTTTATTTTAAATTTATGTAATAAAGCAAGCACTTCCATAACATAGTACAATAAAAAGATGATTGTACATGAAATTGTAAATATGTTATGTACAACTTGGCTATTCCTTTCTAATATACAAGACAATTATCATGCAATTTTTTTTTCTTCCCCCACTGCCCTAGATATAGCTAGCATTAGACATGTATGAGTGTGTGTAAAATCACTCTATACATACTTCTATTTATTGATTCTTTCTCTGGATGGCATCAATCTTCATATGTCCTTTATAGTTAATTTGGTTATTTATAATAGACAAAATAATTCATTCAAAATTCTTTTAAAAATATGTTATTTCTGTATACAATGTTCTCTTGGATCTGCTCATTTCATTCTTCATTATTTCAGTCCATGTTTTTCTAAGATCATTGAGCTCAGCATTTCTTATAGCATAGTAGTATTCCAAAATGATGTTATATCACAACTTGTTCAGCTATTCTCCAATTGATGGACATCCCTGAAATTTCTAGTTTAAAGTAATCATTCTATATTTAAAATCTATAGAATCACAAGTACCCTGGAGATAGATTTCAAGATATTTGTGAAGTTAAATGGGGAAAAAAATCCTGATTTTTACCAAACTCTAACTGAAATGTAGTATTTCCTTTAGTTATTTTAAAACAAAAATAATCCAACAGTTTTGCCAAACTGCCAAAAACATCCACAACGTAAAAATAATAATAATAAAAAAAATGATCTGCTTCAAGGACTTTAAGGCATATGTAAATTCCTTTCAATGTTGACTTTATCATAATCCAAAGGCACATTCCAAAGAAATAGTCTTTTTTGGGGGGGGGCGTGGAGTCTAGATTTATGAGGGTGGCCATAATTATCATTAACCACCTATATATCCTTCTAGACTCACATTGATGGACTTCCGGTTAAGATGGCAGAGAGGAGGCTCACAGCTGCATAAGCTCCACCATTTCTCTCACTATCCATTTCATTACAAGCCTCTGAATTAATGCTTGACTGAAAAAAAACCCACAAATAGTTACCAAGAGAAGCCATCCTTGAGATTCGCCAAGAAAGGTCTGTCTTTACTGGACGGCTGGGACGGTTTTAGATCGGGCACAGGCGGCGGGCAGCGGCAGTGAGAGCACGGGAGCAGACTGGAGAGGGGGTGGGGAGTGATCGCAGCCATCTCTGCGGGGAGAGCTTCGCTACAGGTTTGGATACTTTGCTCCGGCAGCAAGTCAGCAGCCCAGCAGAGAAGCTAAAAACACTGGGGGTGAAGAATACAACCCCAAACAGCTGGAGTCTCTCGGGACCTGGCCGCCCCCTCCTTCCCCCCCCCCCCCCCCCACAGTGACTCAGCACACTCTGGGATCTCAGAGCGCAGGCGCACACAGTCCTGCTAGTGCCTCACTGCTGCCCCCTGCAGTCTGTAGAGGAAGCTCGATAACACACCCAGCCCCTCCCCCAAAGAAAGACTCCAGTTTTTTCTGTTTTTCTTTGGTAGTTTGTCTTTGATTATTAGACAGAATGAGCAAGAAACTGAAGAGGACTTTAACCCTTGACAGCTTCTATACAGATAGAGAGCAGACTCTAAATCCTGAGGAGACTAAAAACAGGCAGTCCCCAGGTGAATCCCCAAAGGAGGAGATCATCTGTTCCTCAGCACAGATGAACCTCATAGAAGTGATAAGGAAGGGCACTATATCTTGCTAAAGGGTAGCATGGATAATGAAGCACTATCTATATTAAACATATATGCACCAAGTGGTGTAGCATCTAAATTCTTAAAAGAGAAATTAAGAGAGCTGCAAGAAGAAATAGACAGTAAAACCATAATAGTGGGAGATCTTAACCTTGCACTCTCAGAATTAGATAAATCAAACCACAAAATAAATAAGAAAGAAGTCAAAGAGGTAAATAGAATACTAGAAAAGTTAGATATGATAGATCTCTGGAAAAAATGTAATGGAGACAGAAAGGAATACACTTTCTTTTCAGCAGTTCATGGAACCTATACAAAAATTGACCATATATTAGGACATAAAAACCTCAAACTCAAATGCAGTAAGGCAGAAATAGTAAATGCATCCTTTTCAGACCATAATGCAATGAAAATTACATTCAATAAAAAGCCAGGGGGAAGTAGACCAAAAAATAATTGGAAACTAAATAATGTCATACTAAAGAATGATTGGGTGAAACAGCAAATCATAGACATAATTAATAACTTCACCCAAGAAAACGATAATAATGAGACATCATACCAAAATGTATGGGATGCAGCCAAAGCGGTAATAAGGGGAAATTTCATATCTCTAGAGGCCTATTTGTATAAAATAGAGAAAGAGAAGGTCAATGAATTGGGTTTGCAACTAAAAATGCTAGAAAAGGAACAAATTAAAAACCCCCAGTCAAACACTAAACTTGAAATTCTAAAAATAAAAGGAGAGATCAATAAAATTGAAAGTAAAACAACTATTGCATTAATTAATAAAACTAAGAGTTGGTTCTATGAAAAAACCAACAAAATAGACAAACCCTTAGTAAATCTGATTAAAAAAAGGAAAGAGGAAAATCAAATTGTTAGTCTTAAAAATGAAAAGGGAGAACTCGCCACTAACGAAGAGGAAATTAGAGCAATAATTAGGAGTTACTTTGCCCAACTTTATGCCAATAAATTCGACAACTTAAATGAAATAGAAAAATACCTCCAAAAATATAGCTTGCCCAAACTAACAGAGGAAGAAGTAAATATCCTAAACAGTCCCATCTCAGAAAAAGAAATAGAACAAACTATCAATCAATTCCCTAAGAAAAAATCCCCAGGACCAGATGGATTTACATGTGAATTCTACCAAACATTTAAAGAACAATTAACTCCAATGCTATATAAACTATTTGAAAAAATAGGGATTGAAGGAGTCCTACCAAACTCCTTTTATGACACAGACATGGTACTGATACCTAAACCAGGTAGGCTGAAAACAGAGAAAGAAAATTATAGACCAATCTCCCTAATGAATATTGATGCTAAAATCTTAAATAAAATATTAGCAAAAAGATTACAGAAAATCGTCACCAGGATAATACACTATGACCAAGTAGATTTATACCAGGAATGCAGGGCTGGTTCAATATTAGGAAAACTATTAGCATAATTGACTATATCAATAACCAACCAAACAAAAACCATATGATCATCTCAATAGATGCAGAAAAAGCATTTGATAAAATCCAACATCCATTCCTAATAAAAACACTTGAGAGCATAGGAATAAACGGACTTTTCCTTAAAATAGTCAGGAGTATATATTTAAAACCATCAGTAAGCATCATATGCAATGAAGAAAAACTGGAACCTTTCCCAGTAAGATCTGGAGTGAAGCAAGGTTGCCCACTATCACCATTATTATTTAATATCGTATTAGAAACACTAGCCTCGGCAATAAGAGTCGAGAAAGATATTAAAGGAATTAGAGTAGGCAATGAGGAAACCAAACTATCACTCTTTGCAGATGATATGATGGTATACCTAGAGAACCCCAGAGATTCTACTAAAAAGCTATTGGAAATAATTCATGATTTTAGCAAAGTAGCTGGCTACAAAATAAATCCCCATAAATCCTCAGCATTTTTATACATCATCAACAAAACCCAACAGCAAGAGATACAAAGAGAAATTCCATTCAGAATAACTGTTGATACCATAAAATATTTGGGAATCTATCTACCAAAGGAAAGTCAGGAATTATATGAGCAAAATTATAAAAAAGTCTCCACACAAATAAAGTCAGACTTAAATAATTGGGAAAATATTAAGTGCTCTTGGTTCGGCCGAGCGAACATAATAAAGATGACAATACTCCCTAAACTAATCTATTTATTTAGTGCTATACCAATCAGACTTCCAAGAAAATATTTTAATGATCTAGAAAAAATAACAACAAAATTCATATGGAACAATAAAAAGTCGAGAATCTCAAGGGAATTAATGAAAAAAAAATCAAATGAAGGTGGCCTAGCAGTACCTGATCTAAAATTATATTATAAAGCAGCAGTCACCAAAACCATTTGGTATTGGCTAAGAAATAGATTAGTGGATCAGTGGAAAAGGTTAGGTTCACAAGACAGAATAGTCAACTATAGCAATCTAGTGTTCGACAAACCCAAAGCCCCTAACTTCTGGGAAAAGAATTCATTATTTGATAAAAACTGCTGGGATAATTGGAAATTAGTATGGCAGAAATTAGGCATGGACCCATACTTAACACCATATACCAAGATAAGATCAAAATGGGTCCATGACCTAGGCATAAAGAATGAGATTATAAATAAATTAGAGGAACATAGAATAGTTTATCTCTCAGACTTGTGGAGGAGAAAGAAATTTGTGACCAAAGATGAACTAGAGACCATTACTGATCACAAAATAGAAAATTTTGATTACATCAAATTAAAAAGCCTTTGTACAAATAAAACTAATGCAAACAAGATTAGAAGGGAAGCAACAAACTGGGAAAACATCTTCACAGTTAAAGGTTCTGATAAAGGCCTCATTTCCAAAATATATAGAGAACTGACTCAAATTTATAAGAAATCAAGCCATTCTCCAATTGATAAATGGTCAAAGGATATGAACAGACAATTTTCAGAGGATGAAATTGAAACTATTACCACTCATATGAAAGAGTGTTCCAAATCATTATTGATCAGAGAAATGCAAATTAAGACAACTCTGAGATACCACTACACACCTGTCAGATTGGCTAAGATGACAGGAAAAAATAATGATGAATGTTGGAGGGGATGTGGGAAAACTGGGACACTAATGCATTGTTGGTGGAGTTGTGAACGAATCCAACCATTCTGGAGAGCAATCTGGAATTATGCCCCCAAAATTATCAAATTGTGCATACCCTTTGATCCAGCAGTGTTTCTATTGGGCTTATATCCCAAAGAAATACTAAAGAAGGGAAAGGGACATGTATGTGCCAAAATGTTTGTAGCAGCCCTGTTTGTAGTGGCTAGAAAATGGAAAATGAATGGATGCCCATCAATTGGAGAATGGCTGGGTAAATTGTGGTATATGAATGTTATGGAATATTATTGCTCTGTAAGGAATGACCAGCAGGATGAATACAGAGAGGACTGGCGAGACTTACATGAACTGATGCCAAGTGAAATGAGCAGAACCAGGAGATCATTATATACTTAGACAATGATATTGTATGAGAACATATTTTGATGGAAGTGGATTTCTTTGACAAAGAGACCTAATTGAGTTTCAATTGATAAATGACGGACAAAAACAGCTACACCCAAAGAAAGAACACTGGGAAACGAATGTGAACTATCTGCATTTTTGTTTTTCTTCCCAGGTTATTTATACCTTCTGAATCCAATTCTCCCTATGCAACAAGAGAACTGTTTGGTTCTGCAAACATATATTGTATCTAGGATATACTGCAACATATCCAACATATAAAGGACTGCTTGCCATCTAGGGGAGGGGGTGGAGGGTGGGAGGGGAAAAAATTGGAACAGAAACAAGTGCAAGGGATAATGTTGTAAAAAAAAATTACCCTGGCATGGATTCTGTCAATATAAAGTAATTATTAAATAAAAATTAAAAAAAAATAGACTCACATTGAAGTTCTGATACTTGCAATGGTTTATTTAAACTCATTTAATTCTAGAGCAGGAAGTCTAAGCCTTTGACAAAAATCAGTGATCTAAGTGAGCCTCTAAAAATACAACTCACTTATAATTTGGGATGAAGGAAAGTCCTTCCTCATATTTTCTAGTACTTTAAGCCAACATCTTAGAATTAAAAATATATTTTTCAGCTGAGTCCCTTAAAATGTGGCTATAGGTATCATTTATTGGGCAAAAAAAAAAAAGAAATCAGGTTTAATCTGAAAACTAATAATAATAACAAATAATAACAACAACAATAAACTATTATTATTACTATTACTACTACTATCAGCATCATCACCACCATTACTATTATTACACTACTTCTATTAGTACTACTACTAGCATATATACTGCATCTTAAGGTTTGCAAAGCACTTTACAGATTTTATCTCATTCTATCACTATAACAACCCTGGGGAATAGATTTTATTTTTCAGTTAAGATAACTGAAACACAGAAAATTTAAATAACTTGCCAGAATTATTAACACAGTAAGTATTTGTGACCTAATTTAAACTTAGGTCTTCTTGACTCTAGATCCAATGCTCTATTCACTGGGCCACCTAACTGCCTTTAAATATTAATAATAACATATTAATTTATGGTCTATGAATTCACCAAGGATTGCTCTTAGGAATATTTGACTTCAGCTTTTGTCTAGGAAGGGGAAAGAATTCTTAGTCTAAATGCAAATAGCATAGACTGAGTCTTTAGAAGATACTAGAAATGCTAGAGTGAGAAGGCAGTTTACTACTGCTGCAATCATTCATAGATCTCTAGCTCCAAAGCCATTGTCTATTGTATATGGCCACAGATCTAAAATTGAAAGGTTGATTCTTACCATTAGAATTCTAACCTGTGAAAACTGTAAAATAGCAATAGTCAGCATTTTAAATCAATAGAAGAAACAAGGAGCTGAGTATAATATGATTATAAAAAACAAAATCATGTAGTAAAAGGTAAAAATAGTAATTATATTAAACAAATGAGGTGCGAGAGTGAACCAACATGAAGGATTTAGATAAGGGGAAAAGACTGATAGTTCTGAAATCTTACTTAAATGAATGAGTTAAAAAAGGGGGAAAAATATCATCCTCTAAAATTTCTAAGGAAAGAAGAGAGGGAGAGAATAGGATAAAGTGGGATAGAGAATAGTGTGTAAATTAATGAGAGTTGGATAAGATGTCTTGATTAATGGGAAAGGGATAAAGAAGAAAAGTGTGAAGTGAAAAAATAAAGGAAGAATTTAGGGGCAGTGGTGCTGAAGTTAAGTAATAGCAAGACAAGTTAGTAGATAGAAGCAAAATAGAAGTGTTAGCAAGGATAGGAAATAAGAGGCAATGTATGGATATAAATAGGTTTACATATATGCATATTTGTATATAAGTATGTGTATATATATGTATGTGTATATACATATATATATACATACATTACATTACATTACAAAGAAAATGTAAAAGGAAGCAAGAAAAACATGGACAATTCTGAATACAATATGCCTTATTATTATATAAGCTTTCTTGAAATTGAAATTTGTTATCTCTTTTGAATCCCTTATAAAACAATTGTTTTATTTATTTATTTTTATTTAATTTTTAAATAAAATAGTAAAAATTCAAAACAATGACACATTGTTTTGAGTCATTGCAATTATATTAGAATCTTTGTGGCCCTATTTAGGGGCTTGGCAAAGTAGTCTGACATTTCCTTTTCTAGTTCATTTTATAGATAGGGAAACTGAGGCAAACAAGCTTAAATAATTTGCTCAGGATCACACAGCCAATAAATCTCTAAATCCGGATTTGAATTTTAGGAAAATGAGTCTTCCTGACTCCAGGTCCAATGCTCTATCCACTAAGCCATTTAGCTTCTCTCTTTATCTCTTTCTGTTTGTGTCTGTGTCTGTGTCTCTCTCACTCAAATTTTTATAAATGCTGTTTTGATGAACAAAATCATCTGAGAGCATTATTAAATCTATAATACTCTCTGTGTGTGTGTATGTGTGCTTGTGTGTATGTGTATGTTTGGTTGTGTGTGTGTGTGTGTGTGTGTGTGTGTGTGTGTGTGTGTATGTGAATCAGGGAAGCTAGATGGCTCATTGGATAAAGAATTGGACCTCAAGTGATGAAGTCCTGAGTCCAAATCCATTCTCAGATTCTTAGCAGCTGTGTGATCCTGGGTCAGTAACTTTAATTGTCTGCCTCAGTTTCCTTATTTTTATAATGAAATAATTGAACTTATACTACTTTCTCAGAGGACTGGTATGAAGAAAGCATTTTGAAAAACCTTGAAGCTTTGTATAAATGTTAACTATTATTGTTATGCCTGTAGAATTCCTTTGAGAGAATATGCCAACAACACTATCATAAAAAGAAAACATTAGTTTACCATGACTTATTCTTCCCTTTACATAAGCCATCTGTTTTATAATCTTTTTTCAGTGTTTTGCCAGGGATCCATGCCAAGCTCACCCATCTATAGTGTTCCCAGCATCTATCTTTTACTCCTTTTTGAAAACTGAAATGACATTTATAAGATTCAAAACTTTGACACTTATTCCTTTCTCCATGATTTCTCCATTGCTTCTGACAACAGTTCCTCAGTTATATCTGCAACCTTTTTGAATGTATCTGATATCATTAGCATAGAATATATTTATGTAGCATTTTTAGATTTACACAAGTGCTTTTATTGGAATAACATCAAGATGTAGGTAATACAGTTCTTCATCTCTTCAATTTCTAGATAGGAAACAAGCTCAGAAAGTGTGAGGGAAGTGACCATGGTCATCTCAGTGGCCATAAAATGAGAAGATGGGACTTATTGCAAGAGACATCAATGTTAGGAAAGATTGAAGGAAAAAGGGAGAGGAGCAAAAGATGAGACAGAGAGATAGTGTCATGGAAATAATGAATATGAACTTGGAAAGACTTTTAGAGATAGTGGAGGACAGAAGGACTTAGCATGCTTTGATCCACAAAAGCATGAGAATCCAGACAACTGAACAGCTGAACAGGACCATGGCCACACATCTAGAAAGTTTTAGAGTCAATATTTGAATGCAGTCATCCTTACTGCAAATGGAGTGTTCTTTTCATCATATCACACCATTCCACTGATAATCAAGAACAGCTCATTTTACAGCTGCTAATTCTCTTCAGTAACACCTTGACTGTATTTGTTCTGTCTTTTCCAGTTTCAGGAATCATTATTTTTGATAGAGAAGACAAACATATTAAGAAGTAGTTCTTCATTTTTTTCCCTCTTTCCATTTTTCCAGGCTTTCTACTACTTCCCTGCATATAAGGACCTGTCAAACTGGACCATCTGTCCAAAATGAAGTAGAAGTGAAGAACTTGATATGGAGTCAGGCAGCCTGGCTTTGAATCCTGCATCTCCTATTTTGATTCTCTATGACTAAGTTAGTAACTTACTTGACTTCCCTATGCTACAACTTCTCATCTTTTAAGATGTCAAGGCTATGCTAGTTCATCTCTGGTAGCTCATCTTCCTCTAAATCTACATAATATGATTCTTGTTCTTATCTTTCTCTCTTTTATCTCCATTGCATTCTATGACTAGAATGGTCTCTTTTCTCTCCTTTTTTTGCTTTAGCTGTTGAGATCCTGCCTTTGAGAACTCAGTAACTATTTTTCCTTCAAACTTTATATGGCATTTTGCCTAATACTTCTGATTTGAAGTGATATATCTTTCTCTACCTCTTTCTCTCTCCCTACTCCTCTTTTCTCCTTCCACTTCCCCCCTCTCTTTCCCCTCATACTTTGGTTATAATTCCCATTAAATTAAATATTCCATTTTTTGATAATTGCATCTGTGTTGTATTTTTACATATATATCACCAGAGCTAGGTACAGCATCTTGCATACAGTAGTCAATTAATAAATGCTTATTTATAAATATGTCAATCTTAGAACATCAGTTTTAATGAGTAAATGAAAACAATTTCTTCCAATGGGTTATAGAGCTGGCAGAAACAAGTGCTGTGGGAGTGCTTATAGCTTGGTCAGACATTGAAGCTGACAAGGCCATTTACTCCATTTTGTGTCATTGCCAGTTATTCTGATTCTAGAAAAGAGAATAAGGCTGATAACTTTGTGCAACTCTGCCTTATTTAAACATTTTCACAATTGACACTATATGATAATAGATCAATTAATTAAAATCTCTAAGCCCCAATTTCTTCATTTATAAAATTACTATAATGAAATGAGTACTAGGCATTTGTTACCATTTTGTATCTGATGAACAATTTCCTGAAAAATTCCAGTTTGGTGGGAGTGAAGTGAACTTCCCTGTAGATAATCTCTATTGTGAGTCTAAAATGAGACATTATCTGTAAAATGCTTTAAAAATACTATATTTTATTTATAAATAAATATTATTATTGAATATATTATAAATTTTATTATTGTATTAAATAATAATAATGTTATACATATTATATTATTATTATAAATATTATAAAAAACACAGAACCTAGAGTTAGAAAATGCTCCAGAAGATACTTCCCTCAAGGTATCATGACTGTAAAATACTTGACAAGTAGTCATCCAGATTCTCCCTAAATATTTTCCATGACATGGTTTCAAGGGTCTCCACTTCTCAAGGCAGTCTAATATACTTTTGTTTGGCATCAATTGCTTTTAAGTTTGTTTGTTTGTTTTCCCCAACTTAAATTTCTTTCTGTAATTTCTTCCCATTGCTCTTGGTTTTGAGCCCTTGGACCAACAAATCCTTCTTCTTCATGACAATCCTTTAAACATTTGAAGTTCACCTCTGCCCCTCATCTTCCTGCAAGACTTCTCTGAATACCTTCAGGTACTTCAACCATTGTCTAAACCTTATACTATTCTGGTTGGTCTCCTCTGAAAACAATCTAGCTTATTTATATCCATTTTAAAATGTTGTGCCCATAGTGAGTACAATACCCTAAATATGAACTGACAGTTGCAGAATATAGGCAAATACCTACTTATTCCTAGAAATTATGCCTCTCTGAAAGTAGCATGAGATTTTATTAGTTTTTAATTAAAATCATGAATAATGCTATTTATCATTATAGATGTATAATATATACATATTCATGTGTATATATGTATATATGTGTGCGTATATATTGTGTGTGTATATGTATATATCTTATGTTCATCTTCATTAAGTGACCCTTCTATTTTTATTGAGATACTCTTAAACTGAACTCATTGAAACTTGTTGTAGTCACATTAGTTTTTAAAATTTAATTTAAATACTGACACATACTGGGCTAGGTACAGAGGACATAAGTACCAAAACCAAACAAACTAAAACCAAGCCAAAAAGTAATCATTACTTCCAAGGAGCTTCCCTTCTTATGAAGAAAACAAGTGAATATAAAAATAATTATGAACAGTATATC
Source organism: Antechinus flavipes (assembly GCF_016432865.1). Classification (NCBI taxonomy): domain Eukaryota; kingdom Metazoa; phylum Chordata; class Mammalia; order Dasyuromorphia; family Dasyuridae; genus Antechinus; species Antechinus flavipes. The sequence continues at coordinate 393,878,329 of NC_067398.1, forward strand.
ATTAGCTGTCTGGCTAAAGTCTGTAATCAACAATTGTTAGAAAGGCTACAATGACTATTACATCTTTTTTAAACTTCTCCTAATTTGTGTAGTAATGAATAACATATTCCAGAAGAAATCCTGAAAATCTCTCTAGTGATTTTGCAGAGCTATATAAGGAACTAATGAAATCTGGAGTGCAAGTATGGTGATTTTTATCTCTTTGGGTTCTCATTGATTTCCTAAACAGTAGATCAAAGGCCAAGCCCATTTGGTCATTAAAAAGTAATTGTTTCTGTTTTGGCCAGAAACCCCAAAGATCTTCCCTTTCCAGACTTTTTTTCACTAGATAAAAAAAGTCATTCCTTCTCTCATTTCTTACCTAACCTTAACCACTAATTTGGTGTTGCCTCTATTAATCTGAGACCTATTAAAAATCTTTCGTTAAAAGTGGCCAAGGTTTTCCTCTGCATCCAGGGCTACCTCAAGTTGCCTTGCTCTATATTTTTGCCACTAGACCAGACAGAGAAAGTGAGGCAGGTGACCTTGCTCAGCCCTCCCTCACTTAAATCCAATTCACTTGCATGTCGTGGTCACCTTCCTAATGTTATAGTCCCCTTCTAGAATGAAAGACAAACACAGCATTCTCCCTATATGAAGATTTTATCTTTCCTCAAAAACTGGATCTAAAACAGTGATCCTCAAGCCTTCTTTAGCAAAGCCATCAACTTGTACCTAAATACCCATATCCTTATATATTGAATACCTCTTGACTGAACTGGAATTCAGAATTTCAAGTAAGCAGTTCACTTCCTCATTTCCTCATTCTCAAATATAACTACGGTCCTTGTAGTTCCTTTGAAAATGCCTGTTAAGCCTAAGGAATAAATATACCTATTTACTATGTTTGTTGTTGTCTTTTGTACTAGAAGAAGACCAAAATGCATCACTATGCTAAAGTTGAGTTATAGCTGTGTCCAACTGTGGCTAATCAGACCAAGATGAACTTGGGATGTCTTGCCAAAGATGGAACACAAGTAGTCCCTATGGACATTTGGGGTAGCTTCTCCAATTTTGTGGATCTCATGTTTCTTTTGAACTTATTCAATTCTGCTTTGTTCATAGAGCACAGCTCCTTCTCTTACCATGCATATTGACTTATTGAATTCCCAATCTAAGAGTTCTTAGAAATGTTATTTTTAAAGAAGCCTAATATAATAATAGTAACAATGATAATAAACAACTAACATTTGTATTATACATATTATCTTATCTGATCTTTATAACAATCCTACAACATTGTTGCAATAGTGCTATTTTCATTCCCATTTTATAGAAGAAGGAGCTAAGACTAGGAGAGTTACAATGACTTGCCCAGAATAAAGTAACTATCCTTCAATTCTCTGCTAATCTACATATAGAGGGCAGAATGGCATAATGAATATGGTATTGGATTTGGAGTCAGAAGAGTTACAAGTCCAATTCCCTCATGAGACATTTGGCCTAGCTGTATGGCCGAAGGCAAGGGAATATATTGCAGAGACTCCATTTTTTTTAATCTATAAAATGGATAATACCTGGAGCGCCTACTTCCAAACATATGATGAGGATCAAATGAGGTGAAGTATATAACATACTTCACAGACCTCAGAGGGATATATTAATAGCAGCTATTATTAATGTGTTCAACACAATTAATATTTAATACTGGTTGTCTAGTTTGTTCAGCTGGGAATCTGTTTGCCCACTAATCTTGAACATCCCATAGCTCTAACCAGTTCGGGAGGTCCTTTGAGCAGAAAATTTAAAGACTCATTCTATTTTATGTATTTCTGGGCTTCTAGTATATGAGCTACTACTATGCTATATAGCATACTATACTAGCATATCTACTAGTATACTATGCAGTACATTATATCTAGTATATGAAAAATTTGATTAACTTCTAGTATAAGAATTAATCAGATTTTTCTCAACAGTGGGGCTTCATGAGAGAGAGTGAGGAGGGGAAGAAAAATTAAGAACTTTGGGCTCCAGGGAAATATCTCACACAAAAAGAGGGGAACAGAAAGAAGAGAGAAGAACCCAAAGCATGATTTTATTCCCATCCTAGAACTTTGGGCATGGCCAGCCCAGCCTGCTCTGGCCATCCCTGGGAATGTTTTGCTGTCCTTTCCCTTTTAGCAATAGCTGACTTTAGGCTCAAACTGCAACTGGTTCCGAAAAACAGAACGTACTCCTATCAAGTCACCTTAGGAGATGGAAAGTCTTTGGGGAATAAGGATACTACATCTAAGAAACAAACCAAACAAAACAGGGTCTTTGCTTTACCAATCATTCCCTGACGATTTCCTTTTCTCCGGCTTGGTCTCACTCTCTAGGTGTAGGACTTCTGTCTCCTTCTTCCAGCCTGAAAAACCCCATAAGCTCTTTATTGTATCCCTTTCATCTATGGAGCAAAGAATTTCTGGTTGCCAAGTTGTTAAAATGGCCAGAGGTGGAAGACTCCTTGCTGCTGAGGTCTCACTGAGGCAGAGAAAAGCCTGGGGCTATTTCTTTTGAATTGATGTATGAAATTTGAAATGGAACCTATCTCCCTCTTAATGCTTTTTTTAAAAAAAGTTTTTCTTTACATTCAGAGAAAAAACTGTTCAATTTTCAATAATAAAACTGATTTATAAAATGATCTTCAAATTGTTTTACCATAATTTCTCATACTTATTGTACATCCCACTGTAAGCACATGAACTCTTGTCATAATATATTTTTCAAAGCCTCTCCACAAAACTCTTTTTCATACGTTTTCTTTGGCACCCCTTCTCCTATTACAAGTTCCTCTAAGTCCATTATTTTGTCTTTTAATACCATTAACTTGTTTATAATTAAGGTCAAAGAAAGCTCATGAAAGGGTTATTAATATTATTAATGATTATTAATATCCACCATTGATTTACAAATATTATTTGTATTGAAGGAGATTGGTAGTGCTCTTATGATCAAAGCAAAAGCCCTCTGATATCCTCTATTTATATATTTCTTTGAATTTAAGAGTTAATGAGAAGCTTGATCTGATTTGGAGTATGCTGAATACTGCCTGAGCGATAGACTGGAGGAAGAGAAGATGTCTAAGAGCTCAGCATTTTCTTTTCTGTCCCTCATCCTATACCATGCCTTAGATTTTTGATAGAAGCTGGAAAAAAAAGGTAGAAATTGGGACACTACCTTTTAGCCTGTGTAAATACAACAGGGCCCACAGCAGTAGAATTTGGGGGAAGAGAACCCTGGAGAAAGGAGTTCACAAATCCTGAGATAAAGGGAGAAAAACAGTACTGCTGGATGGTTACTGTTCTCTAGAGAGATCTTTCTCTGCTTGTTTTAACTTCACTGCTACCAAATCTATAACAGTTGTCCATGTTATCTTTTCTCCCTTTCAAGATTATGTGCTATAGACCGAGAACCCAGTCTGTTTCTATTCTCCTTATAACATCAGTGTCAGTACAGAATAAAATTTTAATAAATGTTGGTTATCTGTTCATAGATTTTATAATTTGCTGTAAATAATTATTTTTATTTAATACTTAAACACTGATAGATTTCAACTTATCAGTAGGCTGTATCCCAAAAATTAATTTGCAATAGTTTGGAGGGAGACTTGAAATTTGTTTTCCTACAATAAATTTCACACCATTTTTCGGCTTTCCTTCTCAGATTACTATGGATAATGAAGAGTAAATTCCAAGTTGATTCTGTAAATGACACTTCAATCCAAAGCATAATCAATGTCAACCTGCCATTGAAGGAAAGAAAACCCAATCATTTTGTTTCACCATTATAAAAGTAGTGCAGTGTCTTGCAAGAGAGCTTGTATAATGGGAAGTCACTGAAAATTTTGAAGAAGAGGGAGATGATATTGTCAAGTCTAGGTATGAGATGCATTATGGTCTAGTGAGAAGTACAAAAGCCTTGGAGTCAGTTGAGAATTTTACCTACAATATTAAGGTTATGTGATCATTGGCAAATACCCAATGTTCTCATTGGCAAAATGGGGATAATTGTACCTCTTATAGAATTATTATTAGAGTCAAATACATTAAAGGACATTATTTTATTAAAATAATTTTTTAAATGTTGACTTATTGTTATTAAGAAAGGCTATTTTGGTTGAACTCTCAGTGAAAGACTGGAGGGATAGAAAAACAGGGAAAGAACTGTTAAAACTAGTTAATAAATGTGAAAATCAGGGTGAGAGCAGAAACAAAAGAGAAAAAGATAGATGCAAGACACTTCTCAGGAATAGTATCCATGTGTCTTGATAAGTCATTAGAAATTAGAGGAGACTGAAGGAAGTCCTGGAGAAGAGAAGATATAGGTAAGTGATATGTGGGGAAGGTTAAAGAGGATAGCTGTGGTTTTCAGGTATGTGAAAAGCTGTTATATAGAAGAGGAATTAAATTTACTTTTATTGGCCCCAGAAGATGAGAGGATGTTTTAATCTTAATGTGGAGAAAAACTTCTGAACAATTAGATATAAACAAAAGTGGAATGACTGATTTTGAAAGTTGGCAGTTTCCCCACTCATGGAAAGTCTGTACAGGCTGGGCACTTATGAATGTTGAGAGAAAATTCCATCCCAAGGACAGGTTGAAGCAAATGTCTTCATTTTCTTTCTGGCTTTGAAAACCTGTTATTTTGTAGAGTTCTAATGTAACTATTGAATTTATTTATTTTAACACAATTTATTTGGGAAATTGTTTTAGTTCCAAAGTTATTTTGTTGAAGTCCTGGCAATAGGACCAGAGACACTTCTCTCATCCCAGCTCCAAAATATTAATAATGGTTCTTTTGCCAGAAACAGAGGCCTCAACATCTGGGGCTATTAGAATGTTGGGACTTGAGAAATATGAGAACGGGGTACTCTGGGACCAATGGGATAATCTTCGGAAAATTGAAAAGTGAGAAAACAACTTTGAGTTTTTGTTATTAAAAAAAATCTCTCCATTGCTCCTCAAATTCATCTACCTCTTTCTGTTTTCTCTCTCTCCTCTCTCTTTTTCTCTTTTTCCTTCTCCCTCACTACTAATGTTATAGAAACAATGTTCTATACCTCCACTTCCTCACAACCTAATCATTCCTTATACTGAAACTATTCTTTCAAAGGTGACCTCCAATTTACTTTTCCCACAATCACTCTATTTTCTGCTGGTGATTCATTTTTCTCTGCCTCTTCCTCTCCCAAAGTGTGGAAATCCCCAAAGTTCTATCCTGGGACTTTTTTTCTTATTTTTTTTCCTCTGTGTTTTTCTTCCCTGGTAACTGAATCCACTCTCATGGGCTACAACTTCCACCTCTATGCAAAGAGATAATTGGAGTGATATGATAGAAAAATTACCTAGACATCAGTGAGGATGATGGATTAAAGAGAAGATAGGCTGGGAGCAGAAACACCATCCAGAAGGCCATTTTGATAATCAAAAATGACTGCAATAGAAGTATAAAGCAGGAGATAGATGGGAGATCTATTATGGAGGTAAAATCAATAGGATTTGGCAACTGAGTGGAATTAAGGAATGAGGGATCCAAAAATGCCAAAGATTATAAGAAACCATGATTAGGAGAATGATAGTCCCTATCTGTAGATATATTTAAGTTAAATAAATCAAAAAACATTTCCTAATGTGTCAGACTATGGTAGTCACTGGGGTTACAATGAAAAGAAGAAAACAGAAGACATTAGTCCTTATCTTTGAATTTGTGTTTATGGACAAATAACTTACATACATATAGGTAGAAACCAAATGCATCTGTCTCTCCCTCTATATCTCTTTCTTCTTGTTTCTCTGACTCTCTATCTCCATCTCTTCCTCTTTCTTTCTCTTCTTTTTCTTCTTCTTCTCTCTCTCACTTTCTCTCTTCTTCTTTCTTTGACTTTCTGTCTTTCTGTCTCTGTCTGTCTCCTTCTTTGCTCCCCACCTCTATGGGGAAAGTCATCTGTCTTCTCTGTTTCTGTCTCCCTGCAGCAGTAGTATAAGATGAAGAGACACAGAATGAATAGGGCACAGGATAAAGATCTGGTTGAAATATTACCTCAGATGAGCTCAGTGATCTTCAAAAAACATGGACAGATGCACATGAAATAATGAAGAGTAAACTTAGCAGAACCAAAAGAATATTATATACATTAATAGCAATATTGTTTAGTAGCAACTTTGAGTGAATAAGTCAGTTCACTATTATAAATACCCAAACTAACTATAAAGAACATATGAAGGAAGAAAAGTATGTGTAAAATGATTTTCACATAGAGACATCTTTGTGATTAATGGTATCTCTAGGGGAGAGCAGGAAGGGAAGAGAAAAAAGGGGGGGGAAATTACATGATAATTTCATGATATATTTTAAAAGTTGTACATAATAGATTTTTCAGTTAAATGTGCAATCATCTTTTTAAATTATACTACGCTATGCAAATACTTATTTTTATTGTATAAATTACAAATAAAAAAGAAAAAAGAAAAGAAATGTTACCTCAGATACTTATCAGCTGTATGACAATGGGCAAGTTACTTTACCTCTTTGAGCCTCATAGATAAAATGAAAAGATTGGACTAAATGGTTTCTAGGGTACCTCTAGCTCTAAATCTATACCTTCAATACTTCAAATTCAAAAATAGGAAGTGATACCAAAGGGGGCATTGAGAATGAAAGGTACTAGAAGATAGTGACTGAGAGTGACTTGGGCTAATGTGCATAGGAATAATAGCCCCAAGTGGAGTGGGAATAGCATGATCAGGTTTGTCTATCTGATTAGCAGTGATCAGGAGAGTAGAATTTGGGAAAGCAACCAAGAGAAAGATAATTATAGGGAGAGAGGGAAAGAAGAGATGATTAACTGAGAAATTAATAAGGCCAGAAGTTCCATATAAAAGATAAATGGAAAAAATTCCACATTTTGGAACTGCATAAGTAAAGTCCTGCCCATCATTTGGGTAATCTTGGGTAATCTCAATGCAAAAAGAAAAAGAATGGAGTCAGATAAAACATGACTATCAATGTTCAGGATCCAGATTCATCTCTTAAATCTCGTTCCTCATATAATGATCCACATATAAGCTTAGGATATTAAAACTTTGTGCCAAACTAAATTATACCTTTCCTATGTGAATCTTTAATAAGACCTATGATTTATTGGTATTTTAGGGAAACATTCCCTATCAATATGATTTGCCACTTATATTCACAAATTTGAGTTCTTAAACTAACTAAAGAAACCTAGGTTCATCTGGTTTGCCAAATCAGTGTACATACTATTTTTTCTAGAAGCCTTATATGAGGAGAGAGAGAAAGAGAGAGAGAGATAGAGAGAAAAATGAAAAAGAGATAGAGACAGAAAGAGACAGACAGATAGGCAGACAGAGACAGAGACTGAGATAGACAGAGACAGAGATAGAGGCATAAAGAAGACAAAGGGAGAGACTGAGAGAGAAACAGAAAGAGATAGAGACAGAGAGACAGAGAGAGAAGTGATAATGTTTAGTGGGGGAGAAAATTCTTGGACTCATTTAAATTTGTCAAGTCATGAAAAATGTAAGACACTTTAAAGTTTAATCTTGGTTATTAATATTTTCTCCATAATTTTAAGTCTAGACAATTGACAAAACAAAGAAAAACTCAATCCCTGATGTTTATAGCATTTGCTGGTTTCTGAGGTTTAAATGCTTATCCTGAAAATTTAACAATTTAGTTCTGATGAATCAATACAAATTAGCTCTAACACAACCTCTCTCCAAAGCTTTGTTCTTATTCTTAAGATATTGTTGAGTCTGCCCTTGATTTTAGGGATACTGGCATTCTTTTTGATTCTTTCCTACCCTATTTCTCTCATTTGGGTTTCTTATCTTTTTTTCTCTTTATATCTCCTCACACATGATCCCAGTTATTTTAGTGCTATCTTGGTCTTTGTCTAACAGTTCAACCAATCAGGCAATCAAAAAATATTTATTAAATCCTACTACACATCAGGCATCCTGCTAGTCAGCGGAGATTATCTTATATTCCATGTTAAATAGCAACATATGTCATTTAACACTATAACCTCTTGGGGGAGATATTTTTATATACTCTTGATCCAAGAATAAATGCCTGCTTCTGTGCCTGGGGAGACCCTTGACCGCTAGAAAAAATAATAAACCATTCAAATGTGAGTATTACTGGCATTGGGAAAACTGCCAAGAAAAACAATATTTGTCAGCATATCTTTTAGGAATAATGTGAAGACCAAAGATGGCATATCATCACTTTGTGAATGATATGTTGATAATCTGGAAGGAGGTAACAATTGTGCATCACTTTTAAGAGCTGAATTTGTATGGACTAAGCAGCAGCAGGTTCCTAGGGGATAGAGCAACTCAATTCAAATGTCAGTTTGTTAGAGAGCTCCCAAGGGGATAGGGATGCTTCCATGACCAATCTTCCTTCAGGGTACATTTCAAAGCATAGAGTAAAAAAGCCTTGGGAGATAAGGTTTTGGAAGGGTTCCTTCCCATTCTTTCTAGTCATCCTTTGTCAAATGATATTCAGTTAAGTTTAATTCAATAAGCATTTATTCCACTATATACCAAATACTGTGCTAGGTTCTGGGAATATAAGGACAAAAGTGAAAATCTTGAAATATACTTTTTTCTTTTTTGGGGGGGAGGGGAATAGTTGAGTTAGATCTATGATTTTATCAGCATAGGAATTAGTGAATAAACCTCTTTGCAAAGCAAATTGGGATTAAGTGACTTGCCCAGAGTCACACAGCTAGTAATTGTTAAGTGTCTGAGGTCAGATTTCAACTCAAGTTCTTTTGATGTCAGGCTGGTGCTCTATCTACTGTGCCATCTAGTTGTCTCCAAAACCTTCTCTTCTAATTTTATTATTGGTAACCATTCTGCAACTTTATATATTTATTTAATATATTTATTTTTAATAATTTTATATTCATGATTAAAATTATTTAAACATTTTAATATATAATAATAATATATAAAATGTATTTACATATTTATAGTATTTGAGAATTGCCTGAAGCATGTGACTTGCCTAACATGTATCCCTAGAGTAGAACTTAAACCTAATTCTTTTTTTTTAAATTTTATTATTATACTTTTTTTTTTTATAAAACATATGCATGAGTAATTTTTTTTTCAGCATTGACCCTTTTCAAAACCTTCTGTTCCAAATGTTCCCCTTCTTCTTCCCACCTCCCCAGATGCCAGGTAGTCAATACATGTTAAATATGTTAAATTATATGTTAAATCCGATATATGCATACACATCTATACAGTTATCTTACTGTATAAGAAAAATTGGATCTAGAAAGGAAAAAAAAAAAACTTTGAGAAGGAAAACAGAAATGCAAACAAACGATAACAGAAAGAGTGAAAATGCTATTTTGGGGTCCATACTCAACTCTCATGGTTGTCTCTTTGGGTATATTTGGCTTTTTTCATCACTGAACAATTGGAATTGGTTTGAATCATGTCATTGTTGAAGAGAGCCACATCCATCAGAATTGATATTCGTATAGTCGTTGCCACATATATTGATCTCCTAGTTCTACTCATTTCACTCAGCATCAGTTCAAGTCTCTCCAGGCCTCTCTGAAATCATCCTGCTAGTCATTTCTTATAGAACAATAATATTCCATAACATTCATATGACACAATCTATTCAGCTATTCTACAATTGATGGGCATCCACTCAGTTTCCAGTTTCTTGCCACTACAAAGAGGGCTGCCACAAACATTTTTGCACATGCAGGTAGGTCCCTTTCCCTTCTTTAAGATCTCTTTGGGATATAAGCCCAGTAGAAACACTGCTGGATCAAAGGGTATGCACAGTTTGACAACTTTTTTGATTATAGGTCCAAATTGCTCTCCAGAATGGTTGGGTCTGTTCACAACTCCACCAACAATGCATCAGTGTCCCAGTTTCCCCACATTCCCTCCTACATTCGCCATTATATTTTCCTGTCATCTTAGCCAATCTGACAATTGTGTAGTGGTGAATCTTTTCTCTGATCAACAGTGATTTGGAGCACCTTTTCATGTAGCTACAATGTTTTGTAGTTTGTTCATATAGTTCATGACTTTGGCAAATAGATTCCCAAATATTTTATACTATTGACAATTATTTTAAATGGAATTTCTTTTTGTATCTCTTGCTGTTGGATTTTGTTAGTGATGTGTAAAAATGCTGATGATTTATGTGGATTTTTTTTTTGTATCCTGCAACTTTGCTAAAGTTGTGGCTTATGCCTAATAGCTTTTTAGTTGATTCTTTGAGGTTCTCAAAGTATAACATCATATCATCTGCAAAGAGTGATAATTTGGTTTTCTCATTACATATTCTAATTCCTTTAATCTCTTTTTCATCTCTTATTGCTGAAGTTAGCATTTCTAATATAATATTGAATAGTAATAGTGATAATGGGCAACCTTATTTCATTCTTGATCTTACTGGGAATGGTTTCAGTTTATCCCCATTACATATGATGCTTACTGATGGTTTTAAATAGATACTACTGACTATTTTAAGGAAAAGTTCATTTATTCCTATACTCTCTAGTGTTTTTATTGAACCTAATTCTCTTGCCTCTCCATTATACTAGGTTTCTTCTACTTATATAGATAAAGAAATACAAAACTGCTTCTTCAGTGAAATAAGTAAAGAACCGTAGGAAAAAAGAAGAAGTAGAGGGGCTATGAGGAAGTCTTTGCTTAAGTCAGGAGGTAGATTCATTTTTTTAAAAATTTCAGTTCTATTTTATTTTTCTAAACACATGTAAAGATAGTTTTCAACATTCATTTTTGTAAGACTTTGTATTCCAAATTTTTCTCTCTCCTTCCCTTACTTCCACCCTCACCAAGACAGCAAACAATTTGATATAAGTCAAATATGTGCTATCCTTTTCAACATATTTCCATATTTGTCACATTGTACAAGAAAAATCAGACCAAAATGGGAAAAAAGCCATGAGAAAGAAAAAAAAGAGAGAGAGAGAGAATTTAACATCTGAAAATACTATGCTTCTACAGGAGGTAGATCCTTAAGTGGAACTCAGGCTTCCATGAGGTGAAAGGAAGGATGAAGGATTTTCTAGGCCATGAGGCAACAGAAGCTAGGCAAGATTATTGACATGGATCATGGAATAATAAAAGAATGAGGAAGATAATTTGACCAGAAGCAGAATGATGGAAGGGTGTAATGTGATATACAACTGCAGGAGCCTCCTCTTCTTTGTCTATCAAATAGCTATCTGCACATGCTTTAAAGCTGATATTAGATAATACTTTTTCCTAAAAACCTTCCATGATACCCATAAGTAGTAATAAATTTCTTTCCTCAGCTTTCACATACAACTTGATTTTATATTTCACACATACACATATATCTATATCTATATCTATGCATATATAGTTTGTCTGTATGTATATATATATATATATATATATACATATATATATATATACACATACACATATATTTTATATATATATATAAAATATATACCTATATTAGTTTCTTATCCCCTTCTAGACGATGAGATCTTTGAGTGTAGCATTTTATTTAATGCCTCTTACTTCACTCTATGATCTTGCCAGACTGACCAGGTATTGCTCCTTATACATAACATGCCAGGTTTGCTCTAGAAGCCATTGCCCAGGTTGTCCTCTGGACCTGGAAGACATTCCTTCTCTCACTCTGCTTCTCAGAATTATCAGTATTATTCAAAGCTTTGCTCAACTATTACCTCTTACACAAGGCCTTCCCTGATTTCTTCAGAAGTTAGTGCATACCCTCTTCCCTCCCCCAATTATCTTACATTTATTTTTATTTACTTATATATGTGCATGCCGTTTCCACCATTAGAATGAAAAGTCTTCAAGGTCCTCAAAAGGCTTCATTTAGCATTTACATTTTGAGCAAGTAGTATAGGACCTGGAAGCCTGAAGGTATTTAAAGCTTATTGATTCATTAATTGACATTTAACATAGTGCTAAATATACTCCATATACATAAAGATATTTTAAATGGTTCTGATTTGCTTAATTCCTTGCTACAATATATTTTTGCCTGAAATCTATTATTGTTATTTAGACACAAAAGAGCTGAGGGTTTTTAGTCTTTTATTTAAAAAAAAAAATTAAATGTGTTCAGCATAGAATTTTTAACACAAGAAGACATTCTAGATTCATCCAGCCTCCTGATTTTACAAGTGAGTAAAACTGGTGTATTTCTCTGCCAATGGAAAGAATATTTTTTACAATTCAAATATTCTGCTTTTTGTCTTTAAAGTTGAATACAGCTAATTGGGTGAAGTAATAAATATAAGGCTTTAGGGGTGGTATTGACTGGGAATAGTTATAAACTAATAATGAATTAATAATAATATTTACATAATGCTTATTATTTGACAGGCATTGTGCTAAGCACTTTACAGTTATTATCTCACTTTATTCTTACAGTAGCCCTGATAAGTAAATACCATTATTATCCTCATTTTAGAAATGAGGAAACTGATATCACTGAGATTATTTAATTTGCCCTGGGTTATTCAACTAATAAATATCTGAGGCTAGATTTGCACTCAAGTTTGACTCCAGACCTGGAATTCTACCCATTGTGCCAATTAACTGCTTAATTATAGTAAAATTAAATTGATGGGGGAAAAAATAAGTCCTATAGTTGCGTGGAAAAAATTATTACATGATCCATTTAAAAAAAGGAAAAGATGGGATTAGGTAATAATTATATGAAAAAAAACTTGGGGATTTTAGTAAACTGTAAGTGTTATATAAACCAAATAAAAGCATAGGATATAAATTAAGAGATGTGATGATTCCACTTTATTTCCTGATAATCTGATTACATCTTAAATATTGTGCTTAAAGTTAAGCTCCACATTTTAAGGACATTTGTAAACAGAAGTCTCAACAATGAATGTATTTGAAACCAGGCTACATAAGGACAAATTGAAAAAATTGAGGGTAAGTTTGAAGACTAAAAGAGTTATACAGAAACATGACACACATCTTTAAGTTTTTGAAGGTCTGTACTGTTATGTTTGAAAGGGATTAATTTGTTTTATTGGTTCTTAGGACATAAAAGTTGTAGAGGCAGAAACTAATGGATGGAAGTGATAAAGAGGTAATAAAAAGGACAACTTCTTAATATTTAGAGTTAGTGGAATATTCTGCCATTCAGTGATAATGTGATCACCATAAACACAGTTTTTCACTTGGAGTTGGTATGGCCACCGATGGTATTTTTTTGAGAGAAGTTGCCTATTTAAATAAAGCTGTACTGAATAGTCAATCCATAAGCATTTCTTAAGAAGTTATTGTGTCCTAGGATTTTTCAACTATGAGATTCTATCATTTTAAGTTGAATTTTGAATTAATGATATTTTAAAGATGTTAAAATAAGCAGACTTCTAAATTAATATTTTGAGGGGTAATAAATACTTGAAGAGTAAGGGAAAAACTGGAAAAAGACCATTCAATTCTTAATGTTATCTTTATACTTAGTATTATTAATAGAATATTTGGAGACCAAGACAACATTATTGTTTTATAAAGCTCCTTGGAGACTTTAAGGCGTTAGACCAAATGTCACAGGGTTTTATTTACTGCCAAATGATCAACATTTTTTTTTCTGTAATCAATAAGCTAAGTGATGAATTGTTTTAAAGTGCCGTTCAAATCCCAATACAGTTGATTCAGTTTCTTCATGTTTCTAAGATAAGTTAATACAGTACATGTGAGTTTAGGGATGGGAATGTAAAACCAGTTTCCCATCTGCTTGGCTTGAACATTAATTTTCTCTTCTGCTTTTTTAGATCCTGGCCAAGTATAATTTGTATATATACTTTAAGTGAACTTTTCCTTCAAATGTAATATTCCCATTATGCACTATATTTTCTAAAAATATAAATATTCTTTATGACACTATGCCTCAGGACACTTACATTAAAATATTTGAAGATTAAATATCATTAGATTTTTTTAAAAAATAGTCTAATAATCTCAAAGCAACTATCCCTAAAGCCTAACGATTTGTGGGCTAAAAGTAAATGGTTTTGGATTACATACTAAAGGTCAAGAGATTCAAGTTTTGTAAAAACTAGATGGGAGGCAAGGCTGGAGTTTCAGTTGGGAGTTGAAATATTTCATAGAAGATACTCTCATATCATTCTTTGACATTAGAAATGTGGAAACTGTTATAAAAAATAAATTAATTTCAGTTATTTAAAGGGGATACTAATATCCTGTAATTGTTATTCAATTGATGTATAAGATATATTATGATAGAATGCATTTTAATTGATAGTTACATTATTTAGCATGTTAATTGAGTTTATATTTGTATAGCTATATATAGAAAGTTAAGTGTTTTCTAATTTTTTTTCAATCCTGACATACCCAAAGTAGTTCTTAGAACTTAGAAAAGAACAACTAGTTGGTAAATAGTCAATAGTCAAAAAACATTTATTAAGTACTTACTACGGGCCAGATACTGTGCTATATCTTGAGCATATCACAAAAGATAAATGATATCCATATTCTTGAGGGGCACATAATCTGATCAGGATCACAACATATAAATAACTATGTACCAACAAGCTGTATACAGTATAGAAGAAATCGTAAATAATCTAACAAAGAAAAGACATTAGAATTAAAAGGGATAAAGAAGGACTCCCTATAGAAAATGATAGTTTAACAAGATTTGAAGGAAGTCAGGGTAGGCAGGAGAAAGAGATGAGAAGGAAGTGTATTCTAGGTATGAGAGAGAGTAAAAATCTCCAAAGTTGGAATAGCCTGTTAAAGGAACTGCAAAGAGATTAATGCTACTGGATCAAGAGAGTAAGGTAGAATACTGGAAAGGTATGTATGTAGGTGGGATAGGATATGAAGATCTTTGAACATCAAATGGAGGCTTTTGTATTTGATCCTCAAGGCAATAGTGAATCACTGATGTTTATTGAGTTTATGTGTATGATGACAAAATTAGAGTTATATTTTAAGGTAAATACTTTGGCAGCTAAGTGGAGGATAAATCTGAATGGAGAGAGACTGTGACAGACTAATTAATAGGATATTTCATTTGTCCAGGAGATGAAGTTTTGCATTAGGGTGGTAGAAGTGGCAGAGAAGAAAAGGAGGTATAAGTATGCAAGACATGTTATAAAGGTAAAATCAACACATCTTGATGATAGATTGGATATGGAGAATGAGGAGTTGAGGATGACATCTACATTACAAGCCTAGTTGATTTGCAAAGATGTTTGACACTAATAGGAAAATTTGGACTAAAATTGATGATAAAAAGATTGAAGCAAAGCTGATGAGTCACGTTTTGGATATTTTCAGTTTAAGACATGTATAAGATATTTAGTTTGAGATACATAATAGGCAGCTGGAGAGATAAGACTGTTATTACTATAGTTCAGTCATTCAGTCATTGACTCTTTGAGATCTCATAGATCAAAGTGTCCATTAGTTTTCTTGGCAAAAATACTGAATTCATTTGCCATTTTCTTCTCTGATGAATTAAGTGACTTGCCTAATGTATAGGATTGGATTTGAACTCAGGTCTTCTTAACTCCAGACCCAGTGTTCTATTCCGAGTCTCCTAATGGAAGATTAGAGGAAGAGCTGAGGCTAGAGAAGTAGATGTGATAATCATCATCACAGAGATGATAATTAAATCCATGGGGACTGATTAAATCACCAATGAAATGGTATCAAGGGAGAACAGAAGGTCCATGGCAGAACCTTGTGGGATATTCATAGTTAGTGGGTATGACTTGCATATAAATATAGCAAAGGAGATAGAGAAGAAATAGATAGATTGGAGTAGAAATAGGAAGGAATAGTGTCTCAAAAAAAAAAAAACCTAGAAAGAAGAGAATATCGAAGAGATGAGGATGATTAATAGTTTCTAAGATTACTGAGGGATTAGGAAATATCTGGACTGAAAAAAGGCCATTCGATTTGGCAGTAAAGAGATTAGCAATAACTTTGAAGTGTGCAGTTTCAATTGAAAAAAGAAATCACAAGTTAGATTGTATAGAGATAAGAAGAAAGTAAGAGAAAAAAGGAAGAAAATCTTTTTAAGGAATTTAATTATAAGAAGAAGAGAGGAGAAATCTCTCTGTTCTTTTTAAGGAATTTTGCTATAAAGAGAAAGGAGAAATCTGTCTCTTCTTTCACCCTACTTTTTATGATCCATATCAAAGATAGCTAAAGGATATGGATCATAAAAATTAGAGTGAAAGAAGAGAGAAATTTGGATGAGAAAAAGAGAGAGTAATTTAGCTTATTTTCCTACTCCTTTTAAATTATAGACCCACTTACAGATCCACTTCACTGTTAATCAGCAGTACCAGTCTAAATTACATACTGAAAGGAAAAAAAAAATCAGTCATTAATTCATAACTCTGAGATATGCATTCTCATCCACTTGTTTTTTCTAAGGTGAATTGCTAAGCCAAGTCCTTTTTGGGAACCACTGATCTCCTTAAGAGCATTGATCTTCAACATAATGTGCTAGATTTTTTGTTTTTTTTTAGATTGATAAAAGAGGTTTATTATTAGGAGAAGATAGAGAGGAGAGCACTGGACAAAGAGTCCAGTGGACAGAGGGTCCTCACATGGTAGTCATGTTTGGAATCTCTGCCAATGTGCTAGATGTTAATGAAATCAGATGCAAACCAAATTAATTAAAAACCTGTGCAGACTCTGAGATACCACTACACACCTGTCAGATTGGCTAGAGTGACAGGGAAAGATAATGTGGAATGTTGGAGGGGATGTGGGAAAACAGGGACACTGATACATTGTTGGTGGAATTGTGAACACATCCAGCCATTCTGGAGAGCAATTTGGAACTATGCTCAAAAAGTTATCAAACTGTGCATACCCTTTGATCCAGCAGTATTTCTACTGGGCGTATACCCCAAAGAGATACTAAAGAAAGGAAAGGGACCTGTATGTGCCAAAATGTTTGTGGCAGCCCTGTTTGTAGTGGCTAGAAGCTGGAAAATGAATGGATGCCCATCAACTGGAGAATGGTTGAGTAAATTGTGGTATATGAACGTTATGGACTATTATTGTTCTGTAAGAAATGACCAGCAGGATGAATACAGAGAGGACTGGCGAGACTTACATGAACTGATGCTAAGTGAAATGAGCAGAACCAGGAGATCATTATATATCTCAACAATGATACTATTTGAGGATGTATTCTGATGGAAGTGGATCGCTTCGATAAAGAGAGCTAATTCAGTTTCAATTGATCAAAGATGGACAGAAGCAGCTACACCCAAAGAAAGAACACTGGGAAATGAATATAAATTGCTTGCATTTTTGTTTTTCTTCCCGGGTTATTTATACCTTCTGAATCCAATTCTCCCTGTGCAACAAGAAAACTGTTCGGTTCTGCACACATAAATTGTATCTAGAATATACTGTAACCTATTCAACATGTAAAGGACTGCTTGCCATCTGGGGGAGGGGGTGAAGGGAGGGAGGGGAAAAATCGGAACAGAAGTGAATGCAAGGGATAATGCTGTAAAAAATTACCCTGGCATGGGTTCTATCAATAAAAAGTTATTTAAAAAAATAATAAAAAAATAAAAACCTGTGCAGAAAATACTTCATGAGTGTGATCATATTTAAAATGAGTGAGGCATATTTAAAATCTCAAGTGAAATTAATAATCAAAGAATCATTAAATAAGATTATATTTATGGTTGAATCTGAAGTATCAGGTAAATGATTTTAGTGTATATATGCATGAACAATGCCTTGTTGGAGCAGAGCTTTTAAGGTCACATTTTATGCAGAGTGAAATGTTTCTTTGCTATTCAAAAAATAGTAAATACTATGGAATACTGTATTCTCCTCTATTTTAGCTATTTCTATGACTGGAAAGATGTGGCATTTTGTAGATTGTCCTTGATTCGTGTGCTGAAAATTCTCAGCAAGATTTTATAGAAGTGAGAATTTAGGTGTGTGGTTTAGTAATCATGAATTTTTTTTTTCCTTTACCACACCCTCCCCACCTCTGCCCTTTTGGTTAACTATATCACAAAATGGTTGTTTCTTTTCTTTTGGAATTTTGTCTTTCTTTGATATCTCTTTAAAATAAACCTCTTGGGGAAAAAAACAACAACAAATATCCAGAATATAAAGTGATGTTCATCAATTAGGGAATAGCTAGACAAATTATAGCATATGAATGATACACTACTACGTTTGTAAAAAAAAAAAATGAAAGATTATTTCAAAGAACCATGGGTTTTAATGTAATAATCCAGAAAGCAATAAGAAGTATCAGGAAAAGAATTTTTATTAGGATTATAGCAATGTAAGGAAAAGCAGCTTTGAAAGTCTCTTATCAAAATAACAGAACGACCATATATACAGAGGAATTATGAGGAAGCATGTTACCTACTCCTAGACAAGGTGATAATAGGTTCAAGATATGGGAGGAAACATACATTTTTTAACATGATGATTGCATGTATTAATTTTTCTTTACTGTATTATTTATTATGAGATATTGTTTTCTTTTCTTCTTATTTTTAATTGGGAGCATTTAGTAATAGTAATAATCCCTAAAAGAGGGCCATGGAATATATATTCCAGAGGCAAACAGCATTAAGAGACTTGGCCAAGGTCACACATCTAGAATGTATCTAAGACATATTTGAATTCAGGTCCTCCCAATGACAAGATTGGCACACTATTGATTATGCCACCTGTCTGCATTACAAATGCATAGAAGAGAACAAAAAATCCAGAAGGACCCACAGACAAGTAGGATAGTTTTAAAGGTAATATTTGAAAATTATTATGTATTTTGAAAAATGGCATGAAATGGAGACAATATGCAATGAAAGTTTTACTCCTTTTTTTGTGTTCTACTTTGTATATAGAAATACTTCTTGGAGATGGTTTTTAAAGTTCAGAATAAAAACATAAATTTAAAAAGCAAAATAAATTCCTGGGTGCTTTTACAATTCTCATTTCTATCACTGATTTCTTTTATATTGTCAATTTTTTTTCCCAATATCATCATGTTAAATGCTATTTCTTCCCCACCTAAACTCTTCTCTATTCTTCCACCCAGTGTGCATGTGTAATCTGTTTCCAAGTCTTTTTATTTCTAACTTCTTATCTTTTAGATATGCCCCCTTATCTCCACTCAAACAAATAACACTCTGGTGCAGTTCCTCATCTTTTCATGCCTTCTTTCTGCCTTAAGTCTCTACCCACTTCAATTCCTCCTCCATTTAATTTGTCAAAGTGATTTATGTAAGCATAAGTCTGACTGTGACACCCCTAAGCCGCTGGCTTCTTTATTACCTCCAGGATCAATTATAAAATGCTCTGTTTTGCATTTCAAGTCCTTCATAACCTTGCCAATTCCCATCTTTTTAGTCTCCTTATATTTCACAGCTCCATATACTTTATGATCCAGTAACATTTGTTTAACTTTCTCATCATGGCACATCATTCTGTCTTCCAAATTGGTACCTTTTGTTTATCCCCTATGATTAAAATAGTTTTTTTCCTTAACTCTGCCCACTGGCTTTTTTCAAGACTCAGTTTAAATCAAAGTAGTCAGTGCTCACACTATTCAGATTTCAACCTTTTTTTTTCTGGAAGGTAATATTCATTCTGTGCAGCTGTAACTCTAGAGTAATCTAAAAGCTTTTACCCTCTTTCTTTTCCTAATCCTTAACTTAATTTTCTATCATAAATTTCTCTGTCCTATACCTACCTTCATGGTGAAGGCCCCAAGTGACAACATTTACATTGATTTTTTCTTGTAAGATTTCATAAATTTTTGCAGAGAAACTTTTTATTACATTTTCTACAAATACATTTGTGTTGTTGATTAGTTGTGTCTTATTCTTCATGATTCCATTTTGAGTGTTCTTGGTAGAGATACTGAAGTGGTTTGTTATTTTCTTCTCTCACTCACTTTACAGAGGCAAATAGCATTAAGTGACTTGGCCAAGGTCACACATCTAGAATGTATCTAAGTCATATTTGAATTCAGGTCCTCCCAATGACAAGATTGACACACTATTGATCATGCCACCTGTCTGCATTACAAGTATCTCAGCTTGATTAGTTATCATCATGATAGTCTTGTTGCTTATGGGATTATGAGCAGTGCAAGACTAGATATTTCTTATTTTTTTAGGCAAAAGATAAAATTAATTTCATCCTTTATTTGCTTCTCCAAGGAAGAACTGTATTCTTTCCTATTTAGCTACAACTTTCTTATATTGACAGATTTTACATGGTGAAAATATTAAAGTTGATGTGGTTTCTTCCAGTAGAATATCAATTTGTTGTTGAATAATAAAGATTTCACATTTAGAGTACCAACAATAAAATTAATGTTTTAGACAATCTGGGTTCAAATTTTACTTCTGAAGATTACCACCTGTAGGACATTAATTTATTTATTCAATTTCCCTCAGCCTGCTTTCCACATTTGTAAAGTATTAGGAATGGATTAAGTGGCCTCTGAGATTTCCTTTTGAACTCTAGATCTGTTATTCTCTGATGCTAGGATCTAAAGATCATATGTTTGATTCTTAGCATGCTTAGCTGCCATCTCTGTGAAACTGAAAGAATGCTAAGGGACAGCCTTATATAGCACTGAGGATCGTTTTGTATTTTTCTTTATTTCACCCGAAAGTACTTCTTTGATGTCTCATTGTAATGTAGTGATGAAACAAACCTCAATTCTGCTGACTTTGCCAGATGAATGTGCACTCTGCTAAAATCTACAATCCTGGAATGTTGGTGTATAATCTCAGTGACAAGTGACAATCATTGTTTGTTCTCTGAAGACCAGTTTGACTAGATACAGAGGGTCTCATTACCAAAAATTTCACCACTGGAGATTAATTCTTTTGTTATGTTGACCCCAACAATTTTAAAATGAAAGTTTGAATGACATTGCAAAAATTGAATTTTACCTTTTAATTAATTAATTAATTAATTTTTGCTGCAAGCAATCAGTATCTAAAGTGCTCTAATGCAGTGATCATTTTTAGACTTATTTCCTTTGACTCACAATAGAATTCATGGTGAAAAGCAGGATCTGAAAATTAAAAGTTTCGTAATATTAAAGATATCATAAAGTTAGCCTATTTTATTTAAAATTTGGATCCACTTGTGGGAACCTTTTAATGTTCCTTGTCACTATGTAGTTGTTCTAGTCATAGTAATCAGACAAGGGTTTATATATACATACTATATACATATGTATGAGTGTGTATCCTCCCCTTCCCCCCACCCCCAGAACACATGGTCATTCCATTTGCCAAGGCAATATGTAATAATGAGAAAAATCTCCAAGGATAGGCATTGAACTTGCAAATTCCCACAACAGAAAATGTAGATTTTTATATGAAACTTCAGATTTTAGACAATGAAGTCAATAGCTTCCACAAGATAATGATTCCCACCTGTTTTTTTTTTTTTTATTTTATTTTTATAATGAGTGTAGGAAAATGGGACCAACTGCACCAGGATATTTGTTGTGGGAAATTAAAATTCAAGGTCAAATTGTCCATGCTGATTCAAAGAACCAGCCAATCAGAAAGCAATTGTTAAATATATTATGTGCTAAACATTGTGCCAGATATAGGGGAAAGAAAATTAAAGAAGAAATAGTTCCTGCCTTCAAGGACTTTTCACTCTGTTGAAAAAGGTAGCATGTAGATAAATAAATATTTACAAAATAGATACAAGACAAGGTGATTTTAGGAAGAAAGGTATCAGTAATTAGAGTAGGGGTGGGGTGGGAGAAGGCTTATAGGACTTCATGTAAAAAGATAACACTTAAACTAAGTTTTATAGGAGAGAGGGATGAAGAAGGAGCATATTCCAAGCATGAGGGGACAATAAACACAAAGATATAGTGGCAGGGAATGAAGTGGACTGTATGTAGGATAGTAAGAAAGTTAGCTTGGCTGGAGCATATGGAAGATATGTGCAATAAGCATGAAAATACATGTTGTGACCCTTTGTGAAGGTCTTGAAATGCTAAATAGAGAATTTTATATTTGTATCAATTTTATTTGTGTATGTGTGTGTGTGTGTGTGTGTGTTTTACCATTTCTTTTATTTTGTAAAAGCAGTGTTTTTTCACTTCACCTCTGTCTCTTAGAATCTTGTTTCCTTTAAAAGTGTACTCAACAACTACCTCTTATGTAAAGTCTTCCTTGATTCCTTTCAGTGATTATAACTCTCTCTAAAAATTTATCTTGCATTTGTTCTATAAATTCTTGCTTATGTAAATGTTTCGCTCCATGGAATATAAGCATAAACAATGACTAATTCACTTTTGTCCATGTATCCCCCGTGTCTGGCACAGAGTAAGTAATCAATAAATTCCCACTGATTGATTCAAGGAGCTTCTAGCAAGGAAAACCAGTTTAGTTTAAACTTAAACTATTTAACTTAATACAAGTTTAGGACCTCTCCTGAAGCATCTACTTTGTTGACCAGTCATGGTCCCCAGGTCTTTAGTTTGATTAATTGGGAATTAGTGGATTTAAAATCCTAAAATTGATAGAATTGGTGACCTTTTGGTAGGAAATCTTGAAAACCTCAGGATCTGTGGAAGAGGAAGGAATTTATGACCAAAGAAGAACTAGAGATCACTACTGATCACAAAATAGAAAATTTTGATTATATCAAACTGAAAAGTTTTTGTACAAACAAAACTAATGCAGACAAGATTAGAAGGGAAGCAATAAATGGGGAAAATATTTATACAGTCAAAGGTTCTGATAAAAACTCATTTCCAAAATATATAGAGAATTGACTCTAATTTATAAGAAATCAAGCCATTCTCCGATTGATAAATGGTCAAAGGATATGAACAGACAATTTTCAGATGAAGAAATTGAAACTATTTCTAGCCATATGAAAAGACGCTCCAAGTCATTATTAATCAGAGAAATGCAAATTAAGACAACCCTGAGATACCTGACACACCTGTCAGATTGGCTAGAATGACAGGGAAAGATAATGCGGAATGTTGGAGGGGATGTGGGAAAACAGGGACACTGATACGTTCTTGGTGGAATTGTGAATACATCCAGCCATTCTGGATAGCAATTTGGAACTGTGCTCAAAAAGTTATCAAACTGTGCATACCCTTTGATCCAGCAGTGTTTCTACTGGGCTTATATCCCAAAGAGATCATAAAGAAGGGGAAGGGATCTGTATGTGTGCAAGAATGTGGCAGCCCTCTTTGTAGTGGCCAAAAACTGGAAACTGAATACATGCCCATCACTTGGAGAATGGCTGAATAAATTGTGGTATATGAATATTATGGAATATTATTGTTCAGTAAGAAATGACCAACAGGATGATTTCAGAAAGGCCTGGAGAGACTTACATGAACTGATACTGAGTGAAACGAGCAGGGCCAGGAGATCCTTATATACTTCAACAACAATACTATATGATGATCAATTCTAATGGACCTGGCCATCCTCAGCAATGAGATGAACCAAATCAGTTCCAAAGGAGTAGTAATGAATTGAACCAGCTATGCCCAGCAAAAGAACTCTGGGAGATGACTAAGAACCATTACATTGAGTTCTCAATCCCTATATTTCTGCCTGCCTGCATTTTGGATTTCCTTCACAGGCTAATTTTACAAGATTTCAGAGTCAGAATCTTTTTGTATAGCAAAATTACAGTTTGGGCATATATACTTAATGTGTATCTAATTTATACTTTAATATATTTAACATCTACTGGTCATCCTGCCATCTAGGGGTGGGGGTGGGAGGGAAGGAGGGGAAAAATTGGAACAAAAGGTTTGGCAATTGTCAATGTTGTAAAATTACCCATACATATAACTTGTAAATAAAAAGCTATGAAATAATAATAATAATAATAATAATAATAAAGAAAACCTCAGGATCAATGGCTTTAGTGAATTTAGTAATCTGAGTTCTACAATATCATAAATTTAGAGCTGAAAGATAATTTGGTGGTCATCTACTCCAGCCCCACATTTTGCATCCAGGGTATTAAATCTCAGAAAAAGGAAGTGACTTGTTCATTGCCACATAGAGGATTTGAGCCCAACTCTTTTTTCTCCAAAGTCAGAATTCTTTCATATATATATATATATATATATATATACTGGAGTCTTAAGATCTTGGGGACTAATCATTGGGTGTTTACTTTGGGGATGATAATGGTATGTTGGGGTAGTTTTGGGGCTTATGCATTTGGTAAAGTCTTAAAAGCTGTGTTTTTGGTGAAATTATACCTTATGACCTTAGTTTTAAAATTAATTTTAATGCCTTCTCTTTTCTGCTTATTTAATTCAATAATCATCTTTTTTTTGTATTTTATTGATGGATGTTTATAAGGATATGCTTTTCCTCTGAAAGATTGCCTTAGCTGCATCCCAGAAATTTTTATATGTTTGTTTAATCATAATTTCCTTTTACATAGTTATTGTTTCCATGATTCGCTTTTTGACACACTTTTATATAATATTTCATGGTTAAGTGTCCATTTGGGTCCATATCTTTTGTTTATGATCTTTGCATCAATTAGTATTTGTAATTGCTTTATGTTCTATAAATGATGTATTACTGATTTCTGTCATTTTACATTTCTGTGCAATATCTCTGCTTCCCATGGGAAGCATGGTCAATTTTTATCAAAATTCCATGTGGTGCAAGGAACACATATACACATACATACACACATATATATGTACTTACATCTCTCTCTCTCTCTCTCTCTCTCTCTCTCTCTCTCTCTCTCTATATATATATATATCTGTATGTATGCATGTATTCTTTTGTCATTCCATTTTAAAAATACCATGTTTTTTAACTTTATCTAGAAATTTATTTAATTCTATATTTTCACTTTTTAAAATTTTCTGATACTTATCCAAATTGATAGGATATTGAAATATCTTGTATAATTCTTTATATCTTCTTAAAGTCAGATGTTTCCTTTATGACTTCAGATGCTAAGTCATTTAGAGTATATGTTTATTATTGATATTGATAGTTATCGATAGTTAATTTCAGCATAATATAGTTTCTGGTTAATACTTTTTAATTTTTTGAATGTTTTTGTTTTGTCAGATAGTATGAGAGCAATTCTTTTTTTTATTCACTTGATTTATAGTAAAAAGTTTTCCTCCTATGCCTTTAGCTTTATTTTATATATCTTTGTTTTTTTGAATATGTTTCTTGTAAGTAAAAGATTGTAGGATTTTGTTTTCTTATCTAGTCTATAGCTCTTCTTCATTTTATTGGATGGTTTAATACATCCACATTTAAAACTATCCATCTGACTTTAAAATTGTTTTCTCCCCACAACATATTCCCTCTTTTATTGTAAATATAATATTATATTCCTTCAATTACCTTATTTTAATATTCCTCCCCCCTTTTTTTAAGGTGACCTTATTTCTACTGGCACTCTTCTACTCACCCTCTTGTAATTTGTTTTCCTTTTTCTTTGAGTTTTGTTTAGTTCTTTTTATTTCTTGCTTTTATGTGGTTATATATTTCTTTCCCATTTTTTTTTCCTTTTACTCAAGAAGATTCCACCTACATCTCTTCCCTCTCAGCTAGTTTGTTTATTATTTTCTTTAATTTGATTTTTTGCATCCCTTTCTAAATTTTTTTTTCACTTTTACCTCTCTCTATCTACACTAAGCTCTCATTTTCTGATTCAGGATACTAAAATAGCCTGGTCACTCTGTTTTCTCTGTATTTTTCATATATTCAAAGTTTCCAAGGCATTCTTTTAGATTCTTTCTGGTACATGCTTTCTGCTTTGTCAGGAAGAAAAAAAAATTCAAGGACCCCAGGTTAAGAATTCTTGACTTAAATTTAGTAAGAGACAAGGGACCTCAGTGAGACATCTAGGAAATATACTTCAAATGTTGTCATTGTTGTTTGTCCTTGATTTCCCAAGAGGACTCATTGATTGATTTGTGAATTGAATTTAAATGATGCAGTTGTACAAGGTCATCTGCTTTGCCCTCTCTTCCAGAGTAATTGATATCCAATGGCAAGTAAAAAGTCAGGATGACTGGCAATGGCTCACTATAATGTAATGGATGACCTTGGTATCTTCAATAACTGACCAACCTCTAAGCATTCATTGTACCTGCTTTAGCTACCTTCATAGTTGGTAGAAGAAATTGTTTTCATCCTTCCATTCTACCATGGGAAGTCTTCATATACTTAGGGTAGACACCCTCTAACTCACCAATGGGTTTGAGGCCCATCAGTTATACTCAGCCTGGTTTAACCTATCTGCTGAGATGGTTTATGAGGGTATGGCTGTTATATATATATTACAGCATGTTGAAGCCATAGATGAAAGTTGAGTGGCAGGTAAACACCAAAGGTAAATAAACTTAAAGTTGGCTTAGAGGTGCTAGTTTTCCTTGAATATTCCATATATTCCATACTTAAAATAGCTTTTGATTATAGTACTTTTTACAATAAGTAAGTAATTAAAACTCAGTTGAGATTATATAATAACCAGAATGTTTAGAAAAAATTAAGGAGAATCATTTCAATTGCTGTTTTACAGGTTTTTATTAATTTCTTTTTAAGATTGACTCTTCATATTTCTCTCAGTCTAGAAATATAGAAGATACTTCTACATCTTAGTTTACCCTTCCTTAAGCAACATAGTCACCCTCTGTGATGGGGCTTCATTATATTAATGCCAAATTAATGCAGAGAATGGATCAACTTACCTTTCTACAGCTAGTACAACCAAGATCATCAAAATCCAATATCTTTAGCCTCCCTATTATCAGAGATTTATATATATGCAACACCATGTCCAACTGTGTCATTCCTTTGTAGAAGTATCTGAAATAGAAATAGTTATTTAGAAATAATTATAAAATAAATGATTATAAGTGGATTTCGGAAGAGGAGGTAAGAGTAAAAATAGCTTTTTATTTTTTATTTATGGTATAAAACAAGCATTTTCATAACAGTACAATGAAAAAGATGAATGAATATGAAGCTGAAAATTTAGTGTGCACAACTTAATTCTTTTCAAATAAAAATAACACAATTATTGTGCAATTTTCTTCTTCTTTTTTTCCTTCTGTCCCACTCCCACCTCATAGTTGGCTACCATTAGACATAAACAGGTACTTGTATGTGAGTGTGCATGTGCATCTCCCTCCCTCCCTCTCTCTCTCTCTCTCTCTTTCTCCATAATAATCTATACATTCTTCTATTTATCTATTTTTCCCTCTGGATGCAGATCTTTCTTCATATGTCCTTAAACAGCTATTGAAATCTGAAATATATTTGAAGTAATAAGATTTTGAATGATAGTTGCCTTGTGAATACATCTTTCTTGGAAAGGTAAAATGCAAGAATGGCTGGTGTCAAATAAATTAAAGAAAATTTCTCTTTTGGTGTTTGCTGAATAGGTACTTGGTTAGGATCTTGGCTTGTAAGAGGAATTATTTCTAAATCCATAATTTTGATAAAGTACAGAACAACTAACAAATAATGTTAGAGAGATCTAGCTAAGTTAAAGAGAACCAAAAAGCAGTGGTGCCTAATTTCAATCTCAAGAAAACTGAAACATGATGAATGGGAGAATAATTCCTGAAGGCTACATAAAATTTGTAATATCTTATTTAAATGTAGTCTGACCACTATTAAAATCAAGAGGTTTCAAAACCTTCCACAATTGTTAACATTTATAATATAGTAACCATTTCCTATGTCAACAGAAGGAGATTATTAATTTTTGAACTGTTCCATTTACTTCTGGCATTATGTGGTTTTCTTAATCTTCAGTTTAATCATATCCTATCATCTCAAACAGTGGGAAAATAATTCTGACACCATTCACATACTTTAAACAGAGAAGAATGGATCAACGAATACCAGGCTGATTTAAACCAGTTTTGGTTTGTGTTTGTTTAAATACTGTTTTTGTTCAATAGCAAGTATGTCTATTTTTTTCCATATGTATATTTGTAATCTAGTAAGAAGATAAGTCTATATATTCTAAAAGTGATGCCAGAAACACCTGAAATATTTCCCAAAATTTAAATAAATAGAAAGTGGTTTATGGCACCTATAATTGTGTGAGTGGGTTTTTATTAAAATATGCTTATTTATAAGTGCCTTTTCAGATGAAATCACTGTGGAAAGCTTTCCAGTTTTTAAGATGTCCTGATGTTGGTGAATGCCTAGACATCTAGTATTAGTAAGTCTTAAAGAGAAAGTTTGAAGTTCTGGTAAGGTCAGTCTCTGTATTAAGCAAGGAAGGACAATGATAGGGATCAGTTCAACCTCCTGAGTTCCTCCCCTGAGGAGGTTTTGGGTAACCCCATCTTACTGTACCCAATCAGAAAACAATTTATGATGTCAAATACCTGAGGTTAAATTTTCTCTATAAATCTGTCCATGGCTCAAGTCATCTTTGCTGAATCCCTTTTGGGTTAGCCTACTGCAGCATTCTGCTTTGTTTTGTCTTTCTTCCCATCCCTTCCCCATGCCTCATTATGTCTTTTTTTTCTTTCTTAGTGCCAATTAACTCTTTTAAGGTACAACTATTCTATAGATTTAGCCTGTCAATCAATGGAATACTCCTACCCCATGACATGTAGTCCCTTTTTCCTGATTAACTATTAGTTCCACTGGGGAACTTGCCTTTCCCACTGTTAATTGTTAAAATGCTTTTCTTTCTATTTCTTATTTATCACTCCTAGTATCTATGTTACCTTTTTATTTTGTCTGTAATCTCTTATCATAAATTAATATACTTTTTTGGCAAAGGAGAAAGCCATTGTGAATTCTTCACATGTGAATTACTACCAAACCCCAACATTTGGTGCCTATACCACTCTCATCATTTATCCCCTCTTCTTTAATCTCAAAGACTAGTTTAGATCAGGACCTCATCTCTTCTTTACCTGTACAGTAGAAATGGTCATAAAACTGGTCTTCCTGCTACTTGTTTCTCCTCTTTCTAATGCTATTCCCATTATTTTGTTCCATTTTCTGATCAAACTTTAATACTCATGCTTCCCAATTCTTTTCTTTCTCAATCATTCTTTTTCATGGTAACCTTAAGCTTAGAATAGATCCATTGCCTACTCTCTATCTATTTGTACTGAAGTCTTTCTCCTGGAATGTCCAATTCAGGTGCCATCTTCTCTATGAAGCCTTCTCCAAAAGGAAATGTTCTTCCCCTCCCTTCTAAGTTTCTAATTACCCTCTGCCTAGATCTTTTCTTTTACTTACTATCTTTTCCTTTGTAATATACAAGTATGTATTTATGTATATATTATAATATATGTGTGTGTACATGTGTGTATCTTAGACTACTAACTGATTTGAGGTCAATGATTATATTGTTAACTCTCTCTGTATTCTTAGAGCCTTCCATGAAATAGTTGCTTAGGAAATTTTTGCTGACTTTTTAAAATGCAGAGATGTATATGACACATTTCCCAGCCCCCAAAAGCTTAAAATGTATAGGTTATGAAACATATAAAACAAAACACAATGGAGGCCATATTTTAAAGGCGATATACATATGTTATGGTAAATACAGAAAAGAGAGACTCAGATGGTAAGGGTACTCAAAACAATGTTTTGTTTTATTTTGTTTTGAGATCAATTGAAGTAACTTGAGTAGTTTAGTTATGGTAGAGAAAGAATTTTAGACATAGTTCAGACGCTAATATATAAAAGTTAAATCATACTTTTTCTGCTTGGTACAAGAAGAGAGAACCTAGATCACTGTTAAGAAATTATAAATAAAATGTCTGTTCACTATGATGACCTCCCTAAGAAGTAAGTTTTCAAAACTGGAATAAGTTCTTTATAGCTGTAGAGAATTCACTGGTATTGAGAACTACATAAGCAATGTTTCTTAAGTGTTATATAGATAATTCCTAAATATGATAGAAATTTAGACTAAAAAGCCTCTAAGGTTTCTTCTAATTCTCAGCATTTGATTTTATCACTATTATTATTCTCTACACATTATATATGCTAGCTGTTACATGATAATGTAAATGATAATGTAAAATAAACTACCAAAACCTAGGCTTGTGTCAAAATTAATAAATATTGCTCAATATCTTGCAAGTCTATTTCTATTATCCTTGGGAAAACTATAGAAATCATTCACCTATAATTGGCCAAGTCATATACAATAATACATGATGCTATTTTAGGAACACAAGGGAGATAGATAGCCTAAGCAATGATTCACAAGTCAAAGAAAGCATTGTACTTTCTCTTGTGTTGCCATTTATAGGCAGGGAGGATGAGAGACTTATTTTGTTTGCTTTTCAACTTTCAGACAGTGAATAGTGCTCAATTATGTCAAACTCTATCACACACTGAATGTATTTCACAGAGCATTCATTCAGGTGTATGATTAAATCCCATTTCCCACATCAATTGCACTTTCTGTAATTGGAAGGAATGGGCAGCAATCTCTTAGCTGAATGGAGATGAATATACATGCATATGCAGACACACCACACACACACACACACACACACACACACACACACACACAATTATACTTACTTATCAGTCTGCTACTTAAATTCAACAGCGTGTTATCGCTACTATAAACATTATTTCTGTGGTATTTTTTATGACAGAATCCAAGCAAAGCTATCTTAATTTTATATTAATTTTCCATCCCCACTCCACCCAAAAAAAGAGAAAAAATAATTAGAATGAATCATCAAGAATTGAATTTGTTTTAAAAGGAAATAGCTTGTAGCATTGTATCCTTTCCATTATGTTTTAACAAAGATTAGAGATTGACTTGAGTGTTATATTCTACACTAAATCTCTTCCCAAGATGATAGAATTTGGTTATCATCTATTTCCATGAGCAATTCAAGTTTCTGAAATTATAAGTAACATATGCCAATCAATATATATTTAATTTTGAAGTAAAAGTAATTTTTAATTTTATGGGTTCACAAGGATGTGGGAATTTTAAAAATTGTCAGATGCTATTTACTCAATATCTAACCCATTAGATTATAAGCTCCTTGAAAGCAGGGACTATTTTTTGTCTTTTTTAAACTATCTGTAACATTTCACTCAATGCCTGACACATACTAGATGATTAACAAAAATAAATTATTAATAAACTGATTAAATGAATAAATGAACAAGAATCTTTTCCAAGGCATACCAGTTACTTAATTGATAAACTTTATTTGAAGACATGTAGTGAGGAAGAAAATCTTTCAAGGTATTCCAAGCAACTTTCTTTTTACAATGCTAAATTTAAGGAAACTATTCCTTTTCACATACTTTCTTCTTTTTATTTATCCTCATCAGCACTAGTTTTACTTTCTAGGATAATCCTTCTTCTATGTGAAACTCTTTAAACTACTTAAAGATAGCGGTGATCTTCCTGATGCTTTTCTTTTTTTAGACCAAATATCCTTAGTTCTTTTGAATGCTCTCTGAGCAACATAAAATTGAAATCTTCCACCATTCTGATTATCAGTGTTCTTTGTTTTCTTTTTTTTCCCAGAGTATGGTACCCAGAATAAATGCAATATTTAATATACTCTGACTGAAGCAAGAATATATCTAGAGAGCATAACTGATGCTCCCTAGTTATGGGTACTATTACTTTCTAAATATAGGTTAAAATCCCATTACCATTTTTTAGCTGCCATCTCATATGTTAACACATATTAGGCTTGTAGTCCATTAAAACTCCAAGATCTTTTTCAGTCAACTTGCTATTTAATCACATCTTCTACATACACGTAAGATTTTACATTCATTTGCATAAAATTCAATCTCATTATATTTGGACAAAGGTTTTATTTTGTCAAGTTATTTTTGTATCCTAACTCTGTCCTCCCATGTGTTATTATTCACTTTCAGTTTTGTATTTTATGAAAAAACTTATATGTATGTTTACTATTCCTTTATTAAGCCAGTAATAGATGTTGAATCACAAGAGAGCCAAGCTGAGTCATAAGACATTTTATTACAGATTTCTTTCTAATTTAATTTCCAACAGTTAATGGTTATTCTTTGGATCTGACCATTCAATAACAATAGAAACCCTTAGTAATATTATCATTTGTTTTATATATCTCCATCTTTTTCACAAGAATAATGTGGGAAACTATCAAAAACTTTGTTAAAATGCATATGAACTATAGCTACAGACTTCTCTTGATCTTCTAGTCCAATAACCTTGTCAAAAAAAGAAATTAAACTAGTCTGGCATGACTTATTCAAATCACTTTTAACTTTAGTAAAATGGAATCTTTTGTTCCCAGTATGATGAAATAATCACAACTTCATTTTCACAGTTGAACCTGATAGTTTCTTTGATTATAAAACAAGCTTAATGCTAAGATAATAACATATACATTCTTTCTTTTGAAGAAACACCAATGAATGAACTGTAGTGAAAAGAACATTTCAAAATTGGGTATGATTTTCCTAATGAAGTAGTTATTTGAAATACCATGTTTAAGCAGAAGTCAAATAAATCTTTGGAAAGCATACAGTAGTGTGAGAATTCCTTCCTTTTGAAATTGAGGAACTGACCTTAATAAATCTAAGAGTTTTCTAACAATATAACAATACAAGATTGGATTCCAAGTGACTTAAAGGACATTGACAAAGTCTTTTTGGGAGAAGTATTTTCCTTCTTTCTTCTTCCCCCAAATCTTGTCAAATGTCTCTATAAAACCTGAATATATATGTGTGTGTGTGTGTGTGTGTGTGTGTGTGTGTGTATACATATATGCAGGCATAATTGATAGTAATTGGACTATATACATAATGCATATATATATACACACTATATATGTACACATATATACTCATATATCATATATAACAGTTAGCTAATAAAGTCAATGCTAGAGTGTGCGATAACCTTAATGAATTAAAGCCTTGTAGAGATGGATGTGTGTGCATGTATAGACACACATGCCTATATACATATATATATATATATATATATATATATAAGCTAATTTGTTTTTATTGAATTTTGTTTCACTGTGCTTTGAAGATATTCCTATTTTTTATTTTCTTTAAAAAAAAAAAACAAATTGAAGATTTGTGGCAACCCTGTGTCAAGCAAGTCTATTGATGCTATTTTTCAAACAGCATGTACTCATGTTTTGTCTCCGTGTCACATATTAATAATTTCCATAACATTTCGAATTTTTCATTATTATTATATCTGTTATAGCTACCTTTGGTCAGTGATCTTTGATGTTACTATTATAATTGTTTTGGGATGCCATGAACCATGCCCACAAAAGACAGTGAACTTAATTGATAAATGTGTTGTTCTGACCACTTTACAGACTGACCATTGTCCAATGTTTCTCCACCACTTTGGACCTCCTCATTGCCTGAGATACAGCAATATTGATAAATATGACATAGACAGTGATGAAGCAGTGGCTGAGTTTCAAAGTATAGATTCCATAAAAAAAAAAAAAAAACAACATAGAAAGATCTAGTCTTTGGAGTATTAAAATTGAGGGTAACCTACAGGAGAGTGGAAAAGTGCAGGGTAGATATAAGTAGGGTACAGCACTTCATATCTGAATCATTATATAGGAGAATTGTCATAAAGAATGTCATCATAAAAATGTGACTAGAAAAAAAATAAGGATTAGTCATGTATAGAAATCGAAGAGTATGTGATAAATGAGCCATGTTCTCCATTGATATGCATGCAATGTCCATAGATCTAAAAAAGATGGTCTCCATATGGTTATTTTTCAAGTTGACTTCAATTTTGAAAGAAGTTTTAATGTCGGTAAAATTTTATCAAACAGCATTGTATGGGACAAAGAGAACTTTCATGAAAAGTAAGAGTCACTCAATGTGGCAAATTTCATTATTGTCTTATTTTAAGAAATTGCTATAGCTATCCTAATTTTCAGCAATAACCACCCTGATCAATCAGTAGCCATCAACATCAAAGCAAAACCCTCCACCAGCAAAAAAGATATGCTTTGTTGAAGGCTCCAATGATATTTAGCATTTTTAGCAGTAAAGTATTTTTAGTTAAATTATGTATATTTTTAGACATAACAGACTTAATAGACTACAATATAGTGTAAATGTAACTTTTATATGCCCTAGGAAACTAAAAACACCATGTAACTCATTTTATTGTGATAATCACTTTATTGTGGTGCTTTGCAACTGAATCCACACTATTTTCAAGGTATGCATGAATATGTTGTGTATATTTGCGCATAACATTTGTGAATGCATACATACATACATATGCATGCATATGTATATATGTTTTATATATAGGGATGCTTGTGAATATTGATCTGTGGAAAATTTATAAAATGTTACAAATCAGAGGGACTTTGACTTCATAGTTCACCATTTCATTTGACTTATATAGAAAAGGAGACTTGAAGCATATATCACTTAAGTCAGATAATTAGTGAAAGAACAAGAACTCTGATAAAGTCTCTAAACTCCAGGTTAATTCTGATTTCACTGAGCTGTCTTTAGTTCAAATAAAATGAATCTTAAAACACACCTTTAATTTTAGATCCACATAGATATATTATATTTATAATCCAAGTTTTATTTTTAAAAGTGAAATGTTATTTGGTGCAGTTACATTTTCTGGAAGAAACAGGGCAAGAAATTCATGAGATAAAGACAGAAAAACATATGGCTTGTAAGCTGCTAGTCATTTTAAGCATCAAAGGTAAACATGAAAACAAAATTTTAAAATCTGAAACCCATTTAAAATTATATTAATTTCAAATTCCCACCAATAGAAGCTAGAAAATTCTGCCTTTGGGGAGAAAATATCTAGTCTTTCAGATGATATGGGAAGGGAGAAAGTTACAATGACCAAATTCCTACTTTTTAAAAATCTTCAATGATAATGATGATGATAGCTAACATTTTTATAGCACTTACTTTGTGCTTAGTACAAGCACTGTGATAAACTTCTTACAATTATTATCTCTTTTTGTTTTAATAATAAATATGGGAGGTAGGTTCTCTTATTACCCTCATTTTACAGATGAAGAAATTGAAGCAAAAAGAAATAAAATGACTTGCCCATGGATTACTCATTTTCTGTCCCATGGAACTCTCCCTACCCATCTACTATGTTGGCTGGATTGATCAAAATGAAGAAATAGAGATTCAAGTTTCCAACTTGAATTATTAAGATATGCATGCCAATTCTATAACAAATGATGATAAGCCTTCTTTAGCTAGACTTTGAATAAAGGGAGAGAGATTGTTAGACATTAAAACAATCTAGCACTCTATAACAAGATGGCGTAATCTGATTCCTAATTGGAGGAAATATTAAGAGCTTTTTTATTTGAGGAGATTAGGGAGTTTTGAGAGTTGAGAGAATAGGTACAATTCCTTGAATTCAAAAAACGAGATGTTCCTCTCCTTCCCAAATATCTGTATTCAATCAAAAGAACAAGGAAATAGTAACTGGTTGACCATTATGGAGCCAGTTTTCAGATAAGAAGTGTGTTGCTTAATATGCATAACAGAAAATTCTTCATATTTATCATCATATCCAACTGGATTTTTGATCAGTATAACTAGGTCCTTAGTAAGGGGTCTGTAAGCAATGAGTAGAGGACAGTTTTTTAACTGTAGGTTTATTTTTTTTTTTTTTTGCTGAGGCAATTGGGGTTAAGTGACTTGCCCAGGGTCACACAGCTAGACAGTGTCTGAGACCAGATTTGAACTCGCGTCCTCCTGACTTCAGGGCTGGTGCTCTATCCACTGCGCCACCTAGCTGCCCCTTAACTGTAGGTTTAAACAATGAAATAAAGTTTTCTCACAATTCCCAAAACCAAATAAAAATTTTTCACAAGATAGAAATTGGACTAAACGCTTAACTAAATATAAAGGAACTGAGCTAGCTCTGGAATTACACAGAATTACATAAGGTGTACTTCATTCAATTCCTACAATTTCTTCATTACCCAAACATTTCCCTGATCAGTGTTTTTGGTCTATACGACAGCTATTATTCCTTTTATTTCCCAAAGAGTGTATGCCGTCTATGTATATGCACAGCACATCACTGATGCAGTTTCTCAGCTGGAAGAGTTGTAATGAAATGTAATGGAAGTGGATCTAAAAGGTTCTGGAGAATGAACAGATATTCTGTATATGGTTTTGGTTACCTTGTTGTTTGTCCTTCATTCTTGAAGAGGCCCATGACATCAGGGAAATGATACCATGACATGCAAATAAATTGGACTTAAGTGAGAGAGGGCTTTGCAAAATCTCCAGCCTAATTTTCACCTCCAGAGTCATTGGAAATTACAGCAAAATGCAGATTAGGATGACTGGCAATGGCTCTGAATGCAGTGCGATCCCTTGGTTTTTTTAAGGTAAAATCTTCAATTTATTGAGACAATGCCTACATAGTAAATAGGAGAAGGGTCTTTGTTAAACCATGCAAATATTCAGACAGTCATTAATCAGCTTTCTCTTTTTTTTTTGCTTTTGGTTTGATTACTTCTTTGATAGCATCAGACAATTCTGTAAGAGGAAAGAAATTTACATCAAACCACATGAAAATAGTCCTTGTCCTTTTGCTTCAGCATTTCTTCTTTCATTGTTAAGAAGGGATTAGAGACTAATTTGAGTTTTGAAATGTTAAGGGAATGTGAGATCCATGTGGAGAGGAATCTGGCATTTCAGCGTATCTAGTAATGAAGTTCATGCAAGGTGTTGTATTTGGCCTGGCATTGATGTCTAGAAGATCAAGAAGTGACCTTCAGCTTCCAATCCAGCAATGGTTCAGATAAGGATTCATCAGCAGGGATGCCACATTTGGACATGAACTTGATGGAATCAATGCTTATTGGTGTGAGCATACCAAACAGTGCTAATTTAAGCTCACTCTTTCCAGGCAATGAAGTGATATAAGAGAGTTTATGCGTTACTCAAGTGTTGGAGGGAGAATGTTGTATTTCTCTTTTTGCCATATCTATGGGGTAAATATCCTTTTTCAAAAAAAAATGTGAATGGAACCTGGGGTTTAATCATTCATTCACTGGTGGTTACTAGGGTTGGGGGAAGGAGCTAAAAGATGGGGATTCAGGCAGATATCATTAGAGAAGAGATGCCTCAAGTCTCACAGAAATATTCCTAGGACATTGGGGGAGAGATGTAGCAGTCAGATTCTGGGATAGTAAATCACATGCATCATTCATCTTTATAAAGGAGTCATATTGGAACCTTAACATTTGATTTTGTTTTTGGTGTAGGAAAAGATGTAGTGGGTTAGGACCTGTGATTTCATTCACATAGAGAAGTTGTTTTGTGGAAATTTCCTACATTTCTAATAATTGTGTGGAACTTAGAATCTTTGCATTTAGCTGTGGACATAGAAAGTTTACATGAGTTGTCCAGGGTCCTATAGATAATATATGCCAGAGACATAATCTGAATGAGATAGTCCTAAATTCATTACTTGCTTTATAGGTGCAACCCATGCTTCCTTTCAAACATTTGATAACTTTGGATAATAAGAACAGCTCACATTTACATAGTATATTAAGATTTGCAAAGTGCTTTATGTGCATTATCTTGCCTAATAAATAATACAATACATACATACTATTTGGAGATATTATTTTGATAGTTAAAATAAAAATCAAAGAAAGAAAGAAAGAAAGAGCCAATGTCTTCTAAAATCTTAAGACTGCAGACAGATCTTCTAAATATTAAATCAGGAAAATCAAGTTAGGCTAATAGCCAAAGAGTATTATAACATAATTTCCAGTATTAAAACAGTATAATTTATTAAATTAAATATTTTATTTTTGCAATATTAAAAAAATTAGATGAGGAAATTATATAGCTTGCATTGAAACCTTCAAAGACAGCTCAACTACTGGAAAAATAAATTCCCATGTGTCTCTGGAGAAAGAAATAAACAAAGCAATGACAAACCCTTCAGCATACATGTAATTAAATGTTGCTCAATACAAGTCTTCCATAAGTCTGCCTTTAATTTTGTATATAGTGTAACAAAGCAAATCACATTTTTGCTCTAGGATCTCATTGCTTAATCTTCAATTTATGACATATTACCTATGAAAACTGAGTCAAACAGGGTAATGCCATGAGGTTATGAGACTATAGATTTAGAGATGAAATAACTAGCATTCATCTGGATCCACTTATTTATTTTACAGATGAAGAAACTGAGGCACAGAAAGAGAAACTGACTCAGTATCACAGAGAACAATTTTGAAACCTGGGATTCTAAGGCAAGGCCCTCCAATTTCAAATCCAGAATTCTTTTGTCTATCATACAACTTCCTCAAAATAAATATAGAATAAAGTCAGACTCCTGGACCCATTTCTTCCAATCAGGCTACAGCAAATTAACTTTTATACTTAAAATCTTGGAGTGCCACTAGATGGGAAAGAAAGGGAAATGAGCAGAAGAGGGACACACAGAACTGGCCCTGGAAAGAGATGTAGTTTGAGGCACAGTCTGATTCATATATCATAGGGACTGGCCAATGAGGGCTCAGCCATTATGAGCAAATGCAGTATGTTTAGTCAGATGCAATTCTTGTCATAGATACCTATCCACTTACTTCAAAGGGAAAAAAAAAGGTTTCTTTCAAAGTCTGTTCCTTGGGGAATCTCTCTTTCTTGACTTGAGTAGATAAAGAATAAGCTTCTGACTTGTGAGTGGATTGCACCTCTGTTCTTTGCCTTTTTTTTTTTTTTTGTATTTTTCTTCTTTTAACTAAAGGAGAATTGGAGATGGCTATGCTTTTTCAACTTTGAAAGGCTGGAGGTGAAAGATCTAATTAAGTCAATATATATTTATTAAGTTCTTAATAAGTATCTGGGTGGGATACAGTGGATAGAGCACTGGGCCTGGAGTTAGGAAAACTCATCTCCATGAGTTCAAATCTGACCTCAGACACTTATTGTGTGTTCCTGGACAACACTTTACCCTATTTACCTCAGTTCCTTATCTATAAAGTGGAGAAAGAAATGGCAAATCATTATAGTATCTTTGCCAAGAGAACCCAAAACAGCTTCAAGAAAAGTCAGACATGACTGAAACTATCAAACAATAAGTATGTACTATTTGCCAGGTACTATGTTAAGTAAGCACTGGGAATACAAATAAAAACAGAAACAAACATAGTCTCAGGCCTCAAGAAAACTGCATTCTAAGTGGAAGAAAATGATACCAATGTATTGGTCTTTTTTGGGGCGTGGATGGATAGGTTGGATTAGGGTAGAGATGAGAGGGTGTAGCTGTCGGGAGACAGTATGCTTATGAAAGTCCAGAGAGTCAGAATACTTCTTGGAGAGGAACAAAAATGTGATTTTTTCAGGCATCTTCCTTAAAATGGAGATTTTGGAAGAAAACAGTAAACCAGAGGGAGAGACCAGGAGATAGAGGGATATTTATAATGTGTGAAGGTTGAGTGTACTTCCAAAGGGAAGAATTTCTGTGACTTAGTGGAGAATTCTGGAAAGTTGGGAGGTCTACTGAGGTTTTTTTTTTTTTTTCTGGTGCTGCTTTATCTTCCTTTTTACTTTTTAAAAATGCTTTTTACTGTTATTTGTTCAGAAAAGTGGGATTCAATGGTTGTAGCCAACATTTCTCTAATTTTTCTTAATTCTTTCTTTTCATCTTTTCTTCTTTTAATACAATTAAAAGTTACTTCAGGGCATACCCAGTAGCCAATAAAAGTTTTGGCTACAAGTAAATTGTTTAGATGTAATTTTGTTTGCAAAAATTAAGTCAACTATCTTCCCCATAACATTTTTGCTAAAATGCCTTTCTAGATCAAGGAGTTTTGCTCTGCAACAGTATCCTAGCCAAAAGAGTATTAGTATAAAGCAAATAATGTTTTTAAATCAATTGATTTTTGCTTTAATGAAGCTCTTGGGTCCAACTAATTAGAAGACCCTCCAGCACCTACATTGGTAGACAATTTTCATCTGTATTTTTTAAGGTTTCATATTTTCTCCCTAATTCCCTTTTCCTGTTGTGAGTCAATAATTGGCTGTATGTGCTTAAAAGTTATTCTATCCCAGCAGACATTTGAATCTTCAAGTTAATTGTTTGAGAGACTATTCTTATTGAGTGAACTACCTTTTGGGGTAATGTGTTTGCTGCATGTGAAGGGTGGGGTTGAAAAATGTCAGCATTCTAGCAAGAGGTATATTTTAATGAGTGTAGCTTTGAGACCAAGGGTTTTACATGGTCTGCTCACAACTATGATATGAACTTCCTCCCTCGGAGAGCTCAGCTAAGAATTTTATACTTGTTTTCTGGTTCATCTTTCCCATCTGCAATATAAACAGCATAATTTCTCACAAGTATACTAAGAGATTTACTCTTGTAGCTTTGGGCTTACCCCCATCTCCCTTCTCTATACCCCTGGGTTTGCTCCCTGCATGCAGAGAATACACTTTGGGAATCAACATGAATAGATTTTTCTGAATTAAGGAGTACACACGGTCCTTGGATGATACTACTAGGAGGGGAATTAGATGAAGAAGGGAGTTTTAAAGAGGATAGGTCCACAGGGAGGTAAAAGTTTCTAGTAATATGTCAGAAAAATGAGGTAGGGTAGAATTTATGATGAGAAAGAGGGAAAAATAAAAAATAGGAGAATTTACATTAGGAGATTTTTCTCTTCCCATATATAAACCAGTTACATGTTTGTATTCTATTATGTAGGACTTCTGGAAAATTTTGACTGTTAGTTTGATTTTTGGAATTAAAATAGCTTGTACATAGTGCTTAAAAATCTTTCAAAATAACAAATAGCCACTGGGCCCATTCATAATTGACCAATACTATTTCCAAGGTGAACAACTCATTCTCATATCATGTGACTAAGAGAATTAAGTACATACCTGTAGTAAAACATATGCAGCTATTACTCACAAGCAAAAATTCCATGTAAACATGTCATTTCTAAAAATTACATAGTGTTTTCTCTTAGGGATTGTCATACTAGATAGTTTCAAGTTTCCTGTGATAGATTCCTAGTAAGAGAAAACTATTAATTCCTGATGGAAAGAAATGCTAAAATCAGAAAGGACTTTAGGTACTATATAATCTGAAAATCTCCTTTTACAGATAAGTCCTGAAGATGACATAGATGGAATCCTGATTTAGAATCCCAGTCAAGATAAAAGATGGATGATGTTACTGAACAATAGTTAAGAATAAGGACTTACCTTGTAATTTCACAAGTATGACTAATTCCAGGTGAGGAAATACCCTTGGCCAATGCAGGCCATTATTAGTCTTAAAGAATTGCTTAGAGCACTGAGAAGTTAAATGATATAGTTATATAACTAGTACATATAATAGGTAGGTCTAGAACCCAAATATTCCTGGGTTTAAGGCAATCACTCTATCACTATTTTAGCATATCATTTGAGGTAGGTATGAGAAGTTTTATTTCCTTATTGTACATTCAGTTTCCTTTCATTGCTTTTTCTTCTTTCCTTGTTATTGCTAGCATTTCTAGTTTAATATTAACTAATATTGATGATAATAGTCATTCTTGTTTTACTTGATCTTATTGGTAAGATTTCTAGCTTATCATCATTCAGGTAATACTTGCTGACAGTTTTAAGTAAATGCTTCCTATAATTTTAAGGAAAAATATATTCATACTTAGGCTTTCAAGAGTTTTAATAGGAAAGAATGTTGTATTTTGTAAGATATTTTTTCTGTACCAATTAGTAATTGTATATTTTTTTCATGATTTTGCTATTGATGTAACCAATTATGATAATAATTTCCCTTATATTAAACCAGTCCTGCATTCCTGGTACAAATTGCACTTGGTAGCAATATGTAAGTTTTAAGATAGATTGCTCGTAGTTTATTAGCTGATATTTTATTTATGACTTTTGCATTGAATATTCATTAGCAAAATTGATCTATAATTTTTCTTTGTTTTTGCTCTTCATTCTTTACCTAAAAGCATCATATTTGTTTCATGAAAGGAGTTCCTTCTTAATATATCATTATAAATATTTTATTTAATAATAGATCTTTAAATGATCTTTAAATTTTTAAATGTTAGGTAGAATTCACTTTCATAGCCATTTGTTTTTGATATTTCCCCTCCACTTAGGAAACTATGACCTGTTCAATTTCCTTTTGTAACATAAGTTTATTTACATATTCTATTTCCTCTTCTGTTCATCTAGGCAGTTCACATTTTTGTAAGTATTCTTCTACTTTACTTAAGTTGGTAAATTTATTGGCATGGAATTGGGCAAAATAAGTCATAATTGCTTTGATTTCATTTTCAATAGTAATATA
This sequence comes from Antechinus flavipes, assembly GCF_016432865.1. Classification (NCBI taxonomy): domain Eukaryota; kingdom Metazoa; phylum Chordata; class Mammalia; order Dasyuromorphia; family Dasyuridae; genus Antechinus; species Antechinus flavipes. The sequence goes on from NC_067398.1 coordinate 393,920,778, forward strand.
GTCATTCTTTTCATTTTTTTTTCTTGGTAAATTGGTTTTTTTTCTAATACATTAACAAATAATTTATCTATTTTACTTTTTTCACATAAAGCCAACTCTTGGGTTTATTTGTTAATGGTTTTCTTTTGTTTAATTTTATTAATTCCACCTTTACTTTTCATGATTTCCAATTTTGGGTTTAATTGGGGATTTTTAGTTTGTGCTTTTTCTGGTTTTTCAAACTGCATTCTCAATTCATTGATCTGGTCTTTATTTATATTGATATAAGCATTTAGAGTTATAAATTTACCTCTAATTAATCTTTTGACTGCATCTCATAAGTGTTATCTCATTATTATAATTCTTAAAAAAAACTATTGTTTTTATTGTTTTTATGACTTGTTCTTTAATTCACTCATTTTTTAAGATGAAGTTATGAATCTCCAAATTATTTTTAATCTGTTTCCATGGTCCTTTATTAAATGTATTTTTATTACATTAAGATTTGAAAATGATGCATTTTATATTTCTGCTTTTCTCTATTTTACTCTAAAGTTTTCATTCCTTAACATATAGTCAGTCATCTTTGTAAAAGGTGCTATCTACCATTTAGGGGGAAAAAAGATACATAGCTTTTTTATTCCCATTAAATTATTTATCATATCTAACTTATCTGAGATTCTATTTATCTTCTTGATATCTCAATTATTTTTTGTTAGATTTATCTGGTTCTGAGTGAGGAAAGTTGAAATGCCTCACAATCATTATTTTACTATCTATCTCCATCTATAATTAATTCACTTTTTCCTTAAAAATTTGGTTGCTATAACATTTAATGCTTATATGTTTAGTTAATACTGATAGCACCTAGTTATCTATGGCACCTGTTAACATAATGTAGTTCTATTCATCTCCTTTAATTAAGTTTATTTTAACTTAACTTTGAGATCATGATTACTACCCCTGCTTTATTTTTACATCAGGTGAAGCATAATAAATTCTACACCAGCCCTTTATTTTACTCTATGTGTGTCTCTAAAAAAGTAAATGTATTAAAAATAGACACATTTTACACACAGGAGAATCTCCCTTCCCACAGTTCAATTCTATTTCCTTATATTTTAGGCTAAATCTCAATGATATTAAATTTTTGGTTCATAGCCCACAATCAAATAACCGATGCTACTAGAGGTGAACATTCTCATAGCAAAAAGAAACCAAACAAAATCTGTACAATTAGGAAGGAGACAGCATAAAATTGCAAAAATCAGAAACTCAAAAAATTATGATAGTATGTATTTACATAGGAAAGGGGGAAATATCACTTCATGAAAGGAAGGTACTAAGGTATTACATAAAGACCACTACCATGTTCAACTTTGCCTTTGACAAAACTGTGGATTTTGAGTGAGTCGCTCCTTGACTTTCAATTTCATCATCTGTAAAATGAGCAGGTTGAATAATATGTTCTCTGAGATTCTTTCCAAGTTTTGATCTATGGTTCTTAATAATTCCATACTTTTGTAGAATATCAGACATTGTATTATTGAAATTATAAAAAATGATTGAGTCACCAATAAAGGTTAAAGGTTTATCATATTTTATTTAAGAAGGCAATGAAGTCCATCAATTGGAGAATGGTTGAGTAAATTGTGGTATATGAACGTTATGGAATATTATTGTTCTGTAAGGAACGACCAGCAGGATGAATACAGAGAGGACTGGCAAGACTTACATGAACTGATGCTGAGTGAAATGAGCAGAACCAGGAGATCATTATATACCTCAACAATGATACTGTTTGAGGATGTATTCTGATGGAAGTGGACCTCTTTGATAAAGAGAGCCTTAATTGATCAAAGATGGGCAGAAGCAGCTACACCCAGAGAAAGAACACTGGAAATGAATATAAACTGCTGGCATTTATGTTTTTCCTCCTGGGTTATTTATACCTTCTGAATTCAATTCTCCCTGTGCAACAAGAAAACTGTTTGGTTCTGCACACATATATTGTATCTGGGATATACTGCAACCCATTCAACATGTAAAGGACTCTTGCCATCTGGGGAAGGGGTGGAGGGAGGGAGGGGAAAAATCGGAACAGAAGTGAATGCAAGGGATAATGCTGTAAAAAATTACCCTGGCACGCGTTCTATCAATAAAAAATTATTAAAAAAAAAAGAAGGCAATGAAGTAGTTAATGCATTTTAGATGGTTTGTTATTAAATTCATCAAAAATGATATTCAATGTTTAAAGAATATTTCAATTGCCAAAAAAATCACTTTATGTACAGTATCTCCTTCTTTAATGATGCTGGATAATAAATGCAAACCCTGACTGAACCTATCAGTACTTCCCAATTGTCCACAAAAAACAGCCTAAAATGCTTAGTTTGGCATTTAATGCCCTCCACATGTTGGTGATTTCTTACTTTCCTACTCTTAACTCCTAAGTACTCCTTTCCATGTGTAGTATGTTCCAGCCAGATTAAATTATTTGGTGTCCCTCATTTTTCTATTTCTGTGCCTTTGCTTCTTCTATTTTCTATGCTTACAATGTTTTTTTTCCATCTCTAATTTTCAAAATCCTATTCATACTTCAAAGACATTTTCAAGTACCACCTATTAGATGATGTCTTTTTAAATTTTTCTTCATTGGACATTTCTCCTACCAACTATTAACTTGTACTTTTCTTATGGTTTAATCACATTCAATTCTACATTACATAGTAGAGTTTTCATGTGCTATTATTACATATGTACTATCCTTCCCAGTTGATTGTAAACTCTAAGGCTACAAAAACCTTGTCTTATCTTTGCATATCAATCAGTCTTTAGCAAAGTTGTACACATAAATAGACTTTTTAAAAGTGACTGTTGAATGAATGAGTAAATAAATGAATTATTTACATACTACCAGAACTGCATCCATCTTGGCATGAGAGCCACCAGTCCCACTTAAAGAAAAAAAAAAGTAAGAGGAAGAATAAGGTGGAGGAACGAATGAGAAACAGAAAGGAGGGGAGGCAAAGCACAGAGATTAGAGTTGCCTGAAAATGAAAAGTACTACTTCAATGAGATCATGAGTTTCCTGTCACTGAAAGTGAAAGGTATTCAAGCAGAAAATAGTTGACCACTAGTCAGAAATATTGTAAAGAGAACTCGTTCATTGAGTAAGGACTAGATAACCTCTAAGGTGCTTCTCTGCCCTACAAAAATCTATGATTCTAGCCAGCGGGATAAAAATTAGCATATATTGCAATTGAGGAGAAAGTAATAGGTTTACTGAAGGAATGACATGTATTTATTTGCTCATTTACAATAGATTTTCTTCCCCTTTCAAAAGTGTTTATTAGCTGTTCGGCTCCTTACACATCATGAATAAATTGTACTTAATGTTCCTTCTTAGATTAATTACTCTGGATGAGTTTCACAGTTTTATAGTGTAAATAAATCCAGTGATTTGTGAAGTCCCTAAAGTACATTGTATACTTTTGCAATCTCTCCTTGAAACTGTCACTGTCTTATTTTATTAATTTGCTTCTAAAGTGATCCATTCTCCACCCACCCATAAGATCCCTCCTCCCCCTCACTTTCTACAATGAGTATGTAGTTCACCATAGCATTAGTATACAAGCTAATTATGAGTTTTCACATAATAATAGCATGGGCTGTACAAAATAGGTTGGCAAGGGCTGAGTGCCCTAATCATTACTAGTAATTTTGGGGCATCTACAATCTTAATGAACGTATGTTCTCTAGACTGTCATACAATTCACTAACACTTTCCTGAGCAATACTTAATAAAGCCTGCCTCCCTACTCTAACAGAGGAAGTTGTTTTCCTTCACCCATAGGTTTAGTGAATTAAAGAATTTTTAAAACTGTAAGGAACCATGGTGATCATCACATTCAAACATTTTATTTTATATGCAAGGAAACTGAAGCTAAAAAGACTGAGTTTGACCTTGAGTCATACAATCAGCTATTGATAGATTTTTCAGGTCTTCTGATGCTGTTTAGTGCCTTTTCTAGATACCAATTTTCTTTCTTTTTTCTTTTTTTCTTTTTCTTTCTTTTTGCAGAGGCATTTGGGGTTAAGTGACTTGCCCAGGGTCACACAGCTAGGAAGTATTAAGTGTCTGAGATCAAGTTTGAACTCAGGTCTTCCTGACTTCAGGGCTCTATCTACTGTGCTACCTCCTAGTATACCGATTTTCATTAGAAGCTCCTGTTTACATGAGATTTAGTTTTAAATTTCATATAATGAGATAATTGCTATACCTCTGTAATAATTTAAAATAACTAGGCAATATAGCAGCATGGTGAACCTGAAACAAGAGAGTTGAGTTCCAAACCTGCCTCAGATACTTTGTGATATTGATGAATAGCCAGTTTCCTCATCTATAAAATGAGTATTATTATACCACCTATCTCGCAAGATTCTCTTTCTCTCTCTCTCTCCCTCTCCTTCTTTCCTTCCCTATCTATGTATTCATATTACTTATCATAGTACCTGGCATATAATGTAACACATTCTGGGAGTGTTAATGACTATTCTTTGACTTGACTTGACCAATAATCTTTCCTAGTAGACTGAGTACACTTAGTAAAACTTAAATTATGAAAAATATGTAGTAAAATGTCAATTTTTTGTTTCAGAGACCTTATTGTTATGTGTTTATCTAAAAGAAATCAAAGATAGAAAGATACTATATAAATGTTTTAAAATCATAGATATATTTAAAAAGATATCTATATAGATATCAGTCAATAAGCATTTATTAAGAAGCTATCAGGAATCTGTTGCTGGACTAAGTTCTGGGAATACAAAGAATGGCTTTTAAACCAGTCCCTGAACCCCAGTGATACACATTCTATGGAGATGGCTATATACAAATAACTATATACATAGTAGATATACAATACAGATGAAAAATAATTTCAGAGAATAGACCGATGCAAACTCTCTTACAGTTCTAAGGATTTGAAGATATCTGTCAGAGCCAGATCATATAGGCACTTGAAAGCCAATTATCAAATTTTCAGTATAAGCATTCATACCTTAGAAACCAGCAAGTGGGACAAATCAGAATTGGTTTATTGTTTTGTTTTTCATCTGCAATTAAGAAAGTGATGGAGAAAGTGTTGATAATGTAAATTAAACTTAAAAATATTTCCTATGTACTCTTTCCTTTCCTATAGAACCTGTTCAAACATTTACCATGAAGCCTCTGCCTTGAGGATAACGTTGTTGGTAATATGTTTACAAAAAACTGCAATTCACAACAATGATATATTTAGATGTTAACAAAACCATTTACTTAGCAACGAGGCAAATGAAGTTATAGAAATATCATAGATGCTTATAAATTTAAGTATATGCAGAAATACAAAATACATCACAATGAAGACACAATCGTTGGTTGTACTCTGTCATGAATGCAATAAATATCTAAGAGCAAGAATGGTTTACACTTTTATAGCAACTTGCCAAAGAGGCAGATGAATGAGGAAAACCCATGTGCTCATGGGCTGTTAACTTGAAGCACTGGAATGATAAACTTAGGTTTCAGGACCTGTCCCTAATCGTTCCTTAATGAACACATTTCTGTGTTTAACAGATGCTTCCACAGCTAAGCTGAATTGTTCTTAATGCACTTCATTAACACCTCACTAAGTCCAAGCTAGTCAGTCTTCTACATGATTGTTTGATTCCTGTCTACTCAGTTGGACTTTACTCCTTTCATCAAGCAGTGACAGTACAGAGAAAAGGGCTTGTGATCTCTCTTGAACATAGCTCTAAAATCTATCCTTTTGCCCTTTTCTCTTTCTAGGTTCAGATTCTAGATCCTTTCTGTAAATGAACCCACCTTACCTTATGGTTAGTAATATGATTCTCATCTTCTGCTTATAATTAAATAAAATACACCATCCCCTATCATAAAACAGTTCCAGTTCCCTATTCCCCCAGCAGTTAATGTTAAAAATTCTCCAAAAGTTAATATGTCAATATTTGAAATATACGGTGCTCTCTCTTCATTTCAGTTTACCACAACTTATGTACATTCGAAATGAGCAGCTGATATCTCAGTGTTCTCTTTGAGTCAGTCATTTCAAGAATTGATTCTCTTAGAATTCTGAATTGGAATCGTGCCCCCTCTAAGTGAACTATTAAGACAACTTACCAACTGCTTGTTCTTATAAGTAGATATTAGTATCTTATACTTATATATACTTATAAGTATATATTAGAAAATAACAGTATTATAAGAAATGAGGAATGCATGGAAAGACACATAAATACTGCCTGTGTGACCTCAAGCAAGTCTTCCAATTTTCTAATCATTAACATGAGAAAGTTGGCCTGGATCAGAGATATTAAATAGGTATCCTTTAGTACATATGCAACTCATAAAACTCCTGAGTGTTCCCTATACCAGATTAAAACATAGTTCTTATATGATTTCAATGTGTTGACATATTAATTTATATGTTTATGAGTATGTATACATATATGTATATGTATATGTGTGTGTTTATATGGTTTTCTAAATGAATATGTGGTATAGGAATTCTTTTTTTTGGCTGAGGCCATTGGGGTTAAGTGACTTGCCCAGGGTCACACAGCTAGGAAGTGTTAAGTGTCTGAACCCAGATTTGAACTCAGGTCCTCCTGACTTCAGGGTTGGTGCTCTATCCATGCAACACCTAGCTGTTCCGGTATAATGATTCTTTATCTACATTTTAGTGTGCCCCTCCTTCCAATTTCTATTTCAATTTATCCCCATTGGACTAGATGGTGCCTAATTTCCCCTTCTAGTTATAAATTTACAGTCTAATGATGGAAAAATAAGTAAGCAGAACCACAAAAACAATAATTTCAATAATGTAAATGGAAAGGTGTATGTGAAAGGATAGATGGTATGTTTTCTTGAGCTCTGGTAATATGTGTATCACTATCAAGGCAGATGGAAAACTCCCTTGTTGCTTGTTGGTTTCTGTAAGTTTGATATACTCTGCCCCGTCTATACATGCCTATTCTGAGAACAACACACCTCCATAGATCACGAAATAAAAAAACAAAAGGAAAAAAAAAAGATTTTTTTCTATCACATTAAAGTTGTCTATTTTGCCTGAAATTAAGGTTTTTTTGTTTTATGACAATTTATTGTATTTATTGTCTGAAACCTGTTTAGTTCCCATGTTTCCTGTGATGTAGTGTATTTCTGGTTGATTTTTCAAGTCATTATGTTTAGAGAAAATTAGTAAGTAGTATCTAAGTTCACTTGGAAGTTACAAATTGGCAAGGTGACTTAGGTGAGGTTCTTTCTTGATAAAAAGAATATAAGTATTCAAAGCATCATAAATCAAACAGTTTATTACTTATGGGCGCAGAATTGCAAGTCCCATCAGTCCTGCAATTCCATGGCCACACAAGAGAATGATGTATAAACCAGGCTGAGAGTCTAGATATGGGAGATTTTATTCTTATATATTGATTATTGTTGTTGATTAGATTCATGAGGACTGCATCAAAGGGTATCTTAATGCCAGTCAATAAGCTATTGGTCTGTACTTCAACACTATTTCTCAACTGTGATGTCAACTGTGATTAGTATGCTAACTTTGCATACCTGATTAGATGAAATTTGCTAAATTGATTATAGTCAGAAGAGTCTTATATTCCTTCTCTAATGAAGTTGACTAAAACTAGTTTTGATTACACCAAAACTTCTTGGCACATAGGCAGGTTAATGAGTGATCAAAGATAGAGTCACTTCTGTTTGCTGAACCTAGCAAGAACTCAATCCTTACAAGATTTTTTCTTTCTCTTTTTCTTTTACATTTTATATTGATATAATTTGTTGTTACAATGTGACTTTCCTTTTCTGAATTGGGATTTTAAAAAATCCACACCCCTTAATGATATTATCATTTCTTTTTTTTGTTTGTTTGTTTAACCCATTTTAAGGAAATCCTATTTTTATAGGTTCTCTTCTATTTACTTTAAATTCCTCTCTCTATTCCCAACTGATAAATTTTCAAAGGACATGAATAGTCAGCCTTCAGAAGAAATCAAAACTATCAAGAGTTGGATGAAAAAATGTTCTATATCAGTACTAATTAGAAAGATGCAAATTAAAACAACTTCAAGGTGCCACCTCACACCCACCAGACTGGCCAATTTAACCAAAAAGGAAAAAAAAGACAAATGCTGGAGGGAGGGAATATGGAACTATAGGGGCACTAATGCATTGCTGAATGGTATCACCATTCTGGAGAACAATTTAGAACTATGCCCAAAGGACATATTCTTTATGCATATTTCTTGTCCCAGCAATACCACTACTAGATCTGTGTTCCAAAGAGATCCAAGAAAAAGGAAAAGGATTCACATGTAATTATTAAATTATTAAATTAAAAAAATATTTTGTTAGGTTTTAAATATCCTGTGTCTTTTTCTCTACTTTATTTTCATTAATTCTCTTTTCTTGTCTTTTCTAAACTTTTATTTTTTCATTCATGGTCCTTAAATATTATTATATCTTCTTTCATCTGTTTTCCTCATAGAATTAAAACTTTTTTTCTTTTGTTTCTTTGGAGAAATTTGCTAATGCAGATTCAAAATTTTCAATTCTGTTAATTATTTCTCCTGTATAAGCCATATATTCTTCTTTTAAGATCGTAGTTCTCTCTTATACCACTCAGGAACATCCTTCTGTGATCTTAAAATTTCTTGGAAATCCAAAGTTTTTGCTGCCTTATCATGTATTGCTTCATTTTTCTTTGTCTGGTTATATTTACTTAGAAATTTCTGAGTTTGTTTAGATGATATCTTTCCTTCTGCTATTAATGGCTAACCTGTTGATTTTTTTTTTTACATTAAACTTTCAAAACAGGATTTTCTTCTGGAATCTTTGGTAATTTCAATATGTTTATTATCTTTTATTCCCCTATCATTCAGTTTCTAATTTCTTTTCTTCTGATGGCAGATCCCTTGAAAGTTGGAACTTAGAGGTGTCCTGATTATCAGCTGGGTAATTCACTTTTCACTAAACTTAGTCCTTATACCAAGTGACTTTAATGAACTAGATTCTAATTTCCTTTCTTTTGTCCCTACACTGACTATCTGCTCCAGTTCTCTCTTTTTTTTTAGTTCAATGACTGAGATATCCCAAGCTGACCAAATTTCTGATTTCTGATACCTTCATCTCCTCTGTGGTCATTATTTGCCTGTCTCCCACAATTCTATATTGCCATAGGATGTCTAATTTGGAAACAGGTCTTAGTGCCAATTGAGAAAAGCATACTTCATCCTTGAGGGTAGATAGCAGCATCCTGGCCTGGCATTGCTCTTAGGTGGATATAATGCTGGTGAATCCCCTTGGGAATCTGGGTCTAGAGAGAAGCAGTTCACTTTCACCTCCAGCCAATTACTTTTACATGGTAATAACTAGTAAATTAGAATTTCTAGTCCATATTCTTTTTACCACACAGTAAACTTTTAGTGTATTATTTAAAGCATATCTATTTTGGATCATGTTAATTTGACGTCAGTTTATCTTTTCTTTTTTTTTCCTTGTAATTTTACAGAAGAGGAAGTTAGGCTTCTGAGACTTATTCATGGTCACAAAGCTAATTGGCTAGGATTTCAATTCAGTGTTCTCCTGATCTGAAGTCCAGAATTCTTTTTAATGTATCATTCTGAATTTTTTTTTAAAGAAATTACTTTTCTTAAAGACCCAGAGGCAAAGCAGTTGTTACAGTATAATAAGTTGAGGTGATCAACCTGGAAGTCATTCTTTGAAAAATGCCTTTGTCATAGGATATATGCATCTAGGCAGAATATTGAAGAGGTAGCTGATTGAGCCAAAAAGGAGATGCTCTAGGTTAGCTAGGGGGGAAAATGACTGTAGTTCATGAGTATATTAAATAAGACAACACAAGTGAGGCTACTTTGCTCCTTTTCCCTAGATTTCTTTAGTTCTATGTGGCCCCTTTCTAACTTCTTTCCCCCTCTGTTATTCCCCAGGATGTTTGTTTTTCCTAATTTCATCTATATTGGAATTTGCAGATAGTATTTACTTGGTAATTATATCCTCTTAGAATAACTATTCATCTTGAGTTGCACATGAGAGGGACATTCCTAAATAGGAGTAATGTATTTGTTTTAAAAATCTTCGAGAAGATTCTAAGAGATGTATTTTATGGGGTTTCTGTATACTATCTGGACACATTTAACATATTAAAAGTGTTCCATGTTTGAATATGTAAGAAATGACCTTTAATGAATAGTTGTAATTTCTAAATTTTGTTTTCATTTACCATATAAACAAATTCACATTTTTTGTTTTATTTTAATAAGAGGAAACTGTAGAAACAGTTAAAACCAGGCCATCAGGAAACAACTGCTATAATATATAGACTATTTATAGTCTGAAAAAGAAAACTAAAATCTCAGTAAATCAAGATACCAATTTTACTTAGGATAGGTTCTTGGAGAGAAAAAGACTTGGTCATGAGGAAAACTAGTTGGAGAATATTTTTGAGTCTATCAGCCAGAAAAGATTATTTTCAATCATAATAACTGGTAGTAATAACCCCACACTGGGGTGCCAAAATATACCATCTGGACTAGCTCTCTGGAGGATCTCAGGACTAACATAAGTCCTTGGTCTTAGGGGAAGAATGAAGAAGTCAGGAGACCCCATGAGGATGGTCAAGATGGAGTCCATTTATTTCAAGTCCTCTCAGTTCTTAAATACCTTACTACAGGTTACTTACTTTTACTTACTACAATTACATCATCACAGCACACTGCTCAAGTGCTATGGTAGCATTACATTACCACAGTACACTGTGCATGTGTTAACTATAAACCCCCTGTTATTGATATATAAATGCCTCCTTATTGTAAGAATCCCTTGCTTTAAGTAGAACACAGGTGGTCACATCCTCCCTGACTTCTCAGGAAGGGAGATGGGCACCAAAGAGAGATGGGGAACCAAATCAGACATTGTCAGCAGGTTCCCTCTGGACTGAAGGGTCATATACCTTACTTAAGAGTTCCCCCATTATCTGTGGCCCACTACAAAAACTGATATTGCAATTTGTTTTCTCCTTTCTCTATCCACTCTCCACACTCCTCCTCAAATCCTGGAAGATTCTCCATCTAGATTGGGTCGCAACTAAGTGGAAATTATCTGAAATACAAATGAAAGATCCAGCTTCTGCCTTTAGCTGAATGAACACACTAAAGATTTGGACATTTCTTCCCAAATGTGTTGGTCCAGTTTCAATAGTGATTCCTGCAGAAACCCCATTATTCATATCATGGATTAATTTTTCTTCCTCCTTTTTCCCCTGTGATCTTTTCTAATCCCTCCCCAACCCTCAAAATGAGACTATTTGGTTATAGCTTCTAATATTAATCTCATATTGTACTGCTTTAGGAGAGAAATGTGACGTGACTATAAGTAGGCATCAAAATTCTGTGTTGGTTTCAGCACTTCTGAGCCCTGATACTTAAAGCATCCTGTAGTGCCAGTTCCTGTGTATCAGCTTTCTTGCAGCCATCTGGCAAGAGAATACTTTATCAACAAAGTGAAATGAATGCCATGTTCAAGGAGACATAAGTGTCAATCCACGACAGAATGAGGATTTTAACCAGCATTACAGAGTGAGGCTGGCTTCTGAAAGACCATGTGGTGATCATTGATAGTCAGTCTCTAGCTTGAGTAGATCAATATCATTCAAGTATTCATTGAGCTCCTCTTATGTACAAAGTTCTCTGGATTGCAAAAGAAGTTCACAAGGAATTTGGCAAGATATGAAGGCATATTTGAAATATAGAAGAAGGCATGATCACCACTATCATTGCCAACAATAATAGTTTATAGAAATAGCTAACTTACAGTGTTTTGAGGTTTGCAAAGCACTACATTTATTATTTTATTTGATGCTGACAAAAATCCTGCAAGGTAGAAATCAGCACCATTCTCATTTTACAGATAGGAAAATGGAGAACAAAAGAGATTAAGTGACTTACCTAGGATTACACAGCTAGAATCTGAGGCAGAATTGAAACTTGGTTATTCCTGGCTCCATTTCCATTGCTCTATTATCTATTGTGCCACCAAATTGCCTCTACTGAGTACTTATTACATGTATATACTGTGTTTGGAACTTAGAGATATAAAAAGACATAGATTCTTATAAAAAGTGCAATACAGTTAGTTTGATATTGTTGTAGGTGTCTGTTTTCTTGGTCAGTGTCTTATAATGATTGATGGAGATTCCCTCATGGTTCAATTTGCAGTTTATGAATGTATTTCTCCATATAGAAGTTAGGTTGAGTGGAAGATCAAGCCCATATATAGAAGAAGATAAATTTATCAATTTGTGATTATTATTGTACATGGAAAATACCAATGAAATGCACCCTGCTTGGAGAGATTCCTGTAAGCAGAGACAATTATATTGTATATAGTATGCTGTAACTTTGCATCTTAAGAAGTAATGATTTTTTTTGAAGCATATATGATCACTTGTTGCCTCTTGGCTTTTCTCTTAGAAATTTGAGGGTTTTTTTGTTCTTTAAAAACTTTAAAGAAGCCTTACCCTTTAGTTCTGATCATATCACACCCTCTATGAATCTCTATTGTCTGGAGCAAGGCTTCTTAAATTTTTTCTACTCGTGACTCCTTTTTACCTGAGAAATTTTTGGGTGATCTTGACTATATAGGTATATAAAATAGATATACAAATCAAATATTTATTGATAATATATCATAATTTCATGACACTCGCATTTGGATCTACAGAATAAAATTCAAGTTTCTTAACTTAGTATTTTAAGTCTTCCACAATCTAACTTCAATCTATTTTTCCCTTCATACTCAAGTTCCAATGAAATTGTACTAGTAGTCATTCTTTAGTTTTTTTTTTCTACTTTTTCTGCTTCTTCAAATTTGTACAGTTGACATTCCTTCTGGAATGGGAATATAATGATCTCCTCTTCTCTCCTTTTCTCCTTTCATTGTTTCATATTAAAATCTTTCCCTTCCATCAAGGCAATGATTCAGATAACAACTCCAAAGAGCTCATAGAGTTATATCTGGAAGACACCTTATAGTCCATTTAGGTCAACTTCATTACCTTACACATGAGAAAACAGATCCAGAGAAGATAATGACTTATCCAGAGTTCCAGACAGATATAAAGAGAAATTCCATTTAAAATTACTGTGGATAACATAAAATATTTGGGAGTCTGCTTGTCAAGACAAAATCAGGAACTATGTGAATACAATTACAAAACAGTTTCAACACAAATAAAGTCTACACAATTGGAGAAATAACAAATGCTCATGTGTAGGCTGAATTAATATAATAAAAATGACAATTCTATCTAAATTAACTACTTATTGAGTTCCTTACTAATCAAGCTCCCACGAAATTATTTTACAAAGCTAGAAATAATCATTACAAAGTTCATCTGTAAGAACAAAAGATCAAAAATTTGAAGGAAATGCAAAATGGAAAAATGCAAATGAAGGTAACCTAGCTGTGCCAGACCTAAAACTATATTATAAAGCAGCAGTAATCAAAAACATTTGGAACTGGCTAAGAAATAGAGTAGTTGATCAATGAAATAGGTTAGGTTCACAGGAAAAAATAGTCAGTAACTGTAGAGTAAAGCACCAACAGTGAGAAGAGTCATTTATCCAAATAGATGTTAGTAGGGAATCCAATCAGTGAACTTAAAGAATATGATTCTCACCCTCACTGCTCGGCTTCAGCTCCACCTACACCCCAGCAGGTTCTTGACTCTCCCTCATCAACTTGACCTTTCTGGGTGGAGGGAGGAGAAGGAGTGGGAGAAGCAGTGATATCACTAGCATCCCTCAGCAATCACCCCCTCCTATGACTGGATTGCAAAAGGCACTACTTAAAGCTACAGAGGAACAGCAGAATATAGCTGATTTGGGAATAGAAATATATTCTGTGATTGAACAGCTTGACTCTTCATGTCAAGAAAGCAGAAGATACACTTATTTTGATCTAGAAATCATCAAAAACCTAAAAAAAAGGTTTGTACTCTTTATGGAGCTACATCATCTTATGTTAAGATGTTATTACAGAATTTGGCTTATAAAATTTTAACCTCTAGTAACTGGAAATCTATAGCAAGGACATGCTTAGAACCTGGACAAAACTTGTTGTGGCTTTCTGAATATAGTGAACTCTGTAGGATACAAGCCAAATGAAATAGGCAAATTGGAGTTATTTACTCCAATCACCTATGACCAACTAACAGGTGTAGGTTCTTATGCAGACACTTCAGCACAGATTAATTACCCCTTAGCAGCATCTGAGCAAATTGCTGCTACTGCTCTCAAAGCATTGGGTTTTATCCCAGGTAGACAGGACAGAGGAGAGGCTTCACAAAAATATCATAAGGGCCAAATGAACCCTTTGCTGATTTTGTGGGACATCTGCAGACAGCTGTCATATGAACTATTGGTGAAAATTCAACAACAGAAATTATGATAAGGCAACTTGCTAAAGAAAATGCTAATGAGGTTTGTAAAAGAATTATATTAGGACTACACAAGGATGCTTTTTTAGAGGAGATCATAAGATGCTGTTCCACAGTGGGCACAGATATCTTTTATAGTCAGGCTATGATGCAGACTTCCCAAGATCCGAACATGGGAAGATAAGAGTTCCTTTTGCCAAGGGACTTCCAGAGAGACTCGTCAATGCTTTTAATGTGGAAAAGTAGGGCATCTGAAAGCTCAATGTTGGCATAAAGACAGAGTGAAAAAACAGGGTGGGAGAACAAGACCCAAAACCCCATGTCCAAAATGCAACAGAGGCTTCCATTGGACATCAGAATGTAAATTGACTCAGGGAAACAGGATGGGGGGCCCAGCCCCAGGGCCTAAAACAAACAAACAAAAAAAAAAACTTGGGGCATGATGACAGCCTATGCTACACCTAGAGAGTCTTTAGAAATTCAGTACTCAGACATGACCAATCAGTTAAGAAGCAATCTGATGGGAAAAAGGGATTACACAATCAATCAGCCAGGAAGCAACCTGATGGGAGAAAAGGATTACAACTGGGGAGAATAGAATTGTATACATCTGGGACTACTAAGATATCCCCTGGAGAGATGAAATCTGTTCCTCTGCAATCTATCTAGGCACAGTAGGCTTGACCATTTCACCTCCTCAGAGTACTTACAAACAGATTTGAAGTCCTGCAACAGTCTCACAATGTGTCAGGAAATCCAATGACTCCTGCAGATTTTGAAATCTTGCAACAGTCTTATCATGTCTCAAGGAATCCAAGGATTCCTGAGGGTTTTCAAGTCCTTCAACAATCTTGTCATGTTTCAGGAATCCAATGATTCCTGAGGGTTATGAAGTGCTGCATCAGTTTCATTAACAAATTTTGATGTCCATGAGTCAATTGCCATAACTGCCATGCTCTTTCTGTGGTGGGCACAACCAATGATGTAACCACCCAATGTTTCTTGGGTCTTCTCCTTTGTTTCAGGGGTCTGCCCTATCTCTTATGCACTCTGTATGTATACTCATAACAAATACAATTCTCAAGAGTTCTTTTCTTTTTACCTTTTTATGCTTCTCTTGAATTTATATTTGGAAGTCAGATTTTCTGTTCAGCTCTGGTCTTTTCATCAGAAATAAATGGAATTCACCTATTTCATTGAATATCCATCTTCTTCCCTGAAAGAAAATGCTCAGTTTGGCAGGCTAATTTATTCTTGGCTGCATTCCAAGTTCCTTTGCTTTTCAGAATATCATATTCCAGGCCCTTTGATCTTTTAAGGTGGAAGTTACTAGGTCTTGAGTAATCCTTATTGTGGCTCCTTGGTATTTGAATTTTTTTTCTGGCTTCTTGTAATATTTTTCTTAGTCTGATAGTTCTGAAATTTAGCCATGATATTCCTTGGAGTTTTAATTTTGGAGTCTCTTTTAAGAGGTGTTTGGTGAATTCTTTCACTGGTTATTTTATCTTCTGATTCTATGACATCCAGATAATTCTTTTTGATGATTTCCTGAAAAATAGTGTCTAGGTTCTTTTTTTTTTTTCATCATGGTTTTCTAGAATCCAATAATCCTTAGGTTCTCTCTCCTAGATCTATTTTCCATGTCAGTTGTTTTCCCAATTAGATATTTTACATTTTTCTATTTTTTCTTTTTTTTTGTTTTTGCTTGACTGATTCTTGATGTTTCATTGAGTAATTCATTTCCATTTGTTCAGTTCTGACTTTTAGTGAATTATCTTCTCAATTTACTTTTTTTTTTTTTACTTATTTTTATATTTGTCCAATTAAGTTTTTAAATGAGTTATTTCGTTCTATGGAATATTTTTTTTTCCATTTCACAAATTCTGTTTTCAGGGAGTTGTTTTCTTTTCCCAGTTTATCCAATCTGTCTTTTAATGAGTTATATACCTTTTCCAACCCTCTTGCAAAGTTTTCATTTTCTTTCACCATTTTTCTTCCAGCTCTCTTTTAAGATTCTTTTTAATTTCTTCTAATTTAATTTCTTCCAATTTATATCACCATTTGGAGCTTCATCTGGAGATGATCTGCTTTAGTCTCCTCAGGATTTGAAATCTGTTCTTCTCTTTCACCATAACAACTGTCTATGGTCAGAGTTCTCTTTACTTTTTTTACTCATTTTTTTTTAAGTTTACATCTGCTTTTAGGGTAGGGGAGGTTTTCCAAGCTTCCTCTACAAGCTGTTTCCTTTATAAGCAGCTGTGGCTGTGCTGGATCAATGCTGACTTACTCCTGGTGCTGGGTGAGCATGGCCAAGTCCTGTGAGATTCTGGTGTTTTGGGATTCACTATTTACTTTTTGAGTTTGTGTTGGATGTTTTATAACTTCTCTGCTGATCTACTGGCTTGCAGTGAGGGCAGAGTAGCTAATACTACTGCTGTAGATTCCTCCCCATAGATTCTCCATCACGCAGAGTTCCCACCACCCTGTGACTCTGTACTGCCCTCGGCATCTGTGCTCGGCCTGCTTGTGCTTGACCTTCCTCCCTCCATTGCGAAATGAAACAGATCTTTTCTGGCAATATTTGAAATTATCTTCTGTTGATAATTTACTGAATTCCCAATATTCGTGGATTCTGCCATCCAGAACTAATTCAGAGGCAGGATTTCCTAATTAGTCTGAGGGTTATGAGAGAAGATCAGAAAGAAATGTATGTCCTCTCTGCCATCTTGGCTCTGCCCCAGAATGCTCTAAATTGTTACAGAGCAGAGAAACACCAATTAAGACAGCTCTTCGATACACTACATACCTATTAAGTTTTCAGTAAAAGATAATGGTGAATGTTGGAGGGGATGTGGGAAAACTGGGACACTAATACGTTGTTGATGGTGTTGTGAACTGATTCAACCATTCTGGAGAGCAATATGAAATTATGCCTCAAAGTCTATCAAAATGTGCATATCTTTTAATCCAGCAATGTCTCTACTTGGCCTATATCCCAAAGAAAACATAAAAAAGGAGAAATATATCTAAATCTGTAAAAATGTTTGTGGCAGCTCTTTTTGTAGTAGCAAGGAAATGGAAACTGAGTGGATGCCCAATAGTTGGAGAATGGCTGAATAAGTTATGGTATATTAATGTTGTGAAATATTACTATTCTATAAGAAATAATCAGGATGATTTCAAAGAGGACTGGAAAGACTTACATGAACTGATGCTAAGTGAAGTGAGCAGAGCCAGAAGAACAGTGTAAACAGCAACTGCAAGATTATATGATGATCAATTCTGATGGATATGGCTTTTTTCAACAAGGTAATTCAGCCAAATTCCAATGATTTTGTGATGAAGAGAGCCATGTGAACCCAGAGAGAGGACTATGGGGATTGAGTGTGGATTACAACCCGGTATTTTCAGTTTTTTTGTTGTTGTTTGCTTGCATTTTGTTTTCTTTCTCA
The DNA here is from genome assembly GCF_016432865.1 of Antechinus flavipes. NCBI lineage: Eukaryota > Metazoa > Chordata > Mammalia > Dasyuromorphia > Dasyuridae > Antechinus > Antechinus flavipes. The sequence goes on from NC_067398.1 coordinate 393,938,752, forward strand.
TTCTTTTTCTTTTTTGATCTGATTTTTCTTGGGCAACATGATAATTGTGGAAATATGTATAGAAGAATTATACATGTCTACCATATATTTGATTACTTTTAATCTAGATGAGAGGGAGAAAACATTTGGAATGTTGAATGTTGAAAACTATGTATATGTTTTGAAAAAAAAAAGCTTTAAAAAGTTGATAAATTGAGCTTTTGCACTGATTATTTCTGTCTCAACCTTCCATAAACTGAGAAATGGGCTTAGAATTTCACCTGCATTTTTCTGTAGTACCTAGCATGGTACTAGATATGATCTGTACTCAAAAAAAAAAAATGGAGTTGATTGTTATACCTTCATATTTAGATTTCTGTGATAGAATTTTTATCTTTACACTGGCTAAAAAAGTTGCTAACTTAATATTTCCAATTTTATGCGGTAAGGTTTCTCCCCTTCCCAAATAATTTTCAGAATTGCCACATAGTTTCTCTAATACACCATGACTTTGATAAGTGACTATCGTTTCTAACAAAGTATCATGTTGCAAGCTTGGCCTTTTTATCACCTTTCTTATACTTTCAAACTTAGAAACTGAACTGTTTCAGTTATATTCCTAGTTATACTGGATTCTTTTAAAGAGTCAGTGGATGCAAAATGTTTTAGAGTCACTAGAAAACAAATGTACTTCATACAGAATAAACATAAAGAAAAAAAACGATTTTTAGCATATCCACAATTAAAAACAAAACCTAGATCATTTGTCTGTGCAAGAAAATCTTTTGACTTTGTAGTAATCAGCTCACTATATAGGAAGAACTGGAATATATTATTTGCATGCTGATAGCTCCTTCTACTTTTGTCATGAGAATGAAGGTAACAGGGGATTCTAATCAAAAATGTGGATCTGACTTAACAGCTTGAGAAAAGAATGTTTCAAGGTTGACATTGACTGAGAGAGCCATCAAAGCGATTGCTCATAACATTTTTTAGTAGGGCATACTGTCCCACTTGAATAGGGACACATTCTGAGAGTAATTAGACTTTCTGAACTGTTCAGGAATAAAAACTAGTTTCATATTATCACAGTAAAAATTTCTCTGACTCATATGACTACATACTGCATTTAGAAATGGCTTTTCAGTGACAGATTTCTATTTTTATTAATTTCTCCAAAGTGAGAAAATAAAAGTGATGATCCTTCATTTCATTGTTCTTTCAATATTTAATTAATTTGAAGAATTTTCAAAGAAATTCCAAACCAAACCCGGGAATTATTTATTTTTTCCTTTTCTTCTGGGCCTTGACTTACAAATAGGAACATTATGCTATTATTAGTGAACATGTTTGTCATTGTGTCTTTGCTAAAGTCTGACTTTGATTCCTTATTGTAGCTTGGAGTTGAATCTGTAACCTCAAGTCTATAATATTGAAACATAATATTTGGTGCATCTTATTAATTTAAGTTTATCTCTCTCTCTCTCTCTGTATATATATATATATATATATAGCTGGCTACCAGATGACAAATTATTTTGGTCATGCCAACTCATTAAGCATCATGGAAGGACTGTCCATATTGTTAAAATGATATGGCTTCTTGAAAGTGTTGAAGAAACATTTTGTTTCATTATTAATGACATTTCAAGTCATCAATTTCACCTCCTTCAGATTACAGATGAGAAAAATAAAATCATAGGAGGATAAGGTAAGATTTGAATCCAGGTCCTCTAACTCCATCCAGTCTTCTTTCTAGTGTATCAGACTTACCTTATCTTGTCTGGCACTCTTAACTTCTTTAATAGAATATGATAAGCTTTCAAAGAAAAACAAAAGCAAAAGTTTAATAAATGAAATTAATTAACATTATCATTTATAGTTGGAACTGAAGTATTTGTATTGCTGGGATATGGAAATTCAAATGAATAGCCTGTAATGATTCATGAAGGAGAATTATAATAAAGTGAAAGAAACAGTGAATTTTGACTCAGACAGCCTGGCATTGAATCATGTTTCTTCTATTTACTGACTGCCATTATTAAATTGTTTTATCTTTCTATGCCTTATTTTTCTCATAATTAAATTAAATAATTGGACAAGATGATTTCTAAGATTTCTTATAACTTTAAATCCCAGATCCCATTCATTTTCAATTTTCCAAAAATCTAGGTTAGGATTTGATGAACTGTGAGTTGATTAAGTACCAAGTTATATATCACAGTTCAGATTCTCAATTCACAATTTCTTCATTACTTCTCACTAAGAAAAAAGCTCCAAGCCAAAAGGTTGTTCTATATAAATAAACAATATGGAACACCAAACCAAATGGTCACCTGAGAGAAATTGTCTATTTTTCATCTAAACTAATTAGTAGATCATTAGAAAACTGGAGGAGAGGTAAATCCATAGTGAAAATATAACATTTTCACTAAAAAATATGAGAAATTTGTCTCCAGGTATTAAAGGTTACATGAGAGATGATGGAGAATGTTATGGTGGACATAAAAAGTCTATTATATATTAACAAAGACTTATACTCAATATATTGCAATAAAGTACATAACTAAAAGGATATATAACCAGGAAAGTTTTTGGACCAATCACTTGGAATAAAAGATAACAGATGCACAATCTGCAATCCATTTAGATCAGGGGCTAGAAACCTTTTTTCTGCCAAGGGTTATTTGGATATTCAAAACATCATTCCTAGGCCATACAAAATTATCAACTAATAGAACTCAAGCAGTGGGAGGTTGTTGTATCTAGCCTTCAGCTTATCATCACCTACTGTTGCCTTGGCAGGGCTAGATCAAATGATTTTGTAGGCCTTAGATAGCCCAAGGGTTGGATATTCCCCACCCCTGCTCTAGATGATTAAAAAAATCCAACATGTTCAGCAAATGACCAAAACCACTATTTTACGTACATAATTGGATCTTTAAAACTTTACTGCTATATCTTATTATAGAATATATATCCTGACCAATAAAATTTTCTTCTAGTTTAAACTACTTCTATATTGGGTATAGCAGAAGTTGTTATACAGTTAAAATGTTATGATCAAACATCAGTACTATACAATCTGGAATGTGGATACACTCCAGAAGATTCTGTAAACTAAATGATAATTTCCTTCATCCAAGGATCATATATCCATTTAAAGAACAGTACTCAGAAGATAGTAGGTATTCAATAAATGTTTACTGATTCAGTTCAACATATACGTCTGTAATGTCTTACCTAGCTTAAAGTATATCCCACCAATCTTGCTTAAAGATCTATTAGTTTAAACCACTTTCTACTATATACTTTAGATAAATACTTTAGAGATATGGAATTAGAAACAATAGGGATAGGATAGGGTTAGTCAGAGCAGACTCTTGGGCTGTTATCCTGGGATAAAACAATCCTTTAATAGTGAAGAGATGGTAAGGTTTATAGGTAGGAGAAAGAAACTGCACAGGCAAAGAACAAGAACTATAGAGTTACGTAAAAATACCAGGAAAGTAGAAGCTTGGCTGGAACCAATAGTCTTTGTGTTTAGAAGCAATAAAGGAAGTCAGAGGAATGAGAGGAGATTTAGTTGACAAAAAGCTTTGAATAGAGATAGACAAGAATTTGGAATGGCAGTTGTCATAAACAATAAAATTAATCAATAAGAAGAATTAAATTGCTGTAATGAAGATTCAGCTGAGATTATGTAACATAAATGTGTACTGTAACCAGGAGTATGCTTTCTTGACTTTTTCTAACTCCATTAAGTAGCAAGATATAGGAATAAAGAAGATAAGAATAAATCAAGGTTGTTACTTGATAAGGTGTAATCAATTTTGTTTGTGCAACATTTTTTTAAATTTAAGATAATCAAAGTTGTTCATTTTACCTTTCAAACATAGTGTCCTCTAGTTCTTCTTTGATCATTAATTCCTCCCTTTTCTAAAGATAGGATAGGTAAATTATCCCTTGCTCTCCTAATTTGTTTATGGTATCATCCTCTATGCCCAAATCATGTGTCCATTTTTATCTTATTTTGGTATGGGGTATGAGATGTAGGTCTATGCCACGTTTTTGCCACAGTTTTTTTTTTCCAGTTTTCTCAGAAATTTTGTCAAATATGATTCTTATTCCAGAAGTTGGAGTTCAGGGGTTTATCAAACACTGGATTGCTATATATCTTGATTATTGTGTCATGTGTATCTAATATGGTCCACTGATCTACCATTCTATTTTTTAGCCAGTCCAAATGGTTTTGATGACTGTTGCTTAATAACATAGTTTTAAATTTGGTACCACTAAGCTACCAACCTTTGAATTTTTTTTCCATTAATTCCCTTGATATTCTTGATGTTTTGTTCTTCCAAAGGAATTTTCTTATTATTTTTTCTAGTTCTATAAAATAATGTTTTGGCAGTTTTATTAATATAGCCTTGAACAAATAGACCAATATAGGTAGAATTGTCATTTTTATTATGTTAACTTGGCCTAAGCATGAACAATTGATATTTTTCAAATTGCTTAGAGTTGATTTTATTTGTGTGAGAAGTGTTTTGTAATTGTATTTATATAGTTCTTGGCTTTGTCTTGGAGATAGGCTCCCAAGTAGTTTATTTTGTTTATAGTAATTTTAAATTGAATTTCTCTTTCTGTCTCTTGCTAATGGACTTTGTCAGTAATATATAGAAATGCTGCTGATTTTTGTGTTTATTTTATATCCTGCAACTTTGCTAAAGCTGTGAATTGTTTCCAGTAGGTTTTTGGATCATTTTCTAGGATTCTTTAAGTACATCATCTTATCATTTGCAAAGAGTGATAATTTTTTTTTTTTTGCTCATTGCCTATTCTAATTCCTTTAATTTCTTTTTCTTTTCTTATTGCTAAAGCCAATAACATTTGTGATAATGGGCATACTTGTTTCACCTCTGATCTTACTGGGAGTGTACCCAGCTTCTCTCCATTACAAAGAATACTTGCTGTTGGTTTTAGATAGATATTACTTATTATTTTAAGGAAAGCTCTCTTTATTCCTATACTTTCTAGTGTTTTTAATAGGAATGGATGCTGTATTTTATGAAAAGCTTTTTCAGCACCTTTTGAGATTATCATATTAGTTCTGTTGGTTTTCTTATTGAACCAGCCCTGCATTCCTGGTATAAATTCCATTTAGTCATAATGCATTATGCTGCTGATAAGTTACTGCAATTTTTTGCTAATATTTTATTTCAAATTTTTGTATCAATATTCATTAGGAAGATTGGTCTCTAATTTTCTTTCTCTGTTTTGGTTCTTCCTGGTTTAGATATCAGTATCATATCTGCCCCTCCTTTTTCTTTCCTCTTTCTTCTACTTCCTTTTAGGGTAAGATAAATTTTTATACCCAACTGTGTGATTATGTTATTCCTCTCTGAGCCAAAACTGGTGAGATTAAGATTCAGATGATGTTCACCCCCCTCCTTTCTTTCCCACTATTGTAATAGATCTTTTGTGCTTCTTCATCTAATTTGTCCCATTTCATTTCCCCTTTCTTCTTTTCCCAGTACAATCCTTTCCCTGCCTTTTAATGTTTTTTCTTTAATATCACCTCAAAGTCCATTTATATCCACACCATCTGTCCATGTATGTCCTCCCCCACAACTTCTCCAATAAAAGATACAGCTTTCAAGAGTTAGAAATATAATTTTCCCATTTAGAGATGTAAGCAATTTAACCTTTAAATAATATATAGTTTTTCCTGTTTATCTTTCTGTGCTTCTTTTGGGTCCTGTGTTTGTAGATCAAATTTCTGTTTAGTTCTGTTTCATTCAGTAGGAATGCTTAAAAGTCTCTTACTTCATTGAAGAGCTATTTCATCACCTGAAAAATAATGCTGATTCTTACTGGGTAGTTAATTTATGGTTGTAACCCTAGGTCCTTTGCCTTTTGGAATATGGTCTTCAAGGCCTTTTGATCCTTTATTGTAGAAGCTGTCAGATCCTGGGTAATCTTAATTGTTGTTCCTTGATTCTTGAATTGTTTTTGTCTGGTAACTTGCAGTATTTTTTCCTTATACTTTTTGAGTTTTGCAACAGTGTTCCTTGGAGTTTTCTTTGTGGGATTTCTTTCCAGAAGAAATTGATGGATGCTTCAATGACTAGTTCCCCCTCTGGTCCTAGTGTATCAGGGCAGTTTTCCTTGATCTCTTAAAGAATGCTATTCAGGTTCTTCTTTGGTTACGGCCTTCAGGTACACCAATAATTTTTAAATTGTCTCTCCTGGATCTATTTTCCAGATTGGCTGTTTTTCAATCAGGTATTTTACATTTTCTTACATTTTTTTTCATTCTTTTTAATTTGTTTTAATGATTCTTGTTGTCTCACAGAGTCATTAGCTTCCATTTGCCTAGGTCTAGTTTTTAATGTGTGATTTTCTTCAGTTAGCTTTTGAATTTTTTTGTTTTTCATTTGATTGATTGTACTTTTTAAGATGTTTTCTTTAGTGATTTATTTTTGCATTTGACTCATTGTGTTTTTAAAGAATTGATTGCTTTAATGATTTTTTTTTTTGCATTTTGCCAATTGTTTTCTTTAAGAAATTGTTTTCTTCAATTTTTTCTTTCCTTTTCCAATCTGTTGACTCTCTCTTGCTTACCCTTTGTTTCTTTTATTATTTTTATTTTACCTCTCTTATTTATCCTTTAAAATCTTTTATGAGCACTTCCAAGAAGCCTCTTAGGGCTTGAGAACAATTCATAGCAATACTTGAGATTTCCTCTGCAGACATTTTATTCTCACCTGAGTTGGCATTTTGTCTTTCCTCTCACCATAGTAGCTTTTTATGGTTAAAGTTCTTTTATGTCACTTCCTCATTTTTTTTCTTTCTCTCTTTTTATTTTTTCATGTTTGCCTTTTATGGTAAAGTTCTGCTCCTGGAGTAAATGGGGTAAATGCTCCCTGTGCATCTCTGAACCTCTGTTTTGAGCACAAAGGCCCTTGTGCTTGGTGGTTTGCTCTCAACAGAAAAAAGTTTGGTTTCCCAGAATTTGCCTTCTGAGAGGGGACTGATAGCTGGCCCACTGGTCTGCTCTGCTATTGAGCCAGGACCAAAAGTTTCTGTTGCTTATCTGCTGTAATTATGATCCTCTCACTGGTCTTCTTGGACTCCATCTTGATTGGGCTGAACACCCTTCTCACCCCAGTGAGACTGACTTTTCTTGAAGTCCTTCTAATCTATCTTGACCTGGAGAGTTGTTATATTGTTGGACTATTTTCAGAGGCTTAATTTCATGTAGTTTTCAAGGAAACCTGGGAGAGCTCATATAGTTTCCTGGCTTCACCCCACTATCTTGACTCCATCCCCTCAGAATTGTGGTTATACAACTTTCAGTGTTACAGAACAAGTCAATAAGGTTTTTGAAGTTTCTTCATATGAGGGTAAACATTGTAATGCAAAGAAACCATGGGCAAGTACGATTGTAGAAATATGTAATTTTAGAATAAGTAAATCTGCTATATTAGGGTTGAGATTGGGTTGATAAAGATGGGAGTAAAAAAGTGGGTATCTGGGGATAGAAAATGGGGTTTGTAAAACAATAACTGGGATTCAGAATCATTGGGGTTGGGACAATTTGAAGAGATGGGAATTTGTTAACCTTTGGGGAAGAAGTTCAGACAAGATCTGTGGTTATAGAAAGATACATTAAAAAAGGCAAGTGATTAGACTGTCTAGATCTTCCTTCAAGACCCAACTTGTGGTAGGTGGTGATATTGTATTTTATGGAGTCCAGCAAAAGACATAGTGAAGGTATGCTCGGGGAATAAAGAAAATAATCTGTTTAGGATGCAAGAGGTCTCATTGCTCTTAATAACTACATTGTTATAGAGAATTTCTTTGTCAGGTATTCTCTTTTTTTTAAATATTCAAATAGATCTTTAATTTTATTGATTTGGGGATGCCTTCCTCTGATGCAGATTACAATATTGTAATCCATTCATAACTCCCATCTTATGAGGACAAGATTTTTTTTGAACATTTACCACATAGGGTTTACTGAAGCACATCTGCTGTTCACCTTGATTACCACATATACCTACCCTACTTCTTTTTTTGTAATACAATTCTCTGCTAGCATCCTTCACTCCTATTCTTCTTTAGAGTTCCTTATTTATTATGTTGCAGTCATATTCCCCATCTGATTAATGTCTAGCAATATGTATCAAACATTATTATCAAAAAGAGGATTTTTCTTTCATGGAAAGGTTGAAAACAATAAAAGAGCTTTGAAATTTTTTAATAAGCAATCTCCTGCTCTCTTTCTTTCCAACTCTGGGCTCAGTTCCTTGTCTTTCTGTACTGTTTATCCTAGACAACCTGTTAGGAAAACTCTGTACAGTATATCTATCAAGATGTATGTTGAAACCTGAGCAATATATGCTTTTCATATGCTTGACCTTTCTTTTGTGGATAGGAAAAGAATATGAGATTATCAATATGGCTAAACTCTTTAGAGTGATTACAGATCTATTTCAGGAGGCACTTTACTGTTTTAGGGCTTGATGAAATGAATACAATGCCGTCTTCAATTATCAAGCCTAGGAAGATTTTCTCAACCACAAAGAATCACTCCTTGATTTGGTTCCTACTTTACTTATCTTCCATCATATTGGAATATATCTTTAACATACATTTTTAGGTTTTACAAATAATTTAATATTTATTATTAGAGTTGCTGAATAGGATTACTTCTGTTTATGTAGAGGTATTGGGAGCAATATAGTGGTGTGGTGAGGGACCAATATACTAAGTATCTGAAGGAAGGAAAGATGCTCAAAGTATTGAAAAATATTCTAGAACTTATCAATATTGGGGGTAAACACTACAAAAAGTGAGAGAAAATTAATAATTACAGTGCATCACTATATGGTTACTATCTATATACAAATTTTATGTGGATCATCTGTAAAGAAATTAAGGTCATTCTTAATTAGGGAATACATTAGAAAAGAAGCAAGTTTTCTCATGGAATATTCCATAGCAAACTATTTTTAAAAGTCAATTCACAACTGAAAAAGCCTATTTTCCTTATTGTTTGTTGACTTAGAAAGCAAATATAGATTTTATTTGATAGAATAAAATACTCCTTTAAAGTCTCTTTTGCAGCAATTTGTCTCCCACCAACACAAGATCCTTGAAAATTTCTTAGACAATGTAAACAAAGTGAATCCCAGAATTACAGGTTTGAAAAATAGAAAAAATATTGGTATCAAAGTGATATTACTTGTTTCAGACATCATAGAAGGTCTGCACTATTTTAAAATTAAATTTAGTCTTTTCTTTTCCTGCCATGGTTTCTGTTTCTTGACAAAATGAAGCATTTATTGATGACATAGACTACAGATAGTCAATTCTAAATGAATAATCAGGAAAAGAAAAGTCAAAATATACAGAGTATGTTAAAAGCAATCTGTTATGACAGACACTGATAGGAGTAGGAAGAAAGATCTAGGAAGGGTCTCCTGAAGAAGATAAGATTCTAATGGAGTCTTGAAGAGTTATAAGTCATAAGTGAGGAAGAAAAGTATCCCTAGTATAGAAATAGGAGATTGAGTGTCATGTGTCAGGTTTTACTCGAATGATCAAGCCCACTGAATCCACCAATATATTTACCTAAAACATATATTGTAGAAAGGCAACAATACAATACTAAACAAATTTCATAACTGCTTAGATCTAGCCATTGAGTAAAAGTTTCTCATTTCATAGCTGGTGAAACCAAGGTACAATTTGTCTAAGTTATAATCATCAGAGATAGGCTTTGAATTCAGATTTTCAAGAACTAGTGTACTTTCCAGTGTATTACTTTCACACAACCAGAGCAGTAGAATAATATCATAGAATCATAGATTTAGAGCTAGAAGAGACCTTAATGACCAACTAACCTAATATTCTTATTTTATAGATGAGGAAACTGAGGACCATAGAGATTAGATGAGTAGCTCAAAGTCACACAGGGGCCAAGTGATCTATTTCAAACCAGATTTTTTGATGATGAGCCCTGTGCTCCTTTCTTAATTCATTAGAGGTCTTTGACACTGAAGATAGAGAACCATTCAGCCAAGAAATAAAGAAATTGTGCCAGATGTAGTAAGGATAGATTATTTAAGTTGTATCAATTGAATACATATTTAACAGGCATTTGACAGTGCTGTGCCTTGTGCTAGATCCTGTAGACATAAAGACAAAAAGATGAAACATTTCTTGTCCTCAAAGAGCTTGTATTCTATTCACAGTTAAGAAATTGTAGGAAAGAAATTTATATAACAATTTTGGACAACAATTTCCTTATTTTCAAACTAGGAAATTAATAATTGTTGATCTATGAAGCATTGTTAAAAGTTTTTGATTTCAATTCTAAATCTAACTTTTAAGACACACTTTTAACAGGTAACTAAGGTTTAAGACATATTTTACATATGGCAGGCTGAATCTGTGGCAGAAATATTAGTGAATTACTTGGCCTTGAGTTGTAGGAAATAAGAAATGGATAAAGTAGACTTAGGATATTTCCAGTTTGTAATTGTGGTCCTGGGGAACACAATTGATAATATGATAGAGACATCCAATGTGTGTGTGTGTGTGTGTGTGTGTGTGTGTGTGTGTGTGTGTGTTGTGTGTGTGTTTGTGTGTGTGTGTGTGTGTGTGACCCATCCAGCAGGTCATCTACATGTGGGTCTCGAGGTGGACATTGCCTGTAAGGCTAATGTCTGAAAAGGGATGGTGTTAGAAATGAGGAGGGAGACGAGCTGAGGTGGAGCAAAGTCTCAGTTTATTGAATGAAGAGGGTCTAGTTATATATGATTTCTGAGTGGGGGGTTGCAATGTAAAGAGAAGAATGTCAGACCACAGGTGTGGCTGACATCCTGGGGTATACTCGTTATCTAGTTCCTGGGCGGATAAGACCAATTTCCTGGGACACACATTATCTTGTCTCAGGAATTTAGGATGTATTGTTTGTTCACAATAAGGTCTTAGCTCAGAGTTTACGTGCAGGTAGTCACGTTCTTCCTGTCTCCAAGGACATGGTTTCTGGCATGTGTGTGTGTGTGTGTGTGTGTGTGTGTTATTCTCTGGAATTCTGCAGTCATTTAGGTATATCTTTCCTTTTCTCCTTTACATTTCACTTTCCTTCTTTCTTCAGCTATTTGTTAAGGCTCATCAGAAAGCCACTTTGCATTTTTGCTTTTCTTTTTCTTTGGATTTTGTTGTTATTGCTGCTACTATTGTCTCATGTACAAAATTTTAAACCCTTGTCCATAGTTCTTTAGGTTTTTAGGTATTCTATTTATCAGATCTAATCACTTAAAACTGTTTTATCACTTTCACTTCATATTGATAAGGGATTTTATTTATGTCATACTTATGCAGCCCGATTTTTTCTATATATTTAAAATTTTATGTCTGACTTTTACAATACAAAAGTACATAATCTGAGCCATAATCAGCTCCAGGTCTTGTTTTAACTAACTGTGTAGAGTTTCTTCATCTTTAGCTGTAAAGAATATGACCAATCTGATTTCTATATTGACCATCTATAAATATTCCTATGTAGAGCCTCCTTTTGGGTTGTATAAAATAGTGAGAGTGAGAATAAGGGGAAGGAGGGCAGAAAAAAGGGGAAGGAAAGAGAGAGGGAGAAGCTCAGCAAGAAAACAAACTGAAGTGTCTTTTTAAAAAATCTACCAAATATCTATCCAGAAGTACTTACAGATTACCCCTCATTCTTCTGTGTTTATGATTTAGCTATGGTCTGCATTGATTAACATATTTTCCCATATTTGAGTATGGATGATCCAACTGATTTCCCATAGGATGATCTTAAAGTTTTCTGTGAAAAAGCAAAATTTCTCAATAATTAGGTAGCATTAGTTATAATAACTATCTGGATCTTAAAATTACTCTTCTGTGAGCAGCTAGTATTTAGGAAATCAATTTCTAGTGCCTGTTTTTTCTCTTATTTAAAATTAGTTGCTGACAGCTAGGTGGCACGTTATTGGACTTGGAGTTAAGAAGATCTGAATTTAAATAGTGCCTTGACATTTAGTACTAGAGTAATTGTGTTACTGTGTGTAAATCACTTAAACTTTTTTTCCCTCAGCTTCCTCATCTGAAAAATGAAAGTAATAAATATTGTCTGCTTTCCAGGGTTATTGTGATGATTGAATGGAATAATATGTAAAGTGTGTTTTTTTTCCTTAAATATTAAATCTTAAAGTCTTAGATATAACATTATAACAATTAAAGCCTGAAATACAGTTTTTTTTTGCAGTGAAAGATACTGTTTTATTAGCAATGACATGAAAATTTTCCATAAAATAAGTCAAGGTGGTTATCTTAATCAAAAGGTCAGAGACTAGAAAATGATCAGTTTTAGGCTAATAACAACAATAAATTGGATCAGAGACCTCTTTCAAGTGACCAAAGAACCCAAGGGTCAACAAGGTTATTTAAATCTAAATGTTGTTTCCTTCAAAGTGGCCTGACAATAGACCATTTGGCTTTCTCCTGGCAAAGGCAAAGGTAAACATTTTCATGAAAAAGTGTCTTAAGGGTTCTCATCTTCTCCCTATTATTTTATTATTGGAAGGGAAAGAGCTAATCCTCAAGTGATAGGATTTGTCTACTGTTGAGGAAAGTGACCAGGCCTTTTGGTGTATCCAATTATGCTGCTCTCTGAGGCTTGAGGAATGATAATTATATGTGAGAGACCTAGCTATTCCAAACAGCTCCTACTAAGAGTCCAAGTGTTCCCTTAACTTTGAAGAGGAACAACAAGGACTGAAGACACTGGGTAAGCCCAAACTGGATTATTTGTTTACAGAATAAGCCAAAGTTTGGACCCTACTTAAAATGGTTATTGAATATGTGTAGGGGACTGTGGGAGTGATCAGATTCCTCAACCACACCTTAAATTCAGGTTCCTTTTGATCTGAGGTTGAGACTGTTGGATAACTGGATGAATAAAATATGTGGCAAAGTGGGGCTTGCAACCAGAACAAAAAATTTTTTTGAGATAGTCTGAGAACTGGGATTTGACAAAATGATGAATAGGATGGATTTTCATATATACCAGTTATTGAGTAATAAAGCATAATATTAATTTTCCTCATTAGGCCCTAGAATGTCTTAAAAAACCAATTGGAACATCAAATTTTCTCTTGTTGCATGTTTTTTTTTTCAGTGTTTCAACTTAGTTTATTTCTTTCTTCAATGATTTTATTTCATTTTATTCATTCATTTATTTTTCATATATGTCAGCTTGCTGTCCTTGATAATATGCATGCTTCTTTATGAGTTTAAATTCTTCCCTGCATAAAATATGTAATATTATTTTTGGAAGCTTGTAAATGTATTGAATTTAAGTTAACACTTTTCATTTCTGGTTGTATTGGGCCTTTGTGGTTTAGTGCAGCAGTAACATTAAGTGGCTTTAAGTCAACCTTGAGGAAATTTCTCATTATAAACTCTTTGTGTTACCTAGAAAAGGAATCTATGGTATCAGCAACATTAACATGAAAGCTTTATCTATTTATTTGCACAGCTGGATGAAATGCTCACTGCACTACATTCAATGAATACATGATTTTAATGTCGTACCATTATGTGTATTTATATTTTCAGATATAGTCATGTTTCTTGCAAATGCAATTACAAAAAAATTATGTTCATTATGGATAGCATTCTCCTAGATAAATAATAGGTGGTGAGGACATAGATCTGTTTACATAGAGATAGATATTACACATTTTCTTGGAGTAGAAGGGTGAGTATAGAAATGAAACTATGAGGAAGGACATCTGGGGATATGGAAGAGTAATTCATCAAGTTTCATTTGAACAACAATTCTAAACCTATACAATGAATAGGAAACATAATTAAATGAAAAAAATTCATTGTATAGGGGCAGATTGAAGGTTCCTCTTAACATATAATCCAGTGAGAGAAGAGAACAGTCTGTATCCTACAAGCTTTTGGTTCTAGTTTCTTCTCTGACCTATCCCATATCTGGGTCTATTCTATTTGAGCAGGGCAAAGGATTCTACCTGAATTGCAGGTGTGAAGATTTCTGTAGCTCAGTAGGCTGTGCAGGATCATTCACTGTTTTACAGTTACATACTGTAGGGTCCCCCAGGATAGTAGCTGCTATTTGTTTTCTTCTTTCTTCCCTCCCCTCTTCCCTCTTTCCTTCCATCCTCTTCTCTATCCTTCCTCCCTCCTGCCTCCCTCTACTCCTTCCTTCTTTCCTTTCTCCTTTCCTTCCTTCCTTCTTTCCTTCCTTTCTTCCTTCTTTCCTTCCTTCCTTCCTTCTTTCCTTGCTTCCTTCCTCCCCTTCCTTCCTCCCTCCCTTCCTTCCTCTCTTCCTTCCTTGCTTCCTTCCTCCCCTTCCTTCCTCCCTTCCTACCTTCCTCTCTTCCTTCCTTCCTTTCTTCCTGTCTTCCTGCCTTCCTGCCTTCCTGCACTGGATCTGAAGTTTGGAAGTCTTAAGTTTAGATCATACTTCATATATTACATTCCAGGAAATCTGTCAAGTACTTTACAAATACTATCTCATTTGATTGTTATAATAACACAGGAAGGTAAATGCTATTAATATCTTCATTTTAAGGTTGGTGAAATGGAGATAGGCTGAGGGTAAATGACAGCTAGTAAATGTCTGAGACCAGTTTTAAATGCAAATTTTATATCACATTCAAGTCATAAAAAGCAGCAAAACAATTTGCATGGGTTCTGGATGGCCCCTGGGCTAAGGGAAAAAGCAAGAGAGGATGAATATCCCCAAAAGTCTTACCTTTTTTTGGCTCTTGCCCATCCTAAATTTTGAACAGTGTCTCTCCATTACCATTTGAGTGACTTAATACTTATTCTTTGTAGGCTGTTATTTCATGATCCATAATCATGCAGCATCACCAAATGGGTCTTTGTCACAACACTCCTCTCTGAAAGCAACAGTGTAAATAAGTGCAAAATGATTTCTTGTAATTGAGAATGTGGCTTTTCAGTGATTCTTCCTGTACTGACAATAGCAACACAAAAGGAGATTACTGGAAGATGAATGAGGTGAATTCAACACTGTGTGCATGATTATTTTTGAATTCATGCCTGCGAGGTGATCTATTCTTATCATAGATTGCTTGAATTTGTTTTTGTCTAAATGTTCTTCCTCTGAGGTACTCAGAATAGTCAAAATACACCCATCGGAAATGCAGAGGGAAAACTCTGTTCATAAGCTCCTATGATTGACAGACAGCTCAAACTGAGTTCCTAAGTGAATTAACTGCTTTGGGCAGTTAAGTAGTTGACATTATAGATGGAAAGTTTGAAATATATTGACTTCATCAACTGCTCTTTCACAACAGATTTATTTCTTTTTGTTGAGCTCAGCCTCAGAAGAAACTAATCAGAAAGAGCTCATTTATTGAGCTGCACAAGACAACTTTACTGTTTTCTGAAGAAAGCTGATAAGCTGTATCCTTGTTGCTAGATAACCAATGGAAAATCTGTGGATTACCTTAAATTATAAGGACAGAATTGGGTCTATAACAGTATATAATGGTTGTATTTTGTGCAGAAATGGCTTATTCTCTCAAAACTGTGACACTAAAACTATTTTTGGTTTAGTAAGGTAAATTGTAAAAACTTACTAATATCCACAATCTTGACCAGGAAAATGGGGAAAAATATTGACTCATACAGCCTAATTTGATATCTTTAGACATGCTATTGAATTATGAGAATGGGGCAATGTGTACTAAGAATTATAGCATTTTAACCACCTACTTTGAGGTACAGGTGGTCAAAAAGAGAAAAGTTCAAAAATTTTCTTAGTGTCCTTTTAATTGTTAATGTCCAATGTGACTTTTTATTGTCTAACTCATAATGGAAGCTGATATAAATATATAAGCTTCTGTATATAGTAATAAAACTAAGTGATAAAACAAACCTAATAATAGTACAGGGTCCATCTGGGGTAAGTATTTTGGTATAGTGAATATAACATTGAACTTAGGATGACAAATCTGTGTGACTAAAGACAAGTCATTAACTTATTTGGAATTCAAATTCCTTATCTGAGGAGCTTGGATTAAATGATTTCTTAGATAATTTTCAGCTTTAGAATTATGATTCTTTTGTTTAATTAATAAATACTATAAACATATCAAATGCAATTTTTAGAGATTTCTAAATAGAATACTTGCATGACTATAATCTATTATAACTCTTTGTGCCTTCAGGTTAAGCTTTAAAAGATTTTTACAAATCTCTGATCTCAGTCAACAAACATTTATTAAGTACCTAACATAAGTTAGATATTGTGCCAAGGCGTGGAGATACAAAGCAAAGCAAAAACAACAATAACAACAAAATATTTGTTGCACTTAACAAGGTTACAATCTAATGAGGAGACAATGTGCGAACATCTATGTTCAAACAAGCTATACATATGATATATAGAAATCAGGAAGCAGAGGAAGGTACTAATATTAAGAGAGATTGGTAAAGTTTTCCTATTAAATCTAACGATTTCGTTGGAATTTTAAGAAATCCATGCAAGCTAGAAGTCAGAGATGAAGAGTGAGTGCAATCCAAGCATGACAGATAGCCAGAATTAGGAGACAGTATCTTGTTTGATTGAGGGACCAGCAAAGAGAGAAGTATCACTAAATTAAGAGTATAATGGGAGGAAGGTGTAAGATGTAAAAAGAGTCAAAAGAAAGGAGAAAGGCTAAATTATAAAGGGCTTAACACAACAGAGTGTTTTGAATTTGATACTGGAAGTAATAAAAATTATTGGAATTTCTTGAGTAAGAGGGTAATGTAGTTTTAACGTTGCTTTAGAAAAATCATCTTGCCAACTGAGTGAGGATAAAATAGAGTGGGAAAATTCTTGTGGGAGGGAGACTCACCAATAGACTTGCAAAAGTCTAAGTGTGAAGTGATAAGGGTTTGTATCACAGTGGTAACTATGACAGAGAATCTAAGAGAGTGAAAGGGAGAAATGTTACAAAAGTAAAATTAATAAGCTTTGGCAATGGATTAAATATGGAGAGATGAAAGATAATAAAGTGGGAAAAATCAAACAAAACACCAAATTTTCAAGCCAGGGGATGGGGTGGATAGTGGTACTCTTAATAGAAATAGGGAAGTTAAAAAGAAGAGAGATTTTAGGAAATAGATGATGAATTTAATTTTAGATGCGTTGAATTTAAGATCTCTATAAGTCATCCAATTCAAAATGTTGGAGATCTGAGATTTGAAGTCAGATTAAATGTGGCTAAGTAGATTTAAGAATAATGAGTTTACAGATGATAAGTGAATTTATGATATCTGAAGATATCTCCATGTGAAATAATATCTATAGAGAAGAGAGGATCAAGGAGAGTCCTGTAGTATTTCCATGATTATCAGGTAAGATCTAGATGAAAATCTATCTAAAGACAAGGGGAAAGGATCCACCTATTCAAAAATGGTTATAGGAGTCCTTTTTGTAGAGGCAAGGAACTGGATATTGAATGGATGGCCATCAGTTGGGGAAAAGTTGAATAAGTTGTGGTATATGAATATAATGGAATATTATTGTTCTACAAGAAATGATGAGCTGATTTCAGGAAAGCCTGGAAAGTGAAGTGAGCAGAATCAAGAGAACATTGTACACAGTAACAAGAAGATTATAGGATGTTCAACTGTGAGGGATTTTCCTCTTTTCAACAAGAAGGTAATCCAAGGCAATTCTAATAAACTTATCATGGAAAGTAAGAGAGAGAATTTTGGAAACGGAATGTGGATCAAAGCAAGTATTTTCACCTTTTTGGTTTTGTTTGTTTGCTTTTTTTTATTTCTCTTGGTTTTTTTCTCTTTTGATCTGATTTTTCTTGTACAGCATGATGAATGTGGAATTATGTTAAAAGAATAATTGCATATGTTTAAATCACATTGCTTGCTGTTTTAGAGAAGGAGAGAAAAGGAGAGAGAGAGAGACAAGTTTGGAACACAAGATTTTTGCAAAGGTGAATGTTGAAAACTATCTTTGCATATATTTGGAAAAAATAGAATACTATTAAAAAAGATCTATTTAGGAGATTGAGAAAGAACAGTCAAGTAGTAGGAGGAGAACCATAAGAGAAAAGTGTTCTGAAATTCTAAAGAGAAAAGATTATCAAGTAGATTATTGACAGTATTTATGTTTTCAGAGAGGTCAAGAAGGATTAATACTGAGAACAGGTTATTATACTTAGCAACTAAAAGATCATTGGTTACTTTAGAGCAAGGGTGGGAAATCTCTGGCCACTGCCATGAAATCATTTGGTCTTGCCCTGCTAAAGCAACCACAAGCAATGTAAGCTGAAAGCTGGGTACAGCAATCTCCCACTGCTTGAGTTTTATAAATTGATATTTTTGTATGGTCTATGAATGATATTATAAATATCCAAATTGCCCTTGGTAGAAAAAAATTCCCTACTCCAGTTTAAAGAGAGCAATTTGGGCTTTTAGAACTTCTTAGCTGTTTAATTTAGGAGATGTTTGACATTTTTCCCCTTTATTTCTTTTGTAAGAAGCTTGATGGCTTTTACCCTCTTAACTTTTCCTATTCTAAAATACTAGAAAATACTTCCAAGATCATTCTTAAGATAATCATTCACAGTTCAGATAACAGGAGCTTCTCATAGTTACTGATTATGCATCATTGTTAAGGACCATGCTTAGGTGAAGGGGCATCAATCCTCCAAGAACCTCCACAGCTGTGAATCATAAACTTGAAAGAGTTGCAAAGCAGCCTTCACAGATGTTCCTTCTGGATTAGGAATGAAATAAGGTGGAGGCAAGAGGGAAGAGGAGAGAGGTCAGAGAACAGCAACTGCCTCTTAATCTCCTTATATCATCATCATCCTCTCACATAAAGAGATCCATTCTACAGGTCTGAGTTAGACTCCAGCAGCCACTGGTGGGTGGCTTCCATGTCACAACACATCATCCTTAGGATAATTCTAAGGAACTGTCCATTATAGGTTTCTCATTTGGATAATAGCCAACAGCCATTGATGGTGGAAACGAGTACACAGTCTGAAATGTCCAAAAGAATAATCATGAATTCAGAAAGAATTCAACCTCTGCTGACATCCAATCAGTGTTCTTCCAAAGTTTAGGTACTTAGTTCTAATATTATTTAGTGCTCCCTGGAATATCAAGGTTGATCAAAAAGATAAGACTTACTCATAAGTGATGCTACAAATGGTGCTTTTTTTCTCTTTATAATGAGTAATATGACTTCAGATTTCAGTCTAATGTCTGCTAAAGATACACTACTGTTAAAGAGAACAGTTTGTGAGTTCTGCACATGTGGGAACTGACAAATTTTGAAGATTCACACAAGGACATCAGACACAGTTGTATTTTTGTATCATTCTTCACCATCTTGGGATCCAACAGGTTGTTCCATTCCCTTTAAGAACCTCCACTTAATAGATAAGGTATGCATATAGTTCTGCTTTCACATTCTGAGCTTAGATGTAATACTACCTAATTATCATGTTAGAGAGGACTTGCTGAATAATATTATGCAATGAACAGAAAGAATGATTTCTATCCTTTGAAATTAATTCCTCAAAATAGAAACCAAAATATTAATTGTGTCAATTTTGTGGTAGCAAAGAAATAGAAATGAAATAGAAGTACATCAACTGGAAAATAGTTGAACAAGTTTTTATAGGAATATAATAGAAACTGTATTGTATGAAATGATGACTATGAGAAATTACAAGAAATGTGGAGGCTTTATAAACTGATAACGTGTGAAATAAGTGAATCAGTAAAACAATATGCTCAATGAGCAAAATGTTGTAAATTAAAAGATCAATAAAAGGAAATCATACTGTAAAAAAATATAACTGATCTTCATCTCAGAAAACAGATAATGAAACTCCTTTCAGCAGAGTGACTGAAAGGAGTAGAAAGTCACATGTAGTGTTAGACATGATGCTTATTTCTAACTTCCTTTTTTGTGATGAGGAAGAATGGGAAGGAAGGTAATGAGGAAGACAAATCATTAAATGACTGTGATATAAAAACAAAAGCTCATTTTATGTGCTTTTAAAAAAGCAATTTAAAAAAGTTTTTTAGTTATTTAATTAGCATTACTTTTAATATTCTAAAAGTGATTATTATTTACAACTAATGAGTTGTTTGTTATAATATTTAAAAATTGAAACATCAATCTTTATATTACTTCTATATTTTTTATGAACAAAAATGGTAAAAAGAAGTTGCAGCTAAGTAGAATTTTTTCAGAGAGCTGAATAAATGAATTGTAAATATATTGCAGTTGTGGAGTCAGAAGCCAATTTTTAAGAGATTGATAAATAAATGAGAGGTGAGTAGTGCAGAGTCCAGAGAACAAAAGATATATGATAGGAAAATACTTTGAGAATCTGTTAGGGTCAAATGTAATTTTAAAAATAACACATGTATAGTAGGAAAGATGTGAAGCTGTTGATAGACAGTAAGGATAGAGTCAATGATAGAGGTTGAGAATGACAATTGAAAGAAAAAATGAAAAGACAGCTTCATAGCAAGATGAGAAGTTATAGGATCAAGTGATAAGTAGAAGAGATAGTCTTGGCAAGGGTAAGTACCTTTCTTTCAGTGATGAGACCAAAGGATGATGTTGGATGACAGAGGACTTCCAAAGTCTAAAGATGAAAACAGTGATTTATTTTTTATTTTGCTTCTATGTTATCTGGTCAGAGTAAAAGATTAAATCAGAGTTGCTACAAGTTAGTTAATGACCAAGATGAGTAGGAAGAAAATAAGAGTGCATCCAGTTGCCTTTGATGAATTTAAGTAATTAGATTGGGGGGTGGGGAGAGGAAATGTTATCAGAGTGCATAAAGAATTGCCAAGTATTATTGCTTAAGCACTGATAGCTCCCTTTGAAAGATCATAAAGAATAGAAGTGCCCTACTCCCAGAAGCTGTTGTGGTTTCTAGCTTTTGTGATGCCAAAATATCATTTGGTCTTGCCCTGATAAGGCAACCACAAGCAATGATGAACTGAAAGCAATGATGAACAACAAATATGCATTATTGAGAAGAGATATGATAGTGGCAACACTGATTAACCATACAATAATAGAACCAGATAGAGAAAGGTAGAATACTGAATAGTATAGTCTCATAAAATATTAAGGAATAATGGAAGAAAACATGAGCCTTTAAAAAAATCTGGCACAGTACCCATCTAATCCAGTTGATCCTAAGTACATTTTTAGATCAAAGCAGAATAAGGATAGCCAATAGCTATAAAATGGAATAGATTAGTCAACATTTCTTTAGTAAGCCTTTCTCATCATTGATGATAATGAAACACTTTTAATTGGATTGTAACTTCTAAATACTCAATGTGTTGCAAAGGAAAGTTAAAATGATACTATGTGGGAGAATGGGAAGGAAATTTAAAAAAAATTAAAAATTTTACAAATTAAAACAATTAAATTAAAATTTACAAATTAAAAAAATTGAACAAAATTACAAAAAAAGAAATATGTGTTGGAGGCAGAACAATTTTAAAGGAGTCTGAGAAATGCTTTATGAGAAATATAAATTAAGAAAAATCCCATAAGAAAGGACAATATTATAGATGGTATTTTCATAAAGAAAAAAAGCATTAAAGAAGACATCAGTAATTATTGAACCATAAGTACTTTCTAATCTTAAGAAAATCATTATAAAAATTTGTGGAAATATCAAAACTGATGAACATATGAGAAGATAACATGAATGCTTATGTAGGTGATTCTCAATAGCAGTCTTCATAGTCACACAGTTAATTGATAAATATAGACAATTAAAGACACCACTATTTTTACTCCTTATCTATTACCCAAAAAAACCCCCAAAAAACAAAATACTATCTTAGGAGACAAAATGTAGGAAGGAAAGAAAGTCTCCAAAATAAGAAAAAGCTTGTTTGACAATCTTCTTATTATCAATTTCCAAAGGTTTTGTGTCACTGTCAGGAAAAATACTATATATAAACCTTAAATAAGAGGTAACCTGGGAAGACTTGTATAAAGTGAAGTGAACAGATCCAGGATTTATATCAAACATAATAATATAAATCAAAACAATATGGATTATAGAATCGATGGAATGATCAGTTATGACTTCAGAAAGTTAACTGATGGTAAGGAATACCTTCTTACTCTTCCCTTAAGAGTGATTGATGCAGAATGAAATATACTTAGTCTATATTTTGCTTTCTTTTGCTTAATTGTATTAATGGGGGGATTAAATTTAGTCATTACAAAGTAATAATGATATAAAAGAAAGCAACAATAAAATCCTTCTATGTGATAAATTGAAAAAAAAAACATAATTTGCACATAATAGTGGAAAGATATCTGGTAATTATAAAGTCCAGCTTGTTATTAAGAATGACCAGCATATAAAAGATGGTATAAAAGATATCAAAGACATATCTGACCATAAAAGGAATAATGACCATCATGTAGGAGAAGGGAGGTAGCAGATGGACAATCCATATGCCATACTGGAATTAAGAACATTATAAAAGGCTCACTGGGATAAAGAATCAAATAATCTGTGTCAGGAATGAAATTGTGCTATAATGAAATATTGGGGAAGAGTAACTTTTGAATGAAAAAAGGAGATAAAATATAGACAATGAAATTTTAGGGAAAAAACACATTTCATTGGGTCAAAGTAATAACAGCCACCTGAGATAAAAATCCTGACTTACACCAGCTCCTGTATTCAAAAATATAAGCATATTAAAAGCAAATTTGCTGAATATACCATCTTTTTACTAAGCATAATTGGTTCATAGAAAATACCACATTCCAAAAATTTTGTTTAATTCATGAGTGTTATAAAGAATGAATAAAATGTGCCGAGTACAAAATTTTTTATTGAAATAAATGAACATTTCCATATAATCAGATATGCACCTTCCATAGTTATGGAATGGAATAGAAGCACAGATCATCTTCTATTTACCCATATTAAGCTTTGAAGTCAATGATATGATATTTCCAAAGATTTTCCTTCTTTATTTTATTTTGCTAAATATTAAATTGAGTTTAAATTAGTTTGAATTCCCTGAGTACACAGCTGGGTTTCAGGAAGGAGATAGACCAGCAGAATTTTTGTCAAAAGGGAATAGAAACGAAGGAAATGGAATGGGATCAAGATTAAACATATGCCATGAGTAATTGAGAATGGATTAATAGCTAATTTCATCAACAACCAATTTTAATACATAAATCCCAGTGATGGAGTTTTTTGACCTTGTTTTCTTTGCAAATAATTTTTTTTTCTATTTTTATCAGAAGATTTGAGAAACTGCTCTGGTGTGATAAAAACAAACAAAACATTTCTTATCTCTTTTCATTTAAAAACCAAACAATAATTCATTGATTTTTTGAGTTATTCAGCAACAAAGGAAAGTAGGAAAAGAAAAGGAAATGGGAGGAAAGAACAAAATAGAAGATTCATTCTACAAAAGAGGCTTTCTTTCTTAAGTATGCTTTCCATGAAATGTTACCAGTTTAAAAGTGGAACCAAAGAGAAAGAAGAGAAAGAAAAAAAGTAGAGAAGAAAATAAAGGAGAGGAAAGCGAATGAAAGAGAGAAATTAAAAATATGTTTTACTCTATTCTTAGGTATTTAAGCTATGATAAGAACAATCAAATTCTATCTCACCTCTCACAATCAATATTTTGTATAACTGGGCTTGTAAATCTTAGTGAGCTTCATTCAGAAGAATATATTATTTTAAGTATAGTTGGATTTACATTAAATTGTATATGTATGTGTACATATACATACTTGAATATAGAGATTTATAGGTATAGTTATAACTATAGGAAGTTTGATATGCAAGTATACATTTTGATGTATACACACACATACATATACACAAGTATATATGCATTATTATTTTTTTTTTTTTTGCTGAGGCAATTGGAGTTGAGTGACTTGCCCAGTGTCACACAGCTAGAAAGTGTTAAATGTCTGAGATCAGATTTAAACTCAGGTCCTCCTGACTTCAGGGCTAGTGCTCCATCCACTGTGCTACCTAGCTGCCCCATGTACATTTTTTAAAATAAAAAATATTGGAACATTGCTTTTCTCATTATCTGAACATAATCTATTAGAAAAAAGAAAGAGAAAACCACATAAAATAATTTTCAAAGGCCTTTGGAGAAAGGCTGCCACTGAACAAATTGGGGGAATGCTAGGTGTTGCTCCATTTTGTAGTTTGACATTGATGGACCAAAATTTTAGCTTTCAACATTCTATTAATATTTTTTTTATATCTAAATTGCAAAAATGGGCTTAATTTACTTAGATCACTATAATGATGACAATCCAGAAGAGGCTCTCCCGTTTTTGCTTAAGTTCCACAAGTAGTGTTTAGTTTTTTAAGTACATCATTTGCTATTTGGTCTTGGAAACACTTTTAAGGAACTGGAAGTTTCCATGATTTTCTTCCACTTATGACGTGCTATATTCTTCAGTGTAAATATGTATTTTTTTGAGATGAAGTGATTATAGAATATACAGCATTAAGAGTCTACTTCAGCTGGTGAAGTAGAAACTCTGCTTTTCAGATATGTTGTAAATAGAATATAACAAAGGAATTTTTGGTTTTGTTTTTCCATTGGCATGATTACTACATTCACTGGCAATTTATTCAGGTCAATTTATTAATATACATTAAATAAACCATCCTATTGGCTCAATTGAAAAAGACTAAAGTTCTACATTTTAAAAATTGTTTCTGGATGTCTTTCATTATTCTTACTAGCATATTGAGGTTTATATACCATCTACCTTTAAGGTAAAAAATGAATATTTGCCAAAATATAGCATAATGTTGGACAATATTGTATTATGACATATCAGTAAAAATCCCAGTCCTTTTCCACAATTTTTTTTTCTTTGAAGGAGTAAAACTCACATTCCTAAGAAGACAGATTATGACAATAAGAATTCGTTTCACCTTTTTAGCTGTTTAACAGTTTCACAGCAACCTTTAAGTTCTCAGGACAGAATAAGTTTAAGTATAATTCTCTCCCCAGCATATTCCATCAGATCACCACAGATGATTCACAAGCAAATTAAAAATGTGAGCTCTCCAGCTAGAAATAGAATAGCCTTAGCCTTAATGATATATAATCTCAGTACTTTTAATATGATGTCCAAAAATAGGTACATATATAATGGCAGAATAAATAGTATGAGAAACTTAACAGAGCATCATAATTTCCTACCATACATATATAAATATTACTTTATCATATCAAACTGAAAGTCTTTTGTGCTCTCGTTATCTGAGAATGCAATTATGTACACAATTTTTCAATATGTAGATTTTAAAGTCACAAAATAGGTTTATTTATCAATAATTACTTTAATATCTTAAAGATTGATGGATTTGTCAAAGCAGATATTTCCTCTATTGGTAGAAATTGTAATTCTTCCTTATGCCAGGAAGTAGCTTTCTTTGTTTTCAATAGAAAACTGAGGGTAGTCAGTCTTCTAGTGTCACTCCTTTTTAAACTGAGTTGATCTGGGTTTTACCTGTCCATAAAAATGCAGAGTATATTTATTTATTGCAAGAACATGCATATTGAAAGTTTTAGAATGGTTTCTAAGAAAAGTGAACATGATTCTTACCTTCTTTCTGCAATTTACATTGAGATAACTATTGTAATAAAAAGGAATCTTGTGAAGAATTATGAAGTCTTAAGCAGAAATTTTAGACCTCATGGGCTCAGGAAATATTTTTGTTTGTACTGTCTATTTGAAGAAACATAGTATGAGAGATTGTGAGAATTACAGGTTAGATACAGTTATACCATATACCAAGATAAGATCAAAATGGGTCCATGACCTAGGCATAAAGAACGAGATTATAAATAAATTAGAGGAACATAGAATAGTTTATCTCTCAGACTTGTGGAGGAGAAAGAAATTTGTGACCAAAGATGAACTAGAGACCATTACTGATCACAAAATAGAAAATTTTGATTACATCAAATTAAAAAGCCTTCGTACAAATAAAACTAATGCAAACAAGATTAGAAGGGAAGCAACAAACTGGGAAAACATTTTCACAGTTAAAGGTTCTGATAAAGGCCTCATTTCCAAAATATATAGAGAACTGACTCAAATTTATAAGAAATCAAGCCATTCTCCAATTGATAAATGGTCAAAGGATATGAACAGACAATTTTCAGAGGATGAAATTGAAACTATTACCACTCATATGAAAGAGTGTTCCAAATCATTATTGATCAGAGAAATGCAAATTAAGACAACTCTGAGATACCACTACACACCTGTCAGATTGGCTAAGATGACAGGAAAAAATAATGATGAATGTTGGAGGGGATGCGGGAAAACTGGGACACTAATGCATTGTTGGTGGAGTTGTGAACGAATCCAACCATTCTGGAGAGCAATCTGGAATTATGCCCAAAAAGTTATCAAATTGTGCATACCCTTTGACCCAGCAGTGTTTCTATTGGGCTTATACCCCAAAGAGATACTAAAAAAAGGAAAGGGACCTGTATGTGCCAAAATGTTTGTAGCAGCCCTGTTTGTAGTGGCTAGAAACTGGAAAATGAATAGATGCCCATCAATTGGAGAATGGCTGGGTAAATTGTGGTATATGAATGTTATGGAATATTATTGTTCTGTAAGAAATGACCAGCAGGATGAATACAGAGAGGACTGGTGAGACTTACATGAACTGATGCTAAGTGAAATGAGCAGAACCAGGAGATCATTATACACTTCGACAATGATATTGTATGAGGACATATTTTGATGGAAGTGGATTTCTTTGACAAAGAGACCTGAGTTTCAATTGATAAATGACGGACAAAAGCAGCTACACCCAAAGAAAGAACACTGGGAAACGAATGTGAACTATTTTGTTTTTCTTCCCGGGTTATTTATACCTTCTGAATCCAATTCTCCCCATGCAACAAGAGAACTGTTCGGTTCTGCAAACATATATTGTATCTCGGATATACTGCAACAAATCCAACATATAAAGGACTGCTTGCCATCTAGGGGAGGGGGTGGAGGGAGGGAGGGAAAAAAAAATCGGAACAGAAACAAGTGTCAATATAAAGTAATTATTAAATAAAAATTAAAAAAAAAAGGGAAAAAAAAAAAGAGTACAAAAAAGTTAGGCATCCTTGTCCAAGGCAGCAATGTAACAATTAAAGGCATACTGAAGGAACAAAGGGAAAAAATTAAGTTATGAAGGTTATAAAAGGAGGTGACCAGGAGATTAAAGAGCACAATTAGAGCACAATTTGGTATTGGAAAAGAGAAAAGTCAAATCTTTCTTAGAGAATGTAAGGAAAAATGAGTGAATGGAAAAGGAAAATAGGAATTTTACTACAGATAGCTTTTGTTTTCTAAATAAAGTAGGTAAAAATAATCTTTAAATGATAAGAATGGAAAGATGGAAAAATACATCTGAGGAGAGAAAAATGTTTTAAATAAGTTATTCAGGAAGTGTGTTACAATAAATAGAAGAATAAAAGTTGCCCAGTTGAGATTAGAAGATACATTTTTGGAGAGGAGCCATTAAGTACAACTTTCTTGCCTTCTTCCAAAGGAGTTCAGTAGCATGCTGGTAATGACAGTGAAAAGTGATTGTTTATAGGAATACAGGATTGGAATTTTCATAAACAGGGAAAAGACAAAAAAGCAAGGCATTTGATAGTAGAGAATGTTAACCTAGTTGTATTAGTAACCCAAGAGTCAAGACTATAAAGACAGGTAAAAACCATGGACTATGATGGAGGAAAGAATAGTATTCTTGCTAGATGAGGAAAAAGAAATACTGATGGGTCAGGAAAGTGCATGTGCCTACAGTATTTATTATACCTATAAAAGGCTCATGTGAATAGTTTCTCCCTTTTTCTAGCTGTGGATATCTTCTGTGAGCAATACTCACAGGGTCAAATACCTTGGGGGAAGGATCAATTTAGGGGTAGAGAGCTTCTCTACCACCACACCAGAGGCATCTATGTCTACAACTAAGCCTTATAGGTACTTTGTACCTAGCTCAAGGTTGTAGCAAAGCATGACAGACACTAGGCAAGCTATGATTCTCTTTATAATACTTGGAAAAGAATGAGAGGCCAAAATAAAGAGAAAGGTATCGTTTCCATATTTTAGATATTTGAAAACATTGCTTTTAAATCCTTTTGTCTCCTTTCTTTTTCTTTCCCCAGCTCCTTCTTTTCCCCTTCTTACAGCTTGCAGCTCTAACTACACAAATAGTTATAACAATATATAACTTTCACAAATGATTCCCCAAAGTTTGCTGTTTTTGTTAAGGAGAATTTGGGGTGGAATGACTCTTAGTTTCCTCAGCTATAAAATGAAGAAATTTGACTAGATGACTTTTAAGGTTCCCTTTACCTCTAAAACTATGATTCATTGAAGGCTTCATAAAGAAGATATCACTTGAATAAAATTTTGAAGGAAAAGAGAGATTGTAAAATAAAGTGGAAGTATAATTCAAGCATGTTGGTCATTCAGGATAAGGCCAATGAAAGGGTAGAATGAGAGTTATATATGAGGAATAGCAAGAAAAGCAATTCAGTTGAAACATAATGTGGGAAAGTTGGAATAGGGTTGGAAAGGTATGTTGTGGACATAGAAAATGAAAGATCATAATGTTGATGGAGAAGAGTTTGGTTAAGGGACCAGTGTAAAAGTATGACAGTCAAAAAAAATCTAACATAATTTTTGCTTTTATTGGGAAGCATGGAGTCTGGAATGAGAGAAACCTGACTGGACTACACTTAGTATTTTAATTCTTAGGAATCCTGTTTTAGACAGAATATTGACATGTATAGAAGAGTACAGCCAGAATTGTAAGGGATCTAGATATCATGCTGTAAGAAGATTGAATGAAAGAACTTGGGCAAATCATTTGATATCCCTGATTTTCAGTTTCCTCATCTTTAAATAAAAAGAGCATCTATATAATCTTTCAAATTTATTCCAGATCCAGATCTGATTTCCTGAATCATCTTAACTTAGAAAAGAAAAGACTTTAGTAAGAGCACAACTGTCTCAATAACTTGAAGAACTACCACATGGATGCAAAATTGTGGGTTTTTTTCTTAGTTCTAAAGCACAAAAGTAGGAACAATGAAACAGGTTGTGGGAAGGAAAGGGACATTGTTGAAAGAAAACTTTAGGTTTAATGTATTTTCTAACCATTAGCGCTATCCAAAAGAGGAACATGATGCCTTGAGATACAATGAATTCTACCTCTCTAGAAATCTTTACAAAGAAGCTAGATGCTCACTTCTTAGAGAAGTTGTAGATCAGGTTCTTATTCAGGTACAAGTTGGACCAGATGATTTTTGAACTCCTTACCAACTCTGAAATTCAATGTTTCTGATTCTTCTTTTTTCATATTTACATAAAATATAGGTTGTCTAGATTTTTGCTTAAGTGCTCAATTTCAAACTTTACCTATACCATATGTTTATATATATATATATATATATATATATATATATACACACACACAAAACTGCATTTAATGAACTATTAATATTAATTTTGTTATGATGTTATTCAATTTAAATAATAGGCAAATTTTTATACTTACACCTTCTTCTCTCCCTACACAAATCTATTTCTTGTAAACTATTTAACTAGTGATATTGTAGGGGAAATAACAGTTCATGTACTTGACTTGAAAAATATTTCCTATTCTATTTTCCTTGAGCAATGTCCCTCAATTGTACTTAATTATACAGGGGAAAAATATTGAAAGGCAAATTAGGAAATACATTCTTAGATATGGACTATTGAAGAATTGAAGACAATATTATGTTGTTACCAAATATCTCCCTCTTAATTCAGAGTGAAAGGACTCCATAAAAAAGGAGGTTGGAGATTTTCCAAGGAAGGTCTTTAACTGGTACCCAGATCCTATAGAACAAGAAGATGTCTTGGTAAGTCACCATTTGGGAGTTAGATACAATATCCCACCTAGAATGGCAGTGGGGAGAAACAGTTCCCTGGAAGATCTGCCTGGAAGTAGGCACATGACTTCCTCTGAGCCAAGTTTCCTGGTAATAGGAGGAGAGATTGGCATTTATATAGTTCCTCAAGGTTTACAAAACACTTTCTTTTACAACAACCCTATGAAGTAGGTCTTGCAAATATTATTATCCCCATTTTACAAATAAGAAACATGAGAGGTTAAAACAGCTGCTCAGAGTCACAGAAGTGGGGATACTAGAGTCAGCAATAAAACTAAAGGCTTTTGATGAGAAGTGCAGCTTAGGAAGCAGTAGTAGCAGCTGCCTCTGAAAATACCCTAGATTCATTTTTTTCCTTGGAATCAGAAGACTGAGTAGGCTGTGTTAGATTTGAAATTAGTAAAGACTTGAGTTTAATCCTGCCTCAGATATTTACTAGTTCTGTGACCCTGGATATGTCCCCTAACTTCTCTCAACCTCCCTTTCTTCATCTGTAAAACAAGATAACAAAGATACCTACTTTCCAGAGTTATTGTGAGGAACAGAGAAAATTACGAGAGAGAGAGAGAGAGAGAGAGAGAGAGAGAGAGAGAGAGAGAGAGAGAGAGAGAGAGAGAGAGAGACTTCTTTGCTAATACTTAAAGTACAAATAGAAGTGATTGCTAGCCACCTATTTTTCAAAGTTCCTTCAGGTATCCTTGGTAAGAGATCAAAGCTAGAGGGTTCTTGAAAAGTCCTAATTATGTCTTTTTCTCTGGGTACTAGCACCAAGCTGCAGGGCTTTCTCACAGCTGTTTTTCTATTTGATATTCAAATGCTTGTGATTTTCTCCTAGTCCTTCAAGGCATGGCATGACCATCCTACTTCCTTGTTCCTGCCACTGCCAGAATTCCTGATATTCCTTTTTCAGCCACCATTGTTCTCACCTCTTCCTGCGACTCCACCCGGACACTGGACTATGTTGATGCATGGGGATTGGTCATTGACTATGCCTTTAGGGCATAGATGAGTCAGTAATAGATCTATTCCTTCTAATCTCATTTACTCAACCAAGGTAAATTATTACAGGAACTTGGACCTGCCTTTCATAAGTGATGCCTATGGCATTTCCACTACTCAAAAACAGGAAGAATTGTTTTTGCTTGCATTCCCTCCTTCTAGGAACAAGGTTTTATCTTCTGCAATTATTCTCAACTTGTGTTTTGAGTCTCACAGCTTTTTTTATTCTTGTGCCCATGTGCGCACGTACATACACACACAGAAAATCATTAATAATTATTCTGTTTTGTTTTTTAAATAGGGGTTTAGTAAATCCTGGTAGTCAGCATCTCTTAACAATCCCTTGGGGGCTAGAGTGGGAGGCATATATAGAATGCATATAATGAGGTTATATTGGCCATTTTTATTTCATGTAGTAAGTGACCCCAGAATACATTCTTTACCTCATTAAAACCACAACATAGTAAAAGCTACACTCTTCACTGTTACACAATTTATGATTAGATTACAAAATTATCAATGATAATCATTCATTATACAAACATAATTCAATTTTGTGGGGGGAAATTCTCTTATTAAAGAGAAGAGATTCTGTACTAGTGATATCATTAGATAAGTAAATTCCTAGTGAGAATACTCCCTCTATCAATAAATATCTGCACCTGCTCTGTAACTTTTAGTTCCTCTGTCTTGAAGAGACCTATGTATTCCTCAAAGAAAATAAAATTATCTTGGATTTATAGATAAGGCTATTATTATTGAAACTCAGAATTGTTGTTTTTTTAAGTCATAAAAAAAATTAAACAAACAAAAAACAAAACAAAGCAAGTCAATATGACATTAAATACGTGGGCCTAATGAAAAGCAGGCCTAAGGGTAATGTGATACACCCAACCCATTCCCTTATGATTTCATTTTTATGGGAATCTATGTTTGCAGAGAATTCCAGTGTATGTTTTCTGTAAGTAGATGTGTTGAGAGTGTTATAATCAGATGATTCACCATAGAAGGATATGGAAGATCACACAGAGACCACTCTAGTCTCCCAAGGTCATGCATGGTCCAAAGGAGATACTCATAATTCCCTTGGGTAATACCTGGGGAATAGACCATATGTGAACATGGCATCATTTGTTTGAGAGTGTCCTTCGTATAGTATCCTATTGTATGTAGTGCCTTTGAGCTTCCCTTACAGTCTGAAGTGAGTTGATAAAGAATCATGAGTCATTAACTTGGTAATGTGACCCAGTGGACTAAACCCAGAAGTAGGTTTCAAGAGATGTGAATTCCATTGTATTCCCAGTTTTGCCATTGATTTTCTGTGTGGTCTCAAGAAAATCACTAAGCCTTTTCATGGGCAGGTTCAGCCTTCAGTAAAATGCTGACTTAGCTGCTAAAGGATTAACTAGATATTATAATCCATTTGGTATCTTCAAAAATAAATAAAAATACTCAGCAATTATTTGTTTATGATGTAATATTGATTGCAATCTAGTCTTCTTATTGACTTAACAATGTATTCATTATTAATAGAAATTGTCTGCCTAGGCTTCTAATTCAATTAATCATGATTGTAATCATTCTCATAGAAAAAAAATGCTCTTGATCAGTACTATGCCAGGAAACTGTGTTTTTCAAATATAAAAAAATGATATTTATTAAATTTTACATTGACTACAAAGTACCAGTTTTTAGTATTTAATATGTGGAAGTCTATTATTAAACTTTCTAAAGTGAATGAATGGTTAGAATTAATCCTAAAGAACCCCAACATCTGGCACTCATATAGTGTGTACCAAAAGTTAAGCTTTCCAAGTTTAAAATCATCCTAAGATTTTTGTGATACATTATAAAACATCATATTTTATAGACATCACATTTGAGGCTCACAATGATTCTGTGAGATATTACAATAGGTGATATTGTTCCCATTGATCAGATGAGAAAGCTGAGTTTCAGAAAACCTAAGTAATTTTGATGGGGGGGAACCCTGAAACTGTCCTGACTTTGGGGTAAATGCTTGAGAAATCCTTGAAGGGAAGAAACTCCTTGAACTCTCTTGGGAGAGACCCACCCCAGGGAATCAAGGTAAAGTGGTTTCATTCTGTTATCTTGGTGGGACTAGTTGAGTCTAGGACCACTCTTACTTAGCCCAAACTGGAGATCTAAATATCTATCAACCTCTATTGAGTTGGAATTAATCCAGGACTACTCATTCAATTGGAAAATTTCTATTCAGTTCAAAGATTTCAATCTGACATTGCCCCCAACCTCTAGCCAAAGTTTCAAATTATAAAAAGGGGCAACTTGGGGCACTTCCTTGCAGAGACCCAAAGCCAAGGAACCTCTCTCTCTCTCTCTCTCTCTCTCTCTCTCTCTCTCTCTCTCTCTCTCTCTCTCTCTCTCTCCTTGGTATAACTGCCTGTGAG
Organism: Antechinus flavipes; assembly: GCF_016432865.1. Lineage (NCBI taxonomy): Eukaryota > Metazoa > Chordata > Mammalia > Dasyuromorphia > Dasyuridae > Antechinus > Antechinus flavipes. The sequence goes on from NC_067398.1 coordinate 393,972,243, forward strand.
GACCCTCTGCCCACTGAGAAGGCATTCTCTTCTCGATGTCAGCCTCCATTTCCCTAACAGGACTTTGCAGAGGGCCAAAGCAGGAATCATGCCAGGCCAAGGGACCTTCCTTGGCATAGCTGCCTGTGAAGAGCCCCTGCCTGCTAAGAAGACATTGTCTTTTCAGCATTAACCCTTCTTTATCCCTCTTACCTATTTCTCTAACAGGACTACACTCCTCTATCTCTCTGTCAGGACCTTGCCATTGAGAAATCAGTCTTCCTAGCAAAGGCTGAATTTTCATTTCCAACAATAAACTTCTTTTTGTCAGTCTAACTTTTCAGATTCATGAATTCCTTCACAAAGAACCTTTGTGCTGACCAGAAGGGGTTCCCACAACTCTCTGCCCTGTGCTGAACCTCATCAACTTGACATGGGCACACATATTAATGTGCTGGAAGTAGACTGAGAAACCAATCTTCTTGACAGTAAACGCAATACTCAATATACTCAGTCATGCTGTTTCTTTCTAGCAGATCAAACAGAAAGAAACCATATTGATTTTTCCCATCTTACACTTTACTGCTCTCCACACACTTTCTGATCTAGTGACATTGTCTCTTTGATGGTTTGAACAGGATACTACAATTTATGATTTCATACATTTTCACTGGCTGTGCCCCAATGCCTTAAATTTCCACTCTCCTGATCTCTTTATTGTCTCCCCTAGTTTAGACTGTAAGTATCTTAAGACTATGGAATGGTTTTCTATTTTTTCTGACAGCTACATTTTGCATGTTGAGATTCTGGGAATTTTTGTATACTCTGCTCTTCAAGGATGATGGAAATAATTCTGTTGAATAAGCACTGACTCTGACATGAAGCAGAGGTCAGACAGGTTTGATGCTAGTGAAATAATTAATTTCCCAAAGTGTCCACTTCCAGCATTTTAAAGCTTATTCAACTTTTAGAAATTTTTGTGTTCAGATTTCACCTTGTGTCCTTGGATTATATTGTCTCTCAGGGAAAAAGGAAACATTTTTAAGTACAGTTAATTGCACACTTGTCTGGCATGTAAAGCTCTAGGGAAAATTGTATACACCCTCCAATTCCTGAAATTTTCTTCTATAGTGAACTGAAAGAAATGGCTGAGCCTTAATGACCTAATAGAAAGAAAGATCTTTTGATGGAGAGAAAAAAAGAAGAGGAAAGCAATTAACCTTAAAAATAATTTTCATGACCTTTAGTTGGTGTACTGAGATCTACTTATACTAAAATAAAAGGAATTTGTAAAGCAGGTCAACTACCTACCTGCTTGTTCACAATGTTAATTTCACCATCCAATGTAATAAAAAGTGCCTATAGGTTTCTCAGGAGCATTGTAAGTGGAAAAGTGGGACTGAATCTAATTTCATCATGCTTTATCTTGTTGACTGCTTGATTTCCTTTTAATATGCTGCTGTATATTTTCCATCTTTGTATGTAATAGGTTCTTTTCAAGAAAACATTAGTATCTTTTCCTGACTCTCCTGCCAAGAATGATTATTACTAGGAAGGTTGATAGGTTGCTGTGATCTTTGAAAGGTGATACTATAATATTATTGAAAAGGTTATTCAGACATTGTGCTACAGAACAAGAGAGAAGGCAGTTGTAAACTTAGAGTAAGTATAAGGGTAGAGGGGAGATTTGATATAGTGAATGGAGGACCGGTCCTGGAGTCAAGAAAACTGGAGTTCACTCAAATCCTGTCATTATAATAAAATATGAAAAAAAAAATCACTTAACCTCTCAGTTCCAAGTAACTCTCTAATATAAGTTATAGTACAATGAAGATTTCCACACTGGGAATTCCAGATCTGATGAAATTGGAGATCTGGACAAAAAATAATGGACATAAGTGTGTATACAATTTAATATTATTAATTTGGAATCTGAGACAATCCAGAAATGAGAAGAATTTTGAGTAAAATGAGAAGAATTTTGAATAATCTATTTAAAAATACCAAATTTGGGAAGAGAAATGTTTACTCCATTTGAGGAAAAAATACATTCAATTTAACATTTAAACATCAATTTCTAGTCAAATAAGGAATGTGGTTTGAAGTTACTGAAATAAAATATTTGTCCTTAGATTTGGAAAAAAGTATACTTCACAACAAGATTACAAAGCCTTGTCTAATGAGTCTTGTTAGTTAAAAATAACTGGACTGCAAGCTATTTACAGTTTTTGTTGAACAGCAGGCTCAATTTGAGTCATAACATGACATGTTGGCTAAAAAATGTAAACAACATCTCTGGTGACATTAATAACATGAGAATATCCAGAGCAAGGAAGATTAAATTCCTGTTGTTTCCTGTCCTGATCAAGTCACACTTGGAGTATTGCACCCAGTCCTATATGCCACATTTTGAGAAAGACACTGACAAACAATTAAGAATTCAGAAGAAGGATGGATAAGTTGGTGGGAAATGGGGAGATAAAGACTCAACACTGAAAGCCATGACATAAGAAGACTTTTTGAAGGACAGACCTCAGTTTCCTCATCTGCAAATAAACTGGAGAAGAAAATGACAGACCACTCTAGTATCTTTGCTAAAAAAAAACCCAAATTGTGTGATGAATACTTGGATATGACTAAAAACAATTAAACAACAAACCAGGAAAAAGCCCAAACAAAACAAGCTTCCTATTAGAGCTGTTCCAAAATTACATAAACTGCCATTGAGATAGTAAATTCCATTCTCTATTAATGCAGATCTTCAATGATAACCATTTATTGAGAATGTCTTAGATGGCATCCTTTTCACTAATATAAATTGTATTAGACATTCTACAAGGTCCCTTTCAAAACTGGGATTTTATAATTTTATGAATATCTGAATTACAAATAATATTTATCTGCTTATTAAAATTTAGATAGAAAGATTTTGCTTTAGCTATACTTTTCCATTTTTTGTATTTGTTTTTTACAGTAATAAAATTAACTTTAAAATTTGCATAAACTTGAAATTCTACACAAATATAGAGTGGTCTTCTCATCAGAGCTGAAAGGGATCTTAAAAATCCTGGAACCTGGCTCACTCATTTTATAGATTAGGAAACCGAGGCACAGAGGTTAAATAAACTCTTTTGACCTGGTTTACCAGAAGATATAGACCTGGAAAGACAGTGCAGAGTTGAGGTAAAATATACCTATTCAGCAGTTCTGTAAACAGCTTCTTGATTTCATGTTTTAAGTCTCAACCTGCTGGGAGAGTATAATAGTTGCTATAATTTAACTGCTGCTTGCTTAGTGTCCCTCCTCCCCCCATCAATGTGCTTTTGTGAGTCTTGTGTGCTTAGCATTTTTAAATGTGACTGGAAGAAATAAATAGATGACCTATATCTGATTTATATTGTACATTGAGTGCCTTTCTATGCTCTCATTTCAGAAAACTCTAGACAAAAACTAAATGTAAGCTTTAAGTAATTTTCTCTTTGAGAAAGGCCAGAGAAAGGGAAACAAAGAATGCTGGGTTTTTTTTTTTTTTCCTTTAGGATGTCAGAGATTTCCCAAATGCTAAACCGAATGCTTCCTCCTGGTTGGGTCCAGCACTTAGAGGACCCTTATTAGTAAGGAGGGAGACAATGAGAATCAGAAATCCCTTGTGCCCAGCAACAATGATATATATGTTATTGTGACAATGATATTTTTAAGGATCAGTGAATCTGATCTTTTTGCAGAAGACAACTAAGCCAATATAAGTAAAATTACTTACCCAGTGCTACATAGGTAGTTAACAATAGAATGTGAACCAACCATGGTCTATGGTGTTTCCTCCATTCTGTGCTGTTTGTAAAAAAAAGGAAAAAAAATCTGCCAAATGTTTTTGTTTGTGGTAGTGAGAGAGGACAAGCACCTTTGGTGTGAGGGTTTGCTGAGCCCTTTTCAGGCCTGTTCTTTCATTTTGGTGTCTATTTCTTAACCAGTTCTCACATAACTCTCACATGTGATTGCAAGACACTGTAGAATATGTAGTGACATACCCTGGTTAAACTAAATTGGCTGAAGGGCTAAACTAGATTGACAGGCTTTAGATCCATCAGTGAGGTAGGGGGATAGTTACTCCAAGTATGTGAAGACTTCCCCCATCAGAACAATTTGTTCCAAAAGCTGTGTAGGTAGCAGATTTCTAAGACACCACTGTTATTCATTGCATCCAAGACCATTTTCAATCATCTTGACTGTTGTCTGCCACTGAACTTTAATGACTCTGGAAAAGAAAGTGGGCACAACTCTGCTTTATTTAATCCAATTCATGAGCAAATCAAGATATCACTTGATATTTCATTAGTTTCTTTTGAAAAAAAATAATGAACAAATCTATGAGATAATATTTGTAAAGGGGATAACACAAAGTCTATTGCATAATAGGCTTTTAATAAAAAGTTATTTCCTTTCTTCTCTTCCTCCCTCGTTCCTTCCCTTCTTCTCTCTCTCTCTCTTCCTTCCTTCCTTTCTTCTTTCTTTCCTTTTTCCTTTTTTTCTTTCTTCTTCCTTTTTTTCCCTTTCTTTCCCTTTCCTTTTTCCTTCCCTCCCAATTTTCCTCTTCTTCCCTCCCCTCTCCTTTAATCTTGGGGGAAAGGTACTTCTGACTCTTAAACCCTCCTGGCCTTTGGGAGGGGGCCACCCATTCATGAGGGGAAATTAGTGGAAGCCCACTGAGAAGTAAGCTCTCAGTGTAAACCCATCTTTGCTAAAACCTTTGCAAAAATTATCCTAACATGAGTTTGCTTGCTAAGAAAGCTGTTTTCTTAGAATAAATAAATCCTTTCTTGCCACAAAACTCAAGCCTGTATTCAGTGGAGTTTTCAAATCCTTTCACAAAGCCTGTGACTGGCCAAATTTCTGACAGGGGATCTCTCAACCCTCAATTCTCACACCTCAACACAGATATCAATCAATAACCTACTATGTGTCAGGCACTGTGTGAAGTACTAAAATATAAATAGACAAATGATAATCGCTGCCCTCAAGGAGCTTACTCATAATGTAGTGTGGGAAACATTGATGATAGATGATTATTTACAACAACAATTATTTTGCTCTATTGTCTTCAAATCGATGATATATGGACAGGAATACTGATCATGAAGTGTTAAATCCCAGGTAGCTCCCTGGAGGCCTCAGGATCAGCCTCAGGATGAACACTGTTTTATAAGTACTCTCAGGAGGTGAAATGGTCAAGCCCACTGTGCCTGGAGGCAAGGGATGCATAGGCTGGAGAGGAACAGATTTCACCTCTCCAGAGGGTATCTCAATATTCTCTGCTGCATACAACTCTCCAATTGTAATCCCTTTCCCCCATCAGATTGCTTCTTGGCTGATTGATCATGTCTGTGTACTATACTTCTAAATGCTCTCTGGGTATAGCATAGGTTGCCGTCATGCCCTAAGTATTTTTTTTTATTTTGGGCCTTGGGGCTGGGCTGCCCATCCTGTTTCCCTGAATCAATCTACATTCTGATGCCCAATGGAAGCCTCTGTTGCATTTTGGACATGGGGTTTTGGGTCTTGCTCTCCCATCCTATTTTTTCACTCTGTCTTTATGCCAACATTGAGCTTTCAGATGCCCTACTTTTCCACATTAAAAGCATTGACGAGTCTCTCTGGAAGTCCCTTGCCAAAAGGGACACCCTGTCTTCCTATGTTTGGATCTTGGGAAGTTTGCATCATTAGCCAGGCTATAAAAGGTATTTGTGCCCACTGTGCCACAGCCTCTTATGCTCTCCTCTAAAAGAGCATCCTTGTGTAGTCCTAGTATAATTCTTCTACAAACCTCATTAGCATTTTCTTTAGTAAGTTGTCTTATCATAATTTCTGTTGCTGCATTTTCACCAATAGTTTGTATGACAGCTATCTGCAAATGTCCCACAAAATCAGCAAAGGGTTCATTTGGCCCTTGGGATATTTTTGTGAAGGCCTCTCCTCTGTCCTGTTTACCTGGGATAAAACCCCATGCTTTGATAGCAGTAGCAGCAATTTGCTTGGATGCTGCTATGGGGTAATTAATCTGTGCTGCACCTGTTAGTTGGTCACAGGTGATTGGAGTATTAACTCCAGTTTGCATATTTCATTGGGCTTGTATCCTATGGAGTTCACTATATTCAGAAAGCCACAACAAATTTTGTCCAGGTTCTACGCATGTCCTTGCTATAGATTTCTAGTTACTAGAGGTTAAAATTTTATAAGCCAAATTCTGTAATAACATTTTAACATAAGATGATGTAGCTCCATAAAGAGTGCAAGCCTTTTTTTAGGTCTTTGATGATTTCCAAATCAAAATAAGTGTATCTTCTGCTTTCTTGACCTGAAGAGTCAAGCTGTTCAATCACAGGATACATTTCTATTCTCAAATCAGTTGTATTCTGCTCTTTCTTTGTGGCTGTAAGTAGTGCCTTTTGTAATCCAGTCATAGGAGGGGGTGATTGCTGGGGAGTGGATTCTGGTGATATCACTGCCCCTCCCACTCCTCTTCCTCCCTCCACCAGAAAGGTGAAGTTGATGGGAGAATGTCAAGAGCCTGCTCAGGTGTAGATGGCGTTGAAGCTGGATTGTGAGAGTGAGAATTATATTCTTTAAGTTCCCCATGTCCACTGGTGATATTTCCATTACCTGCTCCTATCTCTTCCTCTTTTTCCTCACACTTTCTTATCTGTCCTTAAAATTTTTCTTTTTTCTATAACTTGCAGGATTCTTTAAGGCCAATTGTATTAAGTTATACATATAGAATGTTTCCTTAGAAATGAATCAGCACCATTATCATTGTAATATTCACATAGCTGATCTCCTACTATTTCTAATTATCTGCCCCTATTTCTTCTTCCTTGAAGAACCAAGGGGATGTGCATTCTAATGTATCCACGAGTTCATCAGTCTACTCCCAAGTTACAATCAAACAAAAATTTTTTATCAGTCAGAATATGATTCCCACAACTCTCCATTGAGGTGGGATTGGGGGTAGGGGTGGGGGAGAATCATTTCCTAATGTTTACCCCATTTCAGTTAGAAAATGAGAGTTACTAATTTAGCTCTTAAGAAAGTTCGCTGTTTGTTTATTAAAATACCCTATTTCCTGGTTACAGGGACTTGTTCAGTGAAATGAGGGTCTTTAGTCCACTTTGAGTGGCAAAATGTTAAGTTTGAGCTAATTCCCTGGAGGCCTCAGGATCAGCCAGAGTCAGGATAAGTAAAAGTCCTTGGTCTTTATGGGGAGAAGCAGGCAAACTGCCAGGAGTTTTGCCAAAGATCTCTTCTTGATTCTGGAGTCCAGAATCTCCACCTTTCTCCTCCTTGTCCTGTGGCCAAGTGAGTCTGGCTTGTCTCACCCCACCCTCTACTCCTTGCCTGTGATTATCTTAACCCCAAACATTGAGCCAACACCAGTGGTGAGAAGGGACATTTTTCCAAACATATGCTAATAGAGTCATTGTCTTGTAGCAAATAGGTAATTAGCTTTAAGTGCTGATTCAAGCATACCTTTTAAGAGTTTCAGCCCTTTACAACCCAAGGCAGCCTCTAATCTGCACAGTGGGGGGCTTGGCCTGGGGCAGTGGAATTTCCCCAGGTGGAGTACACTTCCCAGGCAGAGATACTTCTGGTGCTGCAAGAGGTAGGGCAACTGCTAATTTGTGGGCTTTGGGAGGGGGATTAGTCGTACTTTTACTGCTCAGCCTCTAGTCCCAAGGCAGTCCCTAATCCTTACAGTGAGTCTTCTCACATACCCTTCTGCAGCTTGGCCTGTGATACCCAGGCCTAGTCACTTCTGGGGTGCATTTCCCAGAGCACTTCCACAGCTCGGCTGCTCTTTGCAGCCCATTAACAGGACAGCTACTGTCCATATACCTATCCTTGTTCTGCAGAGGAAGCTGGTAACCTTCTTGCCCTGAAGGCAGATCCTAAAGGCTTAAAAAAATGAGTAAAAAAATCCAAAATTTGATGGACAGCTTCTATACACAAAGAGAGCAGGTTTTCAACTCTAAGAAGACTAATAGGAGACAGTCTCCAGACAATACCTTAAAGTGGGATGTAACCAATTCAAAAGGCTCTCCTAGAAGAAACTGTGAAAACTCTTAAAAGAGAACTAAGAAGAAAAATTGAGAAAGGAAAGAGAAGCCATGCAAGAAAGTAACAACTTCCTGAAATGTGAATTAGAAAAGGTAAAGAACTCCCCAGAAGTGCAAGGAAACAGAATTTGTGAATTGGAAAAGGTAAAGAACTCCCAAGAAAGCAGGATTTGTGAATTGGAAAAGATAAAGAACTCCCAAGAAAGTAGTATTTGTGAATTGGAAAAAGAAAATAACTTAGTAAAAAAAAAAAAAAATTAGTGAAATGGAAAAAAGTTCCACAGAACAAAACAACTCATTTAAAAATTCAATTGGACATATACAAAAAGAAGTAAAAAAAGCTAATGAAGAAAATAACTCATTAAAAATCAGAATTGAGCAAATAGAAATCAATGATTCATTGAGACATCAAGAATCATTCAAGCAAAACCCAAAAAGTGAAAAACTAGAAAAAATGTTAAATATCTACTTGGAAAAACAACAGACCTAGAAAGTAGATCTAGGAGAGATAATCTGAGGACCATTGGACTTCCCAAAAATTATGATGAAAAAAAAGATCCTAGATACTATTTTACAGGAAATCATCAAAGAGAACTGCCCAGATGTAATAGAATCAGAAGGTAAAATAGGCATTGAAAGAATTCATTGAACACCTTCTGAAAAAGACCCTGAAACAAAAACTCCAAGGAATATTGTGGCAAAATTTCAGAACTATCAAACTAAGGGAAAAAAATATTACAAGTAGCCAGAAAAAAAAATTCAAATACCGAGGTGCAATAATAAGGATCACCCAAGATCTGGCTGCCTCCACATTAAAGGATCAAAGGGCCTGGAATCTGATATTCCAAAAGGCAAAAGAACTTGGAATGCAGCCAAGAATAAACTACCTAGCTAAGCTGAGCATTTTCTTCCATGGAAGAAGATGGACATTTAATGAATCAAATGAATTCCATTTGTTTCTAAGGAAAAAAACAGATCTAAACAAAAAAAATGTGATCTCCAGCCATAGGACTCAAGAGAAGCAGAAAAAGGTAAAAAAGAACTCTTGAGAACTGTATTTCTGTTGTGGATATACATAAAGAGTACATGTATAATTTGATTTTATTGAAACAACATAAAAAAGAAGGGAAGTAGAAATGGAAAGGGATAGTGTCAGAAAAAGGGAAAAGGGGAAATAAAAAGAGGGAAACCACATCCCACAAAGAGACAAAGGAAACTTATCATATCTGAGGGAATTTCGAGAGGGGGGAGGAACATTGTGTGACACTTACTCTCATCAGATTTGGCTCAAAGAGAAAATATTAGACATATTTGGTTTACAGAGAAATTATAGAATTTTGATTATATGTGAAGAGGACTTTAGCACCCTGGATACTTTAGAATCAGCTGGAGTAAGGATAAGCAAAAGTCCTTGCTCTTTATTCTTTTTGGACATGAATGCAATGGTGATACAAAGTGAGAGGAATCACAACACGAATGTGCCAGGAGTGACTCTGGCTTTCTCACTCCACCCCCTAAATCCTGCCTCATTCTCCCTATATGCTAAACAAATCAAACCTGCACAGAGTAGTGGGGCAGGGCCATTCTTTCTCGAAGCATATGCTAACAGAGTATTGTCCAAACAATCTTAAGTGCTCAGACTTCAGTGCATCTGCTCAGTTTCAGCCCATTACAATTATATTAAATTGAAAAGTGTTTGTACAAACTACAATAATGCAGACAAAATTAGAAGGGAAGCAATAAACTGGGAAAACATTTTTACAGTTAAAGATTCTGATAAAGGCCTCATTTCCAAAATATATAGAGAATTGACTCTAATTTATAAGAAATCAAGCCATTTTCCAACTCATAAATGGTCAAAGGATATGAATAATTCTCAGACGAAGAAATTGAAACTATCCCTAGCCATATGAAAAGATGCTCCAAGTCATTATCAATCAGAGAAATGCAAATTAAGACAACTCTGAGATACCACTACACACCTGTCAGATTGGCTAGAATGACAGAGAAAGATAATGCACTGCTGGAGAACCTAGCAACGAGAATGCTAGGGAATGGAATAACAAGAGTCCGCATTAATTTTGAGACTCTTCATTGTATACTTTGCACACAATGCCCCATTTGCATAGGCAACAAGTCTGTGCAAAGATAAGTCTTGTGTAAACTTGACCCTTATGGTCTTTGGCTGGTTGGATCTCAGTCAGCTCACTCTTGGAAATGGATGTTGAGGCCTCGGGTGTGAGTTCTGCCTCATTGGCTAATGGTCCGGGGTACACACCCTGTAGACACTCCAGGACAGGCATCGTGCATGCACCAAACCGAGATCGCCCCCACTGTCTCAGGAGCTGGGCTCCTGGATACACAAGTTAAATACATACTTGTTGTTGGGGCACATTGGCAGGGGAGATGAGAGGGTATAAGAACAGGATAGCAGAGGGAGAGAGAGGAAGCAGGAAAGCAGGAGAGCAAGAGGAAGCAGGAGGAGGGACAAGATGATATAACCAAGCAATAAAGCTTCTTTAAGTGCATAAAGGATGTCAGAACTACTCTGTCATACCTGGAGATGAAGATGTCCATCTCTGAAGGTCAAAGAGATGATGATAATTGGGTAAGTGCTCAGACTCCAGCTGGCGTCAGCAGGTCTGCACTAACTGGGGACCCCAACAATGCACAATGTTGGAGGGGATGTGGGAAAACAGGGACACTGATACATTGTTAGTGGAATTGTAAATACATCCAGCCATTCTGGAGAGCAATTTGGAACTATGCTCAAAAAGTTTTCAAACTGTGCCTACCCTTTGATCCAGCAGTGTTACTACTGGGCTTATATCTCAAAGAGATTTTAAAGAAGGAAAAGGGACTTTTATGTGCAAGAATGTTTGTGGCAGCTTTCTTTGTAGTGGCCCGAAACTGGAAAGTGAGTAGATGCCCATCAATTGGAGAATGGCTGAATAAATTGTGGTATATGAATATTATGGAATATTACTGTTCTGTAAGAAATGACCAGCAGGGTGATTTCAGAAAGGCCTGGAGAGACTTACATGAACTGATGCTGAGTGAAATGAGCAGGACCAGGAGATCATTATATACTTCAACAGTAATAATCAATTCTGATGGATGTGGCCCTCTTCAACAATGAGATGAACCAAATCAGTTCCAATAGAGCAGTAATGAATTGAACTAGCTACACCCAGTAAAAGAACTCTGGGAGATGACTATGAACCACTACATAGAATTCCCAATCCCTCTATTTTTGTCCAGCTGCATTTTTTATTTCCTTCACATGCTAATTGTACACTATTTCAAAGTCTGATTTCTTTTGTACAGCAAAATAACTGTATGGACATGTATACATATATTGTATTTAACTTATACTCTAACATATTTAACATGTATTGGTCAACCTGCCATCTGAGAGAAGGGATGGGAGGAAGGAGGGGAAAAGTTGGAACAAAAGGTTTTGCAATTGTCAATACTGAAAAATTACCCAAGCATATATCTTGTAAATAAAAAGCTATAATAAAAAAATAAAATTTCCACCATAAACTCAAAGAAAAAAAAAAGTTTCAGCCCTTTACAATGAAGAATGCCTGAATATTGTTAAAAAAGAAATGGAGCAGCACATAAACAGCTTTTATATTTCTAAAATGAAGGGTAATTCACTATATCCTAGTGCTAAACCCCCTGCTCTTATGATATTATGAACCTACATTTAAAATGAAGAAATCTGAATATATCTAGAAAATGATGAGGTGGGACAGACTGAATATAATGAAAACAATCATTCATTTGAACATCATTAGTAATTTTCAAAGTTACTTAATCCTAACAGTCTATATTTTTATCACTATTTTATAGAAAAGACATTTTAGTTTTTCTTTTGACTTGAAATCCAATGTTTATTCTACTATAATATGGCTCTTGAGAGGATTCTGGGAAGATGACAGAGTCAGTCAGAAAATTTTTAGATCTTCAGATTTTCTCCAAAAAAAAAAAAAAAAGAAACATTGTCTCAGAGCAGCAGAAATAAAAATGGGTTAGTTTCATAGCTAAGACAATTTGAGAAGATCCCAAGAAAAATTTGATCTTTAGAGGTGGAGGTTCAGCCTGAGTGAAATGCAGATACCTCCAGACCACTTCTACAAAATCCACAAAAAACAAGTCCTGGTGGCAGCTGCATTGAGAGGCAGCCTCAAATTTGAAAATTTTCATCTGGGGACAGTTTCGAAATCTGACAAGTAAATAGGAAAAGAATGAAGGATTTCCCACTATTGAGAGATGCCTAGCATAGCTGTGCTGTCCAGATGCCTTTTGGGCTGTGGCTACAGAGAGAAGCAGCTAGCATATACTTGGTGAGTGCAGTAGGGAGTGGGGGAAGTACTATGTTGTCTATGGGTTTGCAGTAGAGCAGGAGATAAAGAGTATAGTTATAGTTTGTAGTTATTTGAGGTGCAGCAGGTAGCTAAATCATTTATGGTATAATGTTGTTGAGGACCTTACCTGTGGCTTAGGAGTAAAGAGAAGAGCTTAAGTTTGGACCCCAAAACAGACCTCAGAAAATAACAATAAGAAACACTCGAAGCTTGAAGCAATTTCCCCCATACTTTGGTATTACAACTTGATGACATTAAAAAGCTAGTAAAAAATAAACAAATAAAAATAAGTCACCAAAGGAGAAAGAACCCAACTGTACATAATTACTATGAGGATAGAGAAGATCTGGGTTCATATGCAGAGGAAAATATCCTTTTTCAATGGGAAATATCAAATACTGTAAAAGACATACATATAGAAAGAACTTAAAAAGGACTTTAAAAATCAAATAAGAAAGGAAGGAAGAGCAACTAAGAAAATCAAGAAAATTATGAAAAGTCAAACAATTGGAAACAGGGAATCAAAAAACTTAAGGAAGATAAGTCTTTGAAAACTAGAATTAAGGAAGGAAAGCTAATGATATTTTAATACATCAAGAAATCATAAAATAAAATTAAGAGAATGAAAAAAAATAGAAAATGAAACATCTAATCAGGAAAACAAAACAACTGATCTAGAAAACAGATGGAAGAGAAACAATTTAAAAATAGTTAGACTATCTGGAAATTACAATTAAAAAAAAGAATTTTGATACAATATTACAAGACATTATCAGGGGAAAGTTGCCCAGAAGTTGTAGAACAAGAAGGAAAACTTTAAACAGAAAAAAAATCCATGATTGCCACCTGAGTTCCAAGAAAGAAAATTTATAGGAATATTATAATAACATTTCAAAATGTTACTTAACCTGTAACAGGTTAAGTGGGGAAAATATTGAAAGCAAGAAAAAAAAATATCATAGAGTTACAAAAAGAATTACAAATGATTTGGCAACAAATACTAATATTAATGAAAGATCAAAGGTCTTGGAATAAGATATTAAATTGAGCAAAAGAGCTGGACTTACAATAAAAGGTAATTTACCTGGCAAAGTTAAGTATAATCCTGAATTAAAAAATAAACAAAAACAAATGAACAAACAAAATGAACATTTCAATAAACCCAGATTTCAGGTTTTTATGTCAAAATCCCTAGAAATTGACAAGGGAGAATTTCACACATCCAGAAGAAATATAAAGTAAACATTAAAGATCAATTATAAGAGATTCAATAAATCAAATTGTTTACTTTGTGTAAGTGAAAATAATTAGCAGTATTTTAATAATATTTATCATTTTTTGAAAAATTTGAAAAAGCTTATAAGCTGAATATAATGCTGAATATATGGGTGAATTATAAAAAATTATAGGGAGATGTAAAAAGGAGTAATTATCTTATATAAATGAAGTATAAAAGAAAAACATGATACAGAAGAAGCTAGAAAGTGAGAGAGTAGATAGTACTGGAATCTTATACACATGAAAAATGATGTAAGAGGGAAAAACAAATGTATTAAGAACTTTATTTTTATTTTCAACTTTTTATTTTCAAAATATATGCATAGTTTTCAACATTCATCCTTCCAAAACCTTGTGTTCCAAATTTTTTCTCCCTCCCTACTTCCCTCCCATCTTTAGATATCAAGTAATCCAATATATGTTGAATATGTGCAATTCTTCTATACATATCTCTTCAATTATCACGCTGCTCAAGAAAAATCAGATCAAAAAGAAAAAAAAATAAGAAAACAAAAACAAGGAAACAATAACAAAAAAGATGAAAATGCTATGTTACGATCCACATCCAGTTCTGATAGTCTTCTCTCAAAGTGCAAATGGCTCTCTCCATCATAAGTCTATTTGAATTGGCCTGAATTACCTCATTGTTGAAAAGAGCAAAGACCCTCATAGTTGATCAGTACATAATCTTCTTGTTGCTGTGAACAATGTTCTTCTGGTTCTATTCACTTCACTTAGCATCAGTTCATGTAAGTCTCTCCAGGTCTCTCTAGAATCATCCAGCTGATCATTTCTTATAGAACAAAAATATTCCATAACATTCATATACTATAACTTATTCAGTCATTTCCCCAACTGATGGGCATCCACCCAGTTTCCCAGTTCCTTGCCACTACAAAAAGGGCTGCTACAAACATTTTTGCACATGTTTTTTTTTTTTTTTTCCTTTTCCCTTTTTTATGATCTCTTTTGGATACTGGCCCAGTAGAGACACTGCTGGATCAGAGGGTATGCACAGTTTGTTATTCCTTTGGTCATGAAATGGACAAAGGACTGGCTTCCCCTCCCCTCCCTCAGTTTTAGGTTAAAGGGCCTGGGGCTCACAAAGAAATGTCTGCTCAGCTAGATTAAAGGAGGTGTTTTGCACTTCAAAGTGCCTGCTCAACAATGACGGGTATCTGTTTGATAACCCTGACCTATAAACTATATTAAACATTTGCCATTGTATCTTTTGTCCCATAAAGTCGAGTCACTGTTTAATATCAAAATGTGCCAGCAAGGGTGAACAGGAATGCTTATAAGGCTGTCCCTACTTCAGTTGGGCATAGAACCATGCCAGAATCATACTGGAGGTCCATCCCGGCCATGCAGATTATCTAGGCTAGACTGGTTAGAAATAAATTATTTCTAAATTATGAATTATTATGGCCGTCTTAAATTTTATTGCCTGGGCTATTTCAGTCATAGTTCCAAATTGCTCTCCAGAATGGTTTGATTAGTTCACAACTTCACCAACAATGTGTTAGTGTTTTAATGTTCCCACATCCTCTCCAACATTCATCATTATCTTTTCCTGTCATCTTAGCCAACTTGAGAAGTTTTCAGTGGGTTTCTTAATTTGCATTTCTGATTAATAGAGATTTAGAGCATTTTTATATGACTAGAAATAGTTTTAATTTTTTCACTTGCTTTTGTTTGTACAAAATCTTTTTAACAATATAAACAAAATCATCCATTTTGCATTCCATAATGTAGTTCTTCTTTGGTAACAAATTCCTTCCTTCTCCACAGATCTTAGAGGTAGACTATCCTATATTCTTTTAATTTGCTTATAATATCACTATATCTATATTTGAACCTATTTAGATCTTATCTTGGTGTAGGGTGTTGGGTGCGGATCAATGCCTAGTTTCTGCCATACTATTTTCCAATTTTCCCAGCAGAAGATGGAATCTTTGGGTTTATCAAACACTGGGTTACTATAGTCATTGACTATTGTGTCTTATGAACCTAACCTGTTCCACTGATCAACTACTCTATTTCTTAACCAGTAGTAAATGGTTTTGATGACCACTGCTTTATAATATAGTTTTAGTTTTGGTACAGCTAGGTCAGCTTCATTTACATTTTTTTTTCACTAAATCCCTTGACATTTTTGAAGTTTTTTCTTCCAAATGAACTGTGTTATGATTTTTTTCCCTAGCTCTGTAAAGTAATTTCTTGGCAAATTGATTCATTCATATGGAATTGTAATTTTTATTATATTAGCTCAGCCTACCCATGAGGGCTTGATAGTCTTCCTATTGTTTAGATCAAATTTATTTGTGTGGAAAGGGTTTTTGTGTTCATATAGTTTCTGACTTTCTCTTGGCAGGTAGACTCTCAAATATTTTTTATTTTATACCTATAGAGGCAGTCTTGTTTCAGCCCTGATCTTATTGGGAATGGTTCTAGTTTATGACCATTAAATGTGATTTTTACTAATGGTTTTAAATAGATGCTACGGAATCATTTTAAGGAAACCTCCATTTATTCCAAAGCTCTCTAGTGTTTTTAATAGGAATGGGTGTTAGATTTTGTTAAATGCTTTGTTTACATGTATTGAGATGTTCGTAGGCTTTCTGTTAGTTTGGCTATTGATATAGTCAATTATGTCAGTAGATTTCCTAATATTGATCCAGGCCCACATTCCTGGTATAAATCCTATTGGTCATGTTGTATTAACTTGGTAATTACTTTCTGTAATATATTGTTTAAGATTGTTTGCATCAATATTCATTAAAAATATTGGTCTATAAATTTCTTTCTCTGTTTTGACCCTACCTAGTTTAGATATCAGCAGTATATTTGTGTCATCAAAGATATTTATTAGAAGGCTTCTTTCCCTATTTTTCCAAATAGTTTGCATAGTATTGGAATTAATTGTTCTTTAAATGTTTGATAGAATTCACTTGTAAATCAATTGGTCCTGGAGATTTTTTGTTAGGGAGGTGATTGATATATTGCTGAATTTCTTTTTTTAAATGGGACTCATTTATTTCCTCCTCTGTTAATCTGGACAATTTATATTTTTTTGTAAGTATTCATCCTTTTCATTTAGATTATCAGATATATTGGCATACAGTTGGCCAAAATCGCTCCTAGATATTGCTCTAATTTCCTTTTCATTGGTGGAAAATTCACCCTTTCATTTTTGATACTATCAATTTGATTTTGTTGTTTTCTTTTTATAATCAAAGTAACTAAGTTAATCTATTTTGTTAATTGTTTTCATAAAAGTGACTTTTTAATTGAAAGTTTTTAGTTTGTTCTTTTTCTAGCTTTTTTAGTTGCATGTTTAATTCCTTGATATTTTTTCCCTCTCATTTATGCAAATAAGCTTCTAGAGCTATAACATTTCCCCTAAGTACTTCTTTGGCTGCATCCCATAAATTGTGGTATGTTGTCTCATTATTGTCATTCTCTTGGATGAAATTATCAATTGTGTCTATGATTTATTGTTTCACTCTCATTCTTTAGGATTAGATTATTTAGTTTCCAATTAATTTTTGATACAAAAAAGGTACACTTACTATTTCTGCCATTCTACATTTGTTTTTGAGGGTTTTATGCCCTAATACATGATCAATTTTTGTATAGCTTCCACATACCACCAAGAAAATAATATATTCCTTTCTATCCCCATTCAATTTTTTCTAAAGGTCTATCATATCCATCTTTTTCTAAAATTCTGTTTACCTCTTTAACTTCTTTCTTATTTATTTTGTAGTTTGATTTCAATGGTTCTGATAAAGTAAAGTTGAGATTCTACATTAGTATAATTTTGCCATCCATTTCTTTTTGCAGCTCTCTCAGATTCTCCTCTAGGAATTTGGATGCTATATTACTTGGTACATATATGGTACCCTTTAACAAAATGTAGTTTTCTTTTTTATCTCTTTTAATTAGATCTATCTTTGCTTTTGCTTGATCTGAGATCAGGATTGCTATCCCTGCATTTTTAACTTCAGCTGAAGCACAATAGATTTTATTCTAGACTTTTAGCTTTATTCTATATGTATCACTCTGCTTTAAATGTGTTTCTTGTAAACAATATATTGTAGGATTCTGCCTTTTGATCCTGTTTGCTGTCCACTTCCATTTTATGGGAGACTTCACGACATTCACATTCACAGTTAATATTACTTGATGTCTATTTTCTGCATCTTATTTTCCCCCAAGTTATGCTTTTCACTTTCCTTTCCATCTTTCCCTCTTCCCCAATGTTTGCTTCTGATTACCATTTCTCTCAATGAGCCCTCCCCTTTTACAGCACCTCCCATTTTCTTTTCCCTTTTCCTTTCTATTTTTACTGTCCCTTCTATTAGTCTCCTCTTTTTCTCCTTTCTCTTCTTACTTTCCTATAGTGTGAGACAAGTTTCTCTATCCATCTAAATATATCTAATATTCTCTCTTTAAACTGATGAGTTTAAAGTTCTGAGAGATTAAGGTTCTCACAGTAGTCATCCTCCTCTCTTCTTTCCATCAACTGTAATAGGTCTTCTTTTTTTTGCCTCTTCTTGTGATGTACTTTACCATATTTGACTTTTCAGTAGGATCCCCTTTTCACCTCTAGTTTCTTTTTTTGCATCATCAAAATAAAGTCAGATTATACTTACACCCTCTAAGTATGCCCATAACAAATACAGTTTTCAAAACTTAAACACATCATCTTCCCATGTAGGGATTTTTAACTTTAAAAAAAAAAAAACATTTTTCTTCTTTTTTGACCTTTTTTATGCTTCTCTTTAATTCTATATTGAAGATCAAACTTTCTGTTCAGCTCTGGTCTTTTCATTAATAATAAGTAAATTTCCCCTATTTCAATATCCATCTTTTCCCCTGAAAGATAATGCTTAATTTTGCTGGATGGTTGATTCTTGGCTGCAGTCCATGCTCCTTTATCCTCCAAAGTATTATATTACAGGCTCTTTGATCCTTTAAAGAGGAATCTGATAGGTCCTGAATTGTGAAGTCCGAATTAGCTTCCTGGAGGCCTCAGAAATCAGCCAGAGTCAGGATAAGCAAAAGTCCTTGGTCTTTAGGGGGAGAAGTGAAGGGGATTGACAAAACTGCCACACGCTCTCCACTGACAGACCTCCCTTCTTCTCGTCCTCCTCCAAAGTGATTCTGGCTTGTCTTACTCCATCCCCTAATCCTGCCTACGATTATCTGTATACATCAAAAAAATCAAGCCAGCACAGAATAGTGAGAAGGGCCATTTTTCCAAGCATATGCTAATAGAGTATTGTCCAATAGGTAATTAGCCTTAAGTGCTTGGTTGTCTGATTCCAGTGCACCTATTCAGACTTTCAGCCCTTTACTCTGAATAATTCTGACTGTGGCTTCTCACTATTTGAATTGTTTCTCTCAACTTCTTGCAGTATTTTCTCCTTGATCTGATAATTTTGAAATTTAGTTGTGATAGTCTTTGGATTTAATTTTGGTTTCTCTATCAGAAGGTGATCAGTGAAGTTTTTCAATGGCTATTTTATCCTTTATTTTAGGATATCAGGGCAATTTTCCTTGATGATTTCTTGAAAGATGTTATTGAGGTTCTTTTTTTATCATGATTTTTAGGTAGTCCAATAATTCTTTTTTTTAAATATATATTTTATTTTATTTTATAATAACTTTATATTGACAGAATCCATGCCAGGGTAATTTTTTTTTTTTTTTACAACATTATCCCTTGCACTCGTTTCTGTTCTGATTTTTCCCCTCCCTCTCTCCACCCCCTCCCCTAGATGGCAAGCAGTCTTATATATGTTAGATATGTTG
Source organism: Antechinus flavipes (assembly GCF_016432865.1). Taxonomy (NCBI): domain Eukaryota; kingdom Metazoa; phylum Chordata; class Mammalia; order Dasyuromorphia; family Dasyuridae; genus Antechinus; species Antechinus flavipes. Next base: position 393,991,801 of record NC_067398.1, read on the forward strand.
CAATATATCCTAGATACACTATATGTTTGCAGAACTGAACAGTTCTCTTGTTGCACAGGGAGAATTGGATTCAGAAGGTAAAAATAACCCGGGAAGAAAAACATAAATGCAAATAGTTCACATTGATTTCCCAGTGTTCTTTCTTTGGATGTAGCTGCTTCTGTCCATCATTTATCAATTGAAACTGAGTTAGGTCTCTTTGTCAAAGAAATCCAATTCCATCAGAATACATCCTCATACAATATCATTGTTGAAGTGTATAATGATCTCCTGGTTCTGCTCATTTCACTTAGCATTGGTTCATGTCAGTCTCTCCAAGCCTCTCTGTATTCATCCTGCTGGTCATTTCTTACAGAACAATAATATTCCATAACATTCATATACCACAATTTACCCAGCCATTCTCCAATTGATGGGCATCCATTCAATTTCCAGTTTCTAGCCACTACAAACAGGGCTGCCACAAACATTTTGGCACCTACAGGTCTCTTTCCCTTCTTTAGTATTTCTTTGGGATATAAGCCCAGAAGTAACACTGCTGGATCAAAGGGTATACACAGTTTGATAACTTTTTGGGCATAATTCCAGATTGCTCTCCAGAATGGTTGGATTTGTTCACAACTCCACCAACAATGCATCAGTGTCCCAGTTTTCCCGCATCCCCTCCAACATTCATCACTATTTTTTCCTGTCATCTTAGCCAATCTGACAGGTGTGTAGTGGTATCTCAGAGTTGTCTTAATTTGCATTTCTCTGATCAATAATGATTTGGAACACTTTCATATGAGTGGTAATAGTTTCAATTTCATTATCTGAAAATTGTCTGTTCATATCCTTTGACCATTTATCAATTGGAAAATGGCTTGATTTCTTATAAATTAGAGTCAGTTCTCTATATATTTTGGAAATGAGGCCTTTATCAGAACCTTTAACTGTGAAGATGTTTCCCCAGTTTGTTGCCTCTCTTCTAATCTTGTTTGCATTCGTTTTGTTTGTACAAAGGCTTTTAAATTTGATATAATCAAAATTTTCTATTTTGTGATCAGTAATGGTCTCTAGTTCATCTTTGGTCACAAATGTCTTTCTCCTCCACAAGTCTGAGAGATAAACTATCCTATGTTCCTCTAATTTATTCATAATCTCATTCTTTATGCCTAGGTCATGGACCCATTTTGATCTTATCTTGGTATATGATGTTAAGTGTGGGTCCATCCCTAATTTCTGCCATACTAATTTCCAGTTATCCCAGCAGTTTTTATCAAATAATGAATTCTTATCCCCAAAATTAGGATCTTTGGGTTTGTCAAACACTAGATTGCTATAGTTGACTATTCTGTCTTGTGAACCTAACCTTTTCCACTGATCAACTAATCTATTTTTTAGCCAATACCAAATGGTTTTGGTGACTGCTGCTTTATAATATAATTTTAGATCAGGTGCAGCTAGGCCACCTTCATTTGATTTTTTTTTTCATTAATTTTCTTGAGATTCTTGACTTTTTATTGTTCCATATGAATTTTGTTGTTATTTTTTCTAGAGCATTAAAATATTTTCTTGGAAGTCTGATTAGTATAGCACTAAATAAATAGATTAGTTTAGGGAGTATTGTCATCTTTATTATATTCGCTCGGCCTATCCAAGAGCACTTAATATTTTTCCAATCATTTAAGGCTGACTTTATTTGTGTGGAAACTTTTTTTGTAATTTTGCTCATATAATTCCTGACTTTCCTTTGGTAGATAGATTCCCAAATATTTTATGCTATTAACAGTTATTTTGAATGGAATTTCTCTTTGTATCTCTTACTGTTGGATTTTGTTGGTGATGTATAAAAATGCTGAGGATTTATGGGGATTTATTTTGTATCCTGCTACTTTGCTAAAATTATGCATTATTTCTAATAGCTTTTTAGTAGAATCTCTGGGGTTCTCTAGGTATACCATCATATCATCTGCAAAGAGTGATAGTTTGGTTTCCTCATTGCCTACTCTAATTCCTTTAATCTCTTTCTCGACTCTTATTGCAGAAGCTTGTGTTTCTAATACAATATTGAATAATAATGGTGATACTGGGCAACCTTGCTTCACTCCGGATCTTACTGGGAAAGGTTCCAGTTTTTCCCCATTGCATATGATGCTTGCTGACGGTTTTAAATATATGCTCCTGACTATTTTAAGGAAAAGTCCATTTATTCCTATGCTCTCAAGTGTTTTTATTAGGAATGGATGTTGTATATAGGACTGCTTGCCATCTTGGGGGGTGGGGAGGAGGGAGGGAGGAGAAAAAATGAAACATAAGTGATTGCAAGGGATAATGTTGTGCAAAAATTATCCTGGCATGGATTCTGTCAATACAAAGTTATTATTAAATAAAATTAAATTAAAAAAAAAAAAGGAATGGATGTTGGATTTTATCAGATGCTTTTTCTGCATCTATTGAGATGATCATATGGTTTTTGTTTGTTGTTATTGATGTAGTCAATTATGCTAATAGTTTTCCTAATATTGAACCAGCCCTGCATTCCTGATATAAATCCTACTTGGTCATAGTGTATTATCCTGGGGATGATTTTCTGTAATCTTTTAGTCCAATAATTCTCAGATTGTCTCTCCTGGGTCTAATTTCTATGTCAGTTGGTTTTCCTATGAGTTACTTTGCATTTTCTTTCATTTCTTCATATTTTTGTTTGACCAATTCTTGATATCTCATTGAGTCATTTGATTCCATGTGTGTAATTCTAATTTTTAGTGAATTATTTTCTTCATTTAACTTTTTTATTTACTTTTGCATTTGGCCCATTGAATTTTTAAAAGAATTGTCTTGCCCATTGGATTTTTTTTCAAGGAATTGTTCCTCTTTTTCTATTTTACTAATTCTATTATTTGAAGAGTTGTTTTCCTTTTCCACTTTGCCAAATCTGTTTTTAAGGAGTTTTCTTCAGATAATTTTCCTCCCAAACTATCCCACAAAGCTCTCATTTTCTTTCTCCATTTTTCTTCTAAATCTCTTTTAAGATCCTTTTGGAATTTTTTAAAGACCGTCTTTTGAATTGAAGATCAGCTTATATCATCCTTTGGGATTTCCTCTGGAGATGTTTTGCCTTTAATGTCCTCAGGGTTTGAGGTCTGTTCTTGTTCCATGTCTCTATAAAAGATATCTATGGTCAGAGCTCTTTTTGCTTTTTTATTCATTTTTAAAGATTGAAGAAAAATTGGAAGGCGGAAAATGCACAAATATTGAATCTTACAATGTAAATTGAATGAATTTATCTATAAAACAGAAATGAATAACAGATTCAAAAATTCAATTCACTAATACAATGCTTTCAGGAAACATTATAAAATGTGAGATACATGCAAATATAAAATAGTGTAGAATTTGGTATGTAAAAAAAAGAAAGCAGCAGTAGTAATCATGACCTCAGACCAATCAAAGTTAAAATAGAGTTAATCAAAAAGATTAGAGAGCCTCCACTCTTTCAGCAAGGTTATTAATATTGTTTTAAGGTCATTTAAAATATCTAAACATTATAAAATACATTAATATTTCCCTGCAAAAACAGACACAGGAACTTTATGTATATAAACATAAAACATTTTTTATACAAATAAACTCAGATCTAAATAACTGAAGTAATAATTATTGCTCACAGCTGGGTAAAGCCAATGTAATTTTTAAAATGACAATTTTACCTAACAAAGCCATCTATTCAGGTAATCACATTTTAATTATTAAATATTATTTAACTGTTGGAAAAATAATAAAAAAGTTCATTTGGAAGAACAAAAGGTCAGAAACTTCAAAGAAACCAGGGGGAAAATGATGTAAAGGAAGTAGATTCAGCAATATAAAATCTTAAACTATATTATAAGGCAAGAACATTGTTGAAGTGATAATTTGATTATTTTCAATTAAATTTTTCTTGTATATAAATAAAAATTATGTAAATAAGGATATTAGGAATGCAGAAAATTGGGGGCATCTGTCAGATAGGATATGATTGAACTGGAATATTGATCTATATAGCAAATGATGAGCTGATTTATTTTTCAAAAAACATGGAAAGACTTGGACTTATAAAGGAAAATGCTCATCCATCTTCAGAGAAATAGATGATAGAAGTAAATAAACATATTAAGGTCTTGCATATATATATATGAGTGAATATCTCTATACATGTGTATAGTTATAGATAACTTCATTTATATATATTTTCCACCCTTAATTGCAGCCTTCTTTAGACTGGAGGTGGGAAGGGATAGGGCAAAAAATAAATAAAGTGCAAAACAGAAAACAACAACAATAAAAACAAGGAAGGTAAGAAATTTAAAGTAGCTTTGAAAGCAATGCATAGTATTTATTATAGATTTTCTTGAAATGGAAATTTATTGTTTTATATTGAATCCTTTCTTGATGTATTTTTTTCATTTTTTCATTTTGTATTTCAGCTTTAAATAAAAAAATGCAAAAAATATTCTGACTCTTTAAAGGTAGGTGTGTAATATGGCTCTCCAACAAGATTGCAAATAGTGCATTTACTCTGACTGTAATGCTGGAGAAACTGAGGCAAGATAGAGATTAGAGAATTATAATATTTTATTTGAAAGAAGAGATTTACTGGGACCAAATGGATCCATGGTTTGGTCCCAGGGCTGAATGAGACTATTGTCTCCAAGAATCCAGTAAACAATGTGAGTTCTCAATGACATATATATATATATATATATATATATATATATATATATATACATGTGGCTCAGATACAGGGATAGACTGAGGCAGGGGCAGAATCAGAGTGCTGAGAGTGGGAATGAGGTTCTGAAAGGGGAAGCATTTTGATAAGTAGGGAAGGGCTGAGGTCCTTATATCTAAGATAGAAGGTCTTTCTCCTTATCTGCATCATCATCATTGGGAGGGAGTGGTGGTGTTGCAGAACACTTAGGACAGAACAATTTGAGGAAACCGAGGCAGGACAATTTAGGGAAACTGAGTCAGGACAATAAAAGAGAACTGTGGCACAACATGACTGTATCAAATTTTCATGAATGAAAGATATTTACTTGATAAATCAAGAAAGCCATTGGCAGGATCATTAATACATTTTTTAATTACCAAAATCATTAGAATGTATTTCAGATAAAATGGAATTGTATGACTTCAACTTGTTTTGGGGACAAGGAAGAAAAGTGTGATAAAAGTAAAAGGTATGGATTGGAGTAATAGTAATAGTATGATTAAGACAATGATATGTTTCGATCTGACATGTTTGAGATCACACATCTCTTTTAGGAATGTGTGGCCCCTCTAGCAAATGGTATAGTAAAAAAGCAAATAACTAGTCTAGTATAAATATTGTTCATGGTAGTAATAGGAAAAAATGAGAAATTCCTCTTTCTCCTAGTAACAGAAGATAAGGATAGCTAGGCACATACTATTCAAAACTCAATGATAATTTGCATAGCTACTATGTATTTTAGACTAAGTACACCTCATTGGATTTACTTCTAAATTAATTTTCTATTTCTCTGAACATGATATATCAGGATAACATAAGGATAAGGTATTAAATATCTTCATCATTCTAGTTTATTTTTATACTGCAAATGTGCATTCATAAAAAAAGATTTATATAAAACAAACTCATTCTTTATGTAAACACACATGTCTAGTCTAGTGTCCAACAGAATAAAGAAAACTCCTTCTTAAATTCCACCCACATTCTCTTAGTATTGGCTAATTACACCTCATGTTATTCATTCTTTTCCTTCATTTAAAAATGTAGCTAATTTCCTACAGCTACACAAAGGAAATATTCTTTCTATATTCTTCACTGTTTTTTTTTATATTTCACTCTTTTCTTATAGAGATATCAGACACATTCCCCATCATGCTGTCCCCTCGGTTACTACAAAAGTTGGATGGTCCCTTTAGAGAAATGTGTAGGTCTTAAATTTTCTAGGTAATTTCCAATGCTTGATCTTTTACATTCCTATAAGCTAGTTTTCCCTTACTATGACCTGAACCATTTTATGAGTTCACATAAAGCACTTAAAGCTACTGGCTGACCAAATTACTTTTCTCACTCACCTCTGACTTGTAGATACATTGAAGTGGAGTGGGGATTACATTTCTTCATTAATCTTTAGGTAAAGGACAAAGTTCCAAGAATTGTTCTTCAGAACTACAGGATAAAAAAAAAGTTGAAAGGGAGTAGTTGAAATGTCACAATAATGAATCAAGGTCTATTTTACAGCTAATGTGTTCCTATTTCACTTAATGCAATTGGAAACATTTTTTTTTAAAGAAGACTCCTTTTTAAGTCACTTATCCTGGTCACATTTTATCCTGTGGTTACTTTCTCAGTATGTTCTTATTCTTTGATAGTCTGTGTTTCCTGCCAGAATGTTGCCATAAGCCCAATAGAAAAAAGGACTATACTCACACTCTGAGTTTCCATTTTTGAAATGTACTCAATAAGAGTACAAGTGAATTAGATTCATTTTGAGAAAAGAATAATAGCCAATATGGACAGGAAAATGGAACTGAAAGGTAAAAACTGAAAGTGTATTGCAATAATGATCTAAAACAAAACAAGCTGTGGAACAGTGCTTGTGACAATGTTGAGGAGTGAGAGATAACCCTAACAGCAATGGGGTCCCCAGGCCAGTGTCTCATATTTTTGTGACATTTTCTATTGGTACCATAAATAATGAAGTAATATCAATATTAAACATATATGCACCAAGTAGTATAGCATCCAAATTCTTAAAGAAGTTGAGAGCTGCAAGAAGAAATAGACAGCAAAATTATACTAGAGGGAGATTTCTATCTTGTTCTATCCAGAACTAGATAAATCAAACCCCAAAATAAATAAGAAAGAAGTTAAGAAAGTAAGTAGAATTTTAGAAAAGTTAGGTATGCTAGACCTTTGGAGATTTTTGTCCCAATCTCCAAATGAAGGTTTTGGCAAAAAATGGGTTTATTTTTACTGAGAAAACCACCCAGTGGGCCAGTTCCTGATAGGAATTAGCAAAAGTTTGGATACAGAATCTTGTCTTTTATTAGCCTTCTATGGTTTGGGGCTAGAGAGTGATCAGGGGCTAATTTTAAAATCAATAAAGGGTGGTGATTGTTTCCCAGACCAAAGTGAGTTCCAGCTCAGTTGGGAAGGGGGAGTTTCCCCTGGGAACCAGGTTTCCAGAGCCAGGAGATTCAGGTGGGTGGGTATCATTTTTAGGAATTTCCCCAGGCTAGGTGAACCACCTTCCACAAACATCTGGGAGACACAGAGTCATTATTATATCTACAATACACCCCTGACTTAAGTATTGATTTTTTCATTTATTTATCAGATTCCACGTGATGTAATGTCTTAAAAATACATAAGTATGACTCAAAAGGTTTTCAGATGGTGAATTTGGGAAGATAATGAATCATGAAATGAACAAATATAAAATAGTCCTTAGTTTTATGATTCTGCTTGTAAAGTGATGTTGGCAGAATGGCTAGGAATAGGAACAAAAAGAGGCCTTCCACAAGCTTTAATTTTATTGTTGGCACTTTTAGTGTACTATCTTTGTTTAATTAGGTATGACCTAACATGTAATTATGTGGCCTAAACCACATTCTGACATTATGTATAATAATAGATTGTAAACCAAAATATAGAAATGTTGCTACTAAGTGAAAGTACAATTCACAGTTTCTCCTTGGAGGGGTATATGAAGGATATTCTTTCATTTGTGCATACAGAATGCAAGAAAATTTGAATGATTATCTTGAAAGGCTAGGATATGTGTAAGCAAACAGATAATCATTAAGATTATTACAGTTGATAATCACAATTAATTGAAGAAGGAGAGAAATTCTATACAGAATTTTGCAAGATTTTATTTAAAGACTTAGATACAAAAGTGGGTACAAGACAAGTTGGTGAATATAGATTGGAAAAAAAAAAAAGTTTCCAGGCAGAGCTAAGATGGTGGAAAGTAGATAAGTTTTTGCCTGAGCTCTTTCTGATTTCCCTCTGACCAATACCAGATAAAACAAATTTTCAGCGGAAGATATTTTGGAAGAACTTCAGAAAAGTTCTGTTTCAATCAGGCATAGTGGGGGGAAGTGGAGAGGGTACAAGAAAAACATTTAAAAGAGTGACACATACAAAGTAAAGATAAAAGGCTGGAGCAGAACTATTATACTTACCTGAAGTTAAAAAAGCAGAGGTGATGATGTTGAACTCAGATCAAGCAAAGGCAAAAATAGATCTAATTAAAAGAGAGAAGAAAGGAAACAACATTTTCCTAAGGGTACTGTAAACAATGAAGTAATATCAATATTAAACATATATGCACCAATTAGTATAGCATCCAAATTCCTAGAAAAGTTGAGAGCTGCAAGAATTAGACAACAAAATTATACTAGAGGGGGATCTCTACCTTGTTCTATCCAGAACTAGATAAATCAAATCTCAAAATAAATAAGAAAGAAGTTAGTAGTAAGCAAATAGAATATTAGAAAAGTTAGGTATGATAGATTTTTGGAGGAAATTAAATGGAGACAAGAAAGGAATATCTTTTTCCCCTTGGTGGTACATGGAACTTACACGAAAAATTGACCATGTATTAGGGCATAAAAACCTCAATATCAAATGCAGAAAGACAGAAATGATAAGTGTATAGTTCCATCTAGGAGAAGGTAGAGGGAAGGGAGGGAGAAAAAAAATCTGGAATACAAAGTATTGCAGGGGTGAATGTTGAAAACTAACTCTGCATGTGTTTTGAAAATAAAAAAGCTTTATAAAAAATAGAGAAATGAAATAACTTGTCTAAAGTAAAAAAAAAAAAATAGAATTTGAAACCACATCTTTTAGGAATGAATATCAGTTGCTCTATGTACATCATACTGCCTCCAATAATTTGAATTTTAGTTTCTGTGTTTTCATCAAAGCATTACCTTATCATTAAGCTACCTCTGACATCTTGAGAAGACCCAAGATATAGTGGATTTATGGCTGTGTGGAGAGAAATTTAGATCTATTTTTTTTTAAAGCTTCTGAAAGCTCTGAAAGTTCTGGAGCTTCTAAAACTTATCTAACAATTATGGACAAAGGCTAGATCCTTAAAAAATTGTGGTATTGGTTATATCCTGAAATGTAGTTTATTAACTTATCATATAATGCTTATCATTGCTCAGCTAATTAGGACTTGCCTACATAAAAATGGCAGTTTATTTTGCTAATGGCTACTATTTAACGTCATTATCAACAATAAGCATTTATTAACTGTCTACTATGTCCCATACTCTTTAGCTAAGTGCTAGGGATGCAAAGGAAGGCAAAAAAAAAAAAAAAATGGTCCCTTTCCTGAAGAAGTCAGCAAGCTGATATAATTATTGGAAGAATCTAGAAAAATGACAAAATTTTCTTGTATTCATTATTTTTATATTTAAGACTGATTGCTGGGAGGGGGAGATGATGTTTTTATTGTATTCTTTCTCTCTGTTCTTTCATTCAAAACATGTTATTAACTATTTTCCTGAGTAGCACTTTGTGTTAAAACACTAAAGAAGAGACAAAATTTAGATTAAATATTGTCACTGATCTCACATATCTTATAGTTTGGCAGGTAAAACATACAGGAACAGAGTTAAATAAAGTACACAATACTATGCAATTTAGTGCATTTGAAAGATGTAAATTTGCTTTTTCTTTTTTAGATACATAATTAAACATTCACATTAAAAATAAAAGCTGATTTTTCATTATAGAAAATAAAAGAAAAAAGGGGTTCACTACCAACAAATAACACACATCAAGTGCTTATATATGGACTGGGGTTGTAATATTGAATTCTGATTACATCTAAGAAGATAACATTAAACTATGTGGATTAAAAAAAAATGACTGGATTTTGGGTTCCAAATTCTCTTTCTTTCTCTAACCTATCTTGATAGAGTATCTCAGAATTTACCTTTTCTGAAAACTGCCTAATTGCCTAAATGCACTAACGGGTTCTTTGACTGACCTCAAATATGACCCTTAAAAAGAGACAAAAGAGGGAGCCAACTTTTTTCCCCCTCTAGATCTCTCATTTGCCAACATGACACTAATTTTTTCCCTAAAAAACTTTAGGGGGTTGCTCTTTACTTACATTGTTTTTACTGGAAAAACAATGAAATGAAAAGTTTATATTGCTTACATTATGGTATACAAGTATACAAACAACACACTGAGCTAATTTCTTGAGAACAATGGGCAATAGTGAATAGAAAGCTGTATTTGGAATTCCAAAAACCTTGACACAATTCCTACCTCAGACACTTTACTGGTTTGTGACCCAGGGGAGAGTTTCTTGTCTGGCTCACTACTTTCAAATTTCTCTCCATGTCCAAGGAAACTCTTTGGAATTGCTTGTCATCCTGAAAGATCTCCTTTGGTACCCTGCTTCATCACTTCCTCTGTGAAGTAGAATAAGGTTATGAAGTTCAAACCTACATTTAAGGAGAGAGCTTAGATCATCTTTCTCTTAACTTCTCACCTGATTGCACTACTTTTGGAATTCTTTGACTTCTCTATTATGCCCCAACATCAGATATCTTTTTCCTTATATCACCCCCTATTCTGCAACCTCCTTCTGATTTTTACCTTCCCTTTGAATGATTTCTTCCCTTATTAGATTATAAAGTCATATAATGCAGGGATTTTCTGCTTTTTTTTTCCTTCCTTCCTTCCTTCCTTCCTTCCTTCTTTTCTTCCTTCCTTCCTTCTTCCTTCCTTCCTTCCTTCCTTCCTTCCTTCCTTCCTTCCTTCCTTCCTTCCTCCTTCCTTCCTTCCTTCCTTCCCTCCTTCCTTCTTTTCTTCCTTCTTTCCTTCCTTCCTTTCTTCCTTCCTTCCTTCCTTTCCTCCTTTCTTCTTTATATATCCAATACTACAATTAAAAATGACAAGGACACTTTTTCTGATGGCATCATTAACATATATATCTAAAATTAATATATAGATCTACATAAAGACAGACATAATTATATATATATCATATATGTATCCTCATATTCTATCATATACATATCTAAAGGTGCAAAATAAAATATCATAAAGCAAAAATCTAACCAATATTCACCTGATTTGACCTTAAGATAAGTGAAATTGAAATAAGAAGGAATCATTTATGATTATGGATTGCATAAATGGCACACATAATTCTGATAAGAATGCGAAAAGAACAATTAATTAAAGCAGTTTTTAGGATTACTCAGTCACAACATTAAACATCAAGGATTGATATTATGGGGAGGGGTCTTGAGAGATCACAGACCCTTGCCTGTAGACAAATTAAAATCTAGCCCACTCAGGACAGCAAGTTTAACTTTCAAAAATGTCTTTCTGGAGAGAATGTAATCCATTCCAATGTAAAAATCCACCATAATGTTCATCATTGGATAGGAATTTAGAGTGCCTGAGTCTCATTCATTACGATGCTTAGGGTAGTTGTGATGAAAAGGCAGAGGAAGAAGAAAATATGAAAGAAATAAATATATTTGCTCTCTTCACTGAGTTGGTTTTTGGGAGAGATTAGGTCCATTTAAGAAACACTGTGCAAAATTTCTATTTCAACCTTGAGAAGTTTCCATTTTTTGGTACTAACAATTGAGAATATTTGGTAGACCTTGTCAACTAACTAAACCAAACTATTGCATCAAATATTCTTTAGTTACAGAAGTGGTAATAACTTATTCATCGAGCCTCTATTCATTAAGTATCTTATATATACAATGCTATGAAGCACCAGGAGAAAATATAGTTTACATAAGACATGTTACCTGACTTGATCTCATAAAGCTTACTGTCTTGTAGTGAGGCTAAACTTAAAAGACATCTATGGTCATAGAGAATCATAAAATTATAAATAATGTGCCATAAGTTAGTTAGATTTGGATGAACACCAGGAATTAAATCTTAACTGTATTTCTTGAGGCACTATCTATGATAATGAATGAAATTAAACTGTTCCAAATGTTCAGGGTCTCTGTGTTCCCCTTTCAGAATTGACTTTTAATTGAAAGAAATCTCTATGCCTCCAGAAGTGGCTAGGGGAGTTCAGCACAGTTCCATGAATGCTCCAATAGGGTGTGTAGTAATCAGAGGGATTCTTGTTCATACCTATTACATAAACAAATGTATGTGTGAAAACAGTTGGTTTGAGTTCATGTTGAGTACATATAATCTCCAACCTGATCACTGTCACTGTATAAATTGTTCCCTGGAACCAAAACAAAGCTACTAATATCCCTGCAGAGTTCAGCTTAAGTCCTGTTTCCTATCAAAGACTTTTTAGTTTTCCCTCTTGTGGACCTAAACTCCTCCCCCAATAGATTTATTTTATATTCATTTCTAATCCATTGTTCCTCCAAACCCTCTAGTAGAATGAAGACCCCTAAAGATAGGAACTTTGTTATCTCAGTATCTGCATCACCATCCAGTACCTAGAATGTAATAAATGTTGGAGGAAAAATGTTTGTTGATTTGAATTGATTCTATTTGAATAAATCAGTAGACATTTCCATCAATGGTATTTTCTTGCTTATTTATTGGGTACCTGGTTATCAATTATCCTTTATAGATATTAGGACTTGTTAAAAAATAATTACAACACTAACCCTCTTTTCCACTCCCTGACAGATAATATCACCCTTCCTTTTCCGCTTCCTTTTCTACTGTCTGCCCCATTGGCTTTTAAGCTCCTTGAAGACAGTCTTATTTGTATCCTTAGCACTTATCACAGTGCCTGACATGTAGTAGATGGCTAATAAATATATGTTTGTTGATCATCAAAAATTTAGGGATGCATAAGGGAATGCAGAAGAGACTGCACTACACTGCAGAAAGAGCTTTTGTTCTGGAGTCGAGTCCTGGCTTCAAATCTCAGTTATGACACTGCCTGGGTAATGGTTGACAAGTCACCTTACCTCTCTGAGTATGTTTTTCATCTTATCTGCAGGGGGGTTGGAATCAGTCAGGTTCTTTCTAGCTCATGCTCTATGATTCTATGCATATTCAAGAGGGCTGCCTGAGTTATTGAAAAGTTTGTATGTTGTTATTCTGGGAATGTTTCATGGAGAAGATGAAATGAGACTTGGGGTTAAAATTTGTCTAAGTAGTAAAGGAGGCAGACTTGGGAAACTGCAGAGGTTCTTTATAATGTCTGAGATAAATAGAAATGCTTTCACAGATTACATATTTTGCAAGATTACATATTGTACCTGACATGAGAAGTGAACAGTAGATATAGCATAGGCTTAAAATAAAATGGTCTGCTATTAAATATTGTTTTATTCTTTCATATAGCAGAAAAATGAAAGAGCTGCCTTAAGTCTCTGGAGAATTTCAGTGAAACTTGGCAATAAAGTGATTTTGTTTGCCCAAATTGCCTAAAGTGATTTTTGAGACAAATCTTCTTGTAGCAATTATTAGAGGTCACTTATGAATCTAGGCTAAAACTAAGGATAAACCCTGGGATACTAACAACACCATCTCACTTGGGTGATATTCATATTGCTTGATAATTACTTTGATCTGCATCACACCAGGGGCACAGATAAGCATGTGTGTGTGTGTGTGTGTGTGTGTGTGTGTGTGTGTGTGTGTGTGTATTCCAGCATAAAGACACAAGACACAATTTTCCCCATAAATTGTTAGCAAATATATAGTTGTCCAGATTCTCTCAAGCAGGCTACAATAGTGATAGAGTGAGAAGTACCTGGCTCCTGTTATCTTGTTTCTACATATAAATATAAATATAAATATATAAAATAATTCCACTGCTGACATTGATCGTTATAATTCTTATATCACAAAGACAGTTCTTAGTGCCTAATGTTTATGGTTTTTAATTTCCAAAAATATCTGAGAGTATGAACAACCTCATGCAGTTCATTTGAAATTCTTTAAGTCTCTCCTTTAAACCAATCATTTAGAATCATATTACATATGTTAATCTTTTCCTCAGATGAAACATGTAAATTCTCCTCTTTTTTTTTTTTTTTTTTTTGATGTTATCACTAGCCTGATACAGGCTTTCATCCTGGGATGCCTGGACTATTGAAATAGCTTGCTGATTGGTCAGCCTTCATCTAATCTCTTCTTATTCCAGTCCATTCTCTACTAAGCTGTCAAACTGATTTTTCTAAAGCACAAATCTTACCATGTTACAGCCCACTCCTTTATTCAGTAAACTCTAGTGGCTCCCTATTACCTCCAGGATCAAATATAAAGTCCAATGTTTAGCTTTTAAAATCCTCCATAACTCAGTCCTTTCCTGCCCTTCCAGGCTTCTTCTATCAGAGTCCCTTTCACAATGGCACTGGCCTCCTAGTTCTTTCTTGTACAAGACGTTTTATCTCCCAGTTTTATACAAAGTTCTTTCTCTTTCTTTCCTTATCTTTATCTTTTATTATTCTTGTTGCTTTCCTCCTGGCTTTCTTTAAATATCAGTGCAAGTCTTACCTTCTGCAAGAAGCCTTTCCAGGTTCTCTTTAATCTTAATACCTTCCCTCTGATGTTTTCCCTTTATCCTGTCTATCTCTTATTTGTACACAGACAGCTGGGGGAGGCAGTGGATAAAGTGCTGGGTCTGGTGTCAGAAAAACTTGTCTTCCTGAATTCAAATCTGTCCACAAGTATTTATTAGCTGTGTGACCTTGGGCAGTTTATTTAGCACTAAATAATGCCTGAGTTTTCTCATTTATAAAATGAGCTGGAGAAGGAAATGGCCAATTATTCCAAAAAACTGAACTATAACAACATAGATCTTTGCAAATTACCTCCTCCCTTGACTATGAGTTTCTTGAAAGAAGGGGTTGTCTTTTGTGTTCTTTGTATCCCAAGTTCTTAGCACTGATACTTAAATATTTGTTGACTTGACTTATTGACTCATGTGTGTTTATTTGAAACACATACTCTTATTTACTCCTGGTTTTAGGGAACTTTACCTATAAATGATAGTGAAACTCTACAATACAGTTGATCATCATTTGTTGCTTTCCTGATCTGGGCCCCTAAAAAGTTAAGCACTCACAAAAGTTTCAAGTTATGATTCTGTTTCCCTGAATCAAAATTCCCTCCCATTGCCCCACCTCTATCCTTTAGATGATAAATTCTTGAACCAAAATGACTATTCTTAAACTGAAGCAGATGCTTTTTTCAATCCACTGACTAAAAATCCAAAAACCTTATGAGAATAGGAAAATCCCACTGGTTTTGCTTATGTCTTTTCTGTCTTAAACATGATCAGCAAAGCAGGAAAACAACACACTCAAATTGCCAGTTTTGAATGGATTTGAACTCCAGGGAAACTTTATTTTTAGAGGTTCTTTTATAAAAATTAAAAATAAATTTGCAGTCACTTTATCTTAAGGATTTAAAAACTGTCTATGATATGTAGAATATAGAAAGATTCATTACTTTTCTATTTTCTGGACTTAGTCCACCTAAAGATTTACCTTCATCCTCAGCTTTTTCTCTCTTTGTTATATGATGTTTGGAGAGCCTTGGAAATCAGGATAATGTTGAAATATGGAGTCAGATTAGCAATTATTAATTCTCCTTTAGAAATATATATCTGATAGGCAGAATTGAGCAAGAATATATTTTACGGCTGATTTGAGATAAATGTTGAGGTATACAAGTCTGAGCTAAAAATATAACAACTAAATTTCAATTAAAATTTCATCTACTGAAATTTCTTAATTCTAGTGGCCCCCTTTATTTAATTACTTCTTGTTTATTCTGTACATTTTTTTGTACATATTTGTACATTTTTGTTTGCTTGTTGAATCCCCTTTAGCTTATGTGCTCTTTGAGGTAAGGGAATGTCTTTCATCTATTTTTACATTCCCATTGCTTAGCCTTGCACATTGTAGGTACTTAATAAGTTCTGATTGAGTGATTCATTTTACTAAAAAAGTATAAACTGATTGATTAATATGATGAGGCTGTCTGTGGCTAGTTCATTCAGGGCTTATAACTTGCTACTAATTATTTTATCCACTCATATAACATATAATATATGTATATATCATATGTGACTATATATATATATGTGTATGTGTGTGTTTGTGTGTGTATTTACATACATATATGTAGTAAGTTTTATGTCTTAAATGAATAGAGCTACACATGTATGCAAGGCTTATATAAATGTAAATACATATATAATGCAAACATGTATATATACACATATGTAAATACATACATATTCTACATATATTCAAGGCTTAGAACTTGTTACTAACATACATTCATATTAGTAGCAAGTCCTAACTTGTAAGTATAAGTGTGTGTATGTGCGTTTACATTTATTTATTTAGAGGGATTGGTGGACATATTATGATATCTTCAGTATAGGAAATTACCAGTATGGAAATTCTCCCCAGCCAAATAAACCTACTATTCTAGGACTTACTTAAATAAAATTTAGGAATTTTTTTGAACCACTGAACACTTAAGTGCTAGATTTGCAGTTATACAGTTAATATGAGTCAAAGGTACTTAGGGCTTGAAGATTTTGTTTGTTGGTTAGTAGATGGCTCATTCTTTATGGTGATGTCATAATTTCTCTCACTGAGCTAACAAGACCCTGAATTGGGGGTTATGCATGGACTTCTTAGCATTAGAAGGTGACAAATTAATTACTTTGGCTACATTTCACTTCTAAACTGATTAGTCATCTCACAAATGTTTGCTCCAAGAGACACTAGAAAAGTATTTGTGAAAAAAAAAAAAAAAAAAAAAAAACAAATCCATTACTTCTCAGGGAAAATAGAAGTAAAGCTCATATCTTAGAGACATTGGGTTGGTGGTATCATTTAGATGAAAGGGCAGCAATTAAAAATATACTACTGTTAATACTTTCTGTTTTTATTTTGTGCCATTGAAAAGTGGATGAAAGATTGATGTTCACAGTTGTTCCACACTCTGGTTCCAGGAATTTGTTGGATTGAATAACAATGATCATATTCTGGGTTTAAGGAATTCTGTCTTGGAGAAAGATGAAGATAATGGAATCTTCTCTAGAAAAAGTGAATTGGACCCACTAGCAAGAGTAGACTTGAGGTTACTCTTCAAGTATTCAAATAAAAGGTCTTGTTTACTAAGCGTTGCCTTTAAGTGTTAACAAAACTTCTATAGATAATTTGTGAAAATGGTGCTCTTGGCACAATAGATGAACCCAATCATTACTGTATTTTAGACTGGGAATGAGGTAGGTGCAATGAGTTGATATGAATGCCTATAATCTTTGTTTTGGTCCATACCCTAGATTTCAGAAATATGGAGCATTTTTACTAAGTGAATTTCTAACAAAACATATCAGAAAGTGTTCTGCAATTTCACAGTACTTAAGAATTATCAAAGGGAACTGTTAAGCTAAAAGACTCGGCCAGGGTCACATGGCCATCCTAAATCCAAGATGGAAAATGAACCCAAGTTTTCTAACTTAGAGACACAAAATTTCTAACCATTTTGTCACAGTGGCTCTCTTCCCTACACTGATAAAAATGAGTATGGATTTTAACTTTCATAATAATTGGTAAGATGGGAATATATTAGAGTGATTGCTTTAGCAGTACAAAGTGAGAAATAATTTTTTTTCCAGAAAAGGTGGCCTTATTTTTATTGAATGCCAGAAAAAGAAAAGATTATAATAATGCCCATGTTTCTAAATTTTGTTAAATAAGTTTAGCTATTTTAGTCATTTTTTTTATCTGTGAGGATGATATTTTTCTCTACTTAAAGATTAAAAAAATATGAACTATGAAATGAATTTGATTTCAGACTATTGAACACTTGCCAAATGTTGTGATTATCCTTTTGCAACTCTGATACATTCTAACCAGGAGAAGATTTAAATGACCTACCTAGTAATCTACTTATTTACTGTCAAGAAGAACTGTTTATTGTCAATTATAATGAAATGAAAATCACATGGTCTGATTTATGTGTCCAGCATTTCAATGGATTATACTAAATAAAATCCATTTAACTGTACAATTATTCAGCTACTGGGTATATATATATGCATCAACATTCAGCTAAATTAAAAATCAGATATTCCAAAAAAATCTTATCAATTAAATTCAACAAACATTAAGTCAATCAATTATAATTTTAAGCATTATCATCATCATTCATTGCCGGGTACTGTGCTAAGCGTGGGGATACACAGAAGGGCAAAAGACAGTTCCTCCTCACAAGGAACTCACAGTCTAATGGGAAAAACAATATGAAAACAACTATGTATAAATAAAATATATGAAGAATAAATTGGAGATCATTAGCAAAGAATATACTAAAATTAAAGTGGATCAATAAACACTTTCTGTAGGGGGGATTTTAGCTGAGACTTAAAGAAATCCAGGAGGCAGATATAAGAAGGTAGACCATTCCAGGTGTGAGGAACAAATGTCCAGAGTCTGGAGATAAAGTGAATTGCTCTAGAAATATCAAGGAAGCCAGTGTAACTTACAAGCAGCATCATGGTAAACTAGATAGAGAGCTAGGCAAGGAATTAGAAAGTACCGAATCCAAATGGCTTTTTTGGCAATTCCTGAATATGTGATTGTGGACAAGACACTGAACTTCAGGTAACTTTTAAAAATGATATGGGTAATTATAGAGAATCTTAGTTTGCATTCATGAATCTTCAAAAGTATAGACTATTCATAAGGCAATATGTCAATGGCTGCCTTCAAGGAGCTTATATTCTACTAGTTTTAATTCTATGATCAAGGAACACAAGGTGATAAAGAAGTCATGTGGTTCAATCTCTTTATTTTATAGATGAGAAAACAAAGGCGGAGTGACAGTGAATGATTAATCTAAGGTGATACAGATTGAGAATGGCATAAGCTGGATTTGAGTTTAGAGCTACTGACTTTGAATCCTGTGCTTCACACCTACTCTTAAATTTTTTTAAATCTAAATTATTGTTTCCATATTCCATGGCAGAGAACTATTGATTAATCCAAGTGATGGAGTAATACAGTGTTCATTTTTGGGAACAATATTAATCTTCTGCTTAAACATCTTCATTCCTATGTGTATATACATGTCTTTCTAGCGATGAGAATATGTCAGAGTCTCCAGTTTTAATAAAAGAATCATAAATATCTCTCTCTGTCTCTGTTTCTGTCTCTCTTGAGTATGTATACCATATAAAGTTAGGTTGGCCTAGGTTTGTAGTTTGCCTAATGTAAGGCCCTTCAATCCTAAATGTCTGTCACCAATAAGGATACACTTGACTTCTCAAAACAGTCAAAGCTCCCGTCAAAACAATTTTTGTTGAACTATCTTAGCCTACTTTTTGGATCTTATTTTAATATCTGGCTTCCCTAATCATGATTTATGAGCCTTATTTTAGTTATAACAACAATAATATTCATTTGGTAGCACTTTACATTTTATAAGGCACTTTATGTGTAATCTCAATATATCTTCACAGTATTCCTGTGAACAAGGTCATATTATTAGCTTCTTTTTACAAATGAGGAAATTGATTCTGAGAGACTCTAAATAGCTTTGCCAGGAATGATACAGCTAGTGTTTGAGGAAGTATTTCAAATCAGGTTTTCTTGATTTTAAGTCCACTATCCTAACCACTTACAGCATCTCATTGCTGTGAGATAGGTCCTTTTTGTTTCCCCTTCACACTTTTCACTTCTAGTCACTTCTTAATATATTTGTGTCTCATACAATGGGAACTTCAAAAACAATTTGCTAACACTGAAGTTCTAAATCCTATTGTCATTATCCTCAAACTTGGATTTAACAAAAATAAATGCACACTAAAACCTGGATCTGGCAAAAATAAATGCACACTAAGGTACAATAGTCTAATTTTTATCCCCAGTTTATTAACCACAGTTCCTCTTCCTGAGATTTGCAAATGTTAGATTCACTAAGGCTAGAGTATGGCAATTCATTGGTTTTTCCTCTTCAACAAAATGATGCCTTAGCCCCAAGCCTACACTTTCAATTCTTACTCTGAAATTACCCTCAGAGAAATGTAAGTTGTTTTTATTTTTCTGAAATAAGCAATTAATTGTCTTATATAAATTGGTTAGTAGCTATTTAAAAGTCAGTTTTAAATATTGAGAATTGATTTGCATCTCTCAGTGAACTTTAAATAAGCAAAACTTATTAAAAAAAGAAAGGAAAAAAGAGGGAAAGAGAGAAAGGGAGAAAGGAAGGAAGGAAGAAAAAAAGAAAAGAATGAATCAATGAAGGAAGGAAGGAAAGAAGGAAGGAAAAAAGGGAGAGGAGGGAGGGAGTGAGGAAGAAAGGAAGGAAGGAAAGAAGGGAGGAAAGAAAGGAAAGAGGGAGGGAAGGAGAGAAGGAAAGAGGGAGAGGTGAAGGGAGAAAGAAAAAAGAGAAAGAGAAAAAAGAGAAAGAAAGAAATGAAGGAAAAAGAAAGAATGTGTGTGTGTGTGAGAAAGAGAGAGCAAAAAAAGAGAAAGAGAGTGAGAGAGAGAGACAGAGAGACAGACAGAGAGAGAGAGAGAGAGAGAGAGAGAGAGAGAGAGAGAGAGAGAGAGGAGAGAGAGAGAGAGAAACCAATCTGAGAGTTCCTTAATCCTGTTCCCTGCAGGAAATAATAAAGTCTTAGATTATGGCTTCCTTTCTGCCAACTGACCTACCTTTTCTAACCAAAGCTATTGCATGGTCTCTTTGCAAAATCTATTTCTCAGCGTTGACCTCAATAATTTTCTCATTTGAACGTGATCTTGCAAAAGTTTGCAGATTTGAGCACCATGGCTTTGCAAAAATCCATTTTCATGCACCTGACTGCGCGAAGAAAATTGTGCTATGAAATTCTAAATATGTTTCTTTATTTCTGGGAATTCTCTCCCCAGAAAAACTATGCATTTTAAATGAAGCCCTGATAGGAGACCAACTGCAGTTAAAATGCAAGTCCAACTTTCTCTGCTCTGAGATCTGATCGAGATCTTTTGTAGTGTACTCAGACCTGCAAACACTTGCCCAGCAGGCATTAGTAGGGGTCTTGGCAGAATTCACCTCTTTTAGAGCTAGAGACAGAACTACCTTTCCCTTTTGATAAGATTAGGGAAAGGTTAATAGCTTTGCCAAATCAAGGCGAATCCTAATCATTCAAGGGTTTTGTCTCCAAGTTTAATCAACTCTGTCAAAGAGCACAAACATAACCCAATTTATTTTTGATATTACAACTGCCCAGACTGCCATTTTGATAAAGGTTTTTAGCTGAATCAACCTTTACATATAATAACTTCACCAGATAAAGTCAGATTCTTTTTTTTTTCCCTTTTAAAGTTCAGATGTCAATTTTCCCTAGCTACTTCAAGCTTTTAAATTGGACTTCTCATGAAATCACTGTCTTTCATATCTTTTGAAAACTACCCTTGCAGGCAAATGAAAAGGGTTTGAAGGATAATTGTGGCCAAACCAAGACAAGATTTTTTTTTTGAGACCTTTAAATAACCAAGTCTCCATTGTACCTATGAGATGTGTAAAATCAATCTTTGTTATTTAAGACTTTTCTATTCAATATTCAGCTAGTAGAATGGATTATGGCAAATCTCATACAATCATCCCAATACAGAAACTCACATTGAAAATTGCAAAGGAATTACCTATTCCCACCAGTTACTACAACCTGCCCTGTTTATGGGAGAAACCAATGTTTCTAATTAATGTAGTTTGACAAATGCAGTAGGAAAAGAATAACAGAAAGCCCTATGGTTAAAAACACAATCTTCTTAGCTTCTTACTATATTTGGTAATATATATTCTTTCTATATGTCCTCTCTCTCTATTCTCTCTCTATTCTTTCCATTGGAGATTTCTATCACTTTGATAGCTTGAACAATCATTTTTAAGTAACTTTACATTGTTAGCCCTAAGAAACAGAAAGAATGAATAATACACTGTACTTGGTGTCTAAAGAGTTGGATTCAAATTATACT
The DNA here is from genome assembly GCF_016432865.1 of Antechinus flavipes. Lineage (NCBI taxonomy): Eukaryota > Metazoa > Chordata > Mammalia > Dasyuromorphia > Dasyuridae > Antechinus > Antechinus flavipes. Next base: position 394,013,794 of record NC_067398.1, read on the forward strand.
TCAGAAGCTGGCTAGCTACATGAACCTAGGCAAGTCACTAACTTAAAATTTCTACCTTATTGTTTCACACTCAACTTTTTAAAATCAAACATATTAACTTTCCCTGAAATTTAGTTCTCTGGTTGGACTGCTCTAGTTTTGCCCCTGCTATGATCACTTCCCAATTTTTCATTCACCCAAAGTTAGTGAGAAAGTCTGGTCACTTTTGGATTTTCTTTGTTCTCCACAATAGTCCCTATCCTCAATTAATAAATATGATCAATTCTTCCTTTATAATGTGCCAGAGACCATGCTCTTGAAGATATGCCAGAGACCACTCTTGAGGATATGCCAAGAGACCATGTCCTTGAACATTGCCATGTCCTTGGACGCAGGAGACAAAGAGCTAAGAAGATTAGCATACACCCTAAATTCCTGAAGATTAGATAATGTGTGTCCCAAGAAATCAGTCATCTCCGCCCAAAATCTAGATAACAGTATACTCTAGGATTTCCGCCACACCTATGGTCCGACATTCTTCTCATTGTAACCCCCCACTCAGAAATCCTATTTAATTAAACTCTCTTCATTCATTAAAGAGAGACATTCACCATCTTAAAGCTTGAGTTGCCTCTCTGTCTCTCCGATTCCGTTCCCAAGCCGTAGGCTTTACAGACTGGTTGTCTTACAGAGCTTTTGCTCCCCCTCGGCCCCGGCTCCACTCGATGACCCACTGTTGATGTCCTGCCGGACAGGACAACTGGCGCCCAACGTGGGGCTCTAAGTGGACCTCGGCCCGACATCGCTCCCGAGCATTCCGCAAGAGAACTCACAGTCTCTACGGAACCCCGTAAGGGTAGAGGTAAGTTTTCGCGATTGTCGGTACTATGGGATCGTATTTATCTAAAGAAGAAATATTCCTTAAAGATCTTAAAGGAAATCTTAAGGAAAGAGGCATAAAAGTAAAAAAGAAGGACCTTATAAAATTCTTTATATACATAGATAAGGTCTGTCCTTGGTTTATTATAAATGGCCCTGAAATACACCCCGGGAAATGGCAGAAGGTTGGCCGAGACCTAAAACGAGAAGGGCCAAACGTTGTAAATGTTTTCCCCCTCTGGGCATTAATTAATGAAGTCATTGAAGGAGCCTCTAACAACTGCAAGGTTCGGCAATTACCCCCGGGTCCTCAGATAATTTGGGAAGACGCTGAGGGAAATACGGGCACTGTCCGCCCTTACATAGTTCCTAATCTACCTATTAACCTATGGGGAAGAGATATTCTCTCACAAATGAGTATTATTATTATGTACAGCCCCAATTCTGTAGTCACAAGACAAATGCTAAGCCAGGGTTTTCTCCCTCAACTAGGATTAGGGAAAAATAACCAAGGTATCAATCAGCCTTTACAAGTACAGCCGTACCCTGGCCGTGCTGGCCTTGGTTTTCAGAACCATTTTTTATAAGGGCCACTGGTCCGCCCAGCCTGCAGGCGGACAAGATCAAAACACTCCAGTCTGGTTTGACCAGTGGCCCCTTTCCAAAGAAAATATGTTGCGCAGTCCATAGATCTTTTTCGCTTGAAATACCCCAAACCTGCCACTAGACCTTAACCCTAATTTCGTTTAGGTACCCCAAAGCTAGACCTCAACATTTGGGGCACACTCAGAACCAATCTGGGTTTTGAGCTGTTCAAGCAGTATTCTTCCGGGAAGAATCTGTGTTCTTTCTTTGGTCTCACTCTATCTCTAAAGGTGGTGGGGAGAATATCTGTGTTCCGTCTCACCCTACTTCCATTTCAGGTGAAAAGGCTTCTCTAAAGTCTTTTCATGGAGCAGATGCTTTGCTTGAAGAAACTCCCACTGACCAAATCCTTTAGAAAGCGAAAGGCCCTTCCTTTGCATCTCAATGCATTTCTAATCTTTTTTTCCTGTCACCAGATAGTCCTGCTCTCCAGCAGGAACTGTTGAGACACGAGAGGAAGTGTCTCTTTACACCACCCCAGACCAAAGAGTGGTCATGTGGCCGTTCTGGGGACCTTTCCCTTCTCGGGGGTCCCAGGCCAGCGCTCTCTTTGCTCTGTTCTGGGAGATAGCCGGAGAAACGTAAGAGGAGCTGTGTTTGAGCCCTTCTCCCATGCCACTGTTAAATGCAATGGAGTCTCTAATGGTCAGGCTGTAGCCACGAGGAGAAAGGTCACTAAATTGGGGTGAGTTTAGAGAATGTCTCTGCCCACGGCAGCTACTCCCTGGACAGGGGTAAGCAGTCTTCCCTTCAGGTTTTGCTCTCCCAGTAAGATTTGGGGACTTAGATGAGCTGCCCTGCCTTCAAGTTCCAGCGTGGAATCGCCAGAGGAGCCCTCGCCATTCAAGACGCACTGCGCTGGGTAAGAGTGGCATCTCTTCCTCCCCAACCCTCGTTCTGGCCTTTCCTCCCCCTTCTTCCATGGAGTGGGGAGTGTAGAACTCGAGGCCTGGTTCGGACCTCTCCCATGTGGCTTGGCAACCTGCCGTTTAAATGCTTCTATCCTGCCCCCTCCTTGGGGTTACTGTACAGTGGGGAGATTGGGGACTCAATCCAAATCTTCTCAAATCTCCGGAAAGGTTGTCACCAACTTTTAAAATAGAAATTTGCTAGCAATTTGGACAAGTGGGCCGTGCCCCTTCCAGACCTTTACCTGGCTCTTAAAGCCGCAGCTTCTAGCCCTCGGGACGTGTGCTCGTCCTATACATTTAAACGGGACTCAGTTTCCCTGATTTGGTCATCTTGTGTTAATTGTAGAAGCCTCAGAATTACCTCACAAGGCTGTCTACAAAGACGGGATTTTAAACTGCTCTTGGGTTTTTTTTCTTAGCCTCAGGGCACTACTTAAAACTTTTTTAGCTGCTTGTGGAGAGATAACCTAGGTAAACCAGGCTAGGTCTGTTTGTCTCACACTTTCCTACCTAACCCTACAGGTGGGAACTCTTTTGCTCCTACTTTTCTTAGTCCTAAGACCTTTTGCTCTTAGTACACTCGGTTCTGGTTCTATTCTTTTCTGGATTGGCGTTCTATGTCCCTGCCAACAAAGGATTTTTTCCTGGGCTCCAACCCTGGCCAGGTTGCAGCTTCAAGAAAGACCTTTGGAATGATGGCTGGGAATAAAATTTTAGGTCAAGGCAAATTAAATTCTTTAGAAGATGGCTTTTTATTTCCTTTCTCTCCTCATTCCTTGACTGCAGCAAGAAATGAGTAAATGAGAGAAACTGAAGCCATTTAAGAATTCGGTGAATACCCTTAGGAAAGAAGTCTGCCTTTCCTGTGTGCTTTTCTATGTTCTCTAGACTTGTTCCCTGTTTTCCCTCCTCCATTCTTTGAGACGCTGAGGGACTAAGATGGGATAGTTTACCTTCCTACTTAGATGGTGTGTTTTCTAGAGGTATTGGGTAATTTGTAACTGAGTTATGCCTTAAAATTTGTCATCTCTGTTGGGCAATAAGTTATATGAAGTTTGGTTCAGTTACTTGTGAACTTTAAGATCTGTGTAATGTTAAATTTAAAACTGTCTACTTAGATAAGAAAGATAGTTGTATAAGCTGTAAACCCTTTACTGTGATTCTTGAACTAGATTTTAATCTGAAGTCCTAGATTAATGATAACTGATGTAGAAGATAAAATCCTTTGGGACTGCAGCTAATATTTGCTGGGAGTTTTGAGTTCAGGTGTGATTGCATAGACCAGAAGTAGAACTGCCTTAAATAAGAATTTTAATTTGTGGCCACACTATGATTGTTGCTAAGCTTTTTCCTGGGGCTAGAGTTTCTTTATCTAAAGGTTTACTTCGCCCAAGTACTTGGGGCCACTCCCACCTTGCCTTTTGAGAAAGATGACCGGCCTTTTACACTGTATGTTGATGGAAGGCAGGGCTAGGCCCCTGACTTGCGGCTCAAATGCCCGGGCTAATTTGACCTCGCTGGGAAACCCTTGCAGTCTTGGGGGACTCTGTGAGGCCCTGAGTCTTAAACTCTAGGTCTCTGGACAGGTAGGCTTGGCTAGGCCTTGTAGGGTGACTGGAGTCAATTGGCGACAATTGGCGTGTTTGGGTGTTTTTGGAATTTAGATTCTGTCCAAATTCAATGGGTGTGGCCCAGTCCCAGCCAGCCCTCGCGGAGAGAAATGAGAAAAATGATCAGAGAATACCGGTAGATAGTCCCTTGGGAAACAAATTAAGTAATTGGAACAAACTGCCAAAATATAAAGGAAAAAGCAAGAAAAAGATGATAAGGTATTGCTGCTTTGTCTGGGGTGACAAAGACATTGGTGGAGGCACTATTTGGCCTAAATTTGGCTCCCTTGAAGATTGGGTGTGCCAAATACTGAATTTGTGTGTTAATAACAAAGAACCTGTTAATCCAGAGGAGGTTCTATATGCAGGACTATGGCTTTCCGGGGCTTCTATAATGTTGAGTAAGAGCCCAAGTGTAAAGGACACGAAGGAGGAAACTTTAAAGACCCAGCAATGGGACCCATTGTTATCTCTCAGTCCTCCATACTTATCCCCACCCCCAGAAGAAGCCATGGTTTTAGGAAAGGGAAGGTGAGGACTTAATCCCATCAGCTCCTCCGGGGCCCCTCAGGGTACGGGAGGATTTAATTCGATTGACCCCACCTGGACTCCAAAAAGAGTCATTCTCCTCTTTAAGGAAGGAATTAGATCAAATTCAAAGAGATATCCGAAATTATCCTTTGCCGGGAACTAAAACCCCAAGTCCTAAATTATATCCCTTAAGAGAGGTTCCTTCGGCCCAAGGAGGTATAGGATTTGTGAATGCTCCTCTGAGCACCACAGAAGTCAGGGCCTTTAAGAAGGAAATGAGGTCCTTGATAGAAGACCCCACTGGGCTAACAGAACAGTTTGATCAATTCATTGGAATTTGTCTCCTAGGACCTAACATGCTTCCTCCCAAACAGCTTGAAGGCGTTTGCAACCACACCATACCTGTCAACCTGACGTGGCAATATGTGGCCGCTCCTGACGGCTCTTATTTTGCCTGCTCTGCTGGCCTTACTACATTTCTGGATGCCCGATCTTTTATCAAAAAACGCGATTACTGCGTTTCTGTCTTTCTCTTCCCTCATATTAATATACACCAGGCCGATGATTTCCTTGATATCTGGGAAAGAAAAAGTACTGGCAATTTCAGGACCAGGAGGGAACCTCTTACTGCATTAACCCTGACCGTCCTCCTTGGCCTAGGAGCGGTAGGAACGGGGACGGGTATAGCCTCCCTCATACAAAATGATAAACAATATTCCCAATTGAGCGCTGCTATAGATAAGGATTTACAGGAATTGCAAGCAGGACCTAAACACCTTAAAGACTCAGTAGCATCCTTAGCTGAAGTCGTCCTGCAAAACAGAAGAGGCTTAGACCTTCTCTTCTTACAACAAGGAGGTCTTTGTGCAGCCCTCAAGGAGGAATGCTGCTTTTATTCAGATAAACTTGGCCTTGTTGAAAACAGCCTACAAAAAGTTAGGGACAGTCGGGAAAAAAGAAAACAGGAAAGAGAAAAAAAATGAATCCTGGTATAAGAACTGGTTCTCCACTTCCCCCTTGCTATCCACTTTTCTCCCTAGTATTCTCGGCCCTCTCGCGGGACTCCTCCTCCTTTCTTTTGGCCCTTGGGCCTTTAATAAACTAACCACTTTCGTTAAATCTCAAGTAGATTCTGCGATCACAAAAAGACACATCTTCTATCATCAGTTACGAGACCAAGACACCTTGGAACCTGAAGAGGGGATCGAACCACTCAAATTCACTGAACAGCTCCTGAAACAGACAGGGTGTCAACGATTGAGAAAATTGTTGTTCTCATGTTTTAAAAAAAAAAAAAAAAACTTGAATGTCATGGAATCTGTATAACTGTGTAGTCTGTCATATGTGTTCCATGTTCTGTGTGGTTTGTCTGTTATGTTGTTGTTTGGAAAACAACGTTGCAACTGTACATAGTAAATTGGAGCTCCATGTTTGTTTGTGTGTGTCTGTGTTAAAAGTTAAAATAAGCTTGTAAGAGATAAGGATTCAGCCTCTGTGTTGCAGACTTAGAAAATATCAAGAAGTTTGAAAAATCTTTCTCTCTCTCTCTCTCTCTCTCTGTCTCTGGCTGACTGCAGCAGCCTGTGAGAAAAAGGGAGAAAAGGGAAAGGAAGAATAAAAATATATATATATATATATATAGATTGAAAGGGATTTGAAAGTTTGGAAAGTTAATATACAGCAGTATGCTAACATTTAAAGGAAAGACGTTTGAATAGAATATCTAGGCATTCTCTGTGAAGGCAGAGTAAAACACTAAATGGGCTTCCTTGGAAATTCACCGAAGCCGCTTTGGATTTTGGAATGGGAAAAGGGAATTCAAGGTGAAACATACTTCTCTCTGAGGGTGGGGAATCCTGGAAAAAGCCCCTAATCTGTTTTTGCTGATTTAAAAGCTTTGTTAAGTTTTAAGAACAATGATTAAGGATAATTTGCATGTCTTTAAGGAAAAGCCTGCTAGAGTAAAGAACTATAAAATTCAAGCTTAGCCTGGCCTAGGCAATAAATAGCTCTAGAGATAAGATGCTAATCGCTGTTAAAGAAAGGTGGTAGAAGAAAAAACTTTGCTGTATTACTTTGATTCAGTTTGTTACCTTCTGAAATTTGTTAACACAAGTTAATACTTTAAAACCAGCTCTGCTAGACATGTGTGGATTTTTGGAGGTTTATTATTCACTATAGGGTTGAATCTTACAGGTTTTTGATGGGAAAAGGAAAGAGGAATGCAGGTGAGTTAGGAAGGACTGATTTGTAAGGGAAATTAAAGGTTCGATTGGTATCAGAAGGGTGAAAGAAAGACTTTTGGGAGTAGGTGAAGAGGTGGGGGAAGGAGTCACCCACCCCCACTGCCTTCTGCTACTTCACCAAAGGAGTATCTGGGAAGGAAAGTTCTTTAAGAAGATTGTTTAAGTATGTAGTCAGAAGGAAAGAGAAAGTTGGAAATGGGTGGATTTGGGAAGAAACCTGATATTGGGAAACTGATGGGTTAAATCTTGAAAAGGATCCCCATGTAGGAAATTGAGTGGGGAACCTGAGGGAAGTTTTTTTTTAGGGGGTCAGGAGTGGGGGAAGGATGGCCATATGGAATCTTCTCCGCCCCTCACCTCCCTGAGTATGTTCCTGCCGCTTTTTTCTTACCTGATTTACAGCCAGTGCAGCAAAGTGATTTTTAAGGACATGCTTATTTTAGGTTAATTGATTGAATATTTGTTTCTTGATACATAAAATTTTTTTTGGTTAAAAGAAAATGGTCGTAAATATGATCCATAAAATGTGATCCATACTTTGGTCTGAGTATTTCTAAAAGTTTAATTGCTATGTTAAAAAACCTTCTTGAATTCTTTCATGTGGAATTGGGTTTTTTGTATAAGTTTAAATTGATTGTATTGGGTCATCCTGAGGTTATTTAAAGGGCCTCTGAACATAATAGTTTTTTCTCTTTGTCCTTTTGAAAATGTTTGTTATGGACAATATGCAATTTGGGATATTTTTCTATGTATTGGGTATTTTAAAAGCAAACTGATTTGTATGTACAATGTTCACTCATGTAACATCTACTTAGATATGATAATTGTTCTAAGTTGTGAACTTACTGAGGCGAAATTTCTTTCTGTTATTACTGTAAGGTTATGGTAACTCTTTAAGATTTATCCGAAATTTGATGACATCTGTCATTGGAGTTTTTGGGCTTAGAGTTAATTAGCTAATGTTATTTGGGAGTTTTAAAGCTCCACCCTGTGACAGTTAATGGGACAATTGATTGATAAGCTGTTAAAACTCAATTGCTTATGTTATGTTATAGTTATGTTCTTGAATTTTTCCTTCTGTAACTGATCTCTCTGATCAGAGCAATGGTCAATAGAATTGTTAATGCAATTCAATTATGTCATGCCTTGCTATTTTCAGTCTGGTCATATGTAATCATTGTATCCTAAATGCTTGGGCAACTATTTCGCCTAGTCAACTGTCTGTTACTGGATATTTGTGTTTTGTTCCTTTAAGGTTTCTACATGATAAGTGGACAATTAACAAGGGTCTGTAAGACTGCAGCCGTTTGCTTGGCCTGTAAAGCAAACTCGTCTCGTCACATAGGAAACTGCTGGCCAATCCATTTTGGCCTCATGTTTTGCAACAGTCTGGTGAACTGAGTCTTTCTATCTGAGACTGATCCAATCTTTATGTGTTAGATTTGTGTTTTTATTTTAGATTTTGGTCAAATTACAGATATTGACTTGCTTCTGGAACCTGGATCAACTTTGATCAGCTTTGATTGTCACCACGGCACACACCCACTCTGCAAGGAATGAGAGCCTCCTATCACTTCACAGCCTGAAGTAGCAGTTTTAAAATGAGACCATGGACTTGATCCTGCATCGAGTGTACTTTGGACTGATATGAGGGACTTTGGGGATGGTTGATGACTGACTGTTAAACCTTACCTGCATCATCTATTACTGTGTGTTTAAGACTTGGGATGGGATTTGTTAAAACTGTAATTGCTGTTATGTTTGAGGGCTTTGAAGGAAATGCTACTGTATTAGTCTGTTATGTATAGGGATTTTGATTTGCTCTTGGGATTTATACGGGGAATGGTCATTTGAAAAGGGGAGGTAGAGATAGAACATTGGGGAAACTGGTATATTTTTTCAATATACCTGAAAGAATGGGAACTCTTAGCTCCTATTCACTTTGCCTTAAGCACTCTTGCCCCACCTCCTCCTCATATCCATACAAGGTCTGGTCTCAGGTATTCCCCCTGCATTCAGTAAATAAGCTGTGGGTGAGCCAATGACGGGATTATTGTGGCCCCATATTTCAGGATCATCATACCCTCTGGCTGCAGGAACACCCAATGACGGGATTATTGTGGGCCCGTTTTCCAGAAGCACACCCTGGAAGTTTGATGCTGGGGTGCTGGGACGGATGCCGCCCACATAGCCTAAGACAGGGGTCCTGCCCTTTTCTGGCCTTTTAAGGTCGGATTACTTGGGTACTGAATATGGATGCCGGCCACATAGCCTAAGACAGGCCTCCCACCTATATATTAATAAAGAAAGGGGGAATAATGTCTTTCTGAAAGTCCCTGCTACTTATTAGCCATGCTATAAATCACTTGTTTTCTCTGCACTTCAGCTGTGAATCATACATCTGGAGTTAGAAGAGATCTCAGAATATATACAATCCAACCTGCTCATTTTACAGATGAAAAAACTGAGACCCAGGAAAATTATTATTTGCCTGATATTATATGGACAGAAAGCAAATGTTACAGAATTTGAACCTAGTTCCTCTGACTATACAGTCAGTGTTCTTTTATTACAATGATAATAGTTAATAATAATAGCATCTAACATATGTATGTGTACATATTTATTTAAAGAACTTATTTTAAGGTTTCCAAGCTACATTATATATATTACCTCATTTGATTCTCATAACAACAGGTAGATACTATTATTTCCCCCATTTTACAGATGAGAAAATTAAGACTTGAGAAAGGGTTAGTGACTTTGTAGGGGTTAGGATTTGATTTGAACTTAGACTCATGATCTTAGCCTCCCCCTATAGTGAGTTCTTTGGGTGTTTCTGTAATAGGTGAAAGCTTTTCTCAGGAAGGTGACACAAAATGGGATCCTTACTTAGCCTCACCAATGTTTTTCTGCCATATCAAAATAAACACACCAAGCTTCCACGTGAGATATCAGAAAGAAAAGTAGCTTTTATTATCATGTTTTTATTTTTGTTTATTTATTTGCTTTATTTAATATCATCAAAGCTTATTTTATCCAAATAGTCTTGATAGGATAAAAAAATCCCTATTTCTGATCTTCCTGTTAATTTTTTATATTGTCTTTGGAGTTGGGTCATAGCAGAGGAATCCTCAAAAATGAGAGTGTTTAAAAAAAATAATCAAGGTGATAGAGGCCATGAGAAGAGAACAGAAAGTTCTTCTTGTTATAGGATGGCAGGATTGTGAGAAGGGAGAAATCTGCTGGGAAATACTAGTTGGATTCTTTTGAAAAATCATGTAATGTGTTTTGAAATCCTGCCCAGCCCACTGTTCTCATGTTATTTTGTGGCTATTTAAAGCATTCTTATTTACTCTACTGAGGAGTAGGAGGGGAGTAGAAGGAGGATTGCCAAGGAAAAAGAAAGAAGGATTGCATTTGTTGAATGTATTCTGTTCCACCACATATTCCCCTCACTCTTCTCTCTGCCACTGCCAGTACCCAATGAGGGATCCTTGGGGTAATATTCTCTACACCTCACCCAATTTCTTTGCTAGGCAGGGTAGGTGGTGTTGATGGTATGGGGCGGAGGGGCAAAATTATAGAACTGTTTAGTCATAGCTATCAAATTTTGAATCCAAAATGCAAAAAAGAAGGGCATTCCCAATCTTCTGGTGCCATAGGCGTCTGTGTGTCTCTGACAATGCTTGGGTATGGATATTGTTAGCAATGTCATCCTGAACATAGGTACAAGTGATTGATCTTGTGATGTTTTCTTTTTTTTTTCTTTTATGTATTTGTTTATTTATTCATTTTTCTCAGTAATGTTTTATTTTTCAATTACATAGAAAGATAGCTTTCAACATTCATTTTTGTAAGATTTTGAGTTGCGATTTTTTTTCTCTTCTCTCTTAACTTCCTCCTTCTTAAGACAGCCAAAAATCTGACATAGGTTATAAATGTAAAAGTGTTTTAAACATTTCCATATTTATCATGTTGTAAAAGAAAAATCAAAACAAAAGGGAAAAAAAACACAATAAGACAAAGCAAAAACAAAAAAGTGAAAAGAGTACGCTTCAAAGGGCATTGAGTCTCCATACTTCTCTGGATGTGAATGTGTTTTCCATTTCAAATCTATTGAAATTGTCTTGGATCACTATGTTGCTGAGAAGAGCTAAGTTTATCAGAGTTGATCATGTGATTTGGTTTCAGGGGCAATGCTAGCCTTCAAGCCATCCCAAAATAACATTTCTCTTACATTGTTTTCCCCTCTTAATTTGGTCTGAAATTTCCAAGATTGGATCTACAATAAATAAGGAGCTATCATTTTTCAGAAGGCAGTTTTTAAAGTGCTCATGTATTAAAACATTTATAGCATGATAGACTTTAGTCCCCACATTTTAGAGATGAGGAAACTGTGGGAAAAGGTGGTAATATTATTTCTTCAAGGTCTTACAGAGGACAAACATATTTGGTGTTCCCTGATAAGTCTCCAACATCATCACCGATTACTTTGAAAGCACTGAGAGCAAATTCTGTAAGAATGAGACACAAGCAGAAGTTTGTGTGGAGATTCCAGAGTAATGCATGAGATTTCTGAAACTGAAAGAACAAGCCTGAGAAATTCTGGGAATTGAATAGATCCTGAAGGAAGAGAAAAATGCTAATAATAGGAAGGGTGTAGAATGTCAAGCCCTTTGTAATACAATGGCTTTAGGGAGCCAAACATCTGCTTTTCTCAAATAGTGACTTAAGGGCCTTATGTGAAGACTTTTATTCTTGTCCCATCTGCCTGATATCTTCTCTATTCCCTATTCTCTCAGGTGGATCTGTAACAAAGAATGGGAAGACCTAGAATTTGTCTGAGTTTGCTAACATCTGAAGGGCACTTCTTATTTGTGAAAGTTCTCTTGCCTCCAGATTGGAGAGAGTCTCACAGCCCCATTCCTTCATCCAATCACAGGCTGTAGACTCTAGGGTCTTATCATGATGAAAAAGCTCCTTTCCCAGGGACAGTTTTTCCCCTTCTAATTTATCTGGATCTACTTCATTCTGGAGTATGTACAATGGAAGAATAGGTTAGGCATTCTCTGGGAATGCTTCTCTCCCCCCACTTTCCCTTTGTACTTTACTTTCAAGATCAGACTGACCTCTGAATGGCACACTCTTTCTTTCCTGTCTGCTCTCTTAAAATACTAGGCTGATAGTGGGATTTTCTCATGTACAAAAATTCCTAATTGATCATTCTTCTTTTACATTTTTATGTCTAAAAAATACATATATTTATATATAATTATATATATAATTATTATATATAATTATATATATAATTATATAATTATATATATATAATTATATAATTATATTATATATATTATTATTATATATATTATATTATATAATTATATATATAATAATAATATATAATAATATATAATAATATATAATAATATATATAATATATAATAATATATAATAATAATAATATATATAATAATATATATATATATAATTATATATATAATTATAATATATAAATAAAATACATATATTTATATATAATTTATATATAATACACACACACACACACACACACACATATATATATATATATATATATATATATATATATACATTTTAATAAGTCTGATTTGGATATTGGTGTGGGTACTGCTTTGTGCTTTGGCTTAGATGTGCAGTCCAATTTGAAGTAGCAAGTAGTCATTATTTATCTTTTGTGAATATCACAGTATGGACTTCTGATATATGTGTATGTATGTATGATTAAGCCCTAATAATATATATATATATATATTTTAAAATTCTACATGTCCAAAATAATCATGATAATCTTTTCCTTTGAATTCATCCTGCCTTTTTAGAATTTAATCCCCAGGACAGCGCTAACTTTTTGAACACTAAGTAGGGAGTGAGCAAGAGGCACTCTACATCTCGAAAAAGTAGACTAGTCTTTTCCCTCAATTCTTAATATCATGTAGCAGAAATCCAAGTATATTTTTTCAGTGTATTTTGATTAAGGATTGAATTAAATCCCTAACCTTCAAAGGTAAGAAAAGAAATTTGGAAAACTGTAATCCTAGGTTATTGAAAACATTGCTGAAGCTAATGATAAAAAAGAATCCAGAAAAGTAAAAAAAAAAAAATTAGAATCAGCAGATTCTAATTAGAGCTTTCTAAATGAATAGAAGTCCTAAAGGAACATGAATCTCCTGGGTGGGTTTTGTTAGTAAAAGTTCTAGTATTATATTCATTTTTTGAACATTTCCCTTGGCAACTTAAATGTAAACATTTAAAAATATATATATGAATCTTCCCCCAAAAGTCAAAATCTTCACTTTTACAGCTTGATTATTGGAATAGATGAAATGTTGTCATTACTTACTGGGGTCAAATCCCAATTCTCCAAATAACTGCTATGAGGTAGTGGGAAAGTTGCACATTTTGAGAAAATAGCTATCATATGTCAGTGATAGCAGACATTTAAGTGCTATGCTATAAGGAGAGCCAAAAGAAATTGAAAATAGTTAGGCAAACATCATTGGATTTGATCTCTGTAGATTATTACTTATCCCTGTGGTGATTGAGATATTTTTTTTAAGCCCCTGTGTGATCACACACCGAAAATTCTTTCTCCAAAAATCAGAGTATGTAACTTGACCCTTTTATAAATGCAGTTAACAGAGGATTACCCTCCTGTGCTTTTGAGTAGATGCTAAAATGACATGCTGTACCTATCACAAAGTAGGACTAGGGAACATGAACTGATCTTTCATTCACATGAAAAAACATAATTTTGTAATGCCTACAAAGTCAACTCCATTTTTACAAGATGATACTTGAAATATTTGGTATTATATGACTAGATTAAATAAGAGAGGATAAATATATTGATAATAGTCAGGCAGCATGGCATAATGGAAAATATCATGGACTAAAAGAATCAGTAAAGCTGAGTTAAGGCTGGAGCTGTTAATATTATTGTAATTTTGACTGCATTACTCATCCTACATGACCTCCATTTCCTTATATGCAAAATGAAAAAAAGTGTACCAAATAATAAATACAGTAACTTGTTACTTTGGCATTTTTAATATGCTACATTTTTAGGTAATCCTCTACTCAATGCAGACTAACTTTCAGAGATCCGGCAAAGTTCCTTACAAGGACTTCCCTTTATTGATAAACTCGCAATCCAATTTATAAAAGAATAATAGAACTTTATCTATAATTTACTGTCCAAAGAATCCCTGTAAATTTCTGAATTTGAGTTCAAAATTCAGTCATAGATACTATCTTTGTGACCTTGGACAAGTCACTTAACTTAGGTTTACTAGTTTTCTGAACTAAAATGGAAATAAATAGTACCAACTTATCAGGATTGTAGGAATTGAATGATTTAATATTGGTAAAGCAGAGTTACTGGCACATACTAGAAGTTACAAAAGGGCTATTACTATTATTATTATTATTATTATTGTTATTATCTTAATTTTTAGACACCAAAAGATGGGTATTAGAGGAGATACAGAGAAGAACAATAATTCCCTTCATGTTAATTAAAAATCCTGTGTTTCAATAAGGGATAAATCTAACAATTCTCCTCTCTATATAGGCTGACTAGTTGTTGATAATATTTACATAACAAAGTCAGAATGTAGCTAGACAGGTAAAAGATAAAGTTCTTTCTCCCTTAGTTTAATGCTTATGCCTGGTCCATTGTCCTCATTCAGTTACAAGAGAAACTTCAAGGATTTGGAGATTGAAAAATTCAATCCCTTGGCAGTTTGGTTGAAGGGCACTTTCACCTAATACCATTAAATATTAAATGGAGTTACAAGGAGTTTATAACCCAAAATAAGAGAGATTTTTTTTTTAGAGACTCTGAATTTATCAAGCTGGAAGTAGAGGCTTAAAAAATTAAATTAGATGGGATTGTTTGGCATTCCAATGAGCTTGCCACTTGAGATGAGAAATCTCATTTCTGAAGAGAAACCACGTAGGTTATTTAATAACCACATTCCAGTGTGTGTGTGTGTGTGTGTGTGTGTGTGTGTGTGTAACATGTATGTCAAACTTTTAAATTTAATCTTTATTATTAACATTTTTTTTCACTTTCTGAAGCCTAGACAATCAACAGAAGACAAAATTGAACTCTGATTTGTAACATTTGCTAATTTCCAAACATGAAAATGCTCACACTGAAAATTTAACAGCTGTTTTTCATGGGCTGGTACATGTTGTCTCTAGCATACTACTGATCATTTCAGCTAAGTGTGTAAGAATTGAGACACTCTCCTTAGAGGAAGAGTTGATAACAGATTTCGCCTATTTTGATGACTGATTAATAGGGCTTTCTCTTTTTAAATAGCTGTCATTTTATCCTCTGGGATTTAAAGTTAAATAAAAGAATCAAAGTCCACTCTCCCTCTTATGGGGAAGAGATAGCAGCTCATTTGAAAACTTCAACTGAATCCAGAATTTGGAATTCAAGGGAATATGCATTATCTCATTTCCATGGAAGAAATGATTAGCAATAACTAAATGTCAACCATTGTATTATAAATCCCAAGTGAACAGGAAATGACTTTTACTTTCCTTTGTACCTCCAGCACCTGGCACAGTGTTTGGCACAAAGAAGATGTTTTAATAGATGTTTATTATCTGATTGGCTAGAGTGCCATTAAAAATGACTGTGTAAGACCAATGGGGAATAGCCTGTGACAGAGACTGCATATTATATCTCTATACCTGGAAGAAATTACATACTTTACAGAAACTACATGTAACTATCCATCGATCAGAGATAATAGATGCAGAAGAGATTGTGTTCCATGAAAGACCAATGAATAGCAAGCTGGGTAGAAGCAGAAGAATGATATCCCCAGAAGATATTGGTGTCCCTAGGATATTGGAAGCACAAGTTTCCTCTCCACAGATGGCACAAATTCTTGGCACAAATATGTGACCTTGGATATGTATGTAAGTATGGTTATACATAATCCCTTTGTATGTGCTATGGTTGCATAATTTAACTATATCTCCCTGTCATTTCCTGCATGTGTGACCCTTCATATGTGAACCCTGCCTACATGTGTACTCTATGTAGATTCCTCTCAGCATATGCTGATATATATATACGTGTATATATATATATGTATGTATGTATGTAAATATATATATATATATATATATTTGGGAAATTGTGCTTCATGTTTATACGGAAAATATTTTATCACTACTTTTACTAATATATTGTTTCATTGAATGTCTTTATTTTGAACTGTCATGTCTTCTGACTATACAAAATGAACATATTAGTTAAGACTTGAACTATAATTCTGAGTAGAGATGGATACAGAGGTTACTTTAGATGTTAAAGAACTTTGTATTCAGGGCCCATTGTATAAATTGTGTGAGAACTTCTGAATGCCACATGCCAAATAGTTATAATAATGTCAACCTTATCCAATCAATAAATTTATTTTTTAATTCTTAGAAAATAATGGTTAATAACTAGCAATGTCAACTTATAAAACATATGTTAGTTAAATCATAAATGAATAAACTCTAGTCTAATACTCCTTTTTAATACTCACTTTGACTTCATTTGATCAACAGACCAGTTTCAAAATGTAATACCATAGGCCACAGGCATATCATAGGCCTCTAGTTGCAAAAGCACAATTATTAATTAATTTAAATTCAATAAACATTTGTTTAAGGTCCTGTTGTATACAAGACCTTTTTTTTTTAACAGCAACACAAAAAATTCTACAAGATGGAGGTATTAATTTATGAATATATATATTTTTTAATTTTAGGAAATAAAAGATGTAAGACTTATTTTAACATAAAATTGCCCCCCTCCCCAATTAGAAATACAAAAAAGATTTTTTTTAATTACCTGTCTTCACATTTTATTTGGGTTATTTTAACCACCTAAAAATCTGTCTTCTTTTCAGTTGGATACAACAAAATTTTAAAAAGTTAAGACAAATATCAATAACTGAATAAAACATTTGCCTTCATAGATTTTGACAAACAATGAAATTACATTTTTACATCTCTAACTACTCTATTATACATATCAGAATTATATATTTGCAGAAAGCTAAATGATACATTTAAAAAGAATTTCCTCTATTTCTTGAGAATCTCTTAGGATAGAATTTCAGCAACTAGTCTGTATGTGACATTTCCATTTGGTTTCCTGTAACTTCATTTTATATTATTTTATTGAAAAAAGAGACTATTCAAATATCCTACTTTAAATTTTATGTAAGTATTAATTTAAGGTAGAAAAGTATTCATTCCTTTCATAACTATAACCAAACATTTCTAAACTTTCCAAATAGCAATAGATTTGAAATTAGGAGACCTGCTTTCTAATTCCTGCCCTATCATCAGCTAGTTGCAAACATTTGGGGCAATTTTTTATTTTTTTAATGACAGACTACATAATTTCTAAAGTCATTTTCATCTTTTTTGATTCTATAATTTGTGAGTCAATATCTGACTTCAAATACTAGCTTTCACCCTATGTTCTTGAGTAATTTGTATAACTTCTCTTGACCTCAGTTTTCTGACCTGTAAAATGAAGAAGTTGAACTAGATGATGATCAATTTTAGAATTTAGCAATCTATTTATTAAAAAGAGGAGTAAAAATATTCTTTTTTTCATACTCTTTGGGTCATTAAACCTATATTTCACTATCTAATGAGGAACAAGTTATTTAAAGGTTAGAACTCTGATTCATGCCTTGGGTTTCACCAAAGCTAGGACTGGGAGTAGGATCGGGGGGTTCAATTTAAAAAATACTCAATTTATAATATAAAGCGGTTATAGATCAGTTTATTCTTACCCAAAAAGAAATGCTAAACATAAAAGTTCCCTGATGCACACTGATAAAACAACTTAAAACACTTTAATATACTTATAAGCTGTTGATAGCTAGGGTTTTTTCCTTAAAAAAAAAAAAAAAACTGCCTGTTTATGTCCTTTGGTTATTTTTCAATTGGGAAATAGCTTTTATTTTTATAGATTTGAATCAGTTCTTTATATATTTTGGAAATAACATTAGCTGTGAAACTTATTGCAAAGAGTTTTCCTCTAGTTAGCTATTTCTTTTTAAAATTTTATCTGCATTGGTTTTGCAAAATCTTGTAACTATATAATCAAAATTGTCCATTTTATTTTATGCTTCTCTCTATCCCTTCTTTGTTTGGTTATAAAGTGTTTTTCTGCTTATAGATCTGAAAAGTAAATTTTCATTTGCTCCTCTAATTTGTTTAGGTGGAAATCTTTAATGCCTTAAATTATCCACTTTGAGTTTATCTGGGCATATGATAAACAACATTGCTCTATAACTAGTTTCTGAAAACAAATTTTCAGTTTTCCCAGATTTTTTTTCAAATATGTTTAAACACATATTTATACATACATATCACATATATAGATATTCAAGATTTCATATATGACCCTCTTTCTTTTCTACTTTTATGTTTGTATATGAATATTTAAATACTCTTTTGGAGGGCAATTATGCTATAATTGGAGAATTAAAAAAAAATAAAAAATGGTTAGTCAGGTTTCTGAACCCAATTTGAATCTTTTGCTAATGTCATTTTCTCATTGGTCAAGTCTGTGAACCTTTGTAAGTATATGTAATCATGTACTTATTCTAAACATGACTGAGCCCTCAACTTGCTCCTCCTTTATCCTCCTCTTGTCCTTTATTTGGCCTTTATGGTCTAACTCAATACTTGATCCCTTGCTTCCTCAGCTAACCCTCTTCTACTACTGTCTTGGTTTTTGTTCTTATTTCCACAACCTAATTCAATAAGCAGGATTGAGTCAAATGTTCATCACATTTGGGTCAGATATTTACATATTTACTACATATTTCATATGTTCCCCTTCCTTTAAAAATCATCTTATTTGTTTATTGTTGTTCTGTTCTTTAAGCTATGTACAACTTGTTTTGATCCCATTTCAGGTTTTCTTGAAAAGGATACCAGAGTGGTTTGCAATTTCCTTCTCAAGCTCACTTCATAGATAAAGAAACCAAGGATAACAGGGGCTTAAGGGCTTTGCCTAGAGTCACACAGTTAGAAAGTGTGGGAGGCCAATTTTAAATTCAAGAAGATGAGTCTACCTGACTGCAGGCCTAAGTGCTCTATCCACTTCACCACCTAGCTGATTATGAACTTAACAAACAAAATAATTCTAATATACAAATACAAAATAAATTTATATAAATTCGTGGCCCCTATCTGAAAGAAGGTTATGTCCTACTAAAACTAAGAACTACATTTGGGGAGCTGCTTTTACATATCTGAATTAGCCATTCTATCAGTGACTATATAAAGATAACTCATTTGAGAATCAAAATTTGACTGTCAAACACGATGAAGTATTCTTTAAATTGCTGCATTTTCTTTTAATTACATTTAATCTGCACTTTGGACAGGTCATATAACTAAAATACAGATAATGGATAAGCAGGAAATGTCATTCCAGAATGAAAACTTGTTTCTCTCTGCGTGTTAGCAGTTATACAGTTAACTTTTAAGCACTGATTTTCGGAAATAAGACTAGTTGGGAAAAAATTATAAAGAATGCATGAAAAATTCTTATTTTTTCCTCCATAAAAATGATACATTTTATTTCCAAGATAAGGCTTTTTTTTTAAAGAACATTTATGGGAAAAGAGATTCTACTTTTAGCATTTTTCTCTAATGATATTATGCTAAGCATCACTCAGAACTTCATTTTACAACCAATATCATAATTGTTTCAGTCTGGGATGTTTCTGGATTCTCTTTGTAGATAAAAGTTTTCAATGAATAGGACCAGAGTCAATTATATCCATTATATGGATATTTTCAAAGTGATTCATCAGGATATTGTACAGTTTTTCCATTTTTAGAAATACATTTTAATTTCCAAAAATTTTAACATAACTCAATTAATTCTGTTTAACTTTTTTCCTGCATATCACTCTAGGCATCCAGACTAAGAGTTGAAGCTCATCTGCATCCCATTATATTAAAGATGGCTCCATCATCATAATAATAGGTCTCATTTATGTAGGTCTCATTATGTAATTCCATGCTAAATACTGAAAAAGATATAAAGTTGATTTAAGATATGGAATATGTCTTCATAAAGCTTATATTTTAGTTTGTCTCCCAGCTAAGCTATATTTTTGCTATTTAAAAAGTTGTATGGATTTTTAAAAATCTAGTTGTGAATTTCTAATATAACCTCATACTTTACCACTGAACATGCCCCTCAAGATTATGCTGGAGCCAGCTTATTCTGGTTTGTGAAAGATTACAGTGTAATTTTCATTACCCCCTTTTCTTTAGCAAGCTTTATCATCTATTCTCTAAGATGAAGATTATTCTTGCAACTAATCCAAGTTCACAAGCCTTTACTTTAAGATATCAGAGTAGTTTTATTCTTCCCTAACAAATTCTACTTTCTTTTTTTTTAAATAACTTTTTATTGACAGAACCCATGCCAGGGTAGTGTTTTCACAACATTATCCCTTGCAGTCACTTCTGCTCCGATTTTTCCCCTCCCTCCCTCCACCCCCTCCCCCAGGTGGCAAGCAGTCCTTTACATGTTAAATAAGTTACAGTATATCCTAGATACAATATATGTGTGCAGAACTGAACAGTTCTCTTGTTGCAAATGGAGCATTGGATTCAGAAGGTATAAATAACCCGGGAAGAAAAACAAAAATGCAAACAGTTTATATTCATTTCCCAGTGTTCTTTATTTGGGTGTAGCTGCTTCTGTCCATCCTTGCTCAACTGAAACTGAATTAGCTCTCTTTATCAAGGAGATCTACTTCCATCAGAATACATCCTCATACAGTATCGTTGTTGAGGTATATAATGATCTCCTGGTTCTGGCCATTTCACTTAGCATCAGTTCATGTAAGTCTCGCCAGTCCTCTCTGTATTCATCCTGCTGGTCATTTCTTATAGAACAATAATATTCCATAACATTCATATATTACAATTTACTCAACCGTTCTCCAATTGATGGGCATCCATTCATTTTCCAGCTTCTAGCCACTACAAAGAGGGCTGCTACAAACATTTTGGCACATACAGGTCCCTTTCTCTTCTTTAGTATCACTTTGGGATATAAGCCCAGTAGAAACACTGCTGGATCAAAGGGTAAGCACAGTTTGATAACTTTTTGTGCATAGTTCCAAATTGCTCTCCAGAATGGCTGGATGTGTTCCCAATTCCACCAACAATGTATCAGTGTACCTGTTTTTCCACATCCCCTCCAACATTCCGCATTATATTTCCCTGTCATTCTAGCCAATCTGACAGGTGTGTAGTGGTATCTCAGAGTTGTCTTAATTTGCATTTCTCTGATTAATAATGATTTGGAGCATATTTTCATATGTCTATAAATAGTTTTAATTTCTTCATCTGAGGATTGTCTGTTCATATCCTTTGACCATTTATCAATTGGAGAATGGCTTGATTTCTTATAAATTAGAGTCAATTCTCTATATATTTTGGAAATGAGGCCTTTACCAGAACCTTTGATTGTAAAAATGTTTTCCCAGTTTATTGTTTCCCTTCTGATCTTGTCTGCATTTGTTTTGTTTGTACAAAAACTTTTCAATTTGATATAATCAAAATTTTCTATTTTGTGGTCTATAGTGATCTCTAGTTCTTCTTTGGTCATAAATTCCTCCCTCTTCCACAGGTCTGAGAGGTAAACTATCCTATGCTCTTCAAATTTATTTATAATCTCATTCTTTATGCCTAGGTCATGAACCCATTTTGACCTTATCTTGGTGTACGGTGTTAAGTGTGGGTCAATGCCTAGTTTCTGCCATACTAATTTCCAATTTTCCCAGCAATTTTTGTCAAATAATGTTCTTATCCCCAAAACTGGGATCTTTGGGTTTGTCAAACACTATATTATTAAAGTTATTGGCTGTTTTGTACTTTGAACTTAACCTATTCCATTGATCAACTAGTCTATTTCTTAGCCAATACCAGATGGTTTTAGTAACTGCTACTTTATAATATAATTTTAGATCTGGTACAGTTAGGCCACCTTCACTTGATTTTTTTTCATTAATTCCCTTGAAATTCTTGACCTTTTGTTTTTTCCATAAGAACTTTGTTGCTATTTTTTCTAGGTCATCAAAATAGTTTTTTGGGAGTCTGATTGGCATAACGCTAAATAAATAGATTAATTTAGGTAGTATTGTCATCTTTATTATATTTGTTCACCCAATCCAAGAGCATTTAATATTTTTCCAGTTGGTGAGATCAGACTTAATTTGTGTGGAAAGTGTTTTGTAGTTTTGCTCATAAAGTTTCTGATTTTCCCTTGGCATATAGATTCCTAAATATTTTATAAATCAGTAGTTACTTTAAATAGAATTTCTCTTTGTAACTCTGTTGGATTTTGTTGGTGATGTATAAGAATGCTGATGACTTATGTGGGTTTATTTTGTATCCTGCAACTTTGCTAAAGGTGTGGATTGTTTCTAATAACTCTTTGGTAGAGTCTCTTGGGTTCTCTAAGTATACCATTATATCGTCAGCAAAGAGTGATAATTTGGTTTCCTCATTGCCTATTCTTATTCCTTTAATCTCTTTCTCCACTCTTATTGCCAAAGCTAGCATTTCTAATACAATATTAAATAGTAAAGGTGATAGTGGGCAAACAAATTCTACTTTCAAAGATTATAAAGTCATATACACAAATGAGAATTTGTAAGCTCTTTGGGGACAAAAGTGTCCATTGTAACTTATTGTTCTAAGCATGTATCATAAGCTTATGGAAATATAATACAGGTACTGAATGAAATGGTCTCCAAATGGCAAAATGACTTTTATTTATAAAGCACCAAACTAGAGAAAATTATGAAGGTTCTGATCAAATAGAAATTAGATATTATTGGGAGTCAGATCTTTTCACTTTTAAAGAGAAAAAAGATTTCAGTGAGCAGACATGGTTATAGCCTAAGTCTGTAAAGCCTTTGAGTTTTCAGTCATTTCTCAAAGTATCTGTCTTTCAGAGGAAACTTTGACAATTTTCTTGCATAATCAATTCGGCCTACTATGTATCAATCCATATCCAAAAGAAAATTGTTTATTATTTTCTCATGAAAAGTGAAAATTGAATAATTTTGCCATCTGAGAAAGTCCAGAAAGTGAGAAGCAGTTCATATTTTGCTCATCTTGTCTTGTTAATCGATATACCTTTTGTTGTCTGCTTTCTAGACTATTCATGCTCCACCTCATAGATATAATCTAGCAAAGAAAGTTTGTAATTATCTCAAATTTAAGTCCACTTACTGAGGTTTTGAGGCCATTGGGCAGGAGAGATAGCTAGTCTTTGTAGTTAATGCACAGAACATGCTGAATCTCAGTTAACATTCAAAAGTATTAGCATTGTTGGGAATCATGATAGAGTTCTTGATTTACAAGCTTAGCACATCAAGAGTAGCATATCATTGTTCTCACAGCCCTCTTCCTTGCCTCCTATATAACTTCCTTTTAATAAGCTATCAAAGCAGTTACATACTTTCAAAAGAGTTTTGTGATGAAAAAAGAGTTTGAGTGATGAGAAATAAAATATGGTCCCAGTAATTGACTGTATATATTTCTGCTTTCGCATGATCAACTCCTCTAATTATAGAAAGGCCCAGTGTCAGAAAGTTGAGTAGAGGATGTTAATTGTAATGTTCTCTTTGGTTCGGTTTTCTAGAGGTCTCTGGGAGCAGCCTTCATTTCAGTCAGAGTAATCACCACATGAGTAGCCAGGTGTTAAAGTCCAAATCCTTTGTTATCTCTTTCAAAGTCCTATCTCCTTCACTTGGGGCTCTTCTAGTTTTCTTAGAGGCCTACCTCTCTCCTTAGTTGCGAGAGCTTGAGCTCCTGCCACAGTCCTTTGTCTTCTCTGCCTCTTCCAGCTTCCTCTCTGTGGCTTTCAGTCCCTGCTTATATGTTCCACACTGAGTATACACCCATTATTATATCACCTATCATTTTTTAATTTTATTTTATAATAACTTTATATTGACAGAATCCATGCCAGGGTAATTTTTTTTTTTTACAACATTATCTCTTGCACTCGCTTCTGTTCTGATTTTTCCCCTCCCTCCCTCCACACCCTCCCCTAGATGGCAAGCAGTCCTATATATGTTAGATATGTTGCAGTATATCCTAGATACAATATATGTTTGTAGAACCAAACAGTTCTCTTGTTGCACAGGGAGAATTGGATTCAGAAGGGATAAATAACCCGGGAAGAAAAACAAAAATGCAAATAGTTCACATTCGTTTCCCAGTGTTCTTTCTTGGAGTGTAGCCGCTTCTGTCCATCATTTATCAATTGAAACTCAGGTCTCTTTGTCAAAGAAATCCACTTCTATCAGAATACATCCTCATACAATATCGTTGTCGAAGTGTATGATGATCTCCTGGTTCTGCTCATTTCACTTAGCATCAGTTCATGTAAGTCTCTCCAAGCCTCTATGTATTCATCCTGCTGGTCATTTCTTACAGAACAATAATATTCTATAACATTCATATACCACAATTTACCCAGCCATTTTCCAATTGATGGGCATCCATTCAATTTCCAGTTTCTAGCCACTACAAATAGGGCTGCTACAAACATTTTGGCACATACAGGTCCCTTTCCCTTCTTTAGTATCTCTTTGAGGTATAAGCCAAGTAGAAACACTGCTGGATCAAAAGGTATGCACAGTTTGATAACTTTTTGGGCATAATTCCAGATTGCTCTCCAGAATGGTTGGATTCGTTCATAACTCCACCAACAGTGCATCAGTGTCCCAGTTTTCCCGCATCCCCTCCAACATTCTGCATTATCTTTTCCTGTCATTCTAGCCAATCTGACAGGTGTATAGTGGTATCTCAGAATTGTCTTAATTTTCATTTCTCCGATTAATAATGACTTGGAACATCTTTTTATATGGCTAAAAATAGATTCAATTTCTTCATCTGAGAATTGTCTGTTCATATCCTTTGACCATTTATCAATTGGAGAATGGCTTGATTTCTTATAAATTAGAGTCAGTTCTCTATATATTTTGGAAATGAGGCCTTTATCAGAACCTTTAACCGTGAAAATGTTTTCCCAGGTTATTGCTTCCCTTCTAATCTTGTTTGCATTAGTTTTGTTTGTACAAAGGCTTTTTAATTTGATATAATCAAAATTTTCTATTTTGTGATCAGTAATGGTCTCTAGTTCATCTTTGGTCACAAATTTCTTTCTCCTCCACAAGTCTGAGAGATAAACTATCCTATGTTCCTCTAATTTATTTATAACCTCATTCTTTATGCCTAGGACATGGACCCATTTTGATCTTATCTTGGTATATGGTGTTAAGTGTGGGTCCATCCCTAATTTCTGCCATACTAATTTCCAGTTATTCCAGCAGTTTTTATCAAATAATGAATTCTTATCCCAAAAGTTAGGATCTTTGGGTTTGTCAAACACTAGATTGCTATAGTTGACTATTCTGTCTTGTGAACCTAACCTTTTCCACTGATCCACTAATCTATTTCTTAGCCAATATCAAATGGTTTTGGTGACTGCTGCTTTATAATATAGTTTTAGATCAGGTACAGCTAGGCCACCTTCTTTTGATTTTTTTTTTCATTAATTCCCTTGAGATTCTCGACCTTTTATTGTTCCATATGAATTTTGTTGTTATTTTTTCTAGATCATTAACATATTTTCTTGGAAGTCTGATTGGTATAGCACTAAATAAATAGATTAGTTTAGGGAGTATTGTCATCTTTATTATATTCGCTTGGCCTATCCAAGAGCACTTAATATTTTTCCAATTATTTAAGTCTGACTTTATTTGTGTGGAAACTCTTTTGTAATTTTGCTCATATAATTCCTGACTTTCCTTTGATAGATAGATTCCCAAATATTTTATGCTATCAATAGTTATTTTGAAAGGAATTTCTCTTTGTATCTCTTGCTGTTGGATTTTGTTGGTGATGTATAAAAATGCTAAGGATTTATGGGGATTTATTTTGTATCCTGCTACTTTGCTAAAGTTATGAATTATTTCTAATAGCTTTATAGTAGAATCTCTGGGTTCTCTAGGTATACCATCATATCATTTGCAAAGAGTGATAGTTTGGTTTCCTCATTGCTACTCTAATTCCTTTAATCTCTTTCTCGACTCTTATTGCAGAGGCTAGTGTTTCTAATACAATATTGATAGTGGGCAATCTTGCTTCACTCCAGATCTTACTGAGAAAAGTTCCAGTTTTTCCCCATTGCATATGATGCTTACTGAAGGTTTTATGCTCCTGACTATTTTAAGAAAAAGTCCATTTATTCCTATGCTCTCAAGTGTTTTTATTAGGAATGGATGTTGGATTTTATCAAATGCTTTTTCTGCATCTATTGAGATGATCATATGGTTTTTGTTTGTTTGGTTATTGATATAGTCGATTATGCTAATAGTTTTCCTAATATTGAACCAGCCCTGCATTCCTGGTATAAATCCTACTTGGTCATAGTGTATGATCATACTGGGGATGATTTTCTGTAATCTTTTTGCTAATATTTTATTTAAGATTTTAGCATCAATATTCATTAGGGAGATTGGTCTATAATATTCTTTCTCTGTTTTCAACCTACCTGGTTTAGGTATCAGTACCATGTCTGTGTCATAAAAGGAGTTTGGTTAGGACTCCTTCAATCCCTATGTTTTCAAATAATTTATTTAGCATTGGAGTTAATTGTTCTTTAAATGTTTGATAGAATTCACATGTAAATCCATATGGTCCTGGGGATTTTTTTTTAGGGAGTTGGTTGATAGTTTGTTCTATTTCTTTTTCTGAGATGGGACTGTTTAGGATATTTCCTTCTTCCTCTGTTAGTTTGAGCAAGCTATATTTTTGGAGGTATTCTTCTATTTCATTTAAGTTGTCAAATTTATTGGCATAAAGTTGGGCAAAGTAACTCCTAATTATTGCTCTAATTTCCTCTTCGTTAGTGGCGAGTTCTCCTTTTTCATTTTTAAGACTAACAATTTGATTTTCCTCTTTCCTTTTTTTAATCAGATTTACTAAGGGTTTGTCTATTTTGTTGGTTTTTTCATAGAATCAACTCTTAGTTTTATTAATTAATTCAATAATTTTTTTTAACTTTCAATTTTATTGATCTCTCTTTTTATTTTTAGAATTTCAGGTTTAGTGTTTAACTGGGTTTTTTTTAATGTGTTCCTTTTCTAGCATTTTTAGTTGCAAGCTCAATTCATTGGCCTTCTCTTTCTCTATTTTATGCAAATAAGCCTCTAGAGATATGAAATTTCCCCTTATTACTGCTTTGGCTGCATCCCATACATTTTGATATGATGTTTCATTATTATCGTTTTCTTGGATGAAGTTATTAATTATGTCTATGATTTGCTGTTTCACCCAATCATTCTTTAGTATGAGATTATTTAGTTTCCAATTATTTTTTGGTCTACTTTCCCCTGGCTTTTTGTTGAATGTAATTTTCATTGCATTGTGATCTGAAAAGGATGCATTTACTATTTCTGCCTTACTGCATTTGAGTTTGAGGTTTTTATGTCCTAATATATGGTCAATTTTTGTATAGGCTCCATGAATTGCTGAAAAAAAAGTGTACTACTTTCTGTCTCCATTATATTTTTTCCAGAGATCTATCATATCTTATTTTTCTAGTATTCTATTTATCTCTTTGACTTCTTTCTTATTTATTTTGTGATTTCACCTATCATTTTTTTAAGGAAACTATTTCTTGTTGTAGGATTAAATCAGTGCTAAACTAGATTTAACCATTGTCTCCTCAATTTCACTTAGTACCTTGTTTCAAGTTCTGGTCCATAACAATTATTATTATTATTTTTTTTTTTACTTTGTGACTGATCAAAGTATCACAGAATCAAGGAATTGCATTGACAAGCAGGATCTTAAGTCCTGTTTCAATATCCTACCCAAATTTCAAAATCTATCTATAATATCTGTAATACGTGATCATCTAGAATTCATTCAAACACTTTCAGTGAAGCAGAGATCTTGTCTCCCAAGAGAGTCCATTGTACTTTTGAATGATACTAATTGTTGTGCCATTGTCAATTTATTATTCTGGCATATGCTTCCCTTTAAATTTCTGCCCTTGTCTCTAGTCATATTTTGGGGGCTTTAGTGGAATTAATCTAACCATTTTCCACGATCCCACTGCAGCAGTCTGCCAAATCATTTACTCAAAACCGAAAGAAAGGAGCAGAACATATCAACCCATCAAACAGCAATGCTTATGACTTGTCATTTGAACAAAATTCCCTACAAACCATGCCCAATTAAAAAAAAAAAACTACCAATGTGGTTTCAGTAGCTATAAGTAACAAATGCCTGATTGACTAGATCTAGAAGAAGACCTATTGGGATCACAGGTTTATGGGCTAGTGGTGGAGACTGGGAAGTGGTGGAGACTGGGAAGAATAAAGAAAAGATTAAACAACACCTTTAAGTCCAGATCATGGGGAAAGCAAAATATTTCCTTTTTGCCACCAATTAGTACTATATCCATCATTACCAAGGAATCCATATAGAGTGGGAGTAGAGATTTAATGCATGATGCTATAGAAATATTTTCTGATGTGTATATAAATTTGGATGCTCAATGAATCTGCTCCCATTCTCTGAAGAGACTCTATCATAATCTTTGGGACTGTTCTCTGAATGAATTCTTTGCTGATCTAATTTCATGTGTAAGGTTGGTCTTCAGGGTCTTTTGTTGTTTAGACAAAAAATTATTTATAACTTAGCTCACTGTCACACTGAACATAACTACCATACATCTTGCTTATTTAGGGGTGTCTTTAGGATACAAGCCCAGTAGAAACACTGCTGGATCAAAGGATATACACAGTTTGATAGCCTTTTGGACAGAGTTCCAAATTTCTCTCCAGAATGATTGGTTCAGTTCCCAACTCCACCAACAATGTATTAATGTGCCAGTTTTCCCACATCCTTTCCAACATAAGTTATTATCTTTTCCTGTCATCTTAGCCAATATCAGAGGTGTGTAGTAGTACCTCAGAGTTGTCATAATTTGTATTTCTCTGATCAATAGTGATTTAGAGCACCTTTTCATATGACTAGAAATGGTTTTAATTTCATTATCTGAAAATTGCCTATTCATATCCTTTAATTATTTATCAATTGGATAATGTCTTGAATTCTTATAAATTTGAGTCAATTCTATATATATTTTAGAAATGAGGCTTTTATCAGAATCAATGAATGTAAATTTTTTCCCCACTTTATTGCTTCTCTTCTAATCTTGTCTGCATTAGTTTTGTTTGTACAAAAACTTTTATACTTTATAATTATAATTTTTCTTTTTGCATTCAATAATGTACTTGAGTTCTTCTTTGGCTACAAATTTGTTCCTTCTTCACAGATCTGAGAAATAAACTATCTTTTGTTCTTCCAATTTGCTTATAATGTCTTAATCATGAATCCATTTTGATCTTATCTTGGTATAAGGTATAAGGTATAGGTATAAGGCATTGCCTCAATGCCTAATTTCTGCTATATTACTTTTCAATTTTCTCAACAGTTTTTGTCAAATTATGAGTTCTTATCTCAAAAACTGGGGTCTTTCAGTTAGTCAAACACTAGATTGCTATAGTTATTGACTATTTTGTTCTGTGAACCTAACCTATTTCACTGAGTACTCTATTTCCTAGCCAGTATCAAAGAGTTTTGTTGACTACTGTTTTATAATATAGTCTTATTTCTGGCACAGCTAGGCCAAACTCATTTACATTTTTTTTCATTAATTCCCTTGAAATTCTTGACATTTTGTACTTCCAGATGAATTTTATTATTTTTTTCTAGTTTTGTGAAGTAAGTTCTTCAGAGTTTGATTGGTATGGCACTAAATAAATAGATTAATTTAGGTAGTATTATTATTTTTATTATATTAACTCAGCCTACCCATGAACACTTGATATTTTCCCAAAAGATTAGATATGACTTTATTTATGTGGAATATATTTTTAATGGTGTTCATATAGTTCCTGACGTTGCCTTGACAAGTAGACTCCCAAATATTTTATATTATCTACAGTTATTTTATATGGAATTTCTCTTTGCATCTCTTATTGCTGGACTTTGTTGGTAATATATAAAATGCTGATGACTTCTGTGGATATATTTTGTATCCTGCAAATTTGCTAAAGTTGTGAATTGTTTCTAATATTGTTTTAGTTGATTATCTAGGATTGTCTAAATATACCATCATATCATCTGCAAAAAGTGATAATTTGCTTTCCTCTTTTTATACTCTGATTTCTTTAATCTCTTTTTCTTCTCTAATTGCCAAAGCTAGCATTCCTAATACAATATTGAATAGTAATGATGATAGTGGGCAGTCTTGTTTCACCCCAATCTTAATGGGAATGGTTCTAGTTTATCCCCATTACATCTGATGCTTACTGGTGGCTTTAAAAAGATGGTATTGATCACTTTAAGGAAAAGTCCATTTATTCCTATATTCTCTAGTGTTTTTAATAGGAAGCTAATAGTTTTCCTAATATTGAACCAGCCTTGCATTCTTGGTATAAATCCCTACTTGGGACAACTTGGTATAATCTCTTTGCTAATATTTTATTTAAGATTTTTGCATCAATATTTATTTGGGAAATTGGTCTACAATTTTCTTTCTCTATTTTGACCCTACCTGGTTTAGGTATCAGTATCATCTGATTTTAATCTTATTACTTCAAATGCCAACTGAATTTCCATTCCTAAGAAATAATCTATCTTATGCAAATTTCTATAAAATACTTCCCCTTGTCCTAAATGATAAATTGAAAAGCACACAGAAATTGTGCCATGAAATGGGTTAGAAAGCTCCAGGCATTAAAACTTTACCAGTAGAATTTTTAGTGATTAGACCCAGCATGGCATTTTCTGGTATGAAAATACAGGTGATACATGTGTATTAGATAAAGATTAGACTAGGAAGCCAGTTGACTTTTTCTAACCTTTACATACTCTGGTTCAGATCAGAGGAGAAAACTGAAGAAGGACTTCAGAGTCACCATTCTGCAACCCCAAAGCCATAAGTGATTATAATAACAATCTGCTATTAATAATAATAATAATAATAATAGCAGGTAAAAAAGAAAGAACCCATGGAAATTTACTATGGAAATAGAATAGACCAAGTTTCATCTTCATAGGAGGATATTGAAGTAAATAACATCTCTCCTACTTCAAAAAATAATGTTGAATTCTCATGTATCTCAAAAGAATGCATAAAACTAAAAAAAACACCACAAAACCCTTTATAAATCCCATGAGAGAGTTGAGGAAAAAGTTTTTTTTTAAAAGAATAATTCAAGGAAAATAAGAAGATCATAAAAAAATCTGAGCCAACTAGCAAAGAAGATCTAGAATCTTAAGGAAGAAAATGCCCCTTCAACACTAGAATTAGGTAAGAGAAAACCGGAAAAGTTAAAAGAGAAAGAAATAATAAAAAAAAAAAAAAGATAAAGAATGAAAAAAGAGAAGAGAGTATGAGACACATCATAAGACAAACAATTGATATGAAGAACACATGAAGAAGAGAAAACAAGAATACTCAAATTATGTGAAAATAATCTTTATACAATAATACAAGAAATATTTAAAGAAAAATTGTTCTGACATGTTAAAACATGAGGGGAAAGTATCGTATAGGAACATCATAGCCAAATTCTGAAACTCTCATGTTAAGTAGAAAGTATTATAAGTAACAAGGAAATGAAAAAGAAAAACTATGAAGCTACAATTGGAACCACACAAGACATAGCAGTGACTACATTAGAAGACTAGAGGTCTTGAAACACTATATATCAAAGAGCAAAAGAATTGTGATTCTGGTCAAAACATTATACCCAGCAAATTCAAGTATAATCCTGAACAACAACAACAAAATGACTATTCGATGAATTGCCAATCTTTCAGGATTTTGTTGCAAAAAGGTTTGAACTTAGAAAATTTGGCATACAGGATTCAAAAGAAATGTAAACATCAAAGACTAATTATAAGGTTCAATAAGGACAAATGGTCTATGTTTTATATATGGAGATGGCAACCATATCCATTATTGACTTCAGTAATTGGATAAATTCAAAAGAAAAATTGGGATAAAGCTGGATACGATATGATTCTAAAAGGCAAAACCATATAAGACATACAAAAGAATTAGATGGGGGAAGAAGGCTAGTAATTCTTGAACTCTATCCTCATTTGGAATAAGTAAAAAAGAGAAATACACACATATTCAGAAGGTAATAAAAGTCTTCTACATTCAGAAAAAAATAATAGGATAGGGAGAGGGGAAAAGATAAGGGAGGAATTTATAGAAGAAACTTTATTCACATAGATCAGGGTTAAAGAGAGAATAAAAGAGAATAATAGTATTCTAAATTTATACAGACATAAGAAGAGGAGAGAATAAAATAAGAGAGGGGTTTGGAAAGATATATGGATTTACAGGAATGAGATAAGGGTCAGGGGGAAAGAGTAAAGGAGGAATTCTTACAGAGGGTTAGGTTAAATAATAGGAGGACAAGGTAGGGGCTAGAAGTAAAGCAGAGGAGTCATTAAGGTTAGGAAATAAGATGTACATAAGCATGATATATCAAGAGTAGAATTTATTACCTAAAAATATTAGGGGTAGTAATCATGATTTGAGATATATCTATTTAATCAAATATATTTTGTCAAAATAGATAAAATATATTTAATCAAAAGAGAAGATAGAGAAGCTACATTACATGTTAACCATATTAATATTGTTTTAGACTATTTAAAATAATCAGACAGTATAAGGTTAGAGTACTATTGTGATTTAGGAAATGATAAGTTGGTGGATTTAGAAAAATATGGAAAAATTGAATTTATAAAGGAAGATGTTATCCACTTTTAGAGAAAGAGAAGACTAGAAGCATAGTATGGTCTTACATAGATGCACTTGAAAGTATATGTGTACATATGTGTTTGATTATAGCTATGTACATTTATGTGTATATATGAATATATCCATACTTTAATTATAGACTTCTGGGAGAGCTGGGGAAGAAAGGGGAAAAATAACAAAGTAAAAAATACATAGCTTAAAGGAAACATATAAGGAAGCAAAGAAAAGATGGACAACTCTGAAGACAATGTATAATATTCATTATATAGGCTTTCTTGAAATGTGAATATATTGCTATGTATTTTGAATGAACCGTTAACTTCTGCTGTCCACATGGCAATTTTTTTTCCTTTTTGAATTTTGAAATTCTTTTGAAATTAATTAATTAAAATAAATTTAAAATATAGAATCATTGTTATTAAGTCTTATTATACCAGTTATATTGTAGTTTAACAGCCCCCACTATGGGTTTTTGACATAATCACTGTCAGTTTTTTTTTATCAGCAACACAGCCTTCTTTGCTAACTTCAGATTTAGTTCCTGATTCTTTTTAACAACTAGTACTCAGACTCATTATAATGACTAATAATTATTTGGAAAAATTAGAAGCTGACACCATAAAGCTACCAATGTAGTATTCAAGTGAATAATTGATCATTGCTGAATTCTGGGGGAATCAATGGAGATCTAATAGACAACTTTGAAAATTATGTATAAAACACTTTGCTCTGCTAAATATTTCTTTTTTTAAATAATCATCATATTAAAATCAATTTACACATACATCGTCTATGTATACCTCTTCTAAGTTATCTAATAAAAGATAGAACTCTCAAGTTACAAGTATCATCTTCCCATAGAGGGATGTAAACAGCTTAACCTTCAAATAATATGATTTTTTTCTTTCCTGTTTACCTTTTTGTGCTTCTCTTGAGTCCTGTATTTGAAAATCAAGTTTTCTGTTTAGTCTGGTCTTTTCATTAGAAATGATTGAAAGTTTCCTACTTTATTGAAGATCCATTCTCTTGAATGATTGCTCAGTCTCTCAAAGTAGTTAACTCTTGGTTATGATCCAAGGTCCTTTGCTCCCTGGTATAAGGTATTTCAGGCCCTCTTGTCCTTTACTGTAGAAGGTGTAGAAGGTAGAAGGTACTGAAGAAATCTTAGGTAATTCTGACTGTGGCTCCTTGATACTTGTTTCTTTCTAGAAGCTTGAAGTATTTTTCCTTGATCTTATAGTTCCCAAGTTTGCCAACAGTATTTCTTGCAGTTTTTCTTGTGGGATGTCTTCCAGGAGGTGATTGATGAATTCTTTCAATGATTATTATGCCCTCTGGATATAATATTGCATGGCAGTTTGATGAATTCTTGAAGAATGCTGCCAAGGCCTTTTTTTTTTTTCTTTTTTTTTTTTTTTTTTTTTGGTGTTGGCTTTTGGGTAGTGCAATAATAATATTTAAATTGTCTTTCCTGGATCTATTTTGTTTTTCCAAAGAGGAATTTTATATTTTCTTCTATTTTTTTTTCATCCTTTTAAACTTATTTTTACTGATTCTTCATGTCTCATAGAGTCGTTAGCTTCCATTTGCCCAGTTCTAGTTTTTAATGTGTGATTTTCTTTTTGGCTTTTGTACCTTCTTTTCCATTTGATTAATTTAACTTTTTTTTGGTGGAGATTTATTTCATTTAATTTTATTCATTTATTTATTTTTGTGGTTGGCCAATTGCAATTTTAAAGGAATTGTTTTATTCAATTTTTGTCCTTTCTTTTCCAAGCTGGTCACTCTCTCTCTCGTATATTTTTAATTCCTTTTCCCAATTTTTCTTCCATTTCTCCTAATTGACTTTTAAATCTTTTATGAGCTCTTCTAAGAAGACTCTTTGGGCTTGGGGTCAATTCATGTCCCTTTTGAGGTTTTGCATGTAGGCATTTTGTCCTCTTCTGTGTTGGTGTCTTGTTCTTCCCTGTCAATATAACTTCCTGTGGATCAAAGTTTTTTTTTTTCCCTCTTGCTTGCTGTTGTTTGTTTTCTTCCTTCCCTCCCTACTTTCGTTTTTCCTCCCTCCCTCCCTTCCTCTCTACCTCCCTTATTCTCTCCCTCCCTTCCTTCCTTGTAGAGGGCTGAAACTATTGAGTTGATGCACTGAGGTCAGGACTGCCGAGCACTTGGGGCTAACTACTGATTGGACAATACTCTATGGGCATAAGCTTGGAAAATTGTCCTTCCCACTATTCTGTGCTGGCTCAATGACTGGTGTATACAGGGGATTGTAGGAGGGACTAGGGGGTGGAGTAAGACTGGCCAGAGTCACTCTTTGGTGGTGGAAGAGGGAGAAGGCAGATGCGGAGATTCTGCTTCCATCCTGTTCAATTCTGCATCTAAAGACCAAGAATAAAGACTAAGGACTTTTGCTTATCCTGACTCTGGCTGATTCTGGGATGTCTGGGGTGCTAGTGCAGTCATTACACTTCCTTCCTTCCTTCCTTTCTTCCTTCCTTGCTTCCTTCCTTCCTTCCTTCCTTCCTTCCTTCCTTCCTTCCTTCTTATGTTCCTACCCTCCTAGCTTCCTTCCTTTCTCCTGTCCTTCCTTCCTCCCTTCCATCTTCCCTTGTTTCCTTCCTTCCCTCCTTCCCTCCCTGTGTTTTCCTTCCTTCCTTTCTCCCTCCCTCCTTACCTCCCTTCTTTCTGCTTGTTTCTTTGTTTCTTTCTTCCCTATTTCATTACTTTTAAAATTGAGCTGTGTTCCTGAGTCACATGGGGTTCTCTCCCAAGCTTTTCAAGCACCTTTGAGCACAGGGGCTCCTTGAGTTTGAGAGGCAGAGAGAGAGAGAGAGAGAGAGCACGCACACCAGACAGCCAATCAAGGTGCACGTTGCCAAAAAACCTCAAAAGATTTTGGTATCTTACTGGATACCTGGGCAAAGTAGGGAAATATATTATCTGTATGTTTAATTTTATATTCTATAAACTCCAAATGTATTTATTTAATTGTGTCTTCTCTGAAACAGTTAACCAGCTCTTGGTCTACAATGGAGATTAATAATAATGGCACCAAACTTCAATATTAAAAACATTAATAAAACATTAAAACTACTAAAACAAAATGTACATGTTCATTTTAACATACAATACCATTATTTAGTAAAAGGGGCAAAAAGTTGCTTTATTTAGTGTTTTTATAGCCCAAATAGGAAAATGTCTTTGATATAATATTTACCCCTCAATAATACTGTAACTAGTGCTAGATACCCATTGAGCTTAGAGGTTTGTGATCTTAGGCTGAACATAAATATTTGATGTGGGGTGCCTTGGGAGGGTTACTTCTTTTGATGTATCTTCACTAAAATGGGATTTCTCATGAGAATTGTTTGTTTGTTGAACCCTAAATGATGTTGAAAAAAAGTCTAAAATCATTAAATGCTGAAAAAGCATGAGGTGCCAATACCTCCCCAAAAAACACTCCACAAAAGTATTCTACTTGCTTTGATATTATTAAGCTTATCAATTATAATTAATGTTCTAACTACATTATGACTTAATTAGTTTTGTGGAATGATTGTTTGACAAAACTGCAAAGATGCAGCAAAAGGGTTAAGGGGGCGATGTTCCATGTGCAATAAAGGCAACAATGAAAAATGTTTTTTTTTTTTTTCCCCCAGAACTATAAGTATTTTCCCAATCAGAACAAAATTCTATTATAATGCCTTGGGTGTTTTACTGAACTGGCTTAGCCATATGATAATTAAATTTGATAACATTTTTGCTTCTAATAGCTACTGCTTATTGCTTTCCAAAACAATTAGCATTGTTGGTGAAACTTTCTTATACTTGGTTAGAAGCCAGGAATTAATTTTTTTTCTATAAAGTTTCATTAAAAAGAATAAAAATTTTATAAAAATTCTAATTTAATTTTAAAAATCTACAATTATATTTTAGATATAATGTGCAATCATTAACATTTTAAACCAGTAGGTATTTTTTAGCAAGCATAACTATTGCCTTCAACTTCATAAATAGAGAGTAAATGTTTGCAAATTCAAAGATTTAAATTGCATGTAGGTCAGTGTATGCAAATATTCTTAACTAAATCAATCATATAGAACAATGAGACAGGTAGGAGAAAAGAGAATAAAAGAGCACACTGTGAATTTAAATCCCTTTTGTTGGCTGTAGGAGCTCAGTACATTCCTTTCCTCTATAAAAAGAACTTTTTGATAGTGCCAACCTAGTAGTTATTACAAATTTAAAGGAATTTGCTGCTGAAATCTAAATCATGATAAAGCACAGGTGTAACATGAAGTGACTAAATTGTGGCAGTCTCAAGGTATTGAAACTGCAAAAACAGGCAACAGAGGCATAAAGGTTCATTTAGGAGGGAGAACTGCACAGAATTACAATTTATATTTATGATTTATCATTGTGATTTATAGAATCTCACAGTTGGAAGAGTTCTCAGAGGCTATCTAGTCTGACTGGTACCCAAACTGGAATCTTCTTCCCTCCTTTCCGCCTTTCCTTCTTTCTTTCCTTCTTCCCTTCCTCCTTTCCTTGCTTTCTCCTTCCCTCCCCCCTCCCTCCTTCCCTTCCTGCCTCCTTTCCCCTTCCTTTCTCCATCCTTTCCTCCCTCTTTCCTTCTTTTCCTTTCCTCCCTCTTTCCTTCTCTTCCTTTCTTCCCTCCTTCCTTCCTTCCTTCCTTCCTTCCTTCCGTCCTTCCTTCCTTCCTTCCTTCCTTCCTTCTTTCCTTCCTTCCTTCCTTCCTTTCTTTCTTCCAATGTAAAGTATGAGGGGGATCCTGGAACTGTGTCCCCTTTGATCTGTAAAAGAATGATGATTTGGGTCTCAAACTCTCCCCTGGGAAAAGCATACCTTTCCCAGACAACACCCAGTTAAGTGATCTTATTCAGTTAGAGATCTCGGCCTGATAGTCCTATTAAGTAGCTCAAATTCCCAAAATAAGTAATCTATCTCTTTTCAATTGTAGATCTAAGCATTGTCAACAACTGAGTGAATCTCTTTCGATTTTGAATGGAAGCCCAAGCCTCAGATGGCTAATAAAAGACAACTACATACCCTAAATCTTTACAGAAGTCCTAAACAGGATTATGCTTGCCAAGGAAGCTCTCTTTTTGGCAAGCTGCCCTGCCAGAATTTTTGCCTACTGGTGAAGATATTCTCTTGTCAGTGTTAACCTTTGTTATCTTCTTAACAGGACCTTTTTTTTTTTTTTTTTTTTTTTTACCTACTAAGAAGTCTGTCTTCCTATCAAGCTGGCTTCTCAGTGTCAATAAATCCCTTTTTGCCACACAGAGTTTGGGTTTTCTAATTCTTTTTGCATACAACCTGCACCTCCAACCAGAGGGGACTTCCCACCCCAATTCTCACACATCTTCACTACCACTAACCTCATCATTTGCACCTCATCACTTTCTTTCTTCCTTTTTTTCTTTTCCTTCTTTTTTCTTTTCTTTCCTTTTTTCTTTTCCTTCTTTCTTTTCTTCCTTCCTTCCTTTTTTCCTTCCTTCCTTCCTTCCTTCTTCCTTCCTTCCTTCCTTCCTTCCTTCCTTCCTTCTTTTCTTTCTTTCTTTCTTTTTCTTCCTTCCTTTCTTTCTTTCATATAATGGGCTGAGGCTTGAGTTGATGCACTGAGGTCCCAAGCTCGTGAGGCTAAATAGTAATTGGACCATACTCTATTAATATATAAGCTTGGAGAAAGAATGGCCCCTGCCCACTCTTTGTGCAAGTCCTGGTGTGTTGTATAGGAAATGATGTTTTTGGTGGGTAGAGGCAAGGGAGTGGGAAGGGAAGTGGAAGGAGAGACTGCTGGCTGGCATCTTGATACAGCTGCTTGCATTGCCATTGCAACGGCCCTTCAGCTCAGATCTCCCACTACTAGCTGGCTACCTGTAGCAGCTGCCCATATTGTTATTGCAATACTTCTTGCCCATATTGCTATCACAATCTCCCCTCACCTCTACTGAGAATAAAGATTGAAGATTTTTCCCTTAACCTGAATTCCTGACTCTGGCTGATTTTAAATACACGGTCATCACACTTTCTTTCTTTCTTTCTTTCTTTCTTTCTCTTTTCTTCCTTTTTTCCTTCCTTCCTCCCTTCTCCAATATGGGGTTCCCCTTTAAAAACTCATATTTCAAACAATTTATTACACTTCTGAATGGCTCTCAAAACTGATTTTTTTTTTAAAATTAATTTATTATATTTATTTATTTATTTGTTTTTTAAATTTATTTTTGTGGTTGGACTAGAATTTGCAATCTTTGCAAGTTTCACCATTATGCTACAAATGGTCTTTTATTTTTTTAACTTTGATACAAAAATCATACCAACAACAGCAATAACAAAATTCTAGTCCTTCCACATGACAACCTTTCAAATACTTGAAAGATTTTACACACACACATATTTTTAATGTGTGTATTAATAGCTCTGTTGACATCTTGGTTCCTTATTTTCTGATTCTGAAAAATAGAGTTAGTTCCTATTAAGGTAGTTTTTGCTGAATTCTTCCTATTAGATTTTTTGTTAGTTTTTGTTTTGTTTACTTTTTAAAGTGGGGGTGTAGTAAATGTTAAGAAATTCTTAGTAGAACCTATAAAGAGAATGTAGTGTTCTCACTTATCTCTCTTAACTGTGTTTACTGTTGCTATTGCCTGGTCTGAAATAATAATCACTATTTCTATGGTTCTTTGTTTATGCTTTTTCTTTTTCAGAACTTGCTGATGCATAATAAATTCTACTCAGACCTTTTGTTTCAACTTTACAAATCTATGTTTTAAGTGTTTCTTATAAATAATAGATGATTTACTTTTCTATTCCAATACATTCTGTGACCCTCCTTGTTTGCTGCTCTTCCCTCTTTGTGGAAGGAAAGGGGAAAAGGTAAATAAAAATGACCATTGCACTGTCGCTAGATATTGGTTGGAAAAGCCTCTTAATAATTTTTACCCATGCAAAGCTAAGTCCAGACTTAGATAATTAAATGAGTTCTCCCTCTCCTTTTTTTTTCTTCTTCTCCTCCCCCTCTCTTTTCCTCTCTCTCCTCCTCTTCTTCTCCCTCTTTTTACCTTTCTCTCTCTCTCCATTTCTGCTCCTCATCCTCAGGAAGTACTAAATAACAGGATAGCTAAGTCATAAATACAGACATTTTCATCTCTTATTTACATAATTCTCAATTATAATACAAAATGGTCTGGTCACTTTACAATTCTACCAACAGCATGCCTATCTTTGTAGGGTCTTCCTATGGCCTCATACCCCCAGCAATGACTTTTCTTATCTTCTTTTGTTGTTAATTTAAATGGTATGAATTGCTTTAATTGGTGTTTTATTCACTATTAATGAATCATAACATGTTTTATGTAGATAGTTATTAGTCATAATTGTTCTTTTTAAATCTCTCATCTACTTTAACTATTGATGTCTTAGAAAGTTGGTTTCAAGGTATTATGAACTCAATGATTCTTAATTTGTTTTTCCTCACCCTGTTTTCTAGATTAGCTGTGCTAATTTGTTCTTCCAAATTTTCTCAAATATGTATTGCTATGATATTAAATTTTAGATTTTTCTCCTCTATTCTATTTTTCAAAGTGTCCCCTACTTGACTATGGTGTTTCCCCCCCCAGTTTCTATTCCAAGCTAATCTTGTGATCCTTACCTCATGATCTCTAATTTAACTCTTTATCTCTTCAATTATCTCTTCCTTCATTTTAAAAAGTAGTCCATCCATTTACTGCCAGACTCCTGGGAACCAATTCATTATCCTTTTTTTTCCCCCTTGCTATTCTACTTTTAATTATAGCTAAGTTATTCACTTCTTTTAAAGTTTTCTCTAGGGCTTTTCTTAATCTAGAATGTTTCTTCATTGCACATAATTAAGGAGTTCTTTGTTGCTCATTTTAAATCTCCCC
Organism: Antechinus flavipes; assembly: GCF_016432865.1. Lineage (NCBI taxonomy): Eukaryota > Metazoa > Chordata > Mammalia > Dasyuromorphia > Dasyuridae > Antechinus > Antechinus flavipes. Next base: position 394,054,519 of record NC_067398.1, read on the forward strand.
ATTAAGAATGTCTGATGAATTTTAACCTGTATTGCAACTTGTTGTTTTTCCTGAATTTCTCTTGAATCTGTAATTATTGGTCTTACTGCTGCACCAATCGCTAAGTACAGGGGCCAAGAATGACAGTAAAGTGTGGCTAGTGCCCAATTTGAGATATTTAATCTTTGCCCAGAATGGAGCAACTAGGAAACCTGTCTTTTAATAGTTCATGTGCTCTTCTCTGATGAACTGGCGCCAAGTTGAATAATCATAGCCATGGTTCTTTTCCTTTGACTTTGATTATAATTGCTCTTTTGAACCAAGAAATAAAGATCATTCATATTACCTTTTGGTTTTAGCTTTGAATGCATTTGTTGTAAGTGAGGAGTTAGATGATAACTTTTCCTTATCTTCCATATCTAGTCTGATGACAGAATGTATTTGTTATTGTATTGTATTGTATTGTATATATTACTCTCTGTTTTCCTTTCTATTCCTCTGCCTTTCCATTCCTAAAATTCAAAACTGTATTATCCATATGGATTATTTCAATATCTTCCCAGTCAATGTCCCTATCCCAAGTACTTTTTCTCTTTTATATCTTATATACCTATGCAAGTTTAAGTTCTGAATACATTATACCAAGTATGCTGTTCTGCTCTTCAAAAACTTGTAATGTTTCCCTGATATCTCACAAACAAAATTTGATATCCAAGACCCTTTAAAACTGAATCGTTTCAGTCCTCATTCTTCTTTATCTTCTATATGTGATCTTGCTTATCCCTATCTCCCTCTGCATAGTCTTTCTGAATTTTCATGATGCTGTTCTCTTTTAGTTTTCTTCCTATCTCTGTTTAATCTTTCAGTCTCCTTTGCTGCTGTTCATCTAAGTGAAATAGCACATATACAGGGAGAATTGGAAGATGAGTGACAAAGTAGGGATGATAAAGTCATCTATTAGAAACAAATATAGAGGTATTTGCCTTGATAAGGACCACCTCACTGTGTGAGACAGTGTTCAAGGGAGAGATAGTAGCAGAAGATACCTGGATGCCATGAAATGAGAAAAAAGAGAAAAGATAGAGTTCTCTTCCAATGTTCTCAATTTTTTCATTGAAATGTCAGGCAAGATTTTTGGCTGAAAAGATGTAGAGAAAGTAGTTCAGGTAAATTTAAGGAAGGATGAAAAGATTAGGAAGAGCCATTGTGATGGTATGTGATTATTAGGGAATTATAAAATGACCGCCTATAGCTGTGAGAACCCAGGTAAGACTATATACTTGTAAATTTTGCAAATTTGTAAAGACTATAGCCAGTATACTTTCATGATTTTCTCCACTTTTGTTTAGTAGCTCTTGTGTTTGAGAGAAGGCAGGGAATGATGGGAGTGATTCAACCGAAAGACTTATCAGGGCAAAAAAAGCAATTTGATAAACACATAAAAAACTCCCTCAAAAGAAAAAAAGAATTTAAATTGGGGCACATATAGAAGATGCAGTGGATAGAGTTCTGGGCCTCTAGTCAGGAAGACTCATTTTCCTGAGTGCAAACCTGGTATTAGATACTAGCTGTGTGACCTTGAGTAAGCCACTTACTTTGTCTCAGTTTTCTTATCTGTAAAATGAGCTGGAGAAGGAAATAGCACACTACTCTACTATTGCTAAGAAATCCCCAAACAGGGTCACAAAGAATTGGATGTGACTGAAAAACAACTGAACAACAAGAAGAAAGTTCAAATGGTTCAGTCAGAAGTCAAGTTGGGAAAGGGAAGAGAATGTAACTAGTCTAGGGATGATGGTTTGGGAAAGAACTGAGGGAAAGAACTGTATAAACACAAACTGAGTTGTATGTGTTTACAGTGGTGTTATTGGTTAAATTATTCTATTTCTGTTCACTCACTCACATAAAATTCATATGTCTACCTAAATTGTCCTAAAATTGTCAGCTCATAATTCCTTACCACAAACAATTTCCATTACTTTCACATGTTTTCCCTTCTCATCTCTGTGCATCGGTTTCCCTGACTTCAAATCCCAACCAAAATGCCAATTACAGGAAATCTTCGCCAACCCCTCACAATTATAGTGCTTTCCTCCTGTTAAACATTTCCTATTTGTTCTGTAAATAACTTGTATATTTGTGTATATTGGTTTGCATAATTGTCTTCTCAGATTGTCAGCTCTTTGAGAATAGAGACTGTCTTTTGTCTTTTTGTATTCTCAGTGCTTAGCACAGTTTCTGGCACATTGGCTGTTGTCATTCATTATTTCATTCATGTCCCATTTGAGGTTTTCATATTAAAAATACAGGGATGGCTTCCTGTTTCTTCCCTAGCTTATTTTACAGATAAGGGAACTGAGGCAAACAAGGTTAAATGACAGTAAGCTGTAGCACATAGTAGGCATTTAATAAGTATTTATTGATTGATAGATGATAATTTGTTTAACTATTTCCCAATTGATAGGTATACTTTATAGTATTTTACAATTATAAAATAGAATATAAATATAAAATAGAGCTACTAAAAATATATTTCTATGTAAAGGTCTTTCATTGCATTTTTAAATCTCTTTGTATTTGTTTCTTATTTCTTTGGCATTGAGGCCTAATGCTGGTAATGATGATGCAAAGGATATTCACTGTTCATTACTTTTTGAGAATGGTTTCAAATTGCTTTAGAGAGTGACTGCTCTAATTTATAGGTTTACTAAGAGTAACAATTTGGATTTCCCAATTCTCTCTGTGCAACAAGAGAACTGTTCGGTTCTGCATATATATATATATATTGTATCTAGGATATACTGCAACATATTTAACATAGATAGGACTGCTTGTCATCTAGAGGAGGGGTAGAGGAAGGAAGGGGAAAAATCAGAACAGAAGTGAGTGCAAGGGGTAATGTTGTAAAAAATTACCCTGGCATGGATTCTATCAATAAAAAGTTACTATAAAAATTAAAAAAAAAAGAAAAGAAAACAATTTGGATTTCTTCTCAAGTTTCCCATTTTTTTCAATGAAGAAAACTAAATGCCACAGTCTTGAAGCTATGAGATAACTTGCTGGATTTAATATTGTCCATTAGAGAATTAACTAAGTCTACAGGTTCCTTGTCCAGTGTTCCTTCTTTGAAAGTATTTTGCCAAGTGTCTCTTCCTTTCAATAATTCTAGTTAGCATTTATATAACAAAAGCACTTTATATATTGTCTCAATTCTTCCTTAGGACATCCCCAAGAAGTAGGTATTATTATTATCCACATTTTGCAGATAAGGAAATTGAGGCAGGAAGAAGTTGAATGACTTAACTAAGCTAACACAGTTAGGAAGTAAATGAGACAAGATTCAGATACAAAGTATCTTCTGACTCCAGATTCTTCATCCTAATAACCTAAGTGAAAGTAATGTTTTACTTACCAAGGATCTCCTGTTACTCAACCTGAATTTCTGGACAGAATGATGTTGGCTCACAGTAGCAATTGGTCCTGATTTTTTTTCAACATGCAGATGATTATAGCCTCAGAGGCTAACAATTTAACCACTTCTCTCCCATTGGATTTTGGTTAGATTCTGCTAGAATCTGCAAGCAAATTTACTATCATCAGTATTTGCCATAATGTTTTAGAAATCAAAAGTGATATTTAGTTTTATACATAGTCTTAAAGATGAATTTTCTCAAAAAACCCATTTGTTCTCAAAAAAAGAGCATTTTCACAGTTGATCCTGAGAATAATATAGCATTTATCCTCTTTGTCTTCACATGTAGAAAAGTTTAATTTGATCTCTTAATATGGAAGAATTGAAAATTTATATTTGGTGAAGAAAATAACAAAAGCCATATAGAACCAGTTAAAAGTTATTTTACAGTTAAAGTCATATGAACCAACACTAATGTGGGTAATGCATGTGTGTCTTCAGAATGAGCTTGTTTCAGTGATATATGGATAGATCAATTCATGACTGATCATGGCTATTTTCTATCTCCCTTGTTACACACTTTTATCTCATTTCTACATATGGTTCACATTAGACTAAGCTGCACCCTAAAGCCAGTCTATTTGGAAGTATCCATTCAATATGTACATTCATTTATAGAATCCATCAAATAGAAATTTGATCCATTATAAGTTTAAACTAAAATTAAAAATTAAGAGGACTTTTAAAATAGTTTCTTCATTTCCCAAAGGGTTATTTTGATTATATTTAACTGTGTTTTTGTGGTCTCTGATTTGCTTCTGTGTATTTAAAACAATCAGATGAGCACTAGACAAAATAAACCTCCATCATGATTTAATATCCCTGCTAATGCATTGCTTCATTTTAATCTACTGAATATCCACTACAATTGTGTAATGCAATTATATGATGGAGTTTGTATTGTCGGATCCCATTACCATTCGACCCCAAGAGGCTGTCTTGCAAATAACACGAATGTGTATTATTGACAGAGCAAATAGATTTTTCTTCCCAGAATAATGTAATACATAATTTAAATTTATTATCAGTGTGTCAACTTTGTAAAAATTAATCTGGTTTCAGGATCAGCTTCATCTTAAGCAACAAAAACTTATCAAATCTCCACACAAGTATATTTCAATTTTCTTATTCTATATCAAGCACCTAAGAAGATCTACATTTTCACCACAATCATTTGTGTAGATTAGGAAGTTGAATATTATTTCTTATCTTGTCAGGATAAATAGGTTTTGAAAATCATCTCCTCTCGGTGGAAACCATCAGGCAGCTCTTCTGTTATATAATTCTTCATTATCAAAAGACCTTGAACCTCATCGGACAATCAGGGAGAGATCAGTTTAGTTAAACAGGAAGCTCCCTGACACACATGGGATTCCAAAGGGCATTCACAAGAAGCTAGAGAAGTGCAACCGAATATTATAGACCTGAAGTGTCAAAAAGAGTAAAACTCAGTATAAACCTAAGCTTAAAAACAATTTTAAAGAGGATAAAGAGGATCTTGTTTTAAGCTAAGGGAGCAAGAGGAAAGTCAAGGAATGGCTAGGATACTTGGTGTGAATGGGAGCTATAGTGAAGTGAAAAAAGACAGAATATTAAAACATCTATTTTGTTTTTTCTTGCTTTATCAAAGAGAATAATCTTCAGGGTTCTAAGACCACAAAAATGGTTCCCAATATAAGTAAGAAGATAGGGGGGAAAAGCATCTCAGCTTCCTCAATAACCTTAAATCACCTGACTTAGAAGAATTGCTTTATAAAACCTGAAAAAAGATTGATAATTGTGATCCTGGGATCTTTGAGAAATCAGAATAATGAAGAATTATATAACAGATACAGAATAATGATACATGACTGTTGAAGTCAGGATTTTCTGAAAAGTGATTTGGGAACAAAACTGATTTTCTTTTCCTTTTTCTAACCAACATCATAGGAAATTTTGGGCAGTGGGATTAAGGATACTTGGCAGACTGAATCCCACAAGACAAATAACTAGATGGGGGAGAGAGAGTAAAAAATAGTAAGAATACAGACTTTAAGAGAAATTTTTAGCTTAATATAAACATACAAAGTATATCACAAAAGTCAACTTTCTAAACAGAATATAATTCTTCAGGAATGTTAAACTATATTACACATGTTTTCATGGAAAAGGGAGTAGAAATTCTTGTCTAGGCCCATAAAGTACTACCACATGTCCACCAGAGAAAAGATGCAAAAGAGAGAGGTGATGCTTATCCCTTAAGTCAACAGAGATAGACAGAGTAAAAAGAGGCAGAGAAGCTAACAATAGAATGAAGGAAGGAAAGAAAAAGAGAGTGGAATAGGGAAAGGTGGGAAGACGTGAGGATGAAAGACAAAGGGGAGAGGAAAGAAGAGAGAATCAGTTTGTTTTTTTAAATTTATTTATTATAGCTTTTATTGACAAAACATACACATGGGTAATTTTTCAACATTGACTCTTGCAAAAACTTCTGTTCCAACTTTTCCCCTCCTTCCCTCCAACCCCTCCCCTAGATGGCAGAAAGTCCCATACATGTTAAATATATTAAAGTATATGTTAAATACAATATATGTATACATATTCATACAGTTATCTTGCTGCGCAAGAAAAATTGGATTTAGAAAGAAAGTAAAAATAACTTGGGAGGAAAACAAAAATACAAGCAAATAATAACAGAAAGAATATAATGCTATATTGTGGTCCATACTCATTTCCCAGTATTCTTTCCATGGATGTAGCTGGTTCTGTTCATTACTGATCAATTGGAACTGATTTGGATCTTCTCACTGTTGAAGAGAGCCATGACCATCAGAATTAATCCTCATATAGTATTGTTGTTGAAGTGTATAATGATCTCCTGATTCTGCTCATTTCACTTAGCATCAATTCATGTAAGTCTCTCCAAGCCTCACTGTATTCATCCTGCTGGTCATTTCTTACAGAACAATAATATTCCATAACATTCATACATCACAATTTACTCAGACATTCTTCAATTGATGGGCAACCACTCAATTTCCAGTTTCTAGGCACTACGAAAGGTCTGCCACAAACATTTTTGCGCATGAAGGTTTCTTTCCCTTCTTTAAGATCTCTTTGGAATATAAGCCCAGTAGTAACACTGCTGGATCAAATTGTATGCACAGTTTGATAACTTTTTGAGTATTGTTCCAAATTGCTCTCCAGAATGGTTGGATCTGTTCACAGCTCCACATCCGTGGATCCAGTTTTCCTACATCCCCTCCAACATTTGTCATTATCTTTTCCTATCATCTTAGCCAATCTGAGAGGTATGTAGTGGTATGTCAGAGTTGTCTTAATTTGCATTTCTCTTTGATCAGAGAAATTATTTGGAACACTTTTTCATATGAGTAGAAATAGTTTCATTTTAATCCTCCAAAAATTGTCTGTTCATATCCTTTGACCATTTATTAACTGGATAATGGCTTGATTTCTTATAAATTAGAGTCTATTCTCTATATATTTTGGAAATGGGGCCTTTATGAGAAGCTTTAACTGTAAAAATGTTTTCCCAATTTATTGCTTCTCTTCTAATCTTGTCTGTATTATTTTTGTTTGTACAAAAGCTTTTTAAAGTTAATATAATCAAAATATCTATTTTGTGATCAATAATGATCTCTAGTTCTTCTTTGATCACAAATTCCTTCCTCCTCCACAGATCTGAGAAGTAAACTGTTCTATGTTCTTCTAATTTGCTTATTATATCATTCTTTATGCGTAGATCATGAACCCATTTTGACCTTATCTCAATATACAGTGTTATGTATAGGTCAATGCTTAGTTTCTGGCCATACTAATTTCCAATTTTCCCAGCAGTTTTTGTCAAATAGTGAATCCTTATCCCAAAAGCTGGGGTATTTGGGTTAGTCAAATACTACATTGTCAGATTTATTGGCATACAGTTGGGTAAAATACTTCTTAAATATTGATTTAATATCTTCTTCATCAATTAAAAGGTGTTAACTTTTAATTCTTATACTAGTAATTTGACTTTCTTCTTTCCTTTTTTTAATCAAATTAATCAAAGGTTTACCTTTTTTTTTGAGGCAGTTAGGGGTTAGGTGACTTGCTCAAGGTCACACAGCTAGAAAGTGTTAAGTGTCTGAGACCAAATTTGAACTGAGGCCTCCTTACTTCAGGGCTGGTGTTCTATCCACTAGGCCACCTAGCTGTCCCTATTTTGTTGGTTTTTCCCATAAAATCCATTTTTAATTTTATTTATTAGTTCAATAGTTTTCTTACTTTTAAATTTATTAACCTCTCCTTTGGTTTTTCAGAATTTCTAATTTTCCATTTAATTGGGGGTTTTCAATTCATTCTTTTGCTAGCTTTTTTTAGTTGCATGCCCAATTAATTGATTTCTTTCTCTATTTTATTCATGTAAGCATTTAGAGACACAAAATATTCCCTGAGAATTGCTTTGTCTTCATCCCACAAGTTTTGGTATGTTATCTCATTATTATTATTCTCTTAAATAAATTTATTCATTGTTTAATCTGAATGATTGTTTGAGCCATCCATTCATTAGGATTAGATTATTTAGTTTCCAATTAAGTTTGACCTTTTTTATGACTATTTATTACACTTACTTTTTATTTCATCATGATCTGAAAAAGATAGATTTAATATTTCTGCCTTTCTGCTTTTGATAGTGAGGTTTTTTTTTTAATGTCCCAGTGAATTTTTTATGTTCTAATATAGGGTCATTTTTTGTGGCTGTTCCATGTACCACACTGAGAAAACTGTATTTCTATCCCCATTCAAAATTCTCCAAAGTCTATGATACCTATCTTTTCTAAAATTCAATTTAGCTCCTTAATTTCTCTCTTGTTTATTTTGTGATTAGATTTATATGCTTCTGAGAAAGAAAAATTGAAATTTCTGTGCTAGTATAGTTTTGCTATCTATATCTTTCTCTAACTCATTTAACTTCTCTAAGAATCTGGATGCTACACCACTTGGTGCATATATGTCTAGTAGTGACATTACTTCATATCTATAATAAGGTATAGTATTCCTTAAGGTATAGTGTCTTTTTTTATCTCTTTTAATTAGATCTATTTTTTTTTTTTGGGGGGGGGAACTTGATCTAAAATCAAGATTACTACTCTTGTTTTTTTTTTTCCTTCAACTAGAACATAATAGATTCTTCTCTAGCCTTTTAGCTTTATTCTATGTGTATCTCTCTGCTTCAAATATGTTTCTGGAAACAACATATTGTAGGATTCTATCATTTAATTCACTCTGCTATCTGCTTCTGTTTTAATGTGAGAGTTTCTCCCATTCACATTCACAGTTAGGGTTACTAAATCTGTATTTCTCTCCATTCTATTTTCCTCCATTTATACTTTTCTCTCTCTTTTCATCTTTTCCCTCCTTACCAGTATTTGCTTCTGACACCCATTTCTGCCCTCTCTTCTATAAGTTTCCTCCCTTTTCTTATTTCTTTTCCCTTCTACTTCTGCTTTTTCTTCTCTCAGCTTTCTCTCTTATCATTTCTTTCCCATTTCCCCAATGAGATATGTAGGTTATTCCTTCTTTGAGCCAAATATGATGAGATTAAGGTTCAAACAATGCTCACTTCCTTCCCTTCTTTCTTTTCACTGTAATAGATTTCTTTTGTCTCTTCATATGATATAATTTACTTCATTTTACCTCCCCTTTCCTTTTCAAGAATTACAAATATAGTCTTCCTATGTAGGGCTGTAAACAGTTTAACCTTTAAATACATTTTTCCTTTCCTGTTTACCTTTTTGTTTTATTTGATTCAGCTCTGGTCTTTTTATTAGTAATGATTGAAAATCATTTCCCTGAAAGTATATCTTTTCCCTTGAAAGATAATGTTAAAATTTCCTGGCTCGTCAATTCTTGATTGTAATCCAAGCTCCTTTACCTTCTATAATATAATATTCCTTCTGGTTCTTTAACATGAAAGATTCTAAATGTTGGGTAATCCTGAATGTGGCTCCTTAATGTTTGAATTGTTTCTTTCTTGCTGCTTTTAAATATTTTCTTCTTGATCTCATAATTTTTAATTTGATGACAATAATTCATAAAGTTTTCATTCTGAGGTCTTTTTCACATGATCAGTGAATTTTGTCAATACCTATTTTACCTTCTGGTTCTAGAATATCTGAATCTGTTTGCTTATCTGAAAAATAGAAATGGCATCTCCCATGTCTACATCATAAAGTCTATATCATAAAGCCTACATCAGGGCAATTTTTCTTAATGATTTCTTGAAAGATGTTGTCTAGGCTCTTTTTGATCATGGATTTCAGGAAGTCCAATAATTCTAAATTTCTTTCTTTTGGAAGTCCAATAATTCTAAATTTCCTTCTTTTGGATCTTTTTCCTGATTCATTGTTTTTCCAGTGAAGTTATTTTATATTTTCTTTTCTTTTTCATTTTTAAAATTTTTTTGACTCATTCTTGATGTCTCATTGTATCATTTGCTTCCATTTGTCCAATTCTAATTTTTAATGCATTACCTTCTTCAGCTTCTTCTTTTTTAAAATTTCCTTTCTTATCTGGTCTGTTCTACTTTCAAAGGATTATTTTGTTTCATGTTTTTTTCCCCATTTCATCAATTTTATTTTTAAGAAGTTGTTTCTTCAGTCAATTTTGTGCTTTTTTTTCAAAACTGTTGATTTTTTTTATAACTCTCCTGCATAGCTGTCATTTCCCTCCAAATGTTTCTCCTACCTCACTTATTGGTTTTTAAAATCTTTTTTGAGTTCATTTAAGACAATCTTTTAAGCTTGAGACAAATTTATCTTCTCCTATGAGGTTTTACATGTAAGCATTGTACTAGTGCTGTCCTCTTCTGAGTTTATGTTCTGATCTTCCCTTGTTGCCAGAGTAGCTTTCTGTGATCAGCACTCTTTTGATTGTTTTTGCTTATTCTTTAAAGTTGAAATCTTCATTTAGAGAACAGGGAGACTCTCCCACACTTCTTTTTCAGGGATACAAAGGGCTCTCCCTGGTTTTCCAAGCTGGGGTGGGAGATACTACTGCGTTTCTGACTGTGTTGGGTTGGCCTGGCCTAGTTGTACCTTTTGTACTACTGTTTGGGGGCTCACAGTTTGTCTTCTGGGCTTGCTTTAGAGGTCTCACAACTGCCCTGCTGAGCCACTGACATGCTGAGCCTGAACTAAGTGTCCTCTGCTCTTGGTTTGTGTTGTGATTAAGAACCTTTAGCTAGATTCCCTGCACTGTGCCTGGGCTGGGTCACCATACTCCCTTTTTATATAAATGAGACAGATCTTTCTTCAAATCCTTTCATTATATCCTAAACTAGAAAATTGTTTCAATCTGAATTTTTGTGGGTTCTATCACTGAAGTATCTGTTTAGAGAGTTGGTTTGACATTGGTTCTGAGGGAAATTGGGAGAGATCAGATAATTTCTTGGTTTCACTCTGCCATCTTGAATCCTTCCAGGAGTAATTGTTCCTTCTTCAAATTTTCCAAACATTTTATTTGACTTTCCTTTCCTCCACTAAAAACTATTTTTATCAATATCTTTATTTTTTTTTGCTTATTCCTTTTTTCTTCCAAAATAGACCATAAGCTTGTTGTGGAAAAGAAATGTATACTATTTTATTATTTATCCTTAGCATTTATTACAGTGCCTTGAATATATTATATTATTTACTTAATAGTTTGAATAGAATGTGGAATAGATTAGATCTAAATAATTTAAATTTGTATTGAAAACCCAGATTAGGGTATTGCCTCTGACAAATATATGTGTGACCACAAACAAGTTGCTTAAACTTTCAGTATTTTGGACAGCTGAGTAAGACTCCATATTGCAGAGTAACTGATCCTCTTTGGCATAGGGAGTTTGTATAATGAAAGCAACTTTTACCTTGTATTCAGATAGAAGAAAGAAGTAAAGCTACATAGGAAAGACTTACATTTAGTGTTACTCTGTAAAACTAGAAACTTGATATTTATTTCTAAAGCTGCCTATGCATGCAGAGGTTTATTTAGTACTACATGGCATATGCCTCTTCAGTTTTTTAGCAACTCAGTTTAAGTTGGCAAATGTAATTTAGATGAAGTTGTTGACTTTCTGCTTGTAAATGACTCCGCTATCTCTGTTTTGCAGAAGTGTAATTTATCTAAGTGCTGACTGGTATAGAATTGGCCACAATTATGCCACTAAAATCAGACTGTGCTAAAATCAGTTAATTATAGGCAATTTAAGCTGTCTTCTCAAACAAGTCATGGACTAGTATGTTCAATGAAAATAATCTTTGAAGCAATATACATATGTAACCTTATAGGTGGTTATTATGATTAATTGAATTTCTCAATATTCCCAAAATATTTTCTATGTATAAATGGGCTAACATGGTAGAATGATTTATGGTAATATAAATTCAGTATAATCTGAACTTTTAATGAAGAATGCTTATAGATTGCACTTGCTTTTAGATTTGGTAAATGGTGGTTAAAAAGCTTCTTCTGATACACTATCTTTATTTTTAAACAGTTAATAAGAAAAAGGAATTAAAAAATGGAGTTTGCATTGCTCCAAATTTAGATGTTTATTTTGGGCTATACTGAATGTAGTATTGTTGTTTTTGTGAGAATTCTAATGAAGTCTTGCATCAAATACCTGTAGTGCCAGAGGACATTTCTGCACTCACAATTGTTGCTTGGTTGTTGATGATTGCTCTTTTTTTTTTTAACAAATTTTTGTTGATGTATATACTTTAAATATTAATATTTTTCTCCAAGATCTTTTTCTCTCTCCTCTCCAAGAAAGCTATTTCATAAAATAATGATATTTTCAAAGAAACAAAGAGGAAAAATAATGAGCAAAACTAATTCTACACATAAAAATGTCTGAAAATATGTGCATTGTTCTGTATCTGAGGACCTCCCACCTCTCTGCAAAAGTGTAATATAGGAGTTTCTTCTCATAGCCTTTCTTTGCACCGATACTTATTCTTTTTAATTTTACATTATTTAATTTTAATTGTTTTGTGGTTGCTCTTTCTTCTTATGTTGTTGTGGTTATTGTGCATATTGTTTTCCTAGCTCTACTTATTTCTCTCTACATCAGTTCATGCACGTTTTCCCATGCTTCTCTGTATTCTTCATATTTATCCTTTCTTATAGCTTAATAATATCCCAATATATCCATGTATTGGACTCTTCCCAGATGTACATAATAGTAGCAAACATATATGTGTATGTATGTCTTTTTTATGCTTTACATAATGTTTATGATCAGAGTATCATTGAAGATATTTATTTCTGTTATACTTTTCAAGAAATATTAAATGATCATATTCTATGGATGAAAGATACATTACTGAGAAAAAGCCTGTGGGGCAGTAGTTTGCTCTACTAAATCAAATATTTTTTCATAATAAAAAAATAATGATATTGGGATTTAAATTATTTATATCTTTAGTTCAGAATTGAACAAGGAGGAATGTGGGCAGCTTTCACATCAAGATATTGTAAATCTTCTTTAATAATACCAACTTTCCATAAATGTAAATGTGCATCTTTTAAATATCAGTATTCTAGCAATGTTGTTGTATGGCAATAAAACAGGGAACATACCAATTTTCTTTTTCTTTTTTGTTTTCTAGGTGGATTTTTTATTTTCAAAACTTATGTATAAATAATTTTCAACATTTGCTCTTGTAAAACTTTTTGTTCCAAACTTTTTTCTCCCTCTCTTCCCTCCTAAGATAGTAAGTAATCCATTATATGTTAAATATGTGCATTTCTTCTATACATATTTCCACCATTATCAAGTTGCTCAAGAAAAATCAGATCAAAAAGAAAGCAATGAGAAAGAAAACAAAATTCAAGCAAACAACAAAAGTTGAAAATATTGTGTTGTACTCCACCCTCAATCCCTCTCTGGGTGCAAATGTCTCTTTCCATCACAAGACCATTGGAACTGTCTGAATCACCTCGCTATTGAAAAGAGCCTCATGCATCAGAATTGATCATCATATATTCTTGTTGCTATGTATGATGTTCTCTTAGTTCTACTCATTTCACTTAGCATCAGTTCATGTAAGTCTCTTTAAGCCTTTCTAAAATCATCCTGCTGATCATTTCTTATAGAATATTTCATAATATTCATATTTCATAACTTATTCACCATTCTCCAGCTGATGGCCATTCACTCAGTTTCCAGTTCCTTGCCACTACAAAAAGGGCTGCTACAAACATTTTTTCACATAAGGATCTTTTTCCTTTTTTATGATCTCTTTGGGATACAGACCCAGTACAGATACTGCTGGATCAAAGGGTATGCGCAGTTTGATAGCCCTTTTGGCATAGTTTCAAATTGCTCTTCAGAATGGGTGGATCAGTCCATCAACAATGTATTAGTGTCCCAATTTTTCCACATCCCCTCCAACATCTGTCATCATCTTTTCCTTTCATCTTAGCCAATCTGAGAGGTATGTAGTGGTATTTCAGAGTTGTCCTAATTTGCATTTCTCTGACCAATAGTGATTTAGAGAATTTTTTATATACTAAAATTATTTTAATTCTTCATCTGAAAATTGTTCGTACTCTTTGACTATTAAAAAGACTATTGACTATTAAAAAATAGAGAAAGAGAAGGGAGCAGCTAGGTGGCACAGTGGATAGAGCACCAGCTCTGAAGTCAGGAGGATCTGAGTTCAAATCTGGCCTTAGATACCACACTTTCTAGCTGTGTGATCCTGGGCAAGTCACTTAACCCCAATTGCCTGAGCAAAAACAAAGAAATTCTCAATTAGAGAATGGCTGAATACAATTTTTAAAGAACTAAAGATTAATATAATAGAAAGCTTTAACTGCCAGATAAAATATTTATATTTTATGCTATAATCAATAGGGAACTACTAGAATCAAATTAGAAAAGTGACATCTTTAAAATTGTGCTTTAGTAAAATTACTTTGGCAGTTGTATAGAGAAATTGAGTAAGATAGAGAAGTGAAGTAGTGTAGTTGGGGCATAATGAGATATAAATTAGGATGGTAAGTAGATGAGTGGAAAGAAAAGGTCCTATATAAGAAATAATTGTGAAAGTATAAAGGAATGTGTGATAACGCAAAGTAGAAAATGAAATTATGTGCATCTGGTGACTTGAGACAATGATAACACCCTTGAAAGTAATAGGGAAGATGAAAAAAGATGATTAGTTTAAGTGGAAAGATAGGAATTAGTTTTGGGGCAGAAGTGGATAGAGCACCAGGACTGGAGTTCAGAAGCATTCAAGTTTAGCCTCAAAAACTTAGTAGCTCTATGACCCTGAGCAAGTCACAACTTTTATTTGATTCAGTTTTCTCATCTGGAAAATTACTGTAAGCTTTCTAAAATTATATTGCTTTTATTGGATTTCTAGAGAGAGACAAACCTGCTGTTGAGTTATTACAATACTAAAAACTATCCCCTTTTTTAACAAAGGAGATAAATCATTGTTATCGAAATAATGGGAATTCATACTAGCTTTAATCACACATTTTCATAATCTTTGAATTTTGACAAAGTACACTTTATGCTATCAATTTAATAATTTGTTTTATTAATTCATGTACAAATAAAAGCCCTGAAACTCCAGAAGCTTAAGTATCCTACCAAAGAGTATGCCTCAAATCAGTGGTAAAATTGGCATTAAAAATAGGTATTTCTGAATTATGTCTAGACTAGATTAGCAAAGTGCAATTTTTATATATAACAACACCTGGGTTCAAGTACTGCTCCTGACTGTGATCTGGGCATAGCCTTTAATCTCTCAGTGGTTCATATAATTCTCAGATTGTAAGTTATAAATGACTTGTCAGTTAGTATCACTGCAAAGAGTTTACATATGGAGGAATTCCCGTAGATGAAATCACTAGTCTTGACTGGAAAAAAAGTATGTTTCAAGATATTTAAATCGTACATATATTTTATAGAACTTTTTGAGCCATGTATGATTGCTTCTATGCTCAGTTTTCTGATGTGCTTCTACTATTCGCTACCACGGAGATAGAAAACAAGTAATGAAATAATTTTTGTTCTTAAAGAGCTACAGTTGCAGCAGAGGGTTCTTTGTAAATTTTGATAATTTAGTATCATCCGTGGAAAAATCTGATTTCTTTCCCTTGAGAGCATTCACTCTACCTCAGGCACTCACCATCTTACAAACTAAAATGAAATAAAATGTCATTCAACCAATAATGGCCAATAAATAAATAGTCACCCTAATAATGCTTAATCCTCAATTCTAGTATGGCTTATTAGGTTTCCAAATGTATTATTTCAGGAATCAATCAACCAAATACATGAGCTGGATTTATAGATGAAAATAGGAGAAAGATTATGACATCTTACCCTTTCTTTTATATGCTGTTTCTCCTTTCCCCTCTAGGGTATGGGAAGAAGTGTATAATATAAATAAATAAATAAATAAACAAACAAACAAATAAATAAATAAATAAAAGCAACACATAAATCAACAAGTATTTATTTGGTGTTTATTTTGGGCTACATGGAGTCACAAAGAGTGAGACAGGACTTAAATGACTAAACAATAACAAAATAATGTTATGCCACAGTTTTCTTTAGCTGTCCTGACTCAGTTTCCCTGTCTCAGTTACCTTAACTGTTCTGTCTCTGACCCAGTAAAACTAAGGATTATTCGCTCTCGGGTTATAAATTAGCAAGATAAAAGAGTAGCTCTCCTGACTCTTTTATGGATTTACAATATTCCTTTAGAATATTCCAAGATAACCCATGATATCTTTACTTCTTTGTCTCTGGAATTTTTAGGTTTTATGGCTTCCCCTCCCTGATAAAAAACTTTCCCTCCCTTTCTCTTCTTTGTCTCCAAAAAGGTATTTAAGAAGTTGGGGTTCTTCCATTCATGGCTGGAGAATGGCGTCTGGCAGCTGTATGCTGGACGCTGGATTCTTTGGGTCCTCCAGCCCTGGGACCAATATGGATTCCTTGGTTCCAGTATACTTATCTCTGTCTGACTGGATAATCTGAGACGAGAGTCCTGTCCAGTCAATCTTACTCTCCCATTAATAAAATATTAAAAACTCTCTAATCTCTCTCCTGCCTCAGTTTCTCCGGCATTACAATAATAATATACATTGTTATGGAATTATAAGACTTATAAAATACCTTCCCTCTTTCCTCCATCAATTGGTGAGGTAGATCATAAAATAATTATCTGAATTTTAGAGAGGAAGAAACTGAATCACTTGCTCAAAGTCACACAGTAAATGGCAGAATAGTATTCAGACTCTGAGCCTTGAACAACAGAGTCAGTGATCTTGCAGCACAGTGTGTTACATAGAGCATGAGGTATTCCAAACATTCAGCTAATAATCTAAATAAAAAGCAAGCTTTCATAAAAGTATTCCTAATGAATGTATAGGTAGCTATTTAAAAGCAACACATTTTAGAATAAAGTCTTGGGAAGATGAATGAGAATGTCTTGTTAAAACCATGGTTACATTGTCAGGGAATCACTGTTCACCATATCCTCCCTAATTCCAAAGAAAAACACAATATAGTGTGTTATAGTAAGCATGATGAGGTGCCAGAACTGAGCATAAGGGATCTCCTAACAGCAATGGGATCCCTTTGGCCGGGTGGCAGGTTTTGTGAAAGAAATCACAAATTCTAATAAAAACAGGCCTGAGGTTTGTGTCAAAGAATGGATTTATTTACACTAAGAAGATAGTATGCTAAGTAGACAGTTTTCTTGGTGGGCAAACTTCTGATTAGGAATTTAGCAAAGATGGATTTACACTGAGAAGAAAATATCATCCGTGGTCTAAGTCCCGAAGGTCATTTAGCAAAGTTTTGGAATTCAGAGTTGTATCTTATTAGCCTTCTGAGGTCTAGGGTTTCTTTGTTCTTTGACCTCCAGCTGGGGGCCAACTTTGGATGAATCTGAGAGACTGATTTTCAATTCAATTGAATTCAAAGTTGAATGAGATTACTTATCTTGGGAGTTGTCTGGGAGAGGTCCTCCCAGATGCCAGGAAGGTTTGAGAGTTAGGAGCACCCTTCCCCCCCAAGGGGACACAGTTTACATCAGTCCCCCTCTCCAAAGATTAAAGGAGACACAATTTACATCAAGCACATGGTTCAGTTGTTTGCAACTCAGGTTGTTCTGCTGCAGGATTTGGTGACTGTGGGTAAGTCACTATATTTCTCACTCTGGGACTGGGAGACAATAACAATTATATACCAGATGGCTTTTTCCCCTCTGTGTATGCAGACCTCAACATCTGATATCTGTATCTTCAATATGTTGCTTATGTTACATCATGGTTTTTTCCCCCAATTGGGGAACTTTTTGAGTGCTTTTGATTATTTTGCTTTTGACTACAATATTTGCAATATGCCATTAATTGAAAAGAGGATCTTTGTGGATTTGTTTTGGTGTTTCAGAATAACATCAATTAACTCACTAGTTGCCACTTCAATCTTCTGTGAAACCAAATAATTAAACAGATTTTAATTTTTATTCATAACTGTTTGAGTCTGCCTATTATTTTTCTTGGTGAAAATACTAGAATAATTTATTATTTCCTTCTTTAGCTATTTTATAGATGGGAAATCAAGGTAAACAAGATTAACTGATTTTCCCAGTATCACACAACTAGTAAATATTTTAGGCCATATTTGAACTCATGAAGATGAACTTTCCTAACTCCAGGCCTCTCACTCTACCCACTGTACCAGCTAGCTGCCTCTAGTTTATAGTATTAATACACAGCCTTTCAAAAAATAGAAATTAGGCACCAAAGAAAAAACAATTTAAACTGTCTCCAAGAGTGAGGACAATCAGAATTAAAAGTAAAAAGACAGAGTGCCATCCTCGAAGTCAGGAAGTCCTTAGTGCAAATCCAACCTCAGACACTTAATACTTCCTTAGCTGCCTGACCTTAGCAAATCACTTAATCCCAATTGCCTCAGCAAAATAATAATAATAATAATATAATAATGAAAATGATAAATTCTATGTTTGAAAGAAACATCTTTAGAGAAAAAAGGCTGAAAACTTCAATCCTAGGAACTGATGTCCATTGACCCTGAGCTCACTTAGCATCCCTCCTTCATTTTTCCACACTATTGGCACTAAGAATACATTTGCAAAACCAAAGAAATGACATAGATTTCCATAAAAACCCACCTGTGCACCCTAAATTCCCTCCCTTTTCCCAGTGCTTTGTTTCTAGACTGGACATTTCCTTAGAGGTTAATAGCCAAGTTGCTCACATTCTTCAGTAGCAAAACCTATCAGAAATTACAATCCAGAAGCACCAGTACAATAAAGAACCAAATTGGCAGTGCCAGGGAAAACAGGCAATAAACTGCCGGTGTCAGGCCACAGAACTGAGCAAAAGATAGAATGGGATAAATCATCTAGACTAGACTACATACATGTGAAAGGTTATGTAGTACTATATCAATACTAAGGGAAAGAATATTGTAAGGGAGAGAAAAGAGTTCTGGACACACAAAGATTAGTTAGGACAGTGATCCATGCTACTCAATTTTGAATTACCCCAGTAGGAGAAAGCTGAGACATTGGAGAACCAACCCCAAGTATACCAAATTGTTAGGAGGTGAAGTCAGGAAGGGAGCAATAAGGAAAATAAGGGTGAGTGTTGGTGGTAGTAGCAGTGGAAACTGGAAGTAACCAAGACTTTAAGAAGAAGAAAATTCAAAAGCCTTGAACATAAACAGATTAATCAAGAGGACAAAGTTATAACAGAAAAAAAAAAAAAACATGAATTATAGATCTAGTAAATGAGTTCAGACATTTATAAATAAATATTGCAAAATAAAGCAAAATTACCTAATACTAAAGGAGACAGAAGACCTTGTGGAGTTAGAGGAGAACATAAAATTACAACACACTGTTCCTAAATGATTTAAAAAGAAGTTAGAATTATGAGAGCAGAATTTTTGTCCTGCACAACAACAACAAAAATAATAATTAGATGAATAGAAAAACTTGAATTTGCAATGGCAAGCTTCACCAAAGAAACAAAACAGAGAACAACAAATTGGGAATGTAAATACATAGAACTGAAGAACAATCAAAGAGAAGTGAAGTAAGACAAATGTCCAAAACATAACATTAAAATAAAGTATCCTTACTATTTCAACAAAATATATTTCTGTAGAAACAACTTAAGAACAAAAAATTTCTAGAACAACACAATGGGACAAAAGACCTTGACATCACAATGAGGGAAATAATAAAAAAAGAATTGCATAGAACTTCAGAACTTAGAAAGTGAAATTCGAGGGGGCATCTAGATGGCACAGAGGATAGAGTGCCATCCTCGAAGTCAGGAAGTCCTTATTTCAAATTCAGGCTCAGACACTTAATACTTCCTTAGCTGTGTGACCTTAGCAAATCACTTAAGTCTAATTGCCTCAGCAAAATAATAATAATAATAATAAATTCTATGTTTGAAAAAAATCTTTAGAGAAAAGGAGCTGAAAACTTCAAGAAACTAGTTAAATTTATCAATTCAAGTCAGAAAGAAGTTCTGTAAGTTACCAGGAGAAAAGACCTTCAAATACAAAATTACGGATATTTGAATAATGTAAGACAACTCTAACCTTACTAGAAAAAAGAGAAAATAGCATATTTAGAAGAGCAATGGGGATCATCACATATCCAGAGTTATCTGAGAGTAACCATATAGGAAAAAACAAGAGGTGCTCATTCAATAATAAAGAAGAGTCTGAAATACTTGAAATGCGACTTTAACTAGAGTGATCATTTGCTTCTCAAAACATTGGAAATAGCAGAAAGGCAGGAAGAATGAAGACATTTAGTAGTCAAGGGCAGTAACACAGAGGACAACAGTAATACTAATAAGAAATTTCTTTTGTAATGCCGGAGAAACTGAGGCAGGAGAGAGATTAGAGAGTTTTTAATATTTTATTAATGGGAGAGTAAGATTGACTGGACAGGACTCTCGTCTCAGATTATCCAGTCAGACAGAGATAAGTATACTGGGACCAAGGAATCCATATTGGTCCCAGGGCTGGAGGACCCAAAGAATCCAGCGTCCAGCATACAGCTGCTAGATGCCATTCTCCAGCAATGAATGAAGGAACCCCAACTTCTTAAATACCTTTTTGGAGACAAAGAAGAAAGGGAGGGAAAGTTTTTTTATCAGGGAGGGGAAGCCATAAAACCTAAAAATTCCAGAGACAAAGAAGTAAAGATATCATGGGTTGGTCTTGGAATATTCTAAAGGAATATTGTAAATCCATAAAAGAATCAGGAGATCTACTCTTTTATCTTGCTAATTCATAACCCAAGAGCGAACAATCCTTAGTTTTACTGGGTCAGAGACAGAACAGTTAAGGTAACTGAAACAGGGAAACTGAGTCAGGACAGTTAAAGAAAACTGTGGCATAACACTTTCTACTTTTATACAAATGGGAAAATTGGTGAATCTGTAATTCTTCTTGTGGTAATGAAGAGTCAGGAGAATTATGCAAGGCTAAGGGAATTGTTCTTCAAACATCTACTTCTCCTGCAAGGGAGGCATTTGGAACCCTTCAGGGAAACTGACACCAGAAGGAATGAGAGAAGAATGGATGCAGAGAGGAAACATCCAGGCCAATGTAGAAAAATGTCAACAAAAGAAGATTCAGATTAGTGATGCAGAAAGGGTCCTATTATAAAGGAAGCATTTTCTCTGTTGCCTTTAATAATTGACATTACTCTGTGATAGGCTCAATGGGAAAAAAAAGTAATCTGTGGAGTAAGCCCTGCAAAGGCAAAGAGAAAGTGCCTTGAGGAGAGAGCCTAGAATAGAAACCTTGGAGGCTTTGCTTGCCTGAAGAATACAGAGAACAGAGAGATACTAAATAAAACCAGATAAGAGAAGACATGAATAGCAGAATGAGGATCTAGAGTAAATAAAAAGTGGGAGAAATCATTTTGAGCAAAGGGTGTAAAAATGAGATTTCAAAAAAAGCCTGATGAACAGGACTTTTTAAAGAGGAAGAGAGGAAGGAGGAATGTACTTGATTTAGAAAGAGAAAAAAAGAGGAGGTAGTTAAAGAAATAAACAGTTAAAACTGGAGGAAAATTAATAATAAACAAAACCCTAAAGACACTAGGGAATAGGAAAGAGGGATATTTAGACAGCAGAAATAATTTCAATGAAAAATAAAGTAACTAAAGTAATATAATACTGTTTACAACAGAAGAGGTAAAAGAAATCTTAACTTGAAAAAAACTCTTCAATTTTAGACATAACACTTAATCACCTCATAACTTTAAGTGTGAATGGATGAAATAATCAAAAATATGAAAAAGAGTGACAGACTGGGTGAAAACACAAAATTTTACAATCCATTGCCTATGATAAATACACTAATAAAGCTAAAACATAAATTAAACTAGACAAAAACACAGAAACAACAATTGAAAAGATGGGAAAAATTACTATGCATTAAGTGAATTAAAAAACAGCAGGAGTTATTACATTATCAGACACAGCAAAAAAAAATCCAAAAAAAAGACATGAAACTAACATCAGTAATAAATTTATCTTCTATGAATGTTTTAATATATGAATTCATAAAGGAAATATCTGATCCTCAAGAAGAAAGAACAGGAACATAATTGTAGAGGGCTGAAACTCTTGAGTCAATGCACTGAGGTCAGGACAGCTGAGCACTTGAGGCTAATACTATATGGGCATAAGCTTGGAAAATGGCCCTTCCCCACTATCCTGTGCTGGCTTGATGATTGGTGTATACAGAGGATTGTAGGAGGGACTAAGGGATGGAGTAAGACTAGCCAGAGTCACTTTTTGTGGTGGACAAGGAAGAAGGTGGTTCAGGATATTCTACTTCCATCCCATTCACTCCTACATCTAAAGACCAAGAATAAAGACTAAGGACTTTTGCTTATCCAGATTCTGGTTGATTCTAAGGTATCCTGCATGCTAGCGCGGTCATCACATAATAATGACAGAAAACTTCAATATCAATTTATCAGTTTTGAATAAGTTTAACAGAAAAATAAACAAAATAAAAAATATGGCACTGAATAAATTTTAGGAGAAATTAGAGTTAAAAATCTTATGACACCTTTTAAATTGTTTTACCAAAATATTGCTCTGCTTCATATGAATCTTCTTTTTTTTCCTGCTTCATTTTTTTCTTTTTTAATTATAGCTTTTTATTGACAAAACATATGCATGGGTAATTTTTCAACATTGACCCTTGCAAAAACTTCTGTTCCAACTTTTCCCCTCTTTCCCTCTACCTCCTCCCCTGGATGGCAGGTAGTCCCATACATGTTCAATATGTTAAAGTATATGTTAAATACAATATATGTATACATATTTATACAGTTGTCTTGCTATACAAGAAAAATTAGATTTAGAAAGAAGGTAAAAATAATCTGGGAAGAAAAACAAAAATGCAAGCAAACAATAATAGAGTGGAAATGCTATGTTGTGGTCCACACTCATTTCCCAATGTTCTTTTGCTGGATGTAGCTGGTTCTGTTCATTACTGATCAAATGGAACTGATCTGGATTCTCTCATTGTTGAAGATAGCCACTTCCATCAAGAATTGATCCTCATATAGTATTGTGCAACAATGTGCAACTATATGAGGATCAATTCTTGATGAAAGTGTTTTTAAATGTAAAAATCAGAAATAGTTAATGCATACTTTATGGATGATAATGCAGGGAAAATAGAAATTGATTCAAGAACCAGAAACAAAAGGTACAGACTTAAACAAAACTTAAGAATAAAATCTTAAATAAAAAATTGTTAAAAGAATGAATCATATTCAAACCAGTTCCAATTGTTCAGTGATGAAGAAAACAACATATACCCAGAGAGAGGACTGTGGGAACTGAGCATGGACCATAACATAGCATTTTCACTCTTTTTGTTGATGTTTGCTTGCATTTTGTTTTCTTTCTCAGGTTTTTCCCCCTTCTTGATCTGATTTTCTTATGCAGCAAGATAACTGTATAAATATGTGTACATATATTGGATTTAAAATATATTTTAATGTATTGGACATGTATTGGACTACCTACCATATAGTGGAGGGGATGGGGGGAAGGAGGGGAAAATTTGGAACAGAAAGTTATGCAAGGGTCAATGTTGAAAAATTACCCATGCATATGTTTTGTAAATAAAAAGCTTTAATAATAAAATGTTGCCTAAAGCACTGAAAGGTACATAATAAAAAAAGAAGGTAACCAAAAAGAAAATTATATATGAAAGTATTCAAGAAAAATCAACCCTATTTAGTTATTGCTATTACTGAAATGGCATTATTTGAATTAATTTAGCTGTGTTAACAATTAACAATCTAATGGAAGAGAAAACATGCAAAAACTATATAAAACAACATATGTAGGGAATAAATTGAGATTGGGAAAGTCCTCTTTAATTAGGTGGGACTTTTCTGATGCTTGAAAGAAGCCAGGAGGCAGAGAAGAGGAAGAAGAGTTCCAGACTTGAGAGATAAGCCAGTGAAGCTGCTTGGAATCTGGAGATGAAATATCATATACAAGAAACAACAAGGAAATGTATTACAGGATCCCAGAGGAATGAAGAGAAGAAAGGCATAAAAAATGACTTGAACTTTTATCTTAAGTTCACAAAATCCTTGACATTAAATTTAGCTTGAAAAGAATGCCAAGAACAACAAAAAGAATATTAAGAATTCTATCTCACCTATCCTTGCTAAGGATTAGAGGCAGAGTGATTGTCTCTACCACTTTTTTTAAATAGCTTTTTATTTACAAGTTATATGCATGGGTAATTTTACAGCATTAACAATTGCCAAACCTTTTGTTCCAATTTTTCCCCTCCTTCCCCCCACCCCTCCCCTAAATGGCAGGATGACCATTAGATATTAAATATATTAAAGTATAAATTAAATACACAATAAGTATACACGACCAAACTGCTATTTAGCTGTACAAAAAGAATTGGACTTTGAAATATTGTACAATTATTCTGTGAAGGAAATCCAAAATGAAGGCAGGCAAAAATGTAGGGATTGGGAATTCAATGTAATGTTTACCACTTTTTTAAGATTTAGATTTTTTAA
The DNA here is from genome assembly GCF_016432865.1 of Antechinus flavipes. Taxonomy (NCBI): domain Eukaryota; kingdom Metazoa; phylum Chordata; class Mammalia; order Dasyuromorphia; family Dasyuridae; genus Antechinus; species Antechinus flavipes. The sequence continues at coordinate 394,079,098 of NC_067398.1, forward strand.
GGTTTTACTAGATTACATTTCTGATGTAGATTGTAGAGAGCAGACACTGAGTGAGTCAAAGATTACTTCCTCCTTTTTTTTCTATTTCCTAATGCTCTTTTACTGGGACTTTAGCCCAAAAATCTTCTATCTTCTATTTCATCCCTTGCTTGATTGCAAAGCAATTACTTCCTACTTTTCTCCTGCCCATTGATGGAAATAGAAGAAAGAGGGTTAGTTAATCCTTAATTCTTGTTTGTTTGTTTGTTTTTTTTGAAAAAGGCGGCCAGTGTATATCTAACTTCTGTTCTCTATAATCTTTTCATTTGTTTGATACATTAAAAAAAATACTGACCACCAAAAAATGAATGAATCATAGAAGCAATTAATAATTATGTAAAAGAAAATTATAATGAAACAGCATACAACAATTTAGGCTGCAGTTAAAACAGGGCTCAGTGGGAAAAGCATGTCCTCAGAATCATACATTAGCAACATAGAAAAAGAAAGGATTAAGTAATTAAAATTTAAATAATTATAAAATTTAAAAACCTAAAATAAACACAAATGAAGAGATATTTTAAAAGAGGGGAAATAAGTTTTAAGATGTAGAAACAATTCATAAAATTATAAGTTGTTCTTTGAAGAGACAATAAATTTAATAAACCTTTAATCTGTTTAAAAAGAAGAGAACAGAAAATCAAGAAAAATAGCAAATGAGCAAGATGAAATTACAGCAAAATCTCAAGAAATAAAAAGATTAATTATATTATGCACATTTATATGCTAAGACTGAGAATTCTAAAAAATGGACAAATATATTCAAATATATAAAATACTTAAAATTGTCAGATATCTTAAGTAATCCTATCCAGAAAAACAAATACATCTAGGTTTAAAGTGAGCTACCAAATAATAATTAAAAAAAAAAAAAAACTCCTATTCCCAATGGAATCCCAGAATAGTGTTATCAAACTTTTAGATTACAGTTAGTACCCACACTTCACAAATTATTCTCAAAAAACTGAGGAAAAAAGCACCCTACCAGAATCATTTTGAGACAAATATAGTGTTACTACTATTACTACTATTAGTACTATTACTAGTACTACTTCTTCTACTACTACTACTACTACTACTACTACTACTACTACTACTACTACTACTACTACTACTATGACTACTACTACTACTACTACTACTACTATTACTATACACACACACCACACACACACACATACACAGAAGCATGCATATATAAATGAAGCACAATAGTCATTCCCTAGTAAATAAGTGGTCAACATTTAATTTCTCATTTCTCAAGGGAAGAACTGCACATAATCTACAACTATATGTAAAAATGCTTGCAAATGACTAATAATAAGATAAATTAACATCTAAACAATTTTAAGGTTTTACCTACCATCTTGTAGAAGAATTGTGAAATAATAGGCATATCAATACATAATTGGTGGGACTATGAAATGGTCCAACTATTATGAAAAACAATTTGGAATCATACAAATAAAATAATTAAAATGCCCATAATCTTTGAACCAGAGTCCACTACTGAGCTTATATTAGACATCTCCAGTCTACACGTTTGTAGAAGTAGAGATCCACAGGTATTTCACATTGTATATCTTTTCAGACTTTTTCAACATATCGTTCAATCGGACTGATTTTTTTTTTTGCTCTCTCTCTTCACCCCCCAAAATATACTATTTGTAATATAGGATGGTTCAGTGGGAAAGGGAGTAGAAGAGATACCTAGGGTATTATGGTTATGTAGGCAACAGAAAATATCAATAAAAGCATAATTTCTTTTCTTTATACCATCTCTATTGGGCATATAGTGATATCTCTCTTTTACAGATCACACACACACACACACACACACACACACACACACACACACACAGTTCAGATATTGACTGAAGGTTAAATTCTAAGCTCATTCAGAGCTTGAATCTAGATTTTGTGAATACACTATACTATACTTCCACAATGATACTAAAATGCAAATATAATAACAACCTGAAAGCTTTAAGTGATTGATTATTGCCATTGGACAATACCCTTCCCATTGGAGAGAAAAGCAATTCAGTGCTAATGTTCTATAATTACAAGGTAAAAAGTCAATGTGTTGAATGTACTGGAAAATTAATTTCAAACAAAGTTAAAGCTCTCTTTCTTACTGGCTGGATCCCTTGCAAGGCTAAGAATTTTTCATAATTGATTTTTTTCATTATTTCCAATGTGAAAATTAAAGTTTAGAAAAAAGTTAAAATAAGGTGAGATGATAACATTGATATTCAGTTAGCAAGGAACTGTATCCCATGTCTGAAATGCCAGTGAACATACTTATTGCATTGATCAGAAATATATTTGTTTTTTGTTTCTCCTATTAACTTGGTGTTCTGGAAGATGTGAACACCAATAGTTTAATATTGCAGATAAAAGAAATCCAAAACCTCTAACAAAATATGCTTATACTTTTATATTCCTTTAGTGAAAATAAAATTGAGGAGGTAAAAATGTTTCTAAGGTAAGAGCTATTAACTTTCCTTGTGTCATGAACCCTTTTGGCAGTCTATCTGTAGACTACTTCTCAGGATATTAAAAAAAAATTCATAATAAAGAGAAATGCTAAATTTCAGCTATTGGTTAGCAAAAATAAAGATGTACTATTTCCTAAATTCATGGACATCTTGAAATTTCTCAGAAAGACATCCATCTGCTTACAGATCACATAATATTTTTAAAATTTATAATGAAAAGAAATGCTAGATTTGGACCTTTGGTTAACAAAAATAAAAATATGTGTTTTCCTAACTAAGATATGGACATCCCGAAATCTCTCCAAAGAAAGAAATCTTTTAACTCTAGTCTGAAAACCTCTTCTCTAAATTCTAAGGAATAGTTAAAAAGTAACTTGAGTAAATAGAGATCCTTCTGAAAACTAGATTGGTATGTGAGGAAGTGTGGAAGTTGTGTTGTGTGTTTAGGAAGTCTTATTAAATTCATACTTGCCAACAAACAATTTAAATTATAGTTTTTGGAGAAACACAATTTCCCTTAAAGACAAATTCACAAACAATTATTGACATATTTATCTTTTTAAAACAAATTTGGAATTTTTTGATTAAATAAGAGCATATAAAAATAAGAAACACAATTGATAAAAAAAAAAGTTCAGCCTAATTGTTCACATGAAAAACCAAATCAATGAAGATCTCTTATACAAGTTGATTTGCAGCTAACTGAAAGAGCAACTCAGCAAATTACACATCTAACACAGACACTATGGATAGAAACTGACTGAGTCTAGAATCTAGGGGCATGAATACAGTAGGTGAGATTGCCTTTGGGAATCTGAGAGGTGCTTTTAATGATTATAATAGTCTCCCTGAAATTAATGTCCATTTGGTTAACATTAAATATCAATAGCAAAGCACTATTCTTTAAGTGATACTATAAGGAAGACTTATAATCTTTCAAAGAATTATAATTGAATGATTCTCAAAGGGCAAAATAGTCAAATCATGGACATGAGTTTCCATGTGATTGTGTCCCTAAGTTTTTTTTTCTTTGCTAAATTGGTGCATTGAATTATTTAATTTCTAAAAACCTTTTCCTGCTCTAGGGTATGGGTCTATGACAATAAAAACACAAAAATTTCTTTGCTTAATCAATATTGAAAAATGAAACCAACTCAAACTTGAACCGAAAAATATACATAGCCATCTCTAGACTGATGAAATAATAAGATGTTGTTCTTATTCAGTCATTTCAATCATGTCTGACTCTTCATAATCCCTTCTGAGGTCTTCTTGGAAAAGATTGTGAAGTAGTTTGCCATTTTCTTCTCCAGTTCATTTTACTGATGAGGAAACTGAGTCAAACAGGTTTAAGTGACTTGTTCAGAGTCACACAGCTTTTCAGACTTGAATTTAGGAAGATGAGTCTTCCTGACTTCAGATTTAGCACTCTTAAAACTGTGCTAAAGCATTAGCATAGCAACTAAACAATATCTTTGCCAATTCACTGGCATTGTAGAATTATATAAATCTCTTGGAAAGTTTGTGCTAATAAAATTGTGCTAATAAAAAAACACAAGAAGTGTTGTGTTGTTCAAATATGATTATTTAAATATTCTTAAGTAAACTCAGTTCATACATAAAACTGTTGTTTAATAAGCAACTAATATTTTTGTACCTAATTTAGAAGACTATTTAAGAAAATTTGTTTAAGCTGTCCAACATAGAGGGGGTTTTGCCTGGACTTTTATTATATTGATCAGTTTTTAAATTTTTTTTTTTACTAATTTTTTTTTTTTACTAAAATTCATCAACACTTCTAGGATGAAATTATTTTAATGAAATTTAGACTTTTCGTATTCCACTTATGAACTCAGAATCAGGAAATCTGGATTTTAGACATAGCCTTGCCTCTTACTAGGGGTGACTTTGAGCTAGTGATCAGTTTCATTTTCTTCCCCTGTGAAATAAACGGATTGGATTAGCTGATCTTTAGGCACTTTTTTTCCTCCCAACTCTAAGGTCCTATGCTGATCTGGACCATTTTTGAGAAATTTCTTTTTAACCAAGATTGAAACCTATTTGTTGACTTTTCATATATTTCAATATTTGGTTCTCACTCAGATCTTACATCACAAAAGAAAGCAGTAAGAATTGTTATTCCTAATGGTCCTTGGAACTGATACCAGCAAAGTGGCAAGACATGTTGTGCAGCAGCTTTTTGGTGGTGACATACAACCCACACTGTTCCATCAAACAGCCAGGATGCTTGCTTCCAGCCAGAAATGCAGTGTGCCACTGAATGTGGAAACCTCATCTTGCTTTTTGGATGAATGATTCTCAGTCTGTTGTATTGTTTGAGTTTGTCATTTACAATATTTTATGCAACACTATTCTTTGGGATTTAGTAAATAGATATTAAAATTTTGTTTCTGATTTTCCTGTATGTCTCTACTAGACTGAGTTCCTTGATCACAGTCTCATTCTTTCTGTTTTCCTTCCAGTACCACACAGTGTCCTCTCTAAATAGTAAACAATTAATAAATGTTTCTTGAATGCATGCTAGGAAAAGACCCTATTTCTAAAATTACTCTTCCTGCCAAATAAAGCATGAAAGGGGAATCTTTTGCATTTTAAGTTTTGGGGAAAAGAAATTGTTTAGATAAAATAAAGTTAGAATTTTCCTTTAAGTACTGAACTTGAGACATATGGTAGCAATATTATAGCTTCTCCAAAAAAAGTCACATTTTTATGGTCCTAATATCCTGTGAAAAGTAGCTAAAATCAAGTATAACCCCTTAAATGCTAAGACTTTCTGTCTTCCCACTGTAATTAATTATTATTGTTATTGTTTCCTTTTCCCTCCTAATAGGGATTTATAAGTGAAAAAACAAAGGTTAACAATTTAAGATCATTGTTTTTTTAAAAAGAGACTAGAAAATTATGGGTTCTTACAAAGTTCAACAAAAGTCCTTTTCAATGTATTTTTTTACCTCCAATGGTAGATTCCCTCTTATACTCCATGTTCTTCTTTTTTATTTTCTTTTAGGGGTAAAAATTCCATTCATCAATTGTTGAAATTGTGGGATATTTAACATACTATATAGCACTCTTTCTACACATCTTTTTCATTTGCTTTTATTAGCAAACTAAATTTGATGGAATCAATTAGCAAGTATTTATTGCATTTGCTATGCTAGGCTATTGAGATACAAAGATAATAATGTACTTGTACTTATTTATTTGTATTTGATTATGTAATATGTTTATTATGTATTTGTTTTTTTATTAGAATGAAAATACTTGAAAACAAAGACTGTTCCACATTCTTTTTTGGGTCATTATATTCAGAGTATCTAGTGCTACTTTAGTATAATAGATGTTTTATAAATGTTCTTAAAATGTGGGGAATAAGCAATCTCTGTCTTGGATGTAGATGGTATAGAGAGCAGTGAGGAGCTACCTTTTCTCCTTTACAACACTGAAAACAGGTAAAGCTTATTTTTTCACCACATCATTCAGCCCTCCCTTTTCTATTTACTGGCCTCCTCATTTCTTCCTAGATTCCAATCTTGCATCACATCTTGCTCTCAGTAGAGTTTCATGGTCCCCTAGAGGTAGCACTTGATTAGGTAAAATTTTGTGGACAGCAACTTTCAAGGAAGAGCTTATATTATTTAGCTCTCAAATGCATATCATATATGCTCAGACCAATCCATTCACTCATAAAATTAGCAATGCTTAAACCAGCTCATTCAATTGGTCAATTTTTTTTATCATTAATTGGTCCCCAAATATTTCTAAAACATATGTAAATATTTCAAGTTTTGATGTTTTTGCAATGTTTACATCACAACTTCCATAATCATTTTATAATAAAATAATTGATAGTTTAAATTATATTCTGAAGCATCAAGTCAGTATTATGGTCAAGCTTTTTCCTCCATTTCAATCAGACATACTCTTGCCATATACCTGAAAGTTCATATTTTATAGACCCCACCTAAAGTCAAAAAGGAACTATATGACAGATCAGTTCTGAACTTTCTTTATGAGACAAACGTGTCCTTATTCTTTATTTCCTTTTGTGTGCTGGAGTCACATTTAAAAGTGCAAATGATAATTAAGTATGATATTATTTTTCCTGATATGACTTTTAATGAATTGGTAGAATTTTCTAAATACTCCTCATAATAAAAATGAAAATATTATCATTATATTACCATTGTTCCATGGTGAGAGTGAAATATAGTTCAGTGCAGATTGGGCCCCCATTAAACAAGAACAGGGCTAAGGGTGACTGAATCAGTAGCAGCAGTGGCAGTTACCAGACCTCTCAGTCAATAACTGGTGACAGTATGAAACAACAGATCAGAGTATTTGACTCTGACTATTTTATGTTCAATAATGATTTCCAGTTCTTTGGGATACTAGGGACAGGACTCTATAGCAATTTGCATTTAGGTCTCAATTCTGGGTCTCAGTTCCAGTGAGAGAAGGAGCATTAGCTTGTAGGGAAGCAGGGACTCTAGTCACATTTCCAGGGCTGGAAAGAGTAGAGTCACTTTTGTGGTCACTCATGAACTAATACAAAGTATAGGAGAGTAGTAAACATACCTCTCCTTAGATCATATCACCTTGGAAAAATGAAACTTGCAGGTACCCAGAATTATCTGGGGAAACAGCTGCACAAAGACCTGTGATTTAGAACAGTGCCCTCTCCACTTGGGAAACAGAGCTCTACTTTAGCATGGAATTAAAAGTCAAGAAATAGACTTGAATGAGCAGAAAAACCTCTAGTAGAAAGTTACTATGGTGACAAGAAAGATCAAAACATGCTCAGAAAAAAACAAATAAGTAAAAATTACTGTATCCAAAATTTCAAGAAAAAATGTGAATTGGTCTCAGGTCATAGAAAAGCTTAAAAAATATTTTAAAAATCAAGTAAGAAAGGTAAAAGAAAAATTGGGAAGAGAAAGAAGAAAAGTGATGCAAGAAAATCATGAAAAAGGAATCAACAGCTTCGTAAAGTGACACAAAAATACTGAAAAAATTACACCTTAAAAACCACAATAGACTAATAGTAAAAGAAACAAACAAACAAACAAACAAAAAAAATCTAATGAAAGAATTTCTTGAAAAGCAGTACTGGCTAAATAGAAAAAGACAGATAAAAAAAATAACCAAAGAGAACTCCTTAGAAAGTAGATTTGGCCAATCTTTTTAAGTTACAACAGTTCACTGAAGAAAATAATTCCTTAAAAGCTGAATTGGTTAAGTAGAAGCTAATGACTTTATGAAACATCAAGAAATCATGAAAAAAATCAAAAGAATAAAAATAAAGAATAAATGTGAAATATCTCTGAAAAAATAATTGATCTGAAAAATAGAAGCAGAAGAGATAACTTAAGAATTATTGAACTACTTGAAAATCATGATTTTTAAAAGTCTATAAATCATTTTTCAAGAAATTGTTAAGGAAAACTCCCATGATATTCAGAATCAGAGGGTAAAAAAGAAATGGAAAGAATACACTCAGTTCTTGAAAATTACCCAGAATATAATCAAATTTCACAGCTCTCAGGACAAGAAGAAAATACTGTAAGCAGCTAAAAAGAAACAATTTAAATATTGTCTAGTCACAGTCAGGATAATACAGAATTTAACAGCTTCTATGTTAAAGTATGGGGGGTGGAGTGGGGTTTGAAATATGATATTTGAGAGGGAAAAGTTCTAGAATTATAGTTAAGAATCACTTACCTAGCAAAACTGAGTATAATCTTTCAGAGTAAAACTGGAAATTCAATGAAATAGAGAATTCTCAAGCATTCCTCATGAAAACAGTAGAGCTTAATAGAAAATTTGGCTTTCAAATACAAGACTCAAGAGAAGCATAAAAATGTAATCAGGAAAGATAAGTCATAAGGGACTCAATAAATTGTTTATATTCCTATGTGGGAAAGTTACATTTATAACTTCTAAAATAGTATTTTATTAGGATAGTCAGAGGGAATACACATAGAATATAGAGGTGTAAGTTTATTGTGATGGTATGATTAAGCAAAAAAAAATAAAATTAAGGGATAAGAAAGAAGAATGATGGGGAAAAGAGAAAGGGGAGAGGTAGAATAAGATAAATTATTTGATATGAAAGACATCTGAAAGATGTTTCGGTGGAGAAAATAAGGAAGTAGGGATTGGAACAATGAACCTTACTCCTATTGGAAATGACTCAAAGAGTAAATAATATATACACACAATTGAATGTAGAAATGTATTTTATTATACAGGAAAGTAGAAAAGGAAATTTGGAGGACTGCAATTTGGGGGAGGTAAAATTCAGAAGCAAAATAATTTTGCAAATGAATATGGTAATAGGAGAGGGATTGAGTACAATAAATGGGGAAGGAGAATAGGATGGAGAGAAATACATAGTTGATGATAATTACTATAAAAATGCACAGTGGGTTTCTCAGATAAAGACTTTATTTCTCAAATATATAGGAAAATGAATCAAATATATAGAAATGAGTCATGTGTTAATTATGGTCAAATGATACAAACAAGCAGTTTTCAGGCAAAGTAACCAAAGCTATCAAAAGTCATTTAAAATGGTTTAAATCATTACTGATGAGATTGAAAGAACTCTGAACTCATATTTGTCACATAAGTTTATTAACAGAAAGGGAACATGAAAAATATTAGCGGAGATGTGGAAAAATTAAAACACTAAAGTACTATTGATGAAGTTGTATACTGATTCAAACATTCTGGAGAGAACTTTGGAAATATGCCCAAAGGGTTATAAAACCATGCTTAGCTTTTGATCAAGCAATACACCTACTATGCTTTCATCACAAAGAGATTTTAAAAAAAGGAAAAGCACCTATGTATACCAAAATATTTATAGGAGTTCTTTTAGCACTGACAAAGAATTGAAAATTGAGATAATATACATCAATTGGAGAATAGTCGAACAAGTTTTTGTATATGATTGTTATGGAATGCTTTTGTGTTTTAGAAATGATGAGAGGATGCTCTCAAAAAAATGTAAATATTTAAACTTATGCAAAGTGAAATAAACAGAACCAGGAGAACACTGTATACAGTAACAGTGATATAACATAATGATCATTTCTGAAAAGCTAAACTATTCTCAGTCACACAATTTGGTATAGACAATTTGGTAGGACTTATGATGGTAAGATAGTAGGATTTATGATGAAAGGTGCTGGCCATCTCCAGAAAAAAAAAAAAAAACAGAGTAGAATGTAGATCAAAGATAACTTTTCCTTAATTTTATATTTTTCTGGCAGTCTTTTTTTTAGACTCTTTTCTTTCATAGAATGATTTACATGAAAAATTATTTCATTGGACTACAGATGTGTAGCCTATGTCAAATTGTTTGCTTTCTCAATGAAGGAGGGGAGGGAAGAGAGAGAGAATTTGGGATTTAGAATTTGACAAAGAAGCAATGTTAAAATGGTTTTTATCATGTATTTGGAAAAGTAAAATGTTACATAAAATGAAAAATGAAGTTTTCTTCATTTCAAGGAAATAGGAAATCCAAATTTCAAGGAACCAAAAATTCTTTTAAATTTAATGTTACTGGGGCAGCTAGAGGGTGCAACGGATAAAGCACCAGCCCTGAAGTCAGGAGAATATGAGTTGAAATCTGGCCTCAGACACTTAATACTTCCTAGCTGTGTGACCCTGGACAAGTCATTTAACCCCAATTGCCTCAGCAAAAAAAAAGCAAAAAAAAAAAATAATAATGCTTCTTACCCTTAGAGAATAATTCATTTTTAATAAAAATATACATTTAAAAATATCTCTGTTCTAGAAGTAAGGCCAGAAATGTAGGAATTGGACCATTTGTAGAATAGCAGATGGGAACTCCCCAAATATAGAAACATTTTTGGCTGAAAGTTTTAAATATTGTTATTTTACAAACATAGAAATTATACTGAAAATGAGGAGTAAATTGACTGAATCATTGACATAGTCTTATTGTTTAAACACACTTCTATATATTATTTTCAGTTTTAAACTAATTTTCTAATACAATAAAAGGGAAAAAAGAAAATAAATTAGAAAATAAATTTATCATTTTAAAAATATTACTTTGAAACTTCATTTTAAAAATTTTGAATCAAGCTTTTTGTTTACATGTTAATTTACAAATGAGTATTATAACTGGCAGAGTTAAGATGACATAAAGGACACATGTGTCTTTCTGAGCTCCTGTTTACCCTCAAACTATTTTTTTTAATAAAACTCAGCCTTGACATTATTTTTTGACAGTCAAAACTCATGAATATTGGGAGTACAGCACATTACCAACAGAAGATAATCTCAGAATTTGCCAGAAAAATTCTGTTTTTGTTCTCATGGGAACAGAACGGGGCTAGGACAGAAGCAGACTCAGGCAGGTATGCAGTAATAGCATGAATAACAGCTCATACTGAGCTGACTGGAGTGGGGTGGGGTGTGGTCTTCACCAGCTGAAAATTTGCTAGGAGAACTTTACCACAGTGTCAGCTACTCTGCCCTGGCAGCAGGCCAGTAGATCAGTAAAGAAGTTATAAAAACAGAGGGTAAAGACTCTAACCTCCAAATGCTAGAGTCTATTGGGACCTGGTGACACCCACCCAGCACCAGGAAAGACTCAGCATAATCTCAGCAAGCAACCACTAATCCCAGCACAGACACTGATCCTAGAATAGAGGCTGGTATCCATGCAGCCATTGCTGTCCCACTGCTGCTTCACTGTGACTTCCTGTTGTCTGTTGAGGAAGCTCAGTAATCCCACACTGCCCCAAAAGCAGACTACAGCTTTTGTTGTTGTTGTTGTTAAAATGAGTAAAACTGGAAAGTGGACTCTAATTATAGATAGCTTCTACACTGAAAGAGAACAGATTTCAAACCTGGAGGAGACTAAAAATAGTTTGTCTCTAGATGAAAATCCAAAGGTAAATATGATCTGCTCCCCACCATATAAGGCTCTCCTAGAAGAAGTTTAAAAGCCTCTTAAAAGAGAGCTAAAAGAAAAATGGGGAAAGGGAAGGGAAGGTTTACAAGAGGGTTTAGATAAGACATATAACTCATTAAAAAACAGAGTGGGAAAAGAAATCAACTCCCTCAAAAACAGAATGAGTGAATTGGAAAAAAGAAAATAACTCCTTAAAAAATAAAATTGGCAAAATGGAAAAATAAAATTCCATAGAACAAAACAACGCATTTAATAAAAACTCAATTGGAAAATTACAAAAAGAAATTTAAAAAATAAATGAAGAAAACAATTCATTAAAAAACAGAATTGAATAAATGGAAATGAATGACTGAGGAAACATCAAAAACCAGTCAAACAAAACCAAAAATAAAAATGAAAAAAATAGAAAAAAAATGTTAAATACCTACTTAGGGAAACAACAGACCTGGAAAATAGATCTAGGAGAGATAATATAAGGATTATTGGACTCTCTGAAAATCATGATGAGAAAAAGATCCTAGACACTATTTTTTTTTCAGGAAATCATCAAAGAGAACTGCCCAAATGTTATAGAAACAGAAGGTAAAATAGACATTGAAAGAATTCATCAATCACCTACTGAAAGAGGATCCTAAAATCAAAACTCCAAGAAATATTGTGGCTAAATTCCAGAACTATCAGACCAAGGAAAAAATACTACAAGCAGCCAGAAAAAAAAGCAATTCAAATACTGAGGAGCTACAATAAAAATTACTCAGCATCCACATTAAAAGATCAAAGGGCTTGGAATCTGATATTTCAAAAAGCAAAGGAACTTGGCATGCAGCCAAGAATAACTTACCCAGCCAAACTGAGCATTTTCTTCCAGGGAAGAAGATGGACTTTCAAGGAAATAGGCGAATTCCTTTTATTTCTGACCAAAACCCAGAACTAAACAAAAAGTTTGACCTCCAAATATAGGACTCAAGAGAAGCATAAAAAGGTAAAAAGAACTTTTGAGAACTGTATTTCTGTTATGACTATACATAAAGGATAAATGTATAATTTGGTTTTACTGTTATAATATAAAAATGGATCTAGAGATAAAAAGGAAATTGTAACAGAAAAAGGGAAAAGTAGAAGTACTACATTTCACAAAGAGGCAAAAGAAACCTATTCTATCTGAGGGAAATAAAGGAGGGGGATGAACATAGTATGAATCTTGCTTTCATCAGAATTGGCTCAACAAGAAAATATTAGACATATTTGGTTTACAGAGAAACTTCTCCCATCTCATTAAAAAGTGGGAGGGAAAAAGACAGAAGGGAAGAGGTAGGCTAAATAGAAAGGAATACAGAAATTTTAAGGGAAAGGTTTAAGAAAAGGGGAGGGACTCCAAGAGGAGGAGGAATTCTAAAGAGTTAGGACTGTGTGAGGCAAGTGGTGCTTATAAGTTAAATGCTAGCGAGGGGAGTAAGGGGAAAAGGAAAGAGAAAAGCATAATCTGGGGTTAACAGGATTAACTCCAGAATTACAGGATTACAGAAATTAGTACAGGAAATACAGAATTAGTAATTTTAACCATAAATGTGAATGGAGTAAACTCCCCCATTAAGCAGAGACGGATAGCAGACTGGATTAAAAGCCAGAATCCTACAATACGTTGTTTACAGGAAACACACTTGAAGCAGGGCAATACATACAGAGTAAAGGTAACAGGCTGGAGCAGAACCTACTATGCTTCAGGTGAAGTCAAAAATGCAGAGGTAGTCATCCTGATCTTAGATCAAGCAAAAGCAAAAATTGATCTAATTAAAAGAGATAAGGAAGGGCACTATATCTTGCTAAAGGGTAGCATAGATAATTAAGCAATATCAATACTAAACATATATGCACCAAGTGGTACAGCATCTAAGTTCCTAAAGGAGAAGTTAAGAGAGCTGCAAGAAAAAATAGACATCAACACTTTAATAGTGGGAGATATCAACCTTGCACTCTCAGATCTAGCTAATCAAACCACAAAATAAATAAGAAAGAAGTTAAAGAGGTGAATAGAATAGTAGAAAAGTTAGGTATGATAGATCTTTGGAGAAAATTAAATGGAGATAGAAAGAAGTAGTACACTTTCTTCTCAGCAGTTCATGGAACCTATACAAAAAATAATCATATAAAGACATCAAATTCAAATGCTGAAAGGCAGAAATAGTAAATGCATCCTTTTCAGATCATGATTCAATAAACATTACATTCAATAAAAATCCAGGGGAAAATAGACCAAAAATAATTGGAAACTAAATAATCTCATCCTAAAGAATGAATGTGTGAAACAGCAAATCATAGACAGAATTAATAATTTCACCCAAGAGAATGACAATAATGAGATGACATACCAAAATGTGTGGGATGCAGCCAAAGCAGTAATAATGGGAAATTTTATATCTCTAGCGGCCTACTTGCATAAAATAGAAAAAGATAAAATCAATGAATTAAGTTTGCAATCAAAAAAGCTAGAAAAAGCAAATTAACCCCCCCCCCCAAAAAAAAACTAAACTTGAAATTCTAAAAATAAAAGGAGAGATTAATAAAATTGGAAGTAAAAATAATATTGAATTAATAAATAAACTAAGAGTTGGTTCTATGAAAAAACCCAACAAAATAGATAAACACTTGTTAACTTTGATTAGAAAAAGAAAAGAGGAAAATCAAATTGTTAGTCTTAAAAATGAAAAAGGAGAACTTGTCACTAATGAAGAAAAAATTAACACAATAATTAGGAGTTACTTTGCCCCATTTTATGTCAATAAGTTTGATAACTTAAATGAAATGGATGAATACCTTCAAAAATATAGGTTGCCCTTATTAATAGATATAGAAGTAAATTGATTAAATGGTCCCATTTTAGAAAAAGAAATAGAACAAGCTATTAATCAACTTCCTAAATCCCCAGGACCAGATGGATTTATATGTGAATTCTACCAAACATTTAAAGAATAATGAACTCCAATACTATATGAACTATTTGAAAAAGTAGGGATTGAAGGAATCCTACCAAATTCCTTTTATGACACAGACATGGTACTGATACTTAAACCAGGTAGGTTGAAAACAGAGAAAGAAAATTATAGACCAATCTCCCTAATGAATATTGATGCAAAAATCTTAAATAAGATATTAGCCAAAAGACTACAGAAAATCATCCCCAGGATAATACACTGTGATCAAGTAGGATTTATTCCAGGAATGCAGGGCTAGTTCAATATTAGGAAAATTATTAACATAATTCACTATATCAATAAACAAATTAACAAAAACCACATGATGCAGAAAAAGATGCAGAAAAACATTTGACAAAATCCAACACCCATTCCTATTAAAAACACTAGAGAGTATAGGAATAAAATGGACTTTTCCTTAAAATAGTCAGTAGTATCTATTTAAAACCATTAGTAAGCATCATATGTAATGGTAATAAACTGGAACCATTCTTAGTAAAATCAGAAGTGAAACAAGGTTGCCCAACTATCACCATTACTATTCAATATTGTATTAAAAATGCTAGCTTTGGCAATAAGAGATAAAAAGAGATTAAAGAAATTAGAGTAGTTAATGAGGAAACCAAATTATCACTCTTTGCAGATGATATGATGATATAGCTAGAGAATCCCAGAGATTCTACTAAAAAGTTATTAGAAATAATCCACAACTTTATCAAAATTGCAAGATACAAAATAAATACACATAAATCCACAGCATTTTTATACATTACTAACAAAATCCAACAGCAAGAGATACAAAGAGAAATCCCATTTGAAATAACTGTTGATAGTATAAAATATTTGGGAATCTGTCTGCCAAAGGGAAGTCAGAAACTATATGAACAAAACCACAAAACACTTTCCACACAAATCAAGACAGATCTAAACAGTTGGGAAAATATTAAGTGCTCTTGGTTTGGTCAAGCAAATACCTAAACTAATCTATCTATTTAGTACTATAGCAATCAGACTTCCAAGAAACTACTTTTATTACCTGGAAAAAAATAACAAAATTCATCTGGAAGAACAAAGGTCAAGAATTTCAAGGGAATTAATGAAAAAACAATCTAATGGAGGTGGCCTAGGTATACCAGATCTAAAACTATATTTTAAAAAAGCAATCACCAAAACTATTTGATATTGGCTAAGAAATAGACTAGTTGATTAGTGGAATAGACTAGGTTCACAGGACAAAATAGTCAATAACTACAGCAATCTACTGCTTGATAAACCTAAAGATCCCAACTTTTGACATAAGAATTCACTTTTTGACAAAAACTGCTGGGAAAATTAGAACTTAGTATGGCAGGAAATTAGGAATTGACCCACACTTAACACTGTATACCAAGATAAGATCAAAATGGGTTCATGATTTAGGCATAAAGAATGAGATTATAAATAAGTTAGAAGAACATAGGATAGTTTACCTCTCAGACCTATGGAGAAGGAAGGAATTTGTGATCAAAGAAGAACTAGAGATCATTTTTGATCACAAGATAGGAAATTTTGATTATATCAATTTGAAAAGCTTTTATACAAACAAAACTAATGCAGACAAGATTAGAAGAGAAGCAATAAACTGGGAAAACATTTTTACAGTCAAAGTTTCTGATAAAGGCCTCATTTTAAAAAATATATAGAGAATTGTCTCTAATTTATAAGAAATCAAGCCATTCTCTGATTGATAAATGGTCAAAAGATATGAACAGACAATTTTCAGATGATGAAATTGAAACTATTTCTACTCATATGAAAATGTGTTCCAAATCATTGTTGATCAGAGAAATGCAAATTAAGACAACTCTGAGATACCACTACACACCTGTCAGATTGGCTAAGATGACAGGAAAAGATAGTAACGAATGTGGGAAGGGATGTGGGAAAACTGGGATACTGATGCATTGTTGGTGGAGTTGTGAACAGATCCAGCCATTCTGGAGAGCAATTTGGAATTGTACTCAAAAAGTCATCAAACTCGGTATACCCTTTGATCCAGCAGTGTTACTACTGGGCTTATATCCCAAAGAGATATATTAAAAAAGGGAAAGGGACCTGTATGTGTAAAAATATTTGTAGCAGCCCTTTTCATAATGGCTAGAAACTGGAAAATGAATGGGTGTTCATAAATTGGAGAATGGCTGAGTAAATTGTGGTATATGAACGTTATGAAATATTATTGTTCTCTAAGAAATGATCAGTAGGATGAATACAGAACAGCTTGGAGAGACTTACATGAACTGATGTGAAGTGAAATGAGCAGAACCAGGAGATCATTATACATTTCAACAACAATACTATATGAAGATCAGTTCTGATGGAAGTGGCTATCTTCAGCAATGAGAGGACCCAATCAGTTCCAATTGATCAGTGACAAACAGAACCAGCTATACCCAGTGAAAGAACACTGAGCAATGAGTGTGGACCACAACATAACATTTGCACTCTTTTTGTTATTGTTTGCTTGCAGTTTTGTTTTTCTCCCCAGGTTATTTTTACCCTCTTTCTAAGTCTGATTTTTCTTGTGCATCAAGATAATTTCATAAATATGTATTAATATATTGTATTTAACATATACTTTAACATATTTAACATGTTATCTGCCATCTAGGGAAGGGGGTGGGGGAAGGAGGGGAAAAGTTGGAATAGAAGTTTTTGCAAGGTTCAGTGTTGAGAAATTACCCATACATATGTTTTGTCAATAAAAAGCTATTAAAAAAAACAAATGGGTATTATATCTATTGAATTTTCTTGATATGGTTCCCTAAATTATGTTCATATATATGTTGTCATGATAATTGCAGACACCCTGTTTTCAAGAGCCAAGGTTCAGAAAGCAAGTTGTGCCCTCAGCCTGGCATAAGAAGAATCCTTTTTACTTACTCTCTAAACACTTTCAGCTACAACAAAATCCCCCAACTATTTTCCACATAATTATTGTATTGCTCTGATGAGTACCAGGTAGTCTCTGAGCTTAGACAAGTACCAGACAAGTTCAGAAAAATATCCATGTTCCAGTCATGATGTTCTGCTATCAAACTTTTCACATTGTTGCTTTCCTCCTCATTGTCAAAGCTACAGCTCATTACATAGCCACAGGTATAAGTATTGAGAACTGCCTACACTAAAGTCTAAATATCCCATTAATGGAAAACCTCGACAGTTTCCAATTCTTTCCTACTATAATGCTTGTATGCCTCTATTTGTCTGTGTCTGTATCATGGACACTTTTGCCAGATTGTTGAAACCTTTAGATCCTTCTAAGAATAATATTTTTAAATGAATGTGATAAAATAAAATAAAAAAATTATAAACTAAAAATATGTAAATACTTTTATTAATATTAAAACAAAAACAAATTTATGGACCCAAGATTAAGAATCCAGTATAAAAATAATAGCTGTTTTTTTTTTTGTAATTTTAACACCTTTTCTCTCTCTCTTTTTTGGGGGGGGGGATCTTTTTTTTAGGAGGATAAGTGCTACTTTCTCTGTCAAGGGGTATGCATAATTTGGTTACTTTCTGAACATAATTTTGAATTGCTTTCCAGAAGAGCTGGACCAACTCCATTTAATTCCAATCATATTTCCCAAACTGATCTATGTGAAGTAGAACTTAACAGTTGCTTTAGTTTGAGTTTATCTAATCATTAGTGATTTGGAACATTTTCTAATTTGATTTTTTTAAGTGATTTGGAGCTTCATATACCTGATGAGGTCTAGATATGGGGTATCTAAATGAAATTAGGATTTAGTTGTGATCTAGTGGCAGGTTTGTGCTACAGGGAGTCAAATAGAGCTCCCCTGCAACCCCATTGATTCGGCACAAGGATACACTGGTAAATGAAGTGTGGCAGCAAGAGTCCCCAATAAAAGCATTTATTGGCCTGAAAAGCTAGATTGATAAAAGAGGTTTATTATGGGGTTTGGAAGTAAGGAAATAGGTGAAGGTAGAGATAAGAAGAGCACTGGACAGTGGGTCCTGACATAGATAGCATGTTTAGGACCTCTGCAAAGAGGGGATCCCAGCGTGGCTCTTTTATAATGGGAGATTTAGCTAGAGGGGCCTGTGGGTATAGCCCCAAAGTTGGCTCAGATCCCAGTGGAGGTGGGACAGGTCTGGATCTTCTATTGGAATTCAAAGGGACCAGGATTTGTGAATCAAAAGGTAATTGCATTAACTAAGAGGCTTTGGGAATCAGAAAGAAAGGAATCTTAAAGGGACCACATCTTCATCATAACTATTTATAGCTTGAATTTCACCCTTTGAAAAAGTCATTGTTCTTATATTTGACCATTTATTAATTGGAGAACTGGACTTGATCTTTAAAAAAATATTTGAAATCATTCTTTTCGTGCCTTGAAAGAACTTAAACAAAAGAATTTGCAGCATATTTTTGTCTATTAACTGTTTTAAACAGAATATTTCTAAAAGTTCTCTCCTGAAATGTGAATATCTTCTCCAGAGTAGGTACAAACCTTTTAGCAAGAGTTGTTAAAATTAGGTTACTAGATTACCTGATAAGACCCTGAAGGAATTAAACTTTGTGGTAGAAGGAAAATATATAGACTAAGTAAGAAGACCTTTTCCAGAGAGGATATTTCTATATGGAATTTCATTGTAGGGAACTTTGGATATCTAGTGATAGTCTGAAAACTAGAGAAATCTCAGTATGGGCCTTGAAATACATTCAAGGACATAGAAGTCAAATGTCAACTACTTCATAGTTTTGCCCAGAGCTAAATATTCCTATCAATTCATTCTCCCCAGAGTTGATCTCAGTTAGACACAAATAGCCATTTAAGCCCCTTATAATAATTTCTATTTTGTCAGTTGGGGATATATATTATGTTACTTTACTGAGTTATAGCAGCTTTTTCCAAAGAATGGCATGTGGTAGCTTTCATTTTTCCTTTACCTCTTTAATATTCATAAGAAAGATGAGGAATCAGAAAAGAAACAGCCTGAAGACAAAGTTCAGTGTTTTAAAATTGTCCTCAAAAATTATTACAGTAGAGTACACATGAGTGTCAAAATGTTTTGATATTGATAAACTAGAGTTTGGCATTGGAGATCCAGTTTTGAATGTTAGTGAATGAATGCAATCAAGCCTGGGTGTGTTTGAAATGAAGTGAAAACGGTTTGAATGGTTACTTAATGGAACCATCTGGAAAGAGCTAGAGGTTTGTTGTGAGTCACTGTTTTATGTATGATAGAGTGATTAGATAAGAGAGAAATGAGAAAGTGGTGGGGCCTAGAATATCAGGAGGGTTTAGGTTAGAGTGGCTTGACTGGTTTGTGAGAACAAGAAAAAGTGTTATTACTGAGTTCGATCAAGATTAGTGTGCATCAAAAGGGTCCAAGCATTTAGTGTGCATATGGCTTTGTGTTTCAGTGTCTTCCCATGCAGCAATGGAAACATTTAGTTAGGGAGCAATGCAGACAGAACCGTGTCCCAGATTTCATTAGGAGAGTTTTGGGTCCAGACATGACTAGAAAGTCATTCCTGCTCTGGAAGAGAAAATATTTGCGTAGAAACCAATGGACCTACAGTTTGGATGTGTGTGTATGTGTGTGTATGTGTGTGTTTGAAATGTCATTTTAATTTATCCTCTAATATGTTCATGACAGTTCCATGAAGTCTAATATTTTATAACATGTTCTGACTTGTTTTTATCTGCTTCTCAATTCTTGATTTCTTCTTGTATATGCCTTGTATATGCCCTGTAATGTTTTTTCCCCTATTCTGTATTTCTATGGATTTCATCTCTAGGGAAAATATTATAGCTTCAGGTGACACTTTTGTGAGTTAGTAAAGGGAAATCGGGTCAGCTGACACACCCTTGTAGCCTTATAGCCCTTAGAAGAAAAAAGTTATTCAGGAATATATAATCAAACTCCATATTTTAGGGCCTCTCACTTCTAAATCCTATAAGAGTAGTAGATGGGATTTCCTGAATAGTCTCTTCACTTCTGACTCACTGGCACAGTGATTGGGAGGTTATTTGGCTTCTGTTCTAAAATAAAAGGTTGAAAATGTAATTGCCATACATCTCTTAGAGATGAGCAATTTGTGTGTCTTTAGGTCCAAGGGAATAATAATAGTATTTTGTAAGGTTGCTAAATAGAGTATAATGATACCTTCCTCTGGGCTGCTATTCAGGAAGTCTTACTTTGCTCCCAGCTCCAATTTTAGTATTTCATTGATCTGGGTACCCCATTGACAGTCTCTTTCCAAGGACTTTGCTCTGATAAGAATTTTAATGCACCAAATGCCTTCTTTCAGAAGGAAGATAGCAGTCTGACAGGTGTCAAGGAAAGACAGAAGAGTTAGTGAGGCATTCAGAAACTGAATTAGATACCTATGAACAAACATGACTAGAAACATTATGAAAGAGAAATACAAAGTTTGTGGTATGACTCCTTCACTCTCTGTAATTTCAGGGATTAGAGCGAAGAGTAAAAAAAAAAAAAGTTGTTCATCATTTGGCAGAATTGGTAGCAAATTTTCTTTTAATAAAAAAATAACAGTAGTTAAAAATGATGCTTATTTTAGTTATTATTCAATTTTTATTAAACAATATATGGTAGAGGATTCTAGGTTCTTGAAGCTTAAGCCCTGACAGGCTCAATACATTGAAAAAGCATCAGATATGGCCCTGGCAGCACATTATTTGCTTTCTAGTCATCATGAGGGTAGAAAGCTTCATTCTAAGGAGGTATGAGGATAAATTATTTGGCCATAGCAATCAATGAAACAGAAAAAAAAAATTAGAAGGCCTTCAGTCTTTTATAGCCCCTTTTACTTCTAGTGACAGAGGAAGAATGAAAGAAAATTAGAAAGAGGGGGGCAAAGAAGTTTTCAAATTTCAGACTGTCTATAAATATTAGCTTTTAGTACTTTAACTGTGTGAGCTTTGTATTGTGACAAGTTAACATTTGCCCTAGAATTGATACCAGTAGACAAAAAAATTGTAGGTAGATGACAGTATAACTCACAGCTTCTCTTTAGAAGGGAAAACACAGAGTAGGCAAAGTTGGTTTTATTCTACATTCAAAGGCAGTAAGAAATATTAATTTATGAGATACATATATGAACATCTGTAATTCTTATGAAAAGTATTTGTAATAATGTCCTGAAGAAAATTATTTAACAAATTATTCAACAAACATATCAATTTTCCAAACTGAGAAAAGTGCTGCAGGGTGGAGATCTAAAGACAAAAAAAGATCTTTTCCCTTGAAGAACTTACATTCTAGAGGACTAGAATAAATATATAGTCAACAAGTAAATATAAAGTATACAAAAAGTAACTAAAAATACTAATAATTGGTGAAGTGCCAATCAAAAGACTTCCTGACAGGATGCTATTTAACTATTCATTGAAGGAAGATATGTATTTCATGAAATAGAGGGAGAGAGTAAAAGCATTGGAAACATGGAGGACCATTTGTACATAAGTAAGAGAATAAGAGTTAGAATTTCTTGATTGGGGAACTATCAACAAATCAATTTGACAGTGATAAACTGCCAAAAGACCAACTTAATTGTGGAGTAGGGCCCAATTGGGTCTGCCAATGCTAAATAGTGTGTAGGTCTCTGGGTAATAGCTTTTTAACATTATGGGGAATCCCAAACTAATAGATTTATTTGCCATTAGTTGAGGAGTGTCAAAAATACTTTCTTCTGGAGAGTTCTATTAGTCTTATCAAGGGCTCTTCAAGCAGGAATGTTATCTATTATAGAAGCTCACTGACTCTTCCCCACAACTAAGCCTAACAAGTGTACCTGTTCACCCTGAGGACAATAGTATTGATATGCAAAGCAGCTCTATGGAAGACAATTTGGAGAGAAGAGACAAGACAGTTAAGATGATATTGAAATAGTACAGGAGATAATTAAGGAGAATCCAAATTAGAATAGATGCTCTTTAAATGGAGGGAAAGTATTTTAGTGATGTTGAAAAGGAAATAGGATGTATAAGACTTGGCAATGATTGGGCATAGGAGCTGAGGGTGAATGAATGGTCAAAGAAACCCAAGTGTCAGTAGAGGCTCATGTCATCATCAAAGGCATAAAGTAAAATTCAAGGAAAGATAGGATTAGCTTGTATATCAATATTAACTATAAAAGGGGAGATAAAAAAATACTAAAATGAAACAGTAAAATGCTCCAAGCTAATACATCATTATTTGGTGATTTAGGTATAAAGATGAGTATACAATACAATGTTTAAAAAAATCTATTGGAAAATATGTCTTAGGAATAAGAAATAAGAAAGTTTAAAGGTTGTCAATTTCAGGGAAGCCTTACACTTATGCCTCCTCAATACTCTTTTTGGAAAAAGTATCAGAAGGAATTTCTCCCACAGTGGGCACCTAATAATAGCACAAAAATAAAACAAAATATTTTAACAGATATGAAACTGCTTTCATTCATGTGGGATTTATTATTGAAATAGTTATTTGTGTATAGTCAGACCACCAGCAAAAATAAAAATCAATATAAAATTAGAAAAGAAATAAGAAAAAAGATTCACTATGCCATTAAAACAGTGCCAGTCTCATGTATTTAAGCAAGTTACTGATGCCAACAATGTAAAATAAATGAAGGAAAGAATTTTGATGCTGATTATAAGAATTTAATAAAGCAGTTTAAGTGATGCAAATAAATTGCCATAAAAAGAATTAGAGAATCTAGATACTGCCTCACCTAGAAATACTTGCTCCTTTTGCCAAGTGACAAAATTCAGCAGTCAAAGGCAATGCTAATTTAAATTCTATTTTCATTTGAAAAATCTTACAGGGAAGGCTGCTAGAGGATTATGAATAATAGTACCTTAAAAACCAATTGGAAACAACAATTATTAACAAGTTTGTATAAAGCCTGATGAGAAAACCAATGGATTAAGCAATTTTTCCAATAGCATTTCAGTATAAATTGGGAGAACAATAAAAAAAGAAGGGAAAATAGGAAAAGATGCATAAACCTTTTTATGACAGTCTTTCACTATCAAGGACAGTGGAGTCACCACATTTGAATTCTAACAACACAGTGCCAGATGTGTTGTTAGAAAAAATAGAAACAGCACTGAAGAAAACAAATATGGGAAAGCAGGTAGACTAGACTAAGAATGATTTTCCTTCTGGAAATAACAATTTTAGAGCACTGAAGGATTGATTCTCCAGATACATTAAAGAGCTCCAGAAAAAAATCTTAGGTCTTGCCAAAAAAAAAAAAAAAAAAAAGAAAAGTGTCTGAGAGAATACTAATTGCTATTGACCAGTAATATAGATTTTATACAAAAAGTTCATGAGATTATTTCACATCTGTGAAGAGCACTGTTAATATGAACATTAGAAAGGAACAGGCAGGCTTTTGCATTGGATATTCCATAGTTAAGAACATCTTTATTATTGACAATGATTGAGAAGTTTAAAGAATGTCAGACTCCATTTTGATTTTCACTTGTTGAATAGAAAAAAAAAATTAAGTTGTTGGAATAAAAGGTTGACATAAAGTAAAAATCCTTAATGTTTTTGGATGTCATGGATTCCTTTATCAGTCTGGTGAAGTGTATAAACCTTTCTCAGAAAAAGAAAAGTGTTAGATGTGTAAATAAAATACCTAGGATAACAAAGGAAATCAAGTTATCTATCAATCTATATTTATATCTCTTTCTATTCTCTCTCTCTCTCTCTCTCTCTCTCTCTCTCTCTCTCCCTCTCTCTCTCTCTTTCTCAAATTATGTTTAAAGATTCCAGGTTCAGAGTCCCACTTGAAAAATTCACCATTTTTTTTCATATTTCTGTCAAAATCACATAAGACATCTTAAAAGATTTAGCAAGAGAGATGTCTTTATATGATTATTTTGATTTGATTAGTAATATCAAATGAGGAATTAAAAAAAAAGAATGGTATGCTCATTAAGAAATTTGTACAGAATTCAAGAAAGATTCCTTATAGACATGGAAATCTCCTCAATGATCCTCTTTGTGAATGATACTGTGTTGACTGCAACAAGTTCTGGAACATAGCTGAACCTGCTGAATGAAATTATATGATCATTGAAAATAGTTTGAAAAAACTGCTCATAAGAGAAAAAAAAAACAAAAACTACTTTTTAGATGGTGAGACAAACCTAGATCATTTACAGAATTATTAGTGAATATATTTGGGAGAGATTGAAAATGGACAAATTTTTTTTATGTTAAAGTATATATTAAATACTATATATATATGCATATATATATATATATACATATACATACACTTATTTTGTTGCACAAGAAGAATCAGACTTTGAAATAATGTATAATTAACCTGTGAAGGAAATCAAAAATGCAAGTAGACAAAAACAGAGGAATTAGAAATGCTATGTAGTAGTTCACACTCATTTCCCAGAGTTCTTTTGCTGGGTGTAGCTGGTTCTATTCATTATTAAACAAATGGAACTGATTTGGTTCATCTCATTGTTGAAGAGAGTCATATCCATCAAAACTGATCATCATATGCTATTGTTGTTGAAGTATATAATGATCTTCTGATTCCGCTCTTTTTACTCAGCATCAGTTCATATAAGTCTCTCCAGGCCTTTCTGAAATCATGCTATTGGTTATTACTTACAGAACAATAATATTCCATAACATTCATATACCACAGTTTATTCAGCCATTCTCCAGTTGATGGGCATCCATTCATTTTCCAGTTTCTAGCCACTACAAAAAGGGCTGCCACAAACATTTTTGCACATACAGGTTCCTTTCCCTTCTTTAAGATTTCTTTGGGATATAAACCCAGTAGTAACATTGCTGGATCAAAGAATATGCACAGTTTGATAACTTTTTGAGCATAGTTCCAAATTGCTCTCCAGAATGGCTGGATGTGTTCACAATTCCACGAACAATGCATCAGTGTCCCAGTTTTCCCACATCTCCTCCAACATTCACCATTATCTTTTCCTGTCATCCTAGCCAATCTGAGATGTGTGTAGTGGTATCTCAGAGTAGTCTTAATTTGCATTTCTCTGATCAATAGCGATTTAGAACACATTTTCATATGAGTAGAAATAGTTTCAATTTCATCATCTGAAAATTGTCTGTTCATATCCTTTGACCATTTATTAATTGGAGAATGGCTTGATTTCTTATAAATTAGAGTCAATTCTCTATATATTTTGGAAATAAGGCCTTTGTCAGAACCTTTGACTATAAAAATGTTTTCCCAGTTTATTGTTTCCCTTATAATCTTGTCTGCATTAATTTTGTTTGTACAAAAGCTTTTCACTTTGATATAATCAAATTTTTCTATTTGTGATCAATAATGATCTCTAATTCTTCTTTGGTCACAAATTCATTTCTCCTCCACAGGTCTACTTACAGAGATAAATTATCCTATGTTCTTCTCTCTCTCTCTTTTTTTTAAATAATTTTTTATTGATAGAACGCATGCCAGGGTAATTTTTTACAGCATTATCCCTTGCATTCATTTCTGTTCCGATTTTTCCCCTCCCTCCCTCCACCCCTTCCCCCAGATGGCAAGAGTCCTTTACATGTTCAATGGGTTGCAGTATATCCTAGATACAATATATGTGTGCAGAACTGAACAGTTTTCTTGTTGCACAGGGAGAATTGAATTCAGAAGGTATAAATAGCCCGGGAGGAAAAACATAAATGCAAGCAGTTTATATTCATTTCCAGTGTTCTTTCTCTGGGTGTAGCTGCTTCTGTCCATCTTTGATCAATTAAGGCTCTCTTTATCAAAGAGGTCCACTTCCATCAGAATACATCCTCAAACAGTATCATTGTTGAGGTATATAATGATCTCCTGGTTCTGCTCATTTCACTCAGCATCAGTTCATGTAAGTCTTGCCAGTCCTCTCTGTATTCATCCTGCTGGTCTTTCCTTACAGAACAATAATATTCCATAACGTTCATATACCACAATTTACTCAACCATTCTCCAATTGATGGACATCCTTTCATTTTCCAGCTTCTAGCCACTACAAACAGGGCTACCACAAACATTTTGGCACATACAGGTCCCTTTCCTTTCTTTAGTATCTCTTTGGGGTATAAGCCCAGTAGAAACACTGCTAGATCAAAGGGTATACACAGCTTGATAACTTTTTGAGCATAGTTCCAAATTGCTCTCCAGAATGGCTGGATGTGTTCACAATTCCATCAGCAATGTATCAGTGTCCCTGTTTTCCCACATCCCCTCCAACATTCCCCATTATCTTTCCCTGTCATTCTAGCCAATCTGACAGGTGTGTAGTGGTATCTCAGAGTTGTCTTAATTTGCATTTCTCTGATTAATAATGATTTGGAGCATATTTTCATATGTCTATAAATAGTTTCAATTTCTTCGTCTGAGAATTGTCTGTTCATATCCTTTGACCATTTATCAATTGGAGAATGGTTTGATTTCTTATAGATTAGGGTCAGTTCTCTATATATTTTGGAAATGAGGCCTTTATCAGAACCTTTGATTGTAAAAATGTTTTCCCAGTTTATTGTTTCCCTTCTAATCTTGTTTGCATTTGTTTTGTTTGTACAAAAACTTTTCAATTTGATATAATCAAAATTTTCTATGTTGTGGTCAATAGTGATCTCTAGTTCTTCTTTGGTCATAAATTCCTCCCTCTTCCACAGGTCTGACAGGTAAACTATCCTATGCTCTTCCAATTTATTTATAATCTCATTCTTTATGCCTAGGTCATGAACCCATTTTGACCTTATCTTGGTGTATAGTGTTAAGTGTGGGTCAATGGCTAGTTTCTGCCATACTAATTTTCAATTTTCCCAGCAGTTTTTGTCAAACAGTGAATTCTTATCCAAAAGGTTGGGGTCTTTGGGTTTATCAAACACTAGATTATTAAAGTTATTGACTATTTTGTCCTTGAAACTTAACCTATTCCACTGATGAACTAGTTTATTTTTTAGCCAATCCCAAATGGTTTTGGTAACCTCTGCTTTATAATATAGTTTTAGATCTGGTACACCTAGGCCAACTTCATTTGATTTTTTTTTATTAGTTTCCTTGAAAGTCTTGACCTTTTGTTTTTCCAAATGAATTTTGTTGTTATTTTTTTCTAGGTCATTAAAATAGTTTTTTGGGAGTCTGATTGGTATAGCATTAAATAAATGGATTAGTTTAGGTAGCATTGTCATCTTTATTATATTTGCTTGCCCTATCCAAGAACACTTAATATTTTTACAATTGGTTAGATTTGACTTTATTTGTGTGGAAAGTGTTTTGTAGTTTTGCTCATATAGTTCCTGACTTTCCCTTGGCAGATAGATTCCCAAATATTTTATACTATCAGCAGTTACTTTAAATAGAATTCCTCTTTGTAACTCTAACTGTTGGATTTTGTTAGTGATATATAAGAATGTTGATAAGTCTTGTGGGTTTATTTTGTATCCTGTAACTTTGCTAAAGGTGTGGATTCTTTCTAATAGCTTTTTAGTAGAATCTTTGGGTTTCTCTAAGTATACTATCATATCATCTGCAGAGAGTGATCATTTGGTTTCCTCATTACATATTCTAATTCCTTTAATCTCTTTCTCAACTCCTATTGCCAAAGATAGCATTTCTAATATAATATTGAATAGTAATGTTGACAGTGGGCAACCTTGTTTCACTCCTGTTCTTATTGGGAGTGGTTGCAGTTTATCCCCATTACATATGATGCTTACTAATGCTTTTAGATATATGCTACTGATTATTTTAAGGAAAAGTCCAGAAAAATGGACAAATAGTTAAGCCCCAAATAGAAAAGGATATTAGGAAATAGTCAGGGATTTAATCAAGCATACAAAAAAGTCCCAGTGAAAAATCAGAAAGCTACATAGTGAGGCAAATAAAATTAGTTTAAATAGACAACAGAGCTCAGTTCTTCCATGACTTGACCTAACATTTCAGTATCAGTTTTGGATGGCCCAGTTTTAGGTGTTAAGATCATACCTGCTGTTTTTTTTTTGTTTGTCCTTCATTTTTGAAGATCAATAATGGCATGAATGAGTAATGTCTTGATTTTCAAGTGAATTGGATTTAAGTGAGGAAGCACTGCATACATTATCAGTCTAACTCTCTCTTTCAGTCATCATAGTTCAGTAACAAGATAAAAGTCAGAAAAGTGGTAATAGCCTGGGATACACTGGATGACCTTGGTATTTTTAATAACTGACCAAACTTTATACATTTCCCAGTGCCCATTTTAAGCTGCCTTCCTGGCAGTTAGATCAAAATATTCTTGTTCACTCATTCCTGTTGATTGAAGTAGTCATGTGCTTGGGTTAGTTACCCACTAACTTACCAATGGATTTAGAACCTGTCAGCTACACTCAATCTAGTTTTAGCCTATGTACTGAGATGTGACCACTCTGCATGTTATAGGTTCTTAGAGTCACAAGTGAGAGTTGAGTGACAGGTGGATAGCAGAGGTGGCTGAGCAGCCTCAAAAAGTGTAATAAACCCTCTCATTAATGGTGGCAATCCTCTTTTAATACTTCAAACACCCTAGAAGTTACCTACTTGGCTATTTGGGGCAATTATTGGCTAACACCAGGGAATAGGAGAATAGATCAAAACTTCCTCAATTCTATCCAGAACAATAGTTGTCATGAGAGACTCAATGATATATGTGACTGAATTAAGAGGTCAATTTTCAGTTATTAACAGAACATGATCCTTTTGATTTTTTTTTCATATCATCACATCAGAGTCAGCTTATATACCACAGCTTCTATCTGTGAATATTTCTTATATCTGCCCTAGTAGAGATAGTTGTTAAAAGTCACTCTTTTATTTTTCTAGTCATAGCTTTCAGGTAGCCCAATGATTCTTAAATTCTCTGCTGTGGACCTATTTTCCAAGTGGTTATTTTTCCAATGAGGTACTTAACATTTTCTTCTTTTTGACCATTCTTTAGATTTTGTTTGATTCATTCATGAGGTATCACAAAGTCACTACCTTCCACTTGGCTGATTCTAATTTTTAATGATTTATCATCTTCTGTTAGCTTTTTCACCTCATTTTCCATTTGGTCAGTTCTACTTTTAAAAGGATTGTTTTCTTCAGTAATTTTTTTTCCATTTATCAATTCTATTTTTTTTAAATTATTGTTTTCTTCAGTCAGTTTTTTTTTTTTTTGCTTCCTTTTATTAGCTGTTGGCTTTTTTTATAATTTGCCTGTATAATTCTCATTTCTTTTCTTTTTCCAATTTTTCTTTTACTTTTCTTACTTGATTTTTAAAATCCTTTTTAAACTCTTCCAAGAGAACCTTTTGAATGTGAGACCAATTCATATTTTCTTTTGAGGCTTTACTTGCAGGCATTTTGTCATTGCTCTCCTCTTCTGTTTGTATTCTGATCTTCCCTATAACCATAGTAGTTTTCTACAGATAGGACTCTTTTTGATATTTTATTCAATTTTTCAAAAGTTGAGCTGTGCTCCTTGGGCACAAGAGACACTGTCCCAAGTTTCTTTTGCTGGGGGACAGAAGCCTCTTTACTAGTTTTCCATGCTGGGGTAAGAGATGCTATGAGCTTGTTTACTTTGCTAGGGTGGCCCAACCTAGTCATACCTTTTGTGCTAGGATTCTGGGGGTCACAATTTGCATTCTTCACTGTAGTAGAAAATCTCATAGATGGCTTACCATTTCACTAGCATGCTGATTCAGGGCAGTTTCAGTTGCTAATTTGTGCTGTGAATGAGAGCCTCCCATTGGTTTGCCCTGATATCATCTGCATTCCCCTTTTACCCAAATGAGACAGACCTTTCCTAAAATCCAATATCCATAATTACAGAGGAGACATCAGATATAAGAGATGGGGGCATAACCAGAGAAAAGGAAATTTAGCATCACTGTTTCTCAAATGGGAAAGATGGTATTTAAAGATTATCACAAAGTTGCTATTATGTCCATGGAGTTTTTAGCCAAGGCACATTCCTTATAAGGTTATCAGGACACAAAATTTCAATTCTGCAGAGAACAAAGTTCTGAGGAAGTAATATTTAAACTTTTAAGCAGGTGGTAGATAGTCAACATCCAGGTTTTTGTGAAAGAAAATGAGAATGTTTTATTTGCTATCTCTAATAAAAGCTCCATAGAAATAATGAAGAATGCAGAAGCCTATTGAAAATTAGCCTTTCAACCTTAACCATTGACAGCTTCTATATGGATAGAGAGCAGACTCTAAACCCTGAGGAGACTAAAAACAGACTGTCTCCAGGTGAATCCTCAAAGGAGGAGATCATCTGTTCCTCAGCACAGATGAATCTCATAGAAAAAATTAAAAAGGCTCTCACAAGAGAGCTAGAAGAAAAATGGGAAAAGGAGAGGGAGGCTTGGCAAGAGAGTCTGGAGAAGTCATCCCACTCATTTAAAGACAGAGTGGACAAAGAAATCAAATCCGTGAAAAATAGGATTAGTGAGCTGGAAACAGAAAATAGCTCTCTAAAAAATAAAATTGGTGAAATGGAAAAAAATTCCATAGAACAAAAGAACTCAATTGGACAATTAGAAAAAGATATTTAAAAAGTGAGTGAAGAAAATACCTCATTGAAAATCAGAATCAAACAATGGAATTGAATGACTCGAGGAAACAAGAAGAATCAGTCAAGCAAAACCAAAAAAAATCAAACAATGGAAAAAAATGTGAAATACCTTCTTAGGAAAACAACAGACCTGGAAAAGAGATCCAGAAGAGACATTCTGAGAATTATTGGACTCCCAGAAAAATATGATGAAAAAAAGAGCCTGGACACGATTTTCCAGGACGTTATCAAAGAGAACTGCCCAGAAGTCATAGAAACAGAGGATAAAATAGATGTTGAAAGAATTCATCAATCATCTACTGAAAGGGATCCTAAAATCAAAACACCAAGAAATATAGTGGCCAAATGCCAGAACCCTCAGACGAAGAAAAAAAATATTGCAAGCAGCTAGAAAAAACCAATTCAAATATAGAGGAGCCACAATGAGGATTACCCAGGATCTAGCAGCATCCACATTAAAAGATCGAAAGGCCTGGAATATGGTCTTCTGAAGAGCTAAGGAACTCGGTATGCAACCAAAAATAACTTACCCAGACAGGATGAGCATCTTTTTCCAGGGAAGAAGATGGTCATTCAACAAAATAAGCGAATTTCACCTATTTTTGATGAAATAAACAGAACTTATCAAAAAGTTTGATCTACAAATATAGAACTCAAGAGAAACCTAAAAAGGTAAAAAGAAATCTTGGGAACTATATTTCTGCTATAAAGATGTATAAAGAATACATGTATACCTTGTTCTAGAAACTAGAGGTGGGGATGTATAAAGAATACATGTATACCTTGTTCTAGAAACTAGAGGTGGAAAGGATATTGTACCAGAAAAAGGGTAAAGTGGGGGTACTACATCTCATGAAGAGGCAAAGGAAACCTATTATATCTGAAAGAAAGAATGGAGGGGGATGAATATAGTGGGTATCTTACTGCCATCAGAATTGGCTTATTTAAGAGAAAAATTTTAGATATATTCAATTTATGGTGAAATTTCTCCCACCTCACTGAAAAGTGAGAAGGGAAAAGTGAAAAGGGAAAGAATAAGATAAGCAGAAGGGAATATGGAAACTGTGAGGGAAAGGAGTAAGATAGGGGGAGGAACTCTAAAGTAGGGGGAGGGATACTAAAAAGGAAGGGCTGTGAGAAGCAAGTGGTGCTCACAAGTTTAATACTGGGAAGGGGGGTAAGAGGGAAATAAGAGAGAAAAGCATAAACAGGGGTTAACAAGATGGCAAGTAATACAGAATTGGTAATTTTAACCATAAAGGTGAATGGGGTAAACTCCCCCATAAAGAGGAAACTGTTAGAAGAATGGATTAAAAGCCAGAATCTTACAGGAAATACACCTGAAGCAGGGAGATATGTGCAGAGTAAAGTAAAAGGTTGGAGCAAAATCTACTATCCTTCAGGTAAAGTAAAAAAAACAGGGGTAGCCATCCTGATCTCAGATCAAGCTAAAGCAAAAATTGATCTAATTAAAAGAGATAAGGAAGGGCACTATATCTTGCTAAAGGGTAGCATGGATAATGAAGCACTATCTATATTAAACATATATGCACCAAGTGGGGTAGCATCTAAATTCTTAAAAGAGAAATTAAGAGAGCTGCAAGAAGAAATAGACAGCAAAACTATAATAGTGAGAGATCTCAAGCTTGCACTCTCAGAATTAGATGAATCAAACCACAAAATAAATAAGAAAGAAGTCAAAGAGGTAAATAGAATACTAGAAAAATTAGATATGATAGATCTCGAGAAAACAAAATGGAGACAGAAAGGAGTATACTTTCTTTTCAGCAGTTCATGGAACCTATACAAAAATTAACAATATATTAGGACATAAAAACTCAAACTCAAATTCAGTAAGGCAGAAATAGTAAATGCATCGTTTTCAGATCATGATACAATGAAAATTACATTCAACAAAAAGCCAGGGGAAGTAGACCAAAAAATAATTGGAAACTAATTAATCTTATACTAAAGAATGGTTGGGTAAAACAGCAAATCATAGAAATAATTAGTAACTTCACCTAAGAAAATAACAATCATGAGGCACCATACTAAAATGTGTGGGATGCAGCCAAAGCAGTAATAAGGGGAAATATCATATCTCTAGAGGCCTACTTGTCTAAAATAGAGAAAGAGAAGGTCAATGAATTGGGGTTGCAACTAAAAATGCTAGAAAAGGAACAAATTTAAAAAACCCCAGTCAAACACTAAACTTGAAATTCTAAAAATAAAAGGAGAGATCAATAAAATTGAAAGTTAAAAAAAAAACTATTGAATGAATTAATAAAACTAAGAGTTGGTTCTATGAAAAAACCAATAAAATAGACAAACCCTTAGCAAATCTGATTTAAAAAAGGAAAGAGGGAAATCAAATTGTTAGTCTTAAAAATGAAAAAGGATAACTCGCCACTAATGAAGAGGAAATTAGAGCAATAATTAGGAGTTACTTTGCCCAACTTTATGCCAATAAATTTGACAACTTAAATGAAATGGAAGAATACTTTCAAAAATATAGCTTGCCCAGACTAACAGAAGAAGAAGTAAATATCCTAAACAGTCCCATATCAGAAAAAGAAATAGAACAAGCTATTAACCAACTCCCTAAGAAAAAATCCCCAGGTCCAGATGGATTTACATGTGAATTCTACCAAACATTTAAAGAACAATTAACTCCAATGCTATATAAAGTATTTGAAAAAATAGGGATTGAAGGAGTCCTACCAAACTCCTTTTATGACACAGACATGGTACTAATACCTAAACCAGGTAGGCTGAAAACAGAGAAAGAAAATGATAGACCAATCTCCCTATGAATATTGATGCTGAAATCTTAAATAAAACATTAGCAAAAAGATTACAGAAAATCATCCCCAGGATAATACACTATGAGCAAGTAGGATTTATACCAGGAACACACGGCTGGTTCAATATTAGGAAAACTATTAGCATAATCGACTATATCAATAACCAACCAACCAAAAACCATATGATCATCTCAATAGATGCAGAAAAAGCATCTGATAAAATCCAACATCCATTCCTCATAAAAACACTTGAGAGCATAGGAATAAATGGACTTTTCCTTAAAATAGTCAGGAGTATATATTTAAAACCTTCAGTAAGCATCATATGCAATGGGAAAAACTGGAACCTTTCCCAGTAAGATCTGGAGTGAAGCAAGGTTGCCCACTATCACCATTATTATTCAATATCGTATTAGAAACACTAGCCTCTGCAATAAGAGTCAAGAAAGAGATTAAAGGAATTAGAGTAGGCAATGAGGAAACCAAAGTATCACTCTTTGCAGATATATGATGGTATACCTAGAGAACTCCAGAGATTTTACTAAAAAGCTATTAGAAATAATTCATAACTTTAGCAAAATAGTAGGATACAAAATAAATCTCCATAAATCCTCAGCATTTTTATACACTACCAACAAAATCCAACAGCAAGAGATACAAAGAGAAATTCCATTTAAAATAACTTTTGGCAGCATAAAATGTTTGGGAATCTATCTACCAAAGGAAAGTCAGGAATTATATGAGCAAAATTACAAAAAACTTTCCATACAAATAAAGTCAGACTTAAATAATTGGAAAAATATTAAGTGCTCTTGGATAGGCCGAGCGAATATAATAAAGATGACAACACTCCCTAAACTAATCTGTTTATTTAGTGCTATACCAATCAGACTTCCAAGAAAATATTTTATTGATCTAGAAAAAATAACAACAAAATTCATATGGAACAATAAAAGGTCGAGAATCTCAAGGGAATTAATGAAAAAAAAAATCAAAAGAAGGTGGCCTAGCTGTATCTGATCTAAAACTATATTATAAAGCAGCAGTCACCAAAACCATTTGGTATTGGCTAAAAAATAGATTAGTTGATCAGTGGAATAGGTTAGGTTCACAAGACAGAATAGTCAACAATAGCAATCTAGTGTTTAACAAACCCAAAGATCCTAACTTTTGGGATAAGAATTCATTATTTGATAAAAACTGCTGGGATAACTGGAAATTAGTATGACAGAAATTAAACATGGACCCACACTTAACACCATATACCAAGATAAGATCAAAATGTATCCATGATTTAGGCATAAAGAAAGAGATTATAAATAAATTAGAGGAACATAGGATAGTTTACCTCTCAGACTTGTGGAGGAGGAAGGAATTTGTGACCAAAGATGAACAAGAGACCATTACTGATCACAAAATAGAAAATTTTGATTATATCAAATTAAAAAGCCTTTGTACAAACAAAACTAATGCAAACAAGATTAGAAGGGGAGCAACAAACTGGGAAAACATCTTCACAGTTAAAGGTTCTGATAAAGGCCTCATTTCCAAAATATATAGGGAATTGACTCTAATTTATAAGAAATCAAGCCATTTTCCAACTGATAAATGGTCAAAGGATATGAATAGACAGTTTTCAGATGATGAAATTGAAACTATTACCACTCATATGAAAGTGTTCCAAATCATTATTGATCAAGAAATGCAAATTAAGACAACTCTGAGGTACCACTACACACCTGTCAGATTGGCTAAGATGACAGGAAAAAATAATGATGAATGTTGGAGGGGATGCGAGAAAACTGGGACACTGATGCATTGTTGGTGGAACTGTGAATGAATCCAACCATTCTGGAGAGCAATCTGGAATTATGCCCAAAAAGTTATCAAACTGTGCATACCTTTTGATCCAGCAGTATTACTTCTGGGCTTATATCCCAAAGAAATACTAAAGAAGGGAAAGGGACCTGTATGTGCCAAAATGTTTGTGGCAGCCCTGTTTGTAGTGGCTAGAAACTGGAAATTGAATGGATGCCCATCAAGTGGAGAATGGCTGGGTAAATTGTGGTATATGAATGTTATGGAATATTATTGTTCTGTAAGAAATAACCAGCAGGATGAATACAGAGAGGCTTGGAGAGACTTACATGAACTGATGCTAAGTGAAATGAGCAGAACCAGGAGATCACTTTACACTTCAACAACGATATTGTATGAAGATGTATTCTGATGGAAGTGGATTTCTTTGACAAAGACTCAATTTCATTTGATAAATGATGGACACAAGCAGCTACACCCAAAGAAAGAACACTGGGAAACGAATGTGAACTATTTGCATTTTTGTTTCTCTTCCTGGGTTATTTTTGCCTTCTGAATCCAATTCTCCCTGTACAATAAGAGAACTGTTCGGTTCTGCATACATATATTGTATGTTGGATATACTGCAGCATATTTAACATATATAGGACAGCTTGCCATCTTGGGGAGGGGGTGGAGAGAAAGAGAGGAAAAATCGGAACAGAAGTGAGTGCAAGGGATAATGTTGTAAAAAATTACCCTGGCATGGGTTCTGTCAATAAAAAGTTATTATTAAAAAAACAAAAAGAAAACTAGCCCTTTCATGCATCATCCCAGTTTAAAATACAGATAACTGTGCCTAGATGTAGGTATCCTAAGACTGCTGCTAGTGGGTTTAGATGAAACTAGCACTCTATGATTTCTATAGTCTTTAGGAGTTTGTTGAATTATTTGAATATTGGTTTTCAGTGAAGCATATCTGCCTCCTGGTGTGGTGCCAAAGGATTTATAAAATGGTAATGTTAACCTTGTGGGCAATTATAACACCTCCATTGTAACCTATTAAAACAAGCCATTGGCACTGATAAAATGGGAAGTGGATAAAGGAAAAGTCATTAATGTTGATTATCACAATTTCTCATGAATGTTTAACCAATATAATTATTATAAGGCCAAAAATGGTCCAAAAACCCTTTCAACAAGTATTCATTCTCTTTGCCAAAGAAGAAAGAAATGGCAGCTAAGGCCAACACCAATTTATAATATAAATCAATTTGCAATCGTAGAGTATAAGATTACATGTAGAATCACCTAATAAATAGTAAATGATTACAGAAAACTTGGTGTGAGACCCAATTAAGCTGGAGGATCCTAAGAGCATAATGGAGGAACTGAGTAAAACAACAAAATGGATGAAAAATAAACACACTTGACTATTTCTAAAGATCCAATTTTCATCATCTGTAGAATGGGAACCCCCACATTGGGAATCTAACACAATTCCCTAATGCATTATATAATGGAGTTGAAATGGTATTTTAAATACAATTCTCATTTGGAAACTTTACCTCTCCCTCTTGCCTTTTTAAATGAATGCCTCTTTTCATTTGTCATTTAGCCTTGCTTATATGTTTGATTCTTTTAAATTCTTTGCATATTTTTGGAGACATCCAATTTTTTTTATTATTATCCAAATTTATCATTGGTATTTATCAATTTCCCCCCAAACTGGTAACGTGAATATATAACAAGATAAGAAGGTGAGATACTTATGTAATAAGAATAAGGATAACAGATGGCAGCCCAAATATGTCAAGAATACCCAGGATATGATAAAAGACCTGTAGATATGTCCCCAGAATAGTGGGTAAGTTCTCTGCAAAATAGCCATGGGGAATACATACAAGAATCAAACAGGATAAGAAAGCATGGGTAATTTGTGATCTTTACTGTTAAAAACAATACTTATATTAGCAACACTGTGGATCCTTTTATACATTGCACTTATTTAAATTATCTAAAATGTAACAGTCAGAAGTTCAGCAATTTATTGATCTGATGTTATTCTAACTCCATATGGTCAGTGTGGATGTTGCAACTGCAGTTGCTCATGGTGATGATAAAGTTGCTGCTGTCACGTTTAGAAACCCATTGTAAGGGTTGTGGGGATTGAATGTAGATCACAAGGTATTTTCACCTTTTTTCTTATTGTTTGCTTGCTTTTTTTCTTTCCCTTTTTTTTCTTTTTTGTTCTGATTTTTCTTATGCAGCATGATAAATGTGGAAATATGTGTACAAAAATTGAACATGTTTAACTTATAGTGGATTATTTGTTGTCTGGGGGAGATGTGAGGGAGAAGGAAGGAGGAAAAATTTGGAACACAATATTTTGCAGGGGTGAATGTTGAAAACTATTTTTACATATATTTTGAAAATAAAAAGTAATTATTAAAAAATAAAATAATCCTATCATCCTTTATGATAAAATTTGAAAGACTGTCAAGACCACAAGTAGTTTTTTTTTTCCCCTCCCATATGGTGTAGGGTTGTTTTTTATTTTTGTTTTTTACTCCTAAGGTAAACTTTCAGGAAAAGTATATATAGATTCGGGTACTATGGTCATAGAAGTATAATGGGGTCTATGAGGTGATGATTCCAACTAGGGCATTATATGTCAACTTATCCAGCAAACTATTTATGAGAGCTTTTGTAGCATCCTTTCTGGGCTACTTATTTCCTCAATCTGCACTTGCACTTATGACTTTTCTCTGGAGGGTGACTGCTACCTTGGGTTTTGTGGATACTACTTTGAGTCTGTGTTCCTAATGTTATGGCTCATAAGCCTTCATCAGTGTGCAGTTTGCCAATAGACATGATGAATTTTTAGCAAAGACACCCAATGAGATACCATAGTAAAACACATTAGCTATAAACATTCTTTTCTAATCCAGAAAACCCAGGCATATTTTTCCACAACTAAACATTATATTTGTGAAAGGGGTACAGAGTACAGTGGTAATGAGGCTTACATACAGAATATGTATATAGCAAAGGGACATTTCGGACTTTGAGAATGGGGGTTGTATTTGTTCTTCTCTTTTATATAGAAAAATCTGCCATTTTTATCTGCCTTTAAGAGGAGTATCTCTACTTTGTGAGTAGTTGAGCTAGGTTCATACTAGCTATTAACTGTCCACAACTTTTTAACAATTGCCTTGAATATTATTTCTCAAAGCACCTTCCTCTAGCTAATCCGTGGCCTCCTCTTAACTTTTTTTCCAGTGACTTCTTCCCATTTTCCCAGTGGTGTTGTGAGACTCAATTGAGATAACAGATGTAAAGCACTTTGCAAACCTAAAAGTACCATAGAAATGCCAATTATTGTTATTATTATTAACCTATAGTAACTAGACTTCCAGACTTGTGATGATCACATTCCTTGAGGCTTCTACTGTCCTTTTGCTGAGTTTTGCAGAGTTTATAGAATATAGAGGTGTCTACAAATGTTTAAACAATCTAGCCTTTGGGGATGGGGATTCTCACCCACATATGAAATATATGCAATTTAAAATTTAATCTGCATTATTAACCCTTTCTCAAATTTAAACATCCAATAACCACCTCCCCCCCCCCCACAAACACATACACTATCCATCTTACTTTTGGGGGTTGCTAATTTCTGAGACAAAATGCTCACAATAAAAATAGGCTCTCAGTTAGAGCTGGATTCAGTTTCCCCTGTTTTTTTCCTTCCTGGCTGGACATTTAATCCCCATTTCCATGCCAGTCAGAGGAAACTCAGAATTCTCTCTTTCTGACTAATAGGTCCACTTTCCTTTTCCCATAATTACTGGGTCAATCTTATGGAAAGTAATGCAAATGCATAGTTAGGACTCCTATCCCTTTTCATTTACCCTGCAGTTGAACTTACTTATATAATTATCTATCACTTAGGTAATGAGTTCCTTAACAATAGGAGATATCTTCTTTACTATTCATATCTCCAGTGCTTATAAAAGTGAATGTGTCCATTCATTTTATTCTCTAACAAATCAATCAGACTACTTTTGGGAACATGCCTTTAATATAGTTAACAAGAAGAGTGGGGGGGGGGGGGTTAGAAGATTAAATTTATTCCAAAATAAATAGCAACAAAACTAAACAAACGAACATAATGTTTACAACATTCTCATAGATTGTCCCCATTCTGGTGCTTATCAAAGCTTTCTCCAAACCAAATACAATAGTTAAGAAGAGTGAAAAGAGAATTAAGCTTCCCTTCTCAAAAAAAAAAAGTAAAGTCCTCAGAACTTCCAGAATAAATGAGGCTTTTATCTCAAGGGTAAGTTACTTGAAACTTCTTCCTCTTTCAAATGACTGCCTTTCTGTATCTGTCTCTCTTCCATCAGTTATACCTTGAACTCTCTTAAACCAACAAACTCTTGAACTGTTGGTTGGCATATCTCCTTCCCTGTAAGGGTCTATTCCATACATCATTCTGGAGCCTGGATTCCTTTTAACTAAACTATTTGTATACTTATTGCTAAAAGCATTGCTTTTAAATTCACTGAACATGCTACCTAGTTCTACTGCCTGATATATATGAATCAGATATAGAAGCAAGGAAAACCAGTACAGCATCCTAAGTCAACGTAGACCAATGAAGGAAATGCTCAGACACTAGTCCTCTAACCTTAAATAATTACTTCTAGTTCCTTCATACCTACAAAATATTAACTGTCTTTTAAATTTGTATTTTTCTAGTTTGATGAGCAAATAGAAAAAAGCCCAGATGAAGGAGAATAACTAAGACTAATTCAATTTAATGGATAGTGTCAAAGAAATAAATGAACATGGGTACAAAATAAACATAACATCACAATCTAGAAATTAATGGAACATGCAGTTTATAATCCTATAAAAGACCACAGGATTAATGTCTATGAAACAGTATAATATATTAATCAATAGACTATATCAGAAATGAAATACTCTTTTCTACTAATCCTCTTCTGCATTTGATCCTGATTATGTATTTTCCTTAGATCCTATTTAGTAATTATCATCTTCCTCATCTGTTCAGTTGTTTGCATAGCAGGGGAAGAGCACAAGCGACATCCCTGGGATAATTGATTCCTGGACATCTTCACTAGTCTGCCTTTTAATTTTTTTTTATTATATTTAGTTTGACACATCAGTCATTTTTTTAAAAACAACTTCCCAACTACTCCCCTAACAGTTGTGACAAACTGCCTAATATAATAATTGTGATTAAGAATACATGCAACTCTCTATTTTTACAGTTTAATTTTGTTAACAATATGAAAAAATAAACTTGAAAAAGGGAGAGATTTGATCTTTAATCTTAGTATTCTGTGACACTTAATAAATGGTTATTGAATTATTGATGTTTCTAAAACAAAATTAGCACTGACTAACATTTCCTTAATGTTCAAAAACAATTGTCAGCAAATGAAAAAAAATGATTATAGCATTATTTAATAAATATTTTTTTTAATTTAAAGGTTTTTAAAACAGTAATAGATAAAAGACATCATGCATGTCTTCTTTAAGCCTTTGAAGATCTGAGTTCAAGCACAACCTCTGACACATATTGGTCCTATAATCTTGGGTAAGTCACAATTCCTCCAGTTCTTTAGAAAATTCTTTATGACTTTAAGTTGGAGGAACTTCTGACTTGCATTTGTAGAAGTAGTTTTCTAATTTGGGAGCCCCAAATACCAAGGCAATCATAGATTTCTTCTCTTATATGATGTTCTTCATGCCTCTATGGTTACTGAGGAACTAATATGTACTAGAAATAACAAATAATTTTTTAAAAAGAAAAGCTGTGGAAATAGGTATGCCCTTGATCCAAATATAATGTTACATTCTGATGATGAATGAAATTTAGTCGATAGTATTTAAAGCCTGAAATCAGGAAGACCTATTCAGTCTACCTCTGACATTTACTAACTACTAACTATATGGTACTAGATAACCTCAGCTAATCTCTTTGGCTTTCAATTTTCTTTATAAAATGAGGAGGTTGCACTTAATGAATTTTAATATTCGTTACAACTCTAAGTCTATGATTCCTAGAGTAGATGAGATTGAGTCAGTGCAAAGGTCAAAGCCAGAAATATATAAGATCATAGTAACAAGGAAATAAAAAAGTATACGTAATCTTGGTCCTGAAGTGATGGGTTCAAAGTCTAGAGGAGATCTACCTAGAATCACATAAAAAAGCAATGTGGAAGAAGGAGCAATATGTTTTTGTCATGAAAATATACTTCACATAAAGGAGCAGTCCTTTATGTCATCATTTCACAGTGTTAAAGTACTACTCTCTTTCTTTTCTCTCACTGTGATCAGTTTAAGTTGATGGAGTTGGGATTCTGAAGAACACTTATTATTTTCAATGTCCTATGGGGGGGATAAAAGATTTATTCTACTTGTCCAGAGGGATGACCAAGGAGAAATTGGTGGAAGTTGCAGAGAGGCATTTTGTTTTTAATGTGAGCATTATTTCAGTGCAATGTACTAGAAGTGGACTCATATATTTGACAAAATATGGCAAAGCTCAAAATATTTTTGTTCTGTGTTCTTCGGTTTGTAGATATTTTACAAATAACAAAATATGATGATCTCAAATGTATTCCAATTGTTCTTCATTTGTCTGCCATTTCTGATCTTGTGAAAATATCTCTTCATTGCTCGATATGTTTTTTTCAGCCAGTTTCCTATGTTCAGGATTTGTTCTAATTTTATAAGGTTCTTGAACTTTATGAACTGAGAAAAAAAGAAACAAAATAAACAAAACCTTTTATTTCCTTCTCATCTTTATGGATGATGTTCTTATAGAAAAAGTCATGGCATAAGTCACTATCTTGGTATTATTCATTTATATTTAATGTTCTACAGACTATTGAACAGATAGAGAAAATAGATGTTTTTTGGTAGTTGAATAAAAATATTGGGGTATGAGTTCATTATTTATAGTTCTTCACTACAACTCTCATCAGACAGAGAGACAATACAAGAAATATGATATATGTTTCACACTATTTCCATGTAATTTTTATCTATCCCCTAGGACTTTGTATGACAAAAGTTTTTTTTTTTCTTTCTTTCTTCTATTCTATGTAGCTTGGAGACCATAAATATCTGGCACAGAAACATAATGTTGTTTTTTAAGATTTTTTTTTTTAATGCATTCCCATATTACTATGGAAAACCTTAATATGTGACCACGATCTGATTCCATTGTACTTTATAGAATGAGTTCTGCAGGATACTTTGAGGTCTAGATATAGTAAGAAAACTTTTATCTATTAGTCCATTAAAGACAGAAAGCTTCTAATGTTAAATTCTTTCCACTAGGTCATGCCTAATAGATATGCAATAGGTGCAAAATTCTTCCAGCTTTCAGTGATATCTTTTACAGTTGCTACAATTAATTTACATAATCTGCATTTACTACAAAACCCCAGCCTCTTTAAGTATAACTTCTCTAATTTTGGATAGAAATCACTTGGCCCTGAATTGACACCACAAACATCTCTGAACATATTGGCACAAAACAATTTGTCACATTCTTCTTTGCCATCTTATGGTATATTCAGGTCACTTTTTGTTCCCTCTGGATGTGCCTATATTAGTTTTTATTGCTTTTAGTCCCAGCTAAAGAATTTTCAGGAGGCATGTTGCTGGAATTTCTTATTTGATCTGGAATTCCTTGTCTATTTGTGGTACCAGAAAAGCAAGAAATGCTATTCATTCTATTAACCTCCATAGCAAGCTGTTCATGATAGCTGATTTGAGTTTCTTTGGCTCTTAGGAGCAATTGTATCACACTCAATAGGGAGGTGATCCAGTTTTAAAGCCAGAACCTTATTTACCAGCATTTCAGGGTTTTTTCTATCCTTTCTCAGCTTTTGTATGGGTCTCAATATAACAAAATCTACCTGGTACAAATGACACCCCATAGAATGATTACTGGCCCATGTTTAACAACCAACTCTGAAAAATGTGCACAAAATACACTTTTACATTAGAGTTTCATTTTTTTTTAATAATTCCACTATTATCTTAAATCTAGACAGTCAGCAAGACAATAAATAAAGTCCTATAGTTCTGTATAGAAAAGCAGTAGAGAGTGAGGAGGAAAAACAAATGAGACCAAAAATGTAAGATTTCTCCCTACCTCCCTCTCCTCCTCCTCCTCCTCTTTCTTCTCTCTTTCTCTTTCTCTCTCTTTCTTTCAAATAGTCTTTTAAACAAGCATACAGTTAGCATTCAAACAATATGGCCAGCCAATCACAGTTCTGCCTCCTGTAAGATTCTGAATGCCTGACAGTTTAATTTAAGAAAGGACCTCAGTGTCTAGTCCTTAAGAAAAGACCTTTCAAGTGATCTTCAGAGTCCTCCTGACAATTCAAATAGGAGTGATTCAGTTTCATAGCTTGGTATTTATATACTCTCCAGGCTTTATAGCCCTACAGAAATGAAGTCAATACAACAGTAATAGAAAAGAAAAAAAATGTACTTTTAATACTCATAAGTTTGAATGTGAATGGGATGAACTTACCTATAAAGTAGAATCTGTAAGCAGCATAATAAACAGAATCCAACAATGTGTTGATTATAAGAAACATTTGAAGCAGAGATACACATATAGAATTAAAATAATGAATCAAAGCAGAATCCATTATACTTCAGATGAAATTAAAAATGACACAGATAGCAATCATGATCTCAAAGTAAAAGCAAAAATAAATTTGATTAAAAGGGATAAAGAAAGCAACTTTATTTTGCTAAACTATACTATAAATAACAAGCATTATTAATGCTAAACCCTTGTGCACAAAATGGCATAGCATCCAAATTCTTAAGGAAAAAAATGAATAATAATAGTAAATAAACAGGAAAACTACACTAATAAATCATATCAACTTTCCCTCTCAGAGCTAAATACATTGAACTACAAAATAAACAAGAAATAAATTAAGAACATGAATAGAATATCAGAAAACATAGATATGATAAATATACTAATATATGATAAATATGATAAATAAAAATACATGGGAAGGGAAAGAAACATTTCAGCTGTACATGGCACTCTTACAAAATATATCATAGCCATATA
Organism: Antechinus flavipes; assembly: GCF_016432865.1. Taxonomy (NCBI): domain Eukaryota; kingdom Metazoa; phylum Chordata; class Mammalia; order Dasyuromorphia; family Dasyuridae; genus Antechinus; species Antechinus flavipes. Next base: position 394,123,937 of record NC_067398.1, read on the forward strand.
TTAGGCCACAAAATCTCACCACCCAATTCAGAAATTATAAAACTATTAAATACACTCTTTTTAGACTACATTGTAAAAAATTACATTGAATGAAAGGGTGTCGGAGTATAGATTTGAATAATTGGAAATAAAATAAACTACTAACAATGAGTGGATTAAAGAACAAAACATAGAAACAGTTAAAAAAAAAGTTCAAGGAAATGACAAAAAAGAGTCTAAACTTCAAAATTTGCAAGATGCATCCAAAGCAGTATAGGGAAATGGGGAAATTTCACATCTCTAAATGTGTACATCAGTAGAAAAGAGAAACAGCATACCGATGAATTGGATATATGTAAAGGGCTGAAACTCCAAAAAGTTATGCTTGAATCAGACAAACTAGGACTTAAGGCTAATTACCTATTTGACAATGACTCTATTAGCATATGTTTGGGAAAATGGCTCTTCTCACCTTTGGTGCTGGCTCAAAGTTTGAAGTTAAGATAATTGTAGGCAAGGAATGGGGGGGGAAGAGGGGGAAGTGGGGTGACAGAGGCAAGAGACTCATTTGGCGGTAGACAAGGAGGAGATAGGTGGAGATTCTGCACTCCAGAATCAAGAAGAGATCTTTGGCTAAACTCCTGGCAGTTTGCCTGCTTCTCCCTCTAAAGACCAAGGACTTTTACTTATCCTGATTCTGGCTAATCCTGAGGCCTCCAGGGAACTAGCCTGGACTTAATAAATATACAACTAAAATTTTTTTTAAAAAATTAAAAATCTCCAACTAAGTGTCAAAACGGAAATCTTGAAAATCCAAGAAAAGATTAATAAAATAGAAAGTTAAAAAACAAACATTGAACTAATAAAGAAAACTGGGAACTAGTTTTATGCAAATATGTCCACAATAGAAAACTTATTGGTTAATTTGATTTTTAAAAAGCAAGAAAATCAAATTACTAGTATCAAAAACTTGTAAAAGTAAATGTGCCACCAATGAAGATGAAATGAAAGGACTTATTCTGTCCAGTTATATGCTGGTAAAACTGACTATCTAAATCAAATGAATAAATGTTTATAATAATATAAACTTCAAGGATGAACAAAACAGTAAATATAATACTAATCCTATCTTAGAAAAAGAAATTGAAGAAGTTATTAATAAAAGACGAAAAAAGTCCACAAGGTGGATTTGTAAGTGGATTGTGTGTGACATTTAAATAAATTACTCTCAATAATGCATAAACTCTTTGAAAAATTTTAGGTAAAGAAATAACCTCACCAAATTTCTTTTATGATTAAAATATGTTTGAGATCAGACAGAACAAAAGCAGAGAAAGAAAATGGGAGACCAATTTCCTTAATGAATATTGATGCAAAAATTTTAAACAAAATACTAACAAGGAGATTACAGTAATATGAGACAAAAATCACACTCAGATTGGATTTATGCCAGGAATGCAGGGCTTGTTCAATATTAGGAAAACTATTAGAATAATTAACCATATCAATAACAAAACTAACAAAAATTGAACAATTATGTTAATAAATGCAGAAAATGCCTTTGATAACATGCAATATCCATTCCTATTAAAAACACTAGAAAGCAAAGGAACCAATGACATCTTTCTTAAAGTGATAAGTAATATTTATGTAAAACTTGAGAAAGGATTATCTGAAGCCTTTCCAATGAAACCAGGGTAACACAAGGATGTCTGTTATCCCTACTAGCATTGAATATTGTACTAGAACCACTACCTACTGCAATGAAACAAGAAAAAGTAATCAAAGTAATAAAAATATTGAATGAGGAAACAAAACTATCAATTTTCCTAGATGATGTGATGGTCTACTGAGTTGTTTTTCAGTCACGTCCAGCTGTTCATCATCTATTTAGGGATATCTTGGCAAAGATACCACAGTGGTTTGCTTTTTCATTTTCATATTCTTTTAAGAGATGAAGAAAATAATGTTAATAGGATTAAATGATTTGCTTAGGATGAAAATAATATTGGAAAAACCTTGAAAAAAGAATTTAGGAACATTAAGTTTTTCTGTGCATTATTATGTATTTTCTTAATTTTATGTTTTACAAATCATTAATTATGAATATAAAGTATATTGTCTTTGCCAACATGATGTTTTGATGAGAGTTAGTGTTTTATTTTAGGAAACTATTGGGTACACAACAGTTCCATATATGTCCTAGACACCATTAAGGAATATCAGGAAGACGCCTTATAGATGGTGCTGATCATGTGGAATGTTGGAAACCACCTTGTGTGCGGTGAAAGATGGATCACAGACAGAAATTTAATACATAGGAATTGATGAGTTTCTAAGGAACTGGAGGAGGGTTTCTATTGCTGTAAAGCATTGTATATTATATAAACATTCTGAGAAGACATGAGTATGTATAGTTGAATATGTTAGACCTTAACTTATAGGGAAAAGATGGAGTTGGTATGTCTCAATTGTTTAGTGGGACACATTAGAGCTCTGATCTGAGAGGTCTTGAATGTGAGTCTTAATTTCAATGATCCTTTACATTATATTGCATCATAGAAGAACAGATATAAGAGAATGTTAATCAGCTTTGTTTTCATATCACTTATCTTAAAAAGTGATCACTTTTTTTTTTTTTAGCTCTTTCCAACTTTCTCGGATATCATGAGTTCTTAATCTTTTTTTTTTTTTTTGTATCAAGAATCCCTTTTATATCATGGACAGCTTTGGTAATCCATTGAAATTCTTCTCAGAATAATGTTTTTAAATTCATAAAATAAAACATGTAGCATTATAAAACAAACATTGAAATCATTATCAAAGTATATATTTTTAAAATTTACAAACCCTAGCATGATCCCTTATTCAAAAACGTCCTTTTTTAAAGGTTACCCTCCTTCCTTTAATCACATTTGCTGATTGGGTTCCACCTTAAAGTGTAGGCAATTGGGTATTCAAAGTCCTATAGCTCTTCATGAGCTCTTATAAATTCGCTTGTCTTCATAACCACGATGTAATTATTTAAAAACAAAGCCACTTATTGAAATCATAAGAAAAATAGTAACAAAAGTTTCCTCCACATATTATTGGTATATTCTCCCATAAATACACATAGAATTGATTTAACTGAGCACAAGCATGGAATACACTGGTAAAAAGACATGCACATAGTGAACCTATGTAGTCAAGAAAATCATCTTCCCTTCCATCTTGTGCCTTTATCAAATAGACCAAGGCAAAGTCAGTTGATCAAGTTCCCTGAACACAATTCAAAGCACAATTCAGGTACAATCTTTTATACAAGGACATCATCATCTCCTTAATAAATAAGCCTCCCTTCTTCCTGAAATAACTTTGTATTATTTTGAATGCATGTTGCATTTGTATTTGTTTATGTAAATCTACTATCCCTTTGGGAGAATGGATTTTTTGTCTTTGTTTTTATATTGTTTTGCCATATTTTATATACAGTTGTTGTTCAGTTACTTCAGTCATGTTCAACTCTATAACCCCCTTTTTATGACATTTTCTTATCAAAGATAGTAGAGTTTGTGATTTTCTTCTTCAGCTTGTTTTACAGATGAGAATTTGAGCCAAACAGAGTAAAGTGACTTTCCCATTGTCACAGAGCTAGTAAGTATCTAAGGCCAGATTTGAACTCATCAAGATGAGTCTTTCTGATTCCAAGCCAAATTCTATCTCTACATTATAGAAGGCATTAAATATTTATTGAATTGAACTAAATGAAATTTCCAGGCTATTGTGAGGAGGAAGTGTATTGAAGAGAAGGACCCCAGAAGGTGACAGGGCCTAACCCACAGATAGGAAGAGGGTCACCCAGCTGGTCAGGAGGAGATTACAGGGACCCTTTGATGGTAGTAAGAGCAGGAATTAGTAGCATGGTTAATATGCTATTTCAGCTTTTAGTCATTGAGCAAGGAAGAGCCATAGCACTAGTTGGGACCTTGATCACAGTTCCAGAGTGGACAGGAGTATTTGTGATCAATCACATATCAGAGCATAGGCCATAAACACACCTTTCCTTAGATATTAACACCTTGTAAGAATGAAAAATTTATGGGTTCCCATGACTAGCTCTGAAAATAGCAGCATGAAGAACCTGAAACTTGGGGAAATCCCTATCCCACCACCACCTTGGATACTCTCAAAAAAACCTGAAAAGTTTCCATTAACTCAAGCAAAGTACAATATACTGTCTACAATATACGAGAAATGCTGTGGGATCATCAGCCATGAATAACTTCATTATTCTCAGCAATATAATGATACACCACCACTCTGAAGGAATTATGATGAAAAATGCTATCCATACCCAGAGAAAAAACTGATTGTGATTAAAGGCATGTTAAATTTTATTTTTCTTGAGGGTTTTTTTGGGGGAAGAATCTGTTTTTTTTTCTTCAACAAGAACTTTATGGAAATGTTTTGCACAACTTTACATGTACCTTCTCAACAGGGCATAGAGATGGGGAGGAAAAGAGATAATTTGAAACTCAAAGTTTAAAAACAAATATAAAAATGTTTTAAATGTAATCGAGGGAAATAGAAACATTAAATTAATTAATTTAAAATTAGGGTTGGATGATTGATATCAAATAACAATAAAACATAATCAAAAGAATGAAAATATAGAAGAACATGTGAAATATCTCATTGGAAAAAATAACTTACCGGGAAAAAAAGATGAAGGAAAGATCATTTAAGAATTCTTGAAAGCCATGATCAAATAAAGAGCCAAGACATTCTATTTCAAGAAATTATCAAAAAAAATTGTCCTTATATCAGAAGAAGAGGTTAAAATAGAAGTCAAAAGAATACACTGATCATCTCCTGAAAGTAATTCTAAAATTCAAATACTCTATATTATAGCCAAATTCCAGAACTCCTGAGCCAAGGAAAAAATATTGCAAACAATAAGACACAAACAATTCAAATACTGAAGAGCCATGGTCAAGATCACAGAAGATTTAGCAGCTTCCATATTAAAGGTTCAAAGGGTTGGAGAGAATAGAGAACTCAAAATTTTAAAAAATATATGAAAGTTGTTTTTACATGCAATGGAAAATATATTGTTTAAAATGGGGAAGTGGGTGCGAGCACTTTGAAGATGAAGAAAATATTTTGAACATGGCAAGTTTGATGTTAATGTTGTGATCTAGTTCAGATGTTAGGAGTTCAAATGTTGGAGTTCTCTCTGGGTGCCTGGAATCAGGATTTTGTCGGTCCCTGTTCGGGCGCCAAAATGTGGTGAGCTTTTTCTTCTCAAAATACAGCCAGGTGATAAAAGTTCAGATCTTTTATTATTTCCAATATAGCCCGGTTAGCTTAGAGGCCTATCTCTCGGCTTGGTTCCAAGAGCTCTCTCCAAATGTCTTTAAATCCAAAGGTCTGGTCCTTCAGCCTCTGCCTCTGCTTTCTTCAGCCTCCCCAGCTCCAGTCTTCATGTCATTCCGGTGAAATCTCGACTTGTAGCGTCTTCCTCTCCCTAGCACTCTCCGACTGGCCCATTGGCCTATTTATGCTCCTTCCAGAGAGAGGGATTATGGGTAGTTCTACTTAGTACCTTGTTTCAGGTTCTGCCCAAAACATCTTTTTGTAAGATTAGATCAACTCTAACTACTTAGCAGTTAGTAAGGATTCCAACATCTCCCCTTTCTTTTGTTTTAAAACATAGGGGGTTCCTGAGGGGGTACACATAAATCCATCAATATGGGCCAGAACTTTGTAACAGATATACATGGTATACATAAATCCATCAATATGGGAGGCATTATACATAATTTACAAAAGCACACAGCAATATAACACAGGCTAGTGGTAATGTAACAAATAACATGAATCAACATGAAAATTTAACTACTGCAAAAGTCTCATCAACAATCTTTCATCTCAAGAAATCCAATGATTCTTGCAATTGCTTAAAATACATAAGCACATAGTAATATAACACAGGCTAGTAGTAATGTAACAACATAAATCGACCTGAAAATTTACAAATGTCCATAAGTCCTAGAAATAGTCCATAAGGAATCCATTGTTCATTAGTTCATGCGCCAGGAATCTAATAATTCCTGTAAGCTCTGAAGTACTGCAAAAAGTCTCATCAACAATTTTTCATCTCAGGGAATCCAGTGATTCTTGCTAGTTTTTCAGGAACTGAAAGCTGAAGATTTTAAAGTTCTTTTGACAGTCTCATTGTTAGCCATCTGATTCCTTTTCCACCTGTGGAAATATAAGCAGATCCTCTTCCCCAAGCAGTTAACCTATCTAATTCTCTTCTATTTACCACTTTTGGGATTTCTCCTCATCATCTGGTAATTACATTGGAGCTGTTTGCATTGGATATTGTCTTGTTGTCTTAAAAGGCCTGTATTCTTCCCAACTGTAATCCTGATTGCTTTTCTGTTGGTTGATGACATCAGAGTTCTGAATTTCTAAAGTCTCTCTGGGTGTAACCTCAGCTGCTATCATGCCCCACCTGTCCTTTGATTGATACTTTGGAGCTGGGCCTTGCCTCTCCTTCCTCTGGGTCAATATACATTTAGAGGCCCAGTGAAAGCCTTGGTTACATTTTCGACATGGGGTTTTGGGTTTTCTCTCACCCTGTCTTCTCACTCTATCTCCATATCTACAATGAGCTCTCAAATGTCCAATTTTTCCGCACTGAAAACATCGACGAGTTTCTCTATAATTCCTCTGCCAAGAAGGACCTTGTCTTTCCATGTTCATCATAGTCTGGGCATAATAAGCATTTGTGCCCACTGTGGCACAGCGTCTTATGATTTCCTCTAAAGGAGCATCTTTGTCTAGCCCCCATATAATTCTTTTGCAAACCTCATTGGCATTTTCCTTAGCCAAATGTTTAGTCATTATTTCTGTTGCTGCATTGTCTCCAATGGTTCTTATTACAGCTGTTTGTAAACGTCCCACAAAATCTGCAAAAGTTTCATTGGGACCTTGCTCTATTTTTGTGAAAGCATTATTTCCATCTTTCTGTCCAGGGAGAGAATTCCAAGCTTTTATTGCAGCCTTAGAAATTTGCTCATACACTGTTATGGGATAATAAATCTGTTCTGAACTCTCTGCATACTGACCTTCACCAGCTAGTTGGTCAAAAGCGATTTGTACAACAGCTCCTTTTTGCCTATTGCGTTGGGCTTGAATCCTACATAATTCATGAAACTCCGAAAGCCACAATAAATTTTGTCCCGGTTCTAGACAAGTTTTCGTTATGGATTTCCAGTCATTCGGGGTTAGGATTTCATTAGACAAATTATCCAGTAACATCTTCACATAAGATGATGTAGCCCCATAAAGAGTGCAACCCTTTTTCAAATCTTTAATTTTTCCCAAATTAAAAGCAGTGTATTTTCTCTCTTTTTGACCTGAGGAGTTGAGCTCTTCAATCACAGGATATGCATTTATAAAATCAGATATATCTTCTCCTTCATTTTTTGCTTTAATTAATGCTTTTTCTAATCTTGTCAAATTCTGCTTTACAGGAGAAGCTGACTGTGTTTCTGTCTCTCTCCCTCCCCCTTGTTCTACCCATGAAGGGTTAATTGCGGGGGGAGGGTCATGAGATGTGGAATCACCTAATTCCTCCTTCTGTGAAGTATCATACTCAGAATTGTAATTAACTCCATTCTCATCTGATTTGTCCTCCTTTTCACCTAGTAAAGTTGGCACTTCCTCCTGTACTTTTCTTTTCATCATTCTATCACTTAAATAACTTCTTATAGCCAATTGTATTACATTATATGTATTAATTATTGAGTTAGGCCCATTTTTATCATAGAATTGACAAAGATCCTCTCCAACCAATTTCCATTCATTTAGATCTAATTCCTTATCAAGAGAGAAACAAGGACATATGTCCTTTACAGTTTGTAAAAGTTCAGTGATTTGCTGTAAACTTATAATTAAACCTTGGCTTTCCATAATTTTGACAATGCTCTCTAAACATTTTCCTTGAACAGAAACAGTCTGTTTTCTAAATATCTGTCCCATCTTAGCTGAAATTCTACTTTAACTCTTCTAACAAAATTTCTTTGTTGCACTCACCCTAATTTCTGGGTTGAAGTTTTTTCCACTGGATCAGGATCAGAGGCTTTTCCACTTGAATCAGGATCGGAGTTTTTCCACTGAAATCCACTGAGGGGTCTGTTTGTCCCACGTTCAGGGCGCCAAAATGTTAATGTTGTGATCTAGTTCAGATGTTAGGAGTTCAAATGTTGGAGTTCTCTCTGGGTGCCTGGAATCAGGATTTTGTCGGTCCCTGTTCGGGCGCCAAAATGTGGTGAGCTTTTTCTTCTCAAAATACAGCCAGGTGATAAAAGTTCAGATCTTTTATTATTTCCAATATAGCCCGGTTAGCTTAGAGGCCTATCTCTCGGCTTGGTTCCAAGAGCTCTCTCCAAATGTCTTTAAATCCAAAGGTCTGGTCCTTCAGCCTCTGCCTCTGCTTTCTTCAGCCTCCCCAGCTCCAGTCTTCATGTCATTCCGGTGAAATCTCGACTTGTAGCGTCTTCCTCTCCCTAGCACTCTCCAACTGGCCCATTGGCCTATTTATGCTCCTTCCAGAGAGAGGGATTATGGGTAGTTCTACTTAGTACCTTGTTTCAGGTTCTGCCCAAAACATCTTTTTGTAAGATTAGATCAACTCTAACTACTTAGCAGTTAGTAAGGATTCCAACAGTTTGAGATGACTATAATAGGCCATTTATTTAAGAATTAGAATGGATAATCTGGATAGAAATAAAAGCTTGATGGATTTAAGGTTATCTGAATGGTGTTGATTGAAATAGTGGAATTGAATATCATTACTGAGAGTTTCGAGAAAGAAGGGAGGTGGGTGAAGAATAGAGTCCCAGGAGCCACACATACAATAGGCCTGTAAGAAATCTCAAAATCCAGTAAAGGAAATTGAAAATCCTGTTTATTTTTTTATATTATTATTTGTAAAGATCTAATTCATGTCTTCAGCTTTGTTTAATATTAATTAATCACATATTTAAAAGTTACCAAATATGTATCTACAATGTGGTGTACTTTTGAGAATGATTACATAAAAATAAATAGAAGTGAGAGATAGGTTTCTTCATGTTGGAGTTCCCTTCATAAAATATTTTAGGTTTTTAAAAACCAGTTTATTCTATTATAGTAAGAAGATATTTCTAAGCAGGATTTTTTGGTTTCTTTTTATATAAAATTCAAAATTTTTTGTGATTCAAAGCTATCAATAATTCTACCTTCAACTCATTCAATATAACTAGCTATGAAAAGACTCTCCTAATAATGCTAAAGACACAGTCTACCAACTCTAAATGTCCCCAGCTTATTTGTGGGGATTCAGATTCAATATTTCTGCTTGTAGTAAACACAATTGTTATGAATCTCTTCAAGTACCAACTTTTAGAATAGAATTTATATCCCATAATGATATTATGTTACTTAGAATACAAGCATTTTTCTCTTTCATTAATTCTCATGTGGGAGGAAGGTTGCACAGAGCATTTTCTAAGTAGGAATATGCTTATATCTGACAATGTTCCCTATTCTCCTTCCTTTTTAACTTCCTTGGCTTTCTTTACAACTCTGTCCACCTTCTGTAAGAGGTCTTTTCTACTTTCCTTAATTGTAGTGCCTTCTCCTAAGTTATCTTCTTGCTACTCTCTATATATTTTGTATGTACCTAGTTATTTACATAGTATCTCCTTCATTATAGTCTAAGTTACTTGAGATAAAGGCCAGATTTTGTCTTTGCATTTCCACTACTTAGAACAGTGATTGGCATATAATAAAATCTTAATATTTAACTAAATGTCCCACTGTATTTTCTAGGGTACACAATGTATTTTCTATAAATTGTTTCTTACTGGAAAAACAAAATAGGAAAGTTGTTTATATCAAATTATTTATTCATTCAACAAATATGTATAGAACACCTTTAATTTATAAGATGCTGACTAGGCTCTGTGGAATTATACTTTGGTGAGGAAAGAAATTTAAATTTAGACAAGTGAGGTGAGATGCCAGCAGGATATATAGATAGAGATGCTAGGCTGATAGTTCTAACCTAACATGTTAGGTTAGAACTGATGCTAAAAAGAGAGAAATATCAAAGTTAGAGATAAAATTTTGGGAGTCATCTTCTCCCAAAGAAGATTCTTCTTCAAAGAGACTGAGTGAATTTCTTTTATTTCTTACTATCTCTATTAAAGGTGAATTTTTTTTTATCTTTTCATGGAATCATAGATTCTCTAAATTGTAAGGAACTACCCTGGGAAAAAATTCTTTAACAACGTACCCGGAAGTGATCTTCTAACTTCAAACTTTTGTTTTAAGACCACTACTAAGACAGCTGAGTACATTTCTATGCTCTCAAGTGTTTTTATTAGGAATGGATGTTGGATTTTATCAAATGCTTTTTCTGTATCTATTGAGATGATCATATGGTTTTTGTTTGTTTGGTTATTGATATAGTCGATTATGCTAATAGTTTTCCTAATATTGAACCAGCCCTGCATTCCTGGTATAAATCCTACTTGGTCATAGTGTATTATCCTGGGGATGATTTTCTGTAATCTTTTTGCTAATATTTTATTTAAGATTTTAGCATCAATATTCATTAGGGAGATTGGTCTATAATTTTCTTTCTCTGTTTTCAGCCTACCTGGTTTAGGTATCAGTACCATGTCTGTGTCATAAAATGAGTTTGGTAGGACTCCTTCAATCCCTATTTTTTTCAAATAGTTTATTTAGCATTGGAGTTAATTGTTCTTTAAATGTTTGGTAGAATTCACATGTAAATCCATCTGGTCCTGGGGATTTTTTCTTAGGGAGTTGATTGATAGTTTGTTCTATTTCTTTTTCTGAGATGGGACTGTTTAGGATATTTACTTCTTCCTCTGTTAGTCTGGGCAAGCTATATTTTTGGAGGTATTTTTCTATTTCATTTAAGTTGTTGAATTTATTGGCATAAAGTTGAGCAAAGTAACTCCTAATTATTGCTCTAATTTCCTCTTCGTTACTGGTGAGTTCTCCCTTTTCATTTTTAAGACTAACAATTTGATTTTCCTCTTTCCTTTGTTTAATCAGATTTACTAAGGGTTTGTCTATTTTGTTGGTTTTTTCATAGAACCAACTCTTAGTTTTATTAATCAATTCAATAGTTTTTTTACTTTCAATTTTATTGATCTCTCCTTTTATTTTTAGAATTTCAAGTTTAGTATTTGACTGGGGGTTTTTAATTTGTTCCTTTTCTAGCATTTTTAGTTGCAAACCCAATTCATTGATCTTCTCTTTCTCTATTTTATACAAATAGGCCTCTAGAGATATGAAATTTCCCCTTATTACCACTGTGGCTGCATCCCATACATTTTGGTATGATGTCTCATTATTATCGTTTTCTTGTGTGAAGTTATTAATTATGTCTATGATTTGCTGTTTCACCCAATCATTCTTTAGTATGAGATTATTTAGTTTCCAATTATTTTTTGGTCTACTTCCCCCTGGTTTTTTGTTGAATGTAATTTTCATTGCATTGTGGTCTGAAAAGGATGCATTTACTATTTCTGCCTTACTGCATTTGAGTTTGAGGTTTTTATGTCCTAATATATGGTCAATTTTTGTATAGGTTCCATGAACTGCTGAAAAGAAAGTGTACTCCTTTCTGTCTCCATTACATTTTCTCCAGAGATCTATCATATCTAACTTTTCTAGTATTTTATTTACCTCTTTGACTTCTTTCTTATTTATTTTGTGGTTTGATTTATCTAATTCTGAGAGTGCAAGGTTAAGATCTCCCACTATTATAGTTTTACTGTCTATTTCTTCTTGCAGCTCTCTTAGTTTCTCTTTTAAGAATTTAGATGCTACCCCACTTGGTGCATATATGTTTAATATAGATAGTGCTTCATTATCCATGCTACCCTTTAGCAAGATATAGTGCCCTTCCTTATCTCTTTTAATTAGATCAATTTTTGCTTTAGCTTGATCTGAGATCAGGATGGCTACCCCTGCTTTTTTGACTTCACCTGAAGCATAGTAGATTTTGCTCCAACCTTTTACCTTTAACCTGCATGTATCTCCCCACTTCAGGTGTGTTTCCTGTAAACAACATATTGTAGGATTCTGGCTTTTAATCCATTCTGCTAACCGCTTCCTCTTTATGGGGGAGTTTATCCCGTTCACATTTATGGTTAGAATGACCAATTCTGTATTGCTTGCCATCTTGTTAACCCCAGTTTATGCTTTTCTCCCTTCTTTCCCCTTTCCCCCCCTTCCCAGTATTAAGCTTGTGAGCACCACTTGCTTCTCACAGCCTTCCCTTTTTAGTATCCCTCCCCCCGCCTTAGAGTTCCTCCCCCTATCTTACCCCTTTCCCTCCCAGTTCTTGTATTCCCTTCTGCTTAGCTTATTCCTTCCCTTTTCACTTTTCCCTTCTCACTTTTCAATGAGGTGGGAGAAGTTTCACCATAGATTGAATATGTCTTAAGATTTTTCACTTAAAGCCAATTCTGAAGGCAGTAAGATACCCACTATATTCATCCCCCTCCCTTCTTTCTCTCAGATATAATAGGTTTCCTATGCCTCTTCATGAGATGTACTATCCCCACTTTAACCTTTTTCTGGTACAATGTCCTTTCCACATCAATTTCTAGAACAAGGTATACATGTATTCTTTATACATCTATATAGTCAAAATATAGTTCCCAAGATTAATCTTTACCTTTTTAGATTTCTCTTGAGTTCTATATTTGTAGATCAAACTTTTTGTTAAGTTCTGGCTTTTTCATCAGAAATAGATGAAATTCGCTTACTTCGTTGAATGTCCATCTTCTTCCCTGGAAAAAGATGCTCATTCTCGCTGGGTAAGTTATTTTTGGTTGCATACCAAGTTCCTTAGCCTTTCGGAATATCATATTCCAGGCCCTTCGATCTTTTAATGTGGATGCTGCCAGATCCTGGGTGATCCTTATTGTGGCTCCTTGGTACTTGAATTGGGTTTTTCTAGCCGCTTGCAATATTTTTTCCTTCATCTGGGGGTTCTGGCATTTGGCCACTATATTCCTTGGTGTTTTGATTTTAGGATCCCTTTCAGTGGGTGATCGATGAATCCTTTCAATGTTTATTTTTTCCTCTGTTCCTATGACTTCTGGGCAGTTTTCTTTGATAATTTCCTGGAAAATAGTGTCCAGGCTCTTTTTTTCATCATGCTTTTATGGGAGTCCAATGATTCTCAGATTGTCTCTCCTGGATCTGTTTTCCAGGTCTGTTGTCTTCCCCAGAAGGTATTTCACATTCTTTTCCATTGTTTGATTTTTTTGGATTTGCTTGACTGATTCTTCTTGTCTCCTCGAGTCATTCAATTCCATTTGTTCAACCCTGATTTTCAGTGAAGTATTTTCTTCACTCACTTTTTAAAGATCTTTTTCTAATTGTCCAATTGAGTTCTTTTGTTCTGTGGAATTTTTTTCCATTTCGCCAATTTTGTTTTTTAGAGAGCTATTTTCTGTTTCCAGTTCACCAATCCTATTTTTCAAGGATTTTACTTCTTTATCCACTCTCTCTTTAACTTTCTCCAGGCTCTTTTGCCAAGCCTCCCTCTCCTTTTCCCAAGCTTCCCTCTCCTTTTGCCAAGCCTCACTCTGCTTTCCCCATTTTTCTTCTAGCTCCCTTGTGAGAGCTTTTTTAATTACTTCTATGAGGTTCATCTGTGCTGAGGAACAGATGATCTCCTCCTTTGGGGATTCACCTGGAGACTGTCTGTTTTTAGTCTCCTCAGGATTTAGAGTCTGCTCTCTATCTGTATAGAAGCTGTCAAGGGTTAAAGTCCTCTTCAGCTTCTTGCTCATTCTGTCTAATAATCAGAGACAAACTGGCAAAGAAAAACAGAAAAAACTGGAGTCTTTCTTTGGGGGAGGCTGGGTGTGTTACCAAGCTTCCTCTCCAGACTGCGGGGGCAGCAGTGAGGCACTAGCAGGACTGTGTTGCGCCTGCGCTCTGAGGTCCCAGAGCGTGCTGAGTCACTGTGGGGGGAGGGGGGGGAAGAGGGGGGCGGCCAGGTCCCAAGAGACTCCAGCTGTTTGGGGTTGTATTCTTCAGCCCTGGTGTTTTTAGCTTCTTTGCTGGGCTGCTGACTTGCTGCCGGAGCAAAGTATCCAAACCTGTAGCGAAGCTCTCCCCGCAGAGATGGCTGCGATCACTCCCCACCTCCTCTCCCGTCTGCTCCCGTGCTCTCACTGCCGCTGCCTGCCGCCTGCGCCCGATCTAAAACCTTCCCAGCCCTCCAGTAAAGAGAGACCTTTCTTGGCGAATCTCAAGAATGGCTTCTCTTGGTAACTATATGTGGGTTTTTTTCAGTCAAGCATTAATTCAGAGGCTTGTAATGAAGTGGATAGTGAGAGAAAGCGTGGAGCTTATGCAGCTGTGAGCCTCCTCTCCGCCATCTTAACTGGAAGTCCAATGCCTCTAATAATAATGTGAGTCTTGATGTTAAACTAGGGACCAAATCCTGAGTACATTTCTAAGCCACTATCACATTTTAAATATTTTTCTACTCCCTTTGTGGTTCTTTACAGCTTAAAATGCATGGTTCAAATATTAACATGCCATTATGAGGTAATACTAAGAATAACAGGAAATTATAAGTGTATCCTAGTATTTGCCTTGACTGCCACTCACAAATAGCACACAAGAATCATCCAGTGTGAGGGAAAGTGCTGTTCCTTTATGTTTTTTTGGAGTAATTTGCTAAAATGGGAAAAAATGCATAAAGGAAATGATTAAGTTCAACTGTTGAAGGATAAATTATTGCTAATTGTATAGACAAAGATGTTTATACCAAAATGGAACAGGAAAAGAACTTTGATTTTATTTAAAAAAAAACTATGAGATATATGCACACACATATACATATGTACACACAAATATATATGTAACATATATGTATATGTGTATATGTGTGTGTGTGTGTATATATATATATATAGTTGGTTTTGAGTAGTTTGGGATAGAAAATAAACCCTGGAATAAATATAAAACCTAAAATTTCTTTGTGAATAAGGAGGAAGAGAATATGCATTTTTAAAGCATCTATTATGTGTCAGGCACATGTTAAACAATTTATAAATATTAACTTATTTGATCCCTTTTGACTGAAAAGGGAAGGTACCTTGTGTTTTGGAACATATTGAAAGATAGTAAAAATGAGAATGTAGTAAGAATGGAAGATAGTAAGAATAAGAAAAAGCCCATGGAGAAAAGTATTTCTAGAATTACCGATTTTGAGCTAGAAAGGATTTTAAAGGCCATCTAACATCTTCATTTTACATATGAGGAAACTGAGACTCAGACAAGATAAGTCACTTCTTCAGCATAACAAGGTAAGTATCAAAGTGGAGAAAGCCCTTGCCAAATGCTTTAATTTTCCTTTTTGTTGGGCAAAATTTATTCTCAGTGGAGAGGATATAAAAGGAATGGAAGTCTATATAATTCCAAGATAAATTACAAGTCAGTCATTAGGACTATTTTTTTTTCTAAAATAAGGATTATGGAAAAAAAATCACATTTTAAATATAGTTGTATAATTTTAGCTTATTTTTTCCTCTACTTCTCTCCTCTGCATTTTGCATCTATCTGTATCTATATCTCTCTCTTCCCCTTTACTATCTCTACTTCTACTTTTATCTGTATCTTTTTTTAGGTCCCCATACTTTTGAAATGGTTGTGATGTAGCATAAAGAGAACTGGCTTTGGTAAAACAAAACAAAACAAAAACAAACAAACAAACAAACAAAAAACAAGTTTCTCAAGCTCAAGGCTTCTCTGTAATTGGTTTTATTATCCAATATAAAGTTGTTTAAACTCTTGATGCCTTCAGCCAATTCTCTAAGAACATAAATTGAAGAGAAGTTACTGACTGCTAGAAGAACCTTCTCAGTAGGAAGGTCTACTAGCAAAGTCAAACATCTAATCTAAAATATTTCTTGCTGTCACTTTGTCCCTCTATTTCTCTATCTTCTCTCTATCAGTCTGTCTGTCTTTCTCTGTCTCTCTCTGTCTCTGTGTATCTCTGTCTCTCTGTGTCTCTCTGTGTCTTTTTTTTTCCTCTCTCTCTCTGAAAAATACTGTAATACCCTCAGTGTCATTTGCTTTGTCTCCAAGTTTTTTACTCCTATATTTGTGTGCCTAACCTACCATTATACATCCTTGTATGTATTTTTTTTTCTTTATGTTTTTCTTGCAGTGGTCAATTTGGAACTTGGCCTTATTGAGCTTAATCCTGTTCTTGGAAAGATCTGACTGCATCAGAAAATAATAGAGCTGGTAAAAGATCTCAAAAGAATATCTACTTTAATTTACATTCTTAACATTTTACTGAACTTTATTTATATTTTTATGATCTTCTTGCTACCCCATTCAACATACTGAAGTCAAATTGCATCATATCATTTGCTTCTCTCTAGGCCTTGGGTGCCCTGTCAAGCCCATTTATTATTAATTATGACAACTCTTTTTTTTTCAATATTGTTTTCCCATAAATAGGGAAACAGCGTATATATAAACATCTTTACTGAGTAAAGGTCACACAATAGGGAGAGTCAGACTTAACATTTAAATCAATTTGAGACTATGTAGTTATGTTACTGCCTCCAAGATGATATAGATAAGACAAAGAATTTCATGGGAACCACATGATCAGTCAGAACCCTGTCCATACATAGCTATGGAATTAATTTTGTTTCAGAAACCTTAATGGTCATTCTCTGTACTATTGATTGCATAGAAGATTAAACCATTAGGGCAGTAAAACACAAGCATCATCCTTTTCCCCCTTTTTTGTATGTCTTTCAACATATACTGTATACAGAAAGATACATAGCTATAATCTTTCTCTTTCTCTTTTTCCTTCTTTTTAATGTCCTTTTTAAAAAATATATTTTAACTTCAAAGTCTTTGGGAAATTAAAAAAATAAATATAATTATGTGCATGGAATATAATATAAATAATAAATCAATTACTTATATAATATAAAGATGTGATTATATTAAAATGGTCCCTTGATATTTTAAATTATTAGATTAGATTAAAATTGAGGAAAGCTTTTCATGCATTACAGTAGTGTCTTTATATTTTGACATAAATATAGAAATTTTCCAATTGAGAGTGTTTTTTTAAGTGCTCTGTTTACATTCTACATTCTTAAAAAACAGTTTTTTATGAATAATAATGGCATTTTCTGTAGATACTCAGTTAAAAGACCTACATAATGCTATTTTCAGTACCGATGGGATGGCAATATAGTTGTGCTTCCATTCTTTAGGAACATTTTTTAAAATTCTGTTATTTATATCTTTTCTTTTTGTGTTTTTTTTTTTAAATTTTGAGGGGTATTCATAATCTTAGATGGATAGAATTTTATCTTTTGCCTGTGATTAACTTTTGAAAGACATTTATGAAAATGTTAAATTCTGTTTTCATTTTAAATAGTGATGAGTAGATTTAAGTTTTTCAAATATGGAAATTATCTGTGAAATACAAAGAGAAGAGAACACATAAGTGGAACATTGTCCTGAGTATTTAAAAAAAAAAGAGTAAGTTGTTAGCTTTGCCACTTAAATAAAAAATAACAGCAAAAACTGAGAAATAAGTAAAGATTAAAATCAGTATTTGCTTGACAACCATTATTCCTTTTATGAAACTTATTATTGACCTCAACAAAGTGTATCCATATTTTTTTTTAACCATGCATATTAAATTGTGCCTCAGAACACATAAACCGTTTAGAAATGTTTACTTATTTGTTTCCTCTGGGAGGAAAGGAAATAAGCATTTATTGAACTGCCTAGAGTTTAAAGGCTTAAAATAAATACAATTGCTCATATTTTCTATTTACTTCTTGCATCTTTTCATTTTTCTAATAATAATAACTCAATATCCTATATGGCATATATTCTTTATATTTGTATTTCTTGAAAGAAAATTATGCTTTTTGTTTACTTTTCACTTAGATCTCATAAGTGATTGCATACTATTGTTTTTAAGACTATAAGAATATGTCAAACAGAATTTTATTTTATTTTATTATTATAATTTTTTATTTACAAGATATATGCATGGGTAATTTTTCAACATTGACCCTTGCAAAACCTTCTGTTCCAACTTTTCCCCTCCTTCCTCCCACCCCTTCCCCTATATGACAGGTAGCTTAATATATGTTAAATATGTTAAAGTATATGTTAAATCATATATATATATTTATATATAGATATAGATATAGATATATAGATATATGCACATATATATATTTATGCAGTTATCTTGCTATACAAGAAAAATCAGATCTAGAAAGAAAGAAAAAACTCTGAGAAGAAAAACAAAATGTAAGCAAGCAACAACAGAAAGAATAGAAATGCTATGTTGTGGTCACACTCGTTTCCCATAGTTCTCTCTCTGAGTGTAGCTGATTCTCTTCACTACTGAACAACTGGAATGGATTTGAATCACTTCAGTGTTGAAGAGAGCCATGTCCACCAGAGTTGATCATCTTATAATCTTCTTCTTGCCATGTATAATAATCTCCTGGTTCTGCTTATTTCACTTTGCATTAATTCATATAAGTCTTTCAAAATCTCTGGGAAATCATTCTGCTGGTCATTTCTTACAGAACAATAATATTTCATAATATTCATATACCACAATTTATTCAGCCATTTTCCAATTGATGGGAATCTATTCAATTTCCAGTTTCTAGCCATTGCAAAAGGACTGCCACAAACATTTTAGCACATATGTGTTCCTTTCACCTCTTTAAGATCTCTTTGGGGTATAAGCCTAGTAGTAACACTGCTGGATCAAAGCGTATGCATAGCTTGATAACTTTTGGAGCATAATTCCAGATTGCTCTCCAGAATGTTGGATTCATTCACAACTCCACCAACAATGCATCATTGTCCCAGTTTTCCCTCATCCCCTCCAACATTAATCATTATCTTTCCCTGTCATCTTAGCCAATCTGACAGATATGTAGTGGTATCTCAGTGTCATCTTAATTTACATTTCTCTGATGAATAATAATTTGGAACACCTTTTCATATGACTGGAAATAATTTCAATTTCTTTATCTGAAAATTGTCTGTTTGTATCCTTTGACCATTTATCAATTGGAGAATGGCTTGATTTCTTTTTTTTTCACTTTTTTATTATAGCTTTTTTATTTACAAGATATATGCATGGGTAATTTTTCATCATTGATAATTGCCAAACCTTTTGTTACAATTTTTCCCCTCCTTATCCTCACCCCATCCCCTAGATGGCAGTTTAATCAATACATGTCAAATATGTTAAAGTATTTGTTAAATACAATATATGTATACATGTCTATACAGTTATTTTGCTGTACAAAAAGAATTGGACTTTGAAATATGTATAATTAACCTGTGAAGGAAATCAAAAATGCAGGTGGACAAAAATAGAGGCGATGGGGAATTCTATGCAGTGGTTCATACTCATTTCCCAGAGTTCTTTCACTGGGTGTAACTGGTTCAATTCATTACTGCTCTATTGGAACTGATTTGGCTCATCTCATTGTTGAAGAGGGCCACGTCCATCAGAATTGATCATCATATAGTATTATTCTTGAAGTATGTATGATCTCCTGGCCCTTATCATTTCACTCAGCATCAGTTCATGTAAGTCTCTCCATGCCTTTCTGAAATCATCCTGTTGATCATGTCTTACAAAACAATAATATTCTACAACATAACATTCATATAGCATTTATTCAGCCATTCTCCAATTGATGGGCATCCACTCAGTTTCCTATTTCTGGCCACTACAAAAAGGGATCAATGGCTTGATTTCTTATAAATTTGAGTCAATTCTCTATATGTTTTGTGTATGAGGCCTTTATCAGAACCTTTGACTATAAAAATGTTTTCCCAGTTTATGCTTCCCTTCTAATCTTACAGCATTTGATTTGTTTGTACAAAACCTTTTTAACTTAATATAATCAAAATTTCCTGTTTTATGATCAGTAATGATTTCTAGTTCTTCTTTGGTCACAAATTCCTTCCTCTTACACAGGTCTGAGAAACAAACTATCCTATTGTTCTTCTAATTTATTTATAATCTCGTTCTTCATGTCTAGATCATGAACCCATTTTGACCTTATTTTGGTATATTGTGTTAAATGTGGGTTAATGTCTAATTTCTGCCATACTACTGTCCAATTTTCTCAATGGTTTTTGTCAAATAGTGGATTCTTATCCCCAAAACTGGGGTTTTTGTTTGTCAAACACTAGATTGCTATGGTTATTGACTATTTTGTCCTGTGAACCAAACCTATTCTACTGATCAACTAGTTTATTTCTTAGACAGTATCTAATGGTTTTGGTGACTTCTGCTTTATAATATAGTTTTAGATTTGGTTCAGCTAGGCCACCTTCATTTGATTTTTTTTATTAGTTCTCCTGAAATTCTTGACCTTTGTTCTTCCAGATGAATTTTGTTGTTATTTTTTTTCTGGGTCATTAAAATAGTTTCTTGGGATTCTGATTGGTATAGCACTAAATAAATAGATTAGTTTAAGTAGTATTGTCATCTTTATTATATTTGCTATTTAATTTACTCTTTTTTTAAAGCTTTTTTAGTTGCAAGCCCAATTTATTGCACTTTGCTTTCTCTATTTTATGCAGCTAAGCCTCTAGAAATATAAAATTTCCCCTTCTTACCACTTTGGCTGCATCCTACACAGTTTACTATGTTGTCTCATTATTGTCATTCTCTTGGATGAAATTATTAATTGTGTCTATGCAAATGCTGCTTCACCCATTCATTGTTTAGGGTGAGATAATTTAGTTCCCAATTGCTTTTTGATCTATTTTCCCCTGGCCTTTTATTGAATGTAGTTTTTATTGCATTATACATATGAAAAGAATACATTTACTATTTGTGTCTTCCTGCATTTGAGTTTGAGATCTTTATGTTCTAAAATATGGTCAGTTTTTGTATAGATTCCATGAACTTCTGAGAAGAAAATGTACTCCTTTCTGTCTCGTGTTTTGATTTATCTAATTTTGAGAGTGCAAGTTTGAGATCTCCCACTATTAAAGTTTTGCTGTCTATTTCTTCTTGCAGCTTTCTTAAGTTCTCCTTTAAGAATTTAGATGCTATATCACTTGGTACATATATGTTTACTATTGATATTGCTTTGTTATCTATGGTACCTGTTAGCAAGATTTAGTGCCCTTACTTACCTCTTTTAATTAGATCAATTTTTTCTTTTCCTTGATCTGAGATCAGAATGGCTACCCCCTGTTTTTTTTTTAATTTCACCTGAAGCATAATAGATTCTGCTTCAGCTTTTTACCTTTACTCTGTATGTATCCCTGCTTCAAGTGTATTTCCTGTAAACAACATATTTTAGGATTCTGGTTTTTAATCCAGTCTGCTATCCGCCTCTGCTTTATGGGAGAATTAACCCCATTTGAATTTATGGTTACTATTATTAATTCTGTATTTTCTGCCATCTTATTATCCCCAGATTATACTTTTCTCTTCCTTTCTATCTTACTCCCCTCCCCATTATTTAATTTATGGGTACCGTTTGCTTCATGCGGCTCTCCCTCTTTAGAATCCTTCCTTATCCCTTAGAGTCCTTTTCCAAACTCTCTTGCAGAGTTTTCCTTTCCTTTCCCCATTCTACTTGTAGCTCTCTTTTAAGATCTTTTTAAAATTTCATCTAGGAGAGCCTTGTGTGGTGGTGACCAGGTTATATCTCCCTTTGGGCCTTCATCTGGAGATAATGTGCTTTTAGTCTCCTCAGGGTTTGAAATCTGCTCTCTTTCACTCTAGAAGCTCTCTATAGTTAGAGCTCATTTTGCCTTTTTATTCATTTTTTTAAAAGTCGGGATCTTTTGGCAAGTCTCTAAGGAAGGTAGAGAAGGTGCTTAAAATAATGATATAAATCATTATATTTGACTATTTGTATATATAAAGACAATTTAAAATTGATTGTGCACATCAAAAAGTTTCTATAAACATTAAGAGATTTTTCTTTGTAATCTGTATTCTGAACAATTTTGATTGTGGCATGTTTGTATTTATGTTTGCATATAAGATAGTTTATTTTTGGATATCCTGGAAGCTCTTCTTACTTTAGAGTAGTGTTTTCCAACCTGTGGCTAATGGAACCTTATATGGTTAAGGTTATACTAATAAGATCTGGGAATCCATAAGTTCACCAAGTATTGTAATTTCAGTCTTTATATAGTATCAATAAAACGTGATACATAATTCAATATAATAAATAATGTTATTTATAGAGACATAATGAAAATTGCTAATATATGCCTTTCTATTTTAAAATGGATGTAGGTACTTTTGTACATAATTAAATACATTTAAAAAACCCATTACTGAATTCATAAGGGCTTTTGACATATTTTCTCAATTAATAATAGTTATTATCATGTTTGTTTTATGCTGTAAAATGTTCTCATGGAGCAAGGCTAGATGAAGCTTTCTGAATTGTTTTTGTTTTCCCCAAACAATCTCTAATAGTGGGAATTAAAAGCTAATATAGTTGCAATAATGGAATATAACTAAAGTAAGAAGAATGGTTTTTAACTGTATTGGAAATTAATGAGAAATTATGGTTTATGATGTCTACAAGAGTTTATACTAAAAGAACCCCTAAAAAAGTAAATGGGATGCTTTGGAAGTAACTTGGCATGCTGAGGAATATGAGTTGGCAAAATGAACTTCTAATGGACATCTACATAAACTCTAATAATATCATATTACTGCATGACAAATTGTGATTCCAAAGTAGTTCATTAGTCAAATGGAGACACAGAGACAGAGACAGAGATATAGAAAGAAGAATATTTCAGAGGTCAGACACTAGCAGCCATAGCAGTCAAAAAAGGTACAAAAAAGAATAATCTCTTACAGAAAGTGAAATTTAGATTGAGGCTTGAAGGAAGCTAGAGAATCTCTGAATTGGGGATAAACAGAGACAGTATTCCAGGTATGAAAGCCAGGCAGTACAAAGTGCAAGATCAAGAAATGAAGAGGTGAATTATCTTGCTCAAGGGGTAGCAAGTAAGCAAGTGCCTACTCAAACTCAAACTTTTACATGCAAAGCTTTAAAAAAATATATGAGTTAATCTCAGGCCATGGAAGAGCTCAAAAAAATTTTTTTTAATTCAATTAAAGGAGGCAAATGAAAAAATAGAAAGAGGAATGAGAGTGATGCAAAAAAAAAAAAAAACTATGAAAATAGAGTGTGAACTGCTTGATAAAAGAATTATACAATTATCACGAGGAAAAACAATGCCTTGAAAAGCAGAATTGTACAAATGGAAAAAGAGAAACAAAAATTCAGGGGAAAAAAGAACTTCTTAGAAAATAGAACTGGGCAAATGAAAAAGGTGGTTAAAAAAAAGTTCACTGAAGAAAATAATTCCTTACAAAATCAGAATTGAGTAAATTAAGGTAATGACTCTATGAGACTTCAAGAAGCATTTAAACAAAAAACAATGGATAAAAAATAGAAGAAAATGTTTAATATCTCCTTATAAAAATAACTGATCTGGAAAATAGATCCTAGGAGAGATAATTTTAAAAGGACATCAATCTTCTTGAAAGCTAGGTTAGAAAAAAGTCACCATCTTTCAAAAAAATCATTTATCAATATGGCTTGATATTTTAGAACTAGAGAATAAATTAGAAATTGAAAGCTTCCACTTATCATCTTCAGAGATCATCTGAGAGATCTCAAAATGAAAGCTCCCAGGATCATTATTGCCAAGTTCCAGAGCTCCTGTGAAATACTGTAAGTAGCCACAAAAAAACCAATTCAAGCATTGTAGAGCCATAGTCTGGATGACACAAGATTAAGTAGCTTTATAAGACTGAAGGACTTAAAATATGACATCCTGGAGGGCAAAGAAATTAAGTTCATAATCAAGAATCACAATCCCAAGAAAACTGAGCATAATCCTTCAGGGGGTAAAAATGTATATTTAATGAAATAGAAGATTTTTAAGCCTTCCTGAAGAAAAACCCAGAGCTAAATAGAAAAATTGACTTATAAACATAAGACTCAGAGAAGCATAAAAAGGTAAACAGAAAATGGAAATCATAAGGGAATTATTAAGGTTAAATTGTTTATATTCCCATATGGAAAGATGATACTTGTAACTCATAAGAATTTTCTCTTCATTAAGACAGTTAGAAGGAGCATACTTATAGATCAAGGACACAAGTGTTAGTTGAATGTAAAGGGATGATATATAAAAAATATAATTAAAGGGAGAGGAATCTACTGGGGAAAGGGAAAGGACTATTTAGAATGGAAGTAAATTATCTCAGATACAAGAGACAAGAAAGAACTTATATTTTTACAGGGAAGATGGAGAATATGTCAGGAAATATTTCATTCTTATCCTTTTTGGACTTGGTTGAAAGAAGGAAAAACATACATACTCAACTGGATATAGAAATCTATCTTAATCTACAGGAAAGTAGGTGGGAGAAGAGATATAAGGTTTTCTCAGAAACAAAATTGCTCAAGACAGCTCTAAAGGACTAATAATGAAAAATGCTATGCATTCCCAGAGAAAGAACTGATGGAGTCTGAATACAAATTAAAGCATTATTTATTTTTTACTTTAATAATGTTGTGAGGTTTTATTTTAGTCTATGTTTTCTTTTACAACATGACAAATATGGAAAAAATGTTTTGTATGACTATATATGAATAACCTTTACTTGTCTTCTCAATGAGTGGGTTGAGGGGGGAGGGAGAGAATTTGGAACTCAATTTTAAAACTGAATGTTGAAAATTGTTGTTACATTTAATTGGGTAAAAATGAAATGCTAAATTAAAAACAAGAAAATTGCTTTGGCAGATGAATATAAGATGGGTTTGAAGGTATAGGGGAGTGCTTTGAAGGCTCTTTTTACAATCTAATGAAAAGTAAAATCTGAGCTATGGTGGTTGTTGTGTGAGTAGGAAAAAAAGACATATTTTAGAGACATTGGAATGATAGAAAAAAAGATTTGGTAACCTACTGGATTTATGGAATGTAAAAGTGAGCATTCAAAGATATCTTCTAAGGTCTGAGCTTGGGAGACTGATAAAATATCAGTGTCTGAAACAATAATTGGAAAATTGGGAAGAAGAATGAGATAACTTTAGAACATTCGATTTTAAATATATGAAAGGCAAGCAACATTATAAAACTGAAGTTCATAAAGAGAATGGAGCTACTTTTAGAAATCTGGGAATCATCTGCATAGAGATGAAAACTGATTCCATAGAATTTGATAATGCCATCAAATAAGATAATATAGAGGTAGCAGAGAAAAAGGTTCAAAGACAAAGCATTTGTGCATGGCACTCATGATTAGTGTATATGAATTGGAGAAAGGTCTAGATAAGGATAGGACAGGTAGGAAGGAGAAGGACTAGAACAGTATCACCAAAAAAAAAAAAAAATCAGACAAACAAACAACAAAAACAAACCCTAACAAACCAAAACATAAATCCAAAACCTAGATAGGAAAGATTATATGGGAGGAAATGGTGTTCAACAATGTCAAAAGCTTTAGCATAACCAAGAAGGAGTAGGATTGAGAAAAGGCCATTATATTTGACAATTAAGAGATCATTAATAACACTGGAAAGAACAGTTTTAATTTAATAATTAGGTTGGAAGCTATGTTCCTGATCAACCGAGTCTATTTTTTGGATGCTGTGAGAGGTGTTATATAATTTTTATCTGAACACCATAAATCAGTTATGGATAAGATTGTAATTCAAAGCTAAATCTCCTGTCAAGAAAGTGACAAAACATTGAAGCAAATTGTTACTCAATAAGTTAATGCCCATCAAAAGACAGGAATCTTTCATTTGTCTTCTTCCTATTAAATACGGAAGTTTTAGAATTAAAAGAAGCTCTAGTGAGAAGTGGAGGTAGGAAGGAATAAGAAAAAAAAATAAAAGATTTTGAAAAATTTACAAAAGTTAGAAAATAATCAAATAACAAGCATTTCCTTCCCTTTAGAATTGTAACTCACTATCTACTAGATCTTTATAAAGATTTGTTGGATTAAATCCAACACTTTTGCTTCTTTATTCCAGAAATCTCTACTGTTGCTCCTGCTTTTAGAACAATTACCTCATTCCTCAAGTTTTTTATATCATCCTTGAAGAATATTCTGGCTTCTTCTGGTAAATAAATTTAAAAAATTAGTTAAGAACACATGAACTTGTAGAGTTACTGAATATATGGAATATAAACTAAAAAAAAGGAAGTTTGATGATGCAGTGGATACAAAACTGGGACTAGAGTCAGGAAGATCATCTTTTTCAGTTCAAATCTCTCCTTGTCATGCATTTATTTACTTGCTATGTAGTCCTGGGCAAATCTTTTAACCCTGTGTGATGCAAAACCTTTTCTATATAATGAACTGGGGAAGGAAATGGCAAACTACTCCAGTTATTCTGACAAAGAAACCCCAAATGAGGTCAGAAAGAGTGAGACATGAGTGAAATGAATGAACAACAAAAGCTACAAAAGCTTATCAATCCAAGTAAAAATCGAATGAATATTGGAATTTTTTTTATATAAAATATTTCTAAATTATTTCCCTTTCATTATTGTGGGAAGCATGATTGCAGTATTGCATATGAATTGCTAAGTATTGTGTTTTATAAATGATATTTAACTTGGCAGCAATTTTAAAAATACTTTCTTCAGGTGTTGAGAGGTAATTGTTAAAGTGAAATTTTAAAATGTGATGTGAAACTTTCCTGCAGTTCTATCATCAGGAACTTTACACTGTAGATATGGTTTTTAAGGGTTAATGTTTGTCTTGATTACTTGGGGATTTTTGGATTTGAAAGTCTTTTGAATAATTATATTAATTTAAATGGTTCTTTAAATTTTTTTTTTAAATATAGGCTAAAATATGCATTCTTAATTCATGAATTTTTTTCCTGTCATAATTATCAGGGTAAAAAATTAATTAGAACCCACAAAAGTAAGGTTTAATAGAATTTGATCCCATTCATGAATTTTCATTTTTAAGACCAAGAAACAAATAGTGAATTGCTTCTCCTGCATTTCATTAATAGTAAATATTTGGCTTTATTGTTTTAATGTGAATAAAGGTTAATTAATTACCATGCAGATATTTTATTAGATTGTCAAATGGTGTTATAAATTTGATATACTGATGAAAAAAAAAAGGATTTATAATTATATTCTCTTTCTTACACTTTACTGCTTTAATAATCAACTCAATTTTCTTTGGTTGTTTGACCATTAATAAATCTTTCACACAGTGGTATTTATTTGAATAGAAAATAACAAAAATAACAGTGATGAGCCACATTCTCTTTCCCTTTTCAATCTTTTCCAACTCCTCAATGTGTAAGAAAAAGCTATGGGAAAACCCTAGAGGAATGACTTTTATGTTTTATACATGGGCTGTAAGAAAACTATTTCCCCTATTCTTTCCTGAACTCAGCAAAATATAGTTTATTTAGTTGTTTTGTTGTTATTGCTGTTGTTGTTTTGGATGGGTGTTTTATTGTTGTTTATTTTCCCACTCTATTTTTTTATATTGTGAATTTTGTGTAAAGTTAGGCTTTGTTTCCAGTGTACAAGCTGAGCAGTACTGTCTCAGGCTTTAGACTTTTTCTGCTCTGCACACCAGTAAGAATTGGTGTTTTCAGAGCTAGCTATGGGAATTTGTAAGTTTGGGGTGCTTTCCAGATGATGTGATTTGGGGAGAAGTATCATTATTGCTCTTTCGGTCTGTACTCTGGTCCTTACCTAGTGACAAGATATTAGGGAACATTCCATTTCTTAGAGCTAAGATCCAGCAACAGACTCTGCCCTAATCTTGGCATAATAGCAATCCTTTGTGCTCTGGAGGATCTCATTCTCTGTAAAAGTGTATTACTTAGCTAGCACCAAGTATTCATACTAAAGTTATGATTTTCGTATTAATCAATAACTATTTCAATTTGTTGAAGTTCCCCCTATTTCCCAGGGATATGGCAACCAGGCAACCAGAAACAGTCAATGTGGTGCTTCACAATTTCTGACACTTGTGCTTATGTAACTGCCAAGTGAACTTAAGTAGGTACTATATATCTGTTCTTTCCATACTTACTCTGGTTCTGTACTCTGCTTAATGATTACAGGCTCAATAACTTTTGTGCAACTCAGAGACTATTCCCACAGAATACAAGAAGTATTTGTATTGTTTCAAGAAATGCCAACAAGGGGAATTATTACTCAGGACCTAAGAATGATTGTATTGTGGTCCAACCTCTTTTATGTTTATAAGTGGTGCAAGCCCCATTAATTGGTGTCAGAAGTGGAATTGGACTTGGAACTGGGTTGTTGGACTCTCTAGTATCATGGGAGTGGACTAGGTACCACCAGTGATTTCTCTGGATTCCCACTTACTCCTGATCTGTGAGTCCTCTGCCCTTTGTTCCAGCTCAAATCTCTAGGTTTACTTTGAACTCACCTTTCTTTGTGAGGAAAACTCCAGATTAACTCCCTTGATTTAGTTCTGCTGAGGATATTCTATGTACATCTCCCTTGGGAGGTTAATTTATAGATATAGCATGAATAGGCACTACAAGTGAATCAAAATCTGGGACCATAATTGAATAACAAGATGTGAATCAAATTGTATCATACTTGAGAAATTATGTATTTTATTGAATGACCCAAGACAACTCAGTGTAAAAAAATCTATCTCTAATATCACTATATACACATTGGCTTTTACCCATCCACAATAAGCACTGGAGGGGGAAAAATCTGAATGAAGGGTAAGAACAATGTTTTACTGAATTTTTGCATAGAGATGTTATGAGTCAGTGCACATTATGCATCATTTTTAATGTCATTTTCACTCATAAAATATATTTTCTTCTGGCTAATGTTAAGAACTTTGATGTTAAGAAATTTCCTTTTTGGGCCCACAATAATTGTTCTAGTAGGAACTTCAGAAGCAAGTACTAGACCCCATATTTACTGGGGAAGCTTTTCAGAATGAGGCCTACAAGGGCTGGACAGAGGCCTGATATTGAAGAAAGGAGGGAATTAGAGATTCTGTCACTCCCAGAGCCCTGGCACTTCAGTATTTAATGGTAGGTAGAAAGGTAAGTTCTTTCTCCACAGTAATTCCTTCCCTCAAAGATGTCTGCAAGACTGGAGCAAAACTAGATCCCGGGTGCTCTGCTATTCCCAAGGCTGTTGGATTCAATGTCCTTCACGATCTCACTTGTGGTTGGGAAGAGTTGGCAGTAGTGGTTTGTTTGGCCATCTTAGCTCTTTTCTTGTTTCTTGATTCTTTAGCTAGGCTGACTTGCCTTACTCATTAGGTTGCAATTTATGCTGTAAGTTAGCAAATACTATACCTTTAAAAGAAATAAAATTAAAATAGCAAATTTATATTTCACTTTAAATTTATGAAGCACCTTTTTCAAAACAATATTATAAGATAAGCATTACTAATGCTTTTATATTAAGAAGGAGGCTAAAGTTCAGAGAAAACAAATGATTTTACTATTTTTACACAGCTAGCTGGCTTCATAGTTCTGATTGAAAATCAGGGATTATGATGTTAAGTTTAGTGAACCAGGGATCATGATGTCAAGCTCACTTTGAGAGAATGGAGTAAGTTGGATGCACCAAATAAGTAATACTAACTTTTACAGGAGACTTGGAAGAGAATAAATAAATAATAAAACTAAAATTAGTTTTATGAAAAAGAAAGAAAAACTTTTGTTTAATTTGATTAGAAAAAGGAAAGAAAAAATCCAAATCACAGCCATCAAAAGTGAAAAGTATGAATTTACCACCAATGAAAAAGAAATTAAAGTAATAATTAGGAGCTATTTTGCCCAACTGTATGGCAGAAAATACAAAATTCTACTTAAAATTGATGAATATTTACAAAAATATAAATTGGCCAGAATAACAGAAGAGGAAATAAATTACTTAAATAGTCCCATTTTAAAGAAATACATTGAACAAGCCACTAATGAATTTCCTAAGAAAAAATCTCTGGGGCCAAATGGATTCACAAGTGAATTCTATCAAATATTTAAAAAACAACTAATTCCAATACTACATAAACTATTTGGAAAAGAAGGAGCCCTGTCAAATTCCTTTTGTGACCCAAATATGGTACTGATATCAGGAAGAGCCAAAATAGAGAAAGAAAATTTCAGACCAATTTCTCTAATGAATGTTGTTGCAAAATTTTAAATAATATATTAGCAAAGAGATTACAGCAATTTATAAATAGGATAATACATTATGATCATGTGGGAATTATCACAGGAATCCACAGCTACTTCAATATCAGGAAAACTATTACCATAATTGATCACAACCAGAACAAAACCAACAGAATGAAAATCCCAATCGATGAAGAAAAAACTTTTGACAAAATACATCATCCATTCCTATTAAAAACCACTAGAGAGCATAGGGATAAAAGGAACTTTCCTTAAAATAATAAACAATATCTATCTTAAATCAACAGCAAGCATTATTTGTAATGGAGAGAAGTTAGATGTGTTCCTAATAAGATTAGGGATAAAACAAGGATGACTATTATCAACATTATTATTTAACAATATATTAGTAATGTTGGCTTTAGCAATAAGAAAAAAAAGGAAAATAAAGCAATTAGAATTGGTAAAAGGAGGAAATTAAACTATCACTCTTTGCAGATGAAATGATGATATCATTAGAGAATCCTAGAAAACCATCCAAAAATGTGCTTGAAACAATTAGCAACTTCAGTAAAGTTGGAGGATTTTTTAAAAAAATCAACAGCATTTCTATATATCACTGACAAAACCATCAGCAAGAGATTAAACAATTCCATTTAAAATTACTGTAGACAAAATAAAATACTTGGGAGTCTACCTGCCAAGACAAACCCAAGAACTATATGAACACAATTACAAAATACTTCTCACACAAATAAAGTCATACCTAAAGAATTGGGAAATATCAGTTGCTCATGAGTAAATTGAGCTAATAAAATAAAAATGACATTTCTGCCCAAATTGATCTACTTGTTCAGGACCATATAAATCAAACTTCCAAAAAACTAGAAATTAGAATGAGAAAAAATAATAAAATCCATCTGGAAGAACAAAAGATCAAGAATATCAAGGGAATTAATGAAAAAAAAATACAATGGATAGTGGCTTAGCAGTATCAGACTTAAAACTAAATTATTAAGCAGAATTCAGCAAAACCATTTGGGACTGGCAAAACAAATAGAATAGTGAATCAGTGGAATAGATTAGCTATACATGTGACAATAATCAAGACCAACAGTAATCTAATATTTAATAAACACCCAAACTTCAGCTTCTGGAATAAGAACCACTATTTGACAAAAATTGCTGGAGCAACTGGAAAGTAATGTCAGAAACTTGGCATAGACCTACATCTATCTCACACTTCATATAAAAGTAGGATCAAAATGGGTACATGATACCACAAACAAATTGCAAGAGTAAGAAATAATTTACCTATTAGATATTTGGAGAATGGAGGAATTTATGACCAAAGAAGAATTAGAGATCTTTACGAAAGGCACAATGGCTAACTTTGATTACATTTTTTTTTTTGCACAGGTTTTCTACAAACAAAACCAAAAGAAACAAGATTAAAAGGGTAGTACAAAGTTGGGAAAACAATCTTTGCAGCCAATGCTTCTAATAAAGGTTTTATTTCTATAATATATAAAGAACTATGTCAAATTTGTAAGAATACAAATCATTCTCCCATTGGTAAGTGGTTAAAGGATATGAACAGACAATTTTCACATGAGAAAATCAAAACTGTCTATGGTCATATGAAAAAAATGCTCTAAATTACTCTTGATTAGATAAATGCAAATCAAAACAACTCTGAAATACCAACTCACACACCTTAGATTGGCTAAGATGACAGGAAAAGATAATGATCAATGTTGGAGGGGATGTGGGGAAACTGGAACACTGATGAATTGTTGGTGGAATTGTGAAATGAAACAACCATTCTGGAGAGCAATTTGGAACTATGCTGAAAGAGCTATCAATTTGTGCATATCCTTTGACCCAGAAGTGGATCTGTATCACAAGGAAATCATAAAGAAGGGAAAAGGACTCATATGTGCAAACATATTTGTAGCAGCTCTTTCAGTGGTAGCAAAGAATTGAAAAATGAATAGTTGCCTATTAATTAGGGAATGGATGAATAAGCCATGGTATATAAAAGTAGTGGAATATTATTGTACTATAAAAAATGATGAACAAGCTGATTTTAGAAAGGCTTGGAAAGATTTTCACAAACTGATGCTGAGCAAAACAAGCAGAACTATAAATACATTGTACACAAAAATAGTAATCTTTTACTGAGTAATTTAAAATACACACACAAGCACACACATATACATCACATTGGAATGAACATCTTTTTTTCTTATACTATATTGATCATCCCATAATTCTTTTTTTTTTAATGCATAGTCTCTTATAAATTATGAGGCACATAATTTAAAAATGTAATTATATAATTTAAGTCATGCTTTCATCAAGGAATTATTTGGACTTTTTAAAAAGCATATTTCTACTCTGGAATTTTTTGAAACTCAATTTGCATATTTATCTTAAAATCACTGCACTCATCTATTCATGTTATTACTACATAAATCTTTTATCCTCATAATCTGATTATATATATTTTTGTATTGAGTATTTCAAGAGAAGTATGCTAGATACATTAGAAAGTTTGTGTTTTCCAATGTTAATTGTTCCCAACTATTGAAGAAAATCAATTTTATCTCTTGATTACTTGTTGCCATTCAATAGCATTTATATATCTGTAACAGCAAGTGTGGAACATTTATGGAGTAAATGAGCAAGGAGAAAAGAGAGAGTGGACAAAAGAAAGAGAAACAGATAGTCAATTAGACTATGGGGAAGGGAATAATAATTTATTAAGCACCTGATACATATCAGGCACTTTGCTAATCCCTTTACAAATAATATAAGCCTGGGAGGTAGATGATACTATTATCCCCATTTTCTTATTGAAGAAGATGAAGCAGATAGAGGTTAAGGAACCTGCCCAGGGTCACATAGCTATGAATTGTCTGAGGTTGGTTTGGACTCAAACCTTTTTCCTTTCTCCAAACCCAGTGTTCTGCACATTCACTATTTAAATGTTTATAAAAAGCATACATAATAGGTATTTGGGTTAAATAAAGAACAGTAGCAGAATACTAGGAAATGGGTTTGAGAGAGGAAGGTCATATAGGGTGATCTATCCTAATACTGGTTCTATGTAATGAATGAATGAGATAGTTGTGAAATACTAGGGATATTAGATTTGGGAATGAGGATGAGGCATTATCTGGCCTATGTACCTGGCCTGAGAGGTTGTGATCTGGGTTCTTTTTTTTTTTTCTCAATAGTACTTTATTTTTTCCAATCTTATATAACAATACTTTGCAACATTTGTTTCTTTTTTTTTTAAACTTTTTATTGACAGAACCCATTCCAGGGTAATTTTTTACAACATTATCCCTTCTGCTCACTTCTGTTCCGATTTTTCCCCTCCCTCTCTCTACCCCCTCCCCAGGATGGCAAGCAGTCCTTTATATGTTAAATAGGTTACATTATATCCTAGATACAATACATGTGTGCAGAATTGAACAGTTCTCTTGTTGCACAGGGAGAATTGGATTCAGAAGGTATAAATAACCAAAAAGAAAAACAGAAATGCAAGCAGTTTATATTCATTTCCCAGGGTTTTTTCTTTGAGTGTAGCTGCTTCTGTCCATCCTTGATCAATTGAAACTGAATTAGCTCTCTTTTTCGAAGAGATCCACTTACTTCCATCAGAATACATCCTCAAACAGTATCATTGTTGAGGTATATAATGATCTCCTGGTTCTGCTCATTTCACTTAGCATCAGTTCATGTAAGTCTCACCAGTCCTCTCTGTATTTATCCTGCTGGTCATTTCTTACAGAACAATAATATTCCCTAACATTCATATACCACAATTTACTCAACCATTCTCCAATTGATGGGCATCTATTAATTTTCCATCTTCTAGCCACTATGAAGAGGGCTGCCATAAACATTTTGGCACATACAGGTCCCTTTCCCTTCTTTAGTATCTCTTTGGGGTATAAGCCCAATAGAAATACTGCTGGATTGTGATCTGGGTTCTACTGGCCCTTCATAAATTGATAATAATACTTGGACAATTATGATGACAGAGAAATCCAGATAGTCTTGCATATCTAAATGACATAATTTTCAGATTCCAGTCTCCAGAGATAAAAAGAGTAACTGGAGAGAAGCTTTTGGGCCACAATCTTGATCATGTATGAGAATAATTAATTGCAAATGGTGGGAATGAGTGGGAAGACTACAAAATACAACTTGATGAACTGATTACAGAGTATCCTGAAGTTTACTCATATTGGTGAGGTGTGAGAATTGAGGATAAGAGATCTCTTCTAGTCGATGCCACAGATCCCTTACAAATTTATTTGCAAACCTGAAATCTGTGTGGCAAAAGGGGATTTATTTACATTTAAGAAGACAGCTTTCCTAGCAGGCAAAATCCTGTTAGGACTTCTGCAAAGATAGGTTGACAAAATCTTGATTATGTTGGTCAGTCTTGACCTAGAATTGGGGAGCAGTTTGAGCCACTCAATAGAGGATGTTGACTATGCCCGAGGCTGAGATTTCCAATTGAATGGGAGTTGTCTGGAAAGGTGTGCCCCTCTCAGGGTTTGAGACTCAGCAATCCCCCCATAGGGGGACACAGTTTACTTCAGGGTCCCCCAAAGGTTAAAGAGGATATAATTTACATCAATCCCTTCTTTATAGTAATGTTTAAAATTTTGGAAAGATATTGAATTTATGGAAATTACAAGAACCTTGAAAAATTCATTAACAGATTTTGTTGTACATTTTTCTGTGGTGCCTTTAGTCTTTGCTGAAAAGATATATTACTTCTGCATAGCATAGGAATGGGAAAAATCACACCAGTATTTTAAAGTCATGAATTCAAAATAGATATGTAAAGCTACCAAGAAATTGAATGCCTAATGACAAATATAATTGTTACATTTTCATTAATATTTCTGGAAAGCAAAGTTTTTTATGGGTATTTGGGGGCAATATATATATTTAGGGCAAAAATATTTTGCCAGTTATCCATGAATTTAAAAATCTTACGGAGAATGTGTGTCTTAATTTAAGATGACAAAAAATTTGCTCTAATACCAAAAGGTAGATTACTTACGTCAAGACTAACTTTATCAATATTTTCTCTTTATTTGAATTTTCTGTGGAAAACGTGCATTTTACTGTATCTGTAACCAAAAGAATATGTTTACGTGACTTGAATTCAGTACATTTTGGAATGTTGGAATACTCATCAAACCCAATGCAAAATGCAATAACAGCAAAAGAAAGAGGAACACATTTGATTAGGACATTTTATGATTAAAAATACTCATAACAACTTCCAGTTAAGATGGCGGAGAGGAGGCACACAGCTGTGTAGCTCCGTGTTTTTCTCTCACTATCCATTTCATTACAAGCCTCTGAATTAATGCTTGACTGAAAAAAAAACCCACAAATAGTTACCACGAGAAGCCATCCTTAAGATTCGCCAGGAAAGGTCTGTTTTTGCATGAGGGCTCAGACGGTTTCGGATCGGGCGCAGGGTGCGGGCAGGCAGCTGAGAGCATGGAAGGCAGCTCATAGCTGAGCAGACTGGAGAGGGGGTGGGGTGTGATCGCAGCCGTCTCTGTGGAGAGAGCTTTGCTACAGGATTGGATACTTTGCTCCAGGATGCAAGCCAGCAGCCCAGCAGAGAAGCTAAAAACACCAGGGCTGAAGAATACAACCCCAAACAGCTGGAGTCTCTCGGGACCTGGCCACCCCTCCCCCCCTACCCACAGTGACTCAGCACGCTCTGGGATCTCAGAGCACAGGTGCAGCACAGTAGGGCCAGTGCCTCACTGCTGCACCCCCGCAGTCTGTAGAGGAAGCTCAGTAACACCACCCAGCGCCTCCCCGCAAAAAGCAGACTCCAAATTAGGGTGATTTCTTTTTCTCTTTTTGCTAGTTTGTCTTTGATTCTTTGACATAATGAGCAAAAAACTGAGAGGACTTTAACCCTTGACAGCTTCTATACAGAAAGAGAGCAGACTCCAAATCCTGAGGAGACTAAAAACAGACAGTCTCCAGGTGAATCCCCAAAGGAGGAGATCATCTGTTTCTCAGCACAGATGAACCTCATAGAAGTAATTAAAAAGGCTCTCACAAGGGAGCTAGAAGAAAAATGGGAAAAGGAGAGGGAAGCTTGGCAAAAGGAGAGGGAAGCTTGGCAAGAGAGTCTGGAGAAGTCATCCCACTCAGTTAAAGAGAGACTGGATAAAGAAATAAAATCCTTGAAAAATAGGATTAGTGAACTGGAAATAGAAAACAGCTCTCTAAAAAACAAAATTGGCGAAATGGAAAAAAATTCCACAGAACAAAAGAACTCAATGGGACAATTAGAAAAAGATTTTAAAAGAGTGAGTAAAGAAAACACTTCATTAAAAATCAGAATCAAACAATTGAAATTGAATGACTCGAGGAGACAAGAAGAATCAGTCAAGCAAATCCAAAAAAATCAAACAATGGAAAAAAATGTGAAATACCTTCTGGGGAAGACAACAGACCTGGAAAACAGATCCAGGAGAGACAATCTGAGAATCATTGGACTCCCATAAAAGCATGATGAAAAAAAGAGCCTGGACACTATTTTCCAGGAAATTATCAAAGAGAACTGCCCAGAAGTCATAGGAACAGAGGATAAAATAGACATTGAAAGAATTCATCGATCACCCACTGAAAGGGATCCTAAAATCAAAATACCAAGGAATATAGTGGCCAAATGCCAGAACCCTCAGACGAAGGAAAAAATATTGCAAGCAGCTAGAAAAACCCAATTCAAGTATTGAGGAGTCACAATAAGGATCACCCAGGATCTGGCAGCATCCACATTAAAGGATCGAAGGGCCTGGAATATGATATTCCGAAAGGCTAAGGAACTTGGTATGCAACCAAAAATAACTTACCCAGCTAGAATGAGCATCTTTTTCCAGGGAAGAAGATGGACATTCAACGAAGTAAGAGAATTTCACCTATTTTTGATGAAAAAGCCAGAAGTTAATAAAAAGTTTGATCTACAAATATAGAACTCAAGAGAAATCTAAAAAGGTAAAGATTAATCTTGGGAACTATATTTCTGATATAAAGAGGTATAAAGAATACATATATATCTTGTTCTAGAAAGTAGATGTGGAAAGGACATTGTACCAGAAAAAGGGTAAAGTGGGAGTACTACATCTCATGAAGAGGCAAAGGAAACCTATTATATCTGAGAGAAAGAATGGAGGGGGATGAATATAGTGGGTATCTTACTGCCTTCAGAAATGGCTTTAAGAGAAAAATTTTAGACATATTCAATTTATGGTGAAACTTCTCCCACCTCATTGAGAAGTGAGAAGGGAAAAGTGAAAAGGGAAGAAATAAGCTAAGTGGAAGGGAATACAGAAATGGGGAGGGAAAGGGGTAAGATAGAGGGAGGAAATCTAAGGCGGGGGGGGGAGGATACTAAAAAGGGAGGGGTGTGAGAAGCAAGTGGTGCTCAAAAGCTTAATACTGGGAAGGGGGGGAAAGGGGAAAGAAGGGAGAAAAGCATAAACTGGGGTTAACAAGATGGTAAGTAATACAGAATTGGTCATTTTAACCATAAATGTGAACGGGGTAAACTCCCCCATAAAGAGGAAGCGGTTAACAGAATGGATTAAAAGCCAGAATCCTACAATATGTTGTTTACAGGAAACACACAGCGGGGAGATACATGCAGGTTAAAGGTAAAAGGTTGGAGCAAAATCTACTATGCTTCAGGTGAAGTCAAAAAAGCAGGGGTAGCCATCCTGATCTCAGATCAAGCTAAAGCAAAAATTGATCTAATTAAAAGAGATAAGGAAGGACACTATATCTTGCTAAAGGGTAGCATGGATAATGAAGCACTATCTATATTAAACATATATGCACCAAGTGGGGTAGCATCTAAATTCTTAAAAGAGAAACTAAGAGAGCTGCAAGAAGAAATAGACAGCAAAACTATAATAGTGGGAGATCTCAAACTTGTACTCTCAGAATTAGATAAATCAAACCACAAAATAAATAAGAAAGAAGTCAAAGAGGTAAATAGAATACTAGAAAAGTTAGATATGATAGATCTCTGGAGAAAATGTAATGGAGACAGAAAGGAGTACACTTTCTTTTCAGCAGTTCATGGAACCTATACAAAAATTGACCATATATTAGGACATAAAAACCTCAAATTCAAATGCAGTAAGGCAGAAATAGTAAATGCATCCTTTTCAGACCACGATGCAATGAAAATTACATTCAACAAAAAGCCAGGGGAAAGTAGACCAAAAAATAATTGGAAACTAAATAATCTTATACTAAAGAATGATTGGGTGAAATAGCAAATCAGAGACATAATTAATAATTTCACCCAAGAAAACGATAATAATGAGACATCATACCAAAATGTATGGGATACAGCCAAAGCGGTAATAAGGGGAAATTTCATATCTCTAGAGGCCTATTTGCATAAAATAGAGAAAAAGAAGCTCAATGATTTGGACTTGCAACTAAAAATACTAGAAAAGGAACAAATTAAAAACCCCCAGTCAAATACTAAACTTGAAATTCTAAAAATAAAAGGAGAGATCAATAAAATTGAAAGTAAAAAAACTATTGAATTAATTAATAAAACTAAGAGTTGTTTCTATGAAAAAACCAATAAAATAGACAAACCCTTAGTAAATCTGATTAAACAAAGGAAAGAAGAAAATCAAATTGTTAGTCTTAAAAATGAAAAGGGAGAACTCACCAGTAACGAAGAGGAAATTAGAGCAATAATTAGGAGTTACTTTGCCCAACTTTATGCCAATAAATTTGACAACTTAAATGAAATAGAAGAATACCTCCAAAAATATAGCTTGCCCAAACTAACAGAGGAAGAAGTAAATATCCCAACCAGTCCCATCTCAGAAAAAGAAATAAAACAAACTATCAACCAACTCCCTAAGAAAAAAATCCCCAGAACCAGATGGATTTACATGTGAATTCTACCCAACATTTAAAGAACAATTAACTCCAATGGTAAATAAACTATTTGAAAAATAGGGATTGAAGGAGTCCTACCAAACTCCTTTTATGACACAGACATGGTACTGATACCTAAACCAGGTAGGTTGAAAACAGAGAAAGAAAATTATAGACCAATCTCCCTAATGAATATTGATGCTAAAATCTTAAATAAAATATTAGCAAAAAGATTACAGAAAATCATCCCCAGGATAATACACTATGACCAAGTAGGATTTATACCAGGAATGCAGGGCTGGTTCAATATTAGGAAAACTATTAGCATAATTGACTATATCAATAACCAACCAAAAAAAAAAACATATGATCATCTCAATAGATGCAGAAAAAGCATTTGATAAAATTCAACATCCATTCCTAATAAAAACACTTGAGAGCATAGGAATAAATGGACTTTTCCTTAAAATAGTCAGGAGCATATATTTAAAACCATCAGTAAGCATCATATGCAATGGGGAAAAACTGGAATCCTTCCCAGTAAGATCTGAAGTGAAGCAAGGTTGCCCACTATCACCATTATTATTCAATATCATATTAGAAACACTAGCCTCTGCAATAAGAGTCAAGAAAGATATTAAAGGAATTAGAGTAGGCAATGAAGAAACCAAACTATCACTCTTTTCAGATGATATGATGGTATACTAGAGAACCCCAGAGATTCTACTAAAAAGCTATTAGAAATAATTCACAATTTTAGCAAAGTAGCTGGATACAAAATAAATCCCCATAAATCCTCAGCATTTTTATACATCACCAACAAAATCCAACAGCAAGAGATACAAAGAGAAATTCCATTCAGAATAACTGTTGATAGCATAAAATATTTGGGAATCTATCTACCAAAGGAAAGTCAGGAAT
The DNA here is from genome assembly GCF_016432865.1 of Antechinus flavipes. Taxonomy (NCBI): domain Eukaryota; kingdom Metazoa; phylum Chordata; class Mammalia; order Dasyuromorphia; family Dasyuridae; genus Antechinus; species Antechinus flavipes. The sequence continues at coordinate 394,164,124 of NC_067398.1, forward strand.
TATATGAACAAAATTACAAAACAGTTTCTACACAAATAAAGTCAGACTTAAATAATTGGAAAAATATTAAGTGCTCTTGGATAAGCCGAGTGAATATAATAAAGATGACAATACTCCCTAAACTAATCTATTTATTTAGTGCTATACCAATCAGACTTCCAAGAAAATATTTTAATGATTTAGAAAAAATAACAACAAAATTAATATGGAACAATAAAAAGTCGAGAATCTCAAGGGAATTAATGAAAAAAAAAATCAAATGAAGGTGGCCTAGCTGTACCTGATCTAAAATTATATTATAAAGCAGCAGTCACCAAAACCATTTGGTATTGGCTAAGAAATAGATTAGTGGATCAGTGGAAAAGGTTAGGTTCACAAGACAGAATAGTCAACTATAGCAATCTAGTGTTTGACAAACCCAAAGATTCTAACTTTTGGGATAAGAATTCATTATTTGATAAAAACTGCTGGGATAACTGGAAATTAGTATGGCAGAAATTAGGCATGGACCCACACTTAACACCATATACCAAGATAAGATCGAAATGGGTCCATGATTTAGGCATAAAGAATGAGATTATAAATAAATTGGAGGAACATAGTATAGTTTATCTCTCAGACTTGTGGAGGGGAAAGAAATTTGTGACCAAAGATGAACTAGAGACTATTACCGATCACAAAATAGAAAATTTTGATTACATCAAATTAAAAAGCCTTTGTACAAACAAAACTAATGCAAACAAGATTAAAAGGGAAGCAACAAACTGGGAAAACATCTTCACAGTTAAAGGTTCTGATAAAGGCCTCATTTCCAAAATATATAGAGAACTGACTCAAATTTATAAGAAATCAAGCCATTCTCCAATTGATAAATGGTCAAAGGATATGAACAGACAATTTTCAGATGATGAAATTGAAACTATTACCACTCATATGAAAGAGTGTTCCAAATCATTATTGATCAGAGAAATGCAAATTAAGACAACTCTGAGATACCACTACACACCTATCAGATTGGCTAAGATGACAGGAAAAAATAATGATGAATATTGGAGCGGATGCGGGAAAAGTGGGACACTGATGCATTGTTGGTGGAACTGTGAACGAATCCAACCATTCTGGAGAGCAATCTGGAATTATGTCCAAAAAGTTATCAAATTGTGCATACCCTTTGATCCAGCAGTGTTTCTATTGGGCTTATATCCCAAAGAAATACTAAAGAAGGGAAAGGGACCTGTATGTGCTAAAATGCTTGTGGCAGCCCTGTTTGTAGTGGGTAGAAACTGGAAATTGAATGGATGCCCATCAATTGGAGAATGGCTGGGTATATGAATGTTATGGAATATTATTGTTCTGTAAGAAATGACCATTAGGATGAATACAGAGAGGCTTGGAAAGACTTACATGAACTGATGCTAAGTGAAATGAGCAGAACCAGGAGATCATTTTACACTTCGACATCGATATTGTATGAGGATGTATTCTGATGGAAGTGGATTTCTTTGACAAAGACTCAATTTCAATTGATAAATGATGGACAGAAGCAGCTACACCCAAAGAAAGAACAATGGGAAATGAATGTGAACTATTTGCATTTTTGTTTTTCTTTCCGAGTTGTTTTTTTCCTTCTGAATCCAATTCTCCCTGTGCAACAAGAGAACTGCTCGGTTCTGCACACATATATTGTATCTAGGATATACTGCAACATATTTAACATATATAGGACTGCTTGCCATCTAGGGGAGGGGGTGGAGGGAGGGAGGGGAAAAATCGGAACAGAAGCAAGTGCAAGGAATAATGTTGTAAAAAAAAATTACCCTAGCATGGATTCTGTCAATATAAAGTTATTATAAAATAAAATAAAATATTAAAAAAATTAAAAAATACTCATAGCAGCAAAAGCTAACATTTAGAAAGACATAACTTCTTAAATAATTGAATAATATTAATTAGTTTCAAATTTCTCATGACTCATTTATCACAGGAAATGCAGTGTGCAGTTTTTTTTCTTATTTTGTTGGCATTCAGTTCCCTCTGCGAGATCTAGAAATAGCACTTGTTCTTGTTTTTAGCACAAACTTACATTTTGTAAGAAAATATATATTGTTTTAATTAAAAATTTCCTAGGAAAATAATGGTTTACATTAAGACTACAGTGGCTTTGCATTTTAACAAAGTAAATAAACAAACAAACTAGTTTTGCTAGTTAAAAAATCAATTTTCCCAAGCCATCTTTTCTCAGTTTTTTTTTCCTTAGAAAATTGGTGCTTTGCTGAGAAATATGTTCTCTCTTGATATTCCTCCATTTTTGTTGTTTTTGTTCTTAATAGCATTTCCAACTGGTTGCAAATTTTTTTTATAGATAAAATACAATTCGTGGTCTTTTGAACTTTTAAAACCAGGATCTTTGGGATAGAATGTCCCAATTTAGTAGAACAGTGAGAATCATAAAAACTCTCATGTGGAAAGAAACATTAAATGTTATCTAGTTGAGCATATACCTGAATAATAATCTTTTCTACAACATCCCCAATAAGCATTTATCCAACTTATTTTTGAAAACATGGAATGACTAAAGAACTCACTATCTCCTGAGGTAACTGATTCCATTTTTAAGTAGCTTCAATTGTTTGGAACTTTTTTTTCTTTATCTTAAGCTAAAATCTGTCCCTCTATAAATATGCTTTTTAGGGTTTAGCAGTCCCTCTTGTATTTCAAATAGTTGAAGGAAGTTGAAGAATAAAGAGGAAAACCAGGAACAATTGTGCCAGGGAATATAAGAGAAAAGTTGAAAGATCAAAAGTGAAAAGAAGAAAGCCAGAATAAAAAGCTCTCAAGCAGATAAACAAAGAAGTTTATAAAGACAGAGCAAAATGCAAAAAGCATAAAGAAGAGCTATTATACTATGATGGAAAATGAAAAGAAAAAAACCTATTTACACACAGCACCCATGGAACCACGATAAAGATATTCAAAATAATTAAAAAGGGAAATGAAAGGAAATATTACGAGTGAATTTATTTTTTAAATGGATAATTTTAATTATATTAAATTGAAGGTTTTTAAAAATCCAACAATTGAAATTAGAAGGGAAACAAAACTTAGGAAAAATCTTTGCAACAAATTTCTGATAAAAATGTTATATCCTATATGAAAAACACATAGTATATTAAATTTATATGAAAATATGTGGGATGTTTTACATTAATGACATGTAAGATATGAGCTTTTATCAGAGAAACATACATATACATATGTGTACATGTTTATATATGTGAAAATGATTCAAATATACAAGACAAAGAACCACCCAAAAGATATGCACAGATAATTCTCAAATAAGAAATCCAAGCTATCACTAATCTTGTAAAATGGTTAAAATCACTAATAATTAAGCAAAAGTATGTGTGACAGTAATGTCCACAAAAATAATAAGAGACTCTCATAGTAAGAAAAAGCAAAAAGGGCTTGATTACAATCTTCCAAGAAAGAGCATCTTTCGTCTGAAAAGGTATTTGTCAGCAAAGAAGTGCAAAGCAAAAAACTTCAAAATACAAGATGAAAAACATGTCCCTGAACTCAGAAACCCCACCAGCCTTTTCTCCTGTTATTTAGGGGAGTCCAGGCTTACATTCTAGTTATGGAAATCTAATCCAGAAACAAAAGAATAACAAGTCAATAATAATAAACTCCTCCAGTAAGAGAATTTAAAGTCAGCATCATCTTTAAAAGAAGTACTTAAATGCTAATTAAGAGGTGGTAAGAGGAGGGGATAGAAGCCTGCAACTTTTAGTTATAGCTCTATCTGTTATTATAAAGTCTCATGTCACAATTATAGTTTAAGGTTATATTCCCATGAGAGTGTCTTCATTCAGTTAATTCCACACAAAGGTAAAGCAATTTTGAGGTTCTGTATGTATCATGCTTATGATAATGGACAAGCTGACAAAGAAAATTAGAAATATAGCAGGAAAGATGGAGGAATAGACATAGTAGTGAAATGTTTCTGAGTTTTGTAATGATCTATCAACTTTGAGAAACAAGTTGAAAGAATGCCCCCCAATTACATATATATGTATGCAATTACATACATATTACATGTATATGTATGTAATAATATTGTACAACATGTATGTATGTAATGCATATATATGTATATAATAATATTACATATATAAATGGATGAAAATACTATGATAAGTAAGGAAAGAAAAGAGTCAAAAAAGGGAGAAAAATAAATAAGAAAAACAAATGAGAAATATTTAGTCTGAGTAAATTTAAAAGATTTGAGATAGGGTAGATAAAATGATTAAGGAAAGGATGAGAGGGAGATCCGATGGAAATAGACTATCACTAAAATAATGATATTTTTCAATTGTTTCCAACTCTTTGTGACCTCATTTGGGGTTTTCTTAGCAAAGATACTGGAGCAGGTTGACATTATCTTCTCCAGTTCATTTTGTAGATGAAGAAACTGAGGAAAACATATTAAGTGATTTGCCTAGATTTGTATAGCTAGTATTTGAGGTCAAATTTGAATTCAGAAAGATGAATTTTCTTATTTGTTAATTCTGAATTAAATATTAGATTTGATAATATACCAAATTATATGGAAGATATACATATTTATTTGTTTTTCACTTACAATATCTATTTTGTTCAATTGTTTTAGTTATATTCCACTCTTTGTGACCCTATTTGGGGTTTTCCTAATAAAGCTACTGGAGTAGTTTGCCAATTCCTTCTCTAACTCATTTTACAGATAAGGAAATGAAGCAAACAGTGTAAGCGACTTGCCCAGAGTCATACAGAAAATAAGGTCCTAAGGCCAGATTTGAAGTCAGAAAGATCAATCTTCCTGACTTCAGGCCTGCCACTCTACACACTGTGTCATAACATTAATTCTATAGAGATACAGGACATTTTAAAACTATTCCATAAGGAGGAAAATATTTGGATTAGACTAATCTGAGACCAACTTTCATAAACAGCTGCTGTACACATATAATAATAAACTTAATTATCTGTGGATTATCCTTCTATTAATAGATACAATCTTGTATACTTTCATAAATCTCAGATTTCTATGTAAACATAGTCAACTCAGTGCTATAACTAGACAATTGGTCAAAAGGAGGCACACTGAATCAGCCAAACAGACAATGAGAAATATTTTGTTTTCATTTTCATTTGAGTATTCCAGTTGTAGGATCCATCACTATCTATCAACAGTAACTTACTTCCTGTGAAAGGAAATAAGCAAACTAATTCAGCTTGCCTTGCTATTGATCTGAGGATGATTGGATCATAGATTTATAACTAAAAGTGTTTTGGAGGTCATCAGGTACAACATTTTCCATTTTCAAAGGAGGAAACTGAGGCACATAGAAATTAAGTAGTTTGCTAAAGTTTGCACAGTTACTTATGACCTTGCTATAGAAAAGGAATAGTACATGATAAGTATCATCATCATCTTGGTTTTCTTTTCTGGTTTTATCCCCTACCATCCTTTCAATTCAACATTTCCCAAGTGTAAGGCTAGCCTACATATTGGAGCAATTTTCCTACCAAAGTGTTGAATACTCCCTCTGCTATCTTCCAGTCACTTGATGGTGGAACTATTCGGTAATGATTACTCATATCTTTGCTAGATGATATATCTAGGATATATTATTGATATAAATATTCTTGTCTAGTCAGATTTATGATTTTAGCTTTAGAAATAACTTTTAAAAATGCTAATTCAAATCATCCATAAGTATTGTGGCAGGTGTCACTTCAGTTTCTATATGAAAAAGATGTTAAAGAAAATTTCAATATGGACATTTTACAACATCTACTTTATGCTAAAGTTTAGGATAAGCAATAATGGAAATAAAAAGATAGAATAACACATCATAATTGCCCTCAGAAAAACATAGTAGATAAAATAAATTACTAAATATAGGAGTAGGTGATGAGATATTTTAGTTTTGTTTTATTTTTAATAACTTCATACTATAATACTATGTCTAGAAGACTAGAAACTCAGTTAATGAGAGAGCAATTTATTTTGTTTTAATAATTCTTATTTAAACTCTTATTTAAAATCACAAGTGTGGAGGGGAACAACAAAAAGAATAATTGGGTAATATTAGGATAAGCTTAAAGTTCCATTTAAAAATACTTTATTTTTAACAGTATGTCAGATAACTATCCAGTTGTGTTTGGAGTTATATCAAAGGGACAACTTCTGAGGGATATTAAATTAATCGGATGGGGCAAAGCTAAAACTTGGCAAGTAGGTGCAAGAGAATGAGAATCCTAAATTGTTTTCATTCAAGTAAACATACTGACACCATTAATGAAAGGCAGAGATAGGTCTGATATGTTGGTGAACCATGTGAGAAGTAAAGACAAGGCTCTAATACAAATAATTTGTTAGTGGGTTTGAGCCATTTCACTGTAGGTAAAATCAAAAGTATTTCATGGGGGGCAGTTGGTGGTACAGTGGATAGAGCTCCAGCCCTGAAGTCAGGAGAATCTGAGTTAAAATCTGACCTCAGATACTTAATACATCCTAGCTGTGTGACCCTGGGCAAGTCACTTAACTCCAATTGCCTCAGCAAAAAAAAAAAAAAAAATCTATGAAGCATGAAAAAGCTCTTCTGGGACAAATAATAATGTGATTAGAAAATTCTTTCTTCTTTCAGACACTATTTAAGTGTCCCATAATTAAATAGGCTTTTAATTTTTTCTTTAGACAAAAATCTATAGTCTATAGATTGTTATTATTTGTAATCTGTTATATAAGGGTCTATTGAAGGAAGTGACATGTTCAGTATAGAGAAGAAAAGATTGAAGAAGGTTTGGCAGAAAGGAAGGGCACTTGATAATTGTCTTCCCTTGAAAGAAAGTTATATGGCTCAGGAGTGAAAATAGATATATTTGCTTGGCCCTAAAGCACAAAATTCAAACCAATGTGTGGAAGTTGAAAATAGATAAAGCTAAATCTCATTGAAGACATAACCTCCCAACATTTATATTTATGTGAGAGGAGAATTCCACTTAGGTGTTTCAGTGGATAGAACACTGGGCCTGGAGTCAGAAAAAAATTTGAGTTCAAATTTAGCCTCAGACACTTACTAGTTGTGTGACCCTTAGTAAGTCATTAATGTTCTGTTTGTCCTAATCCACTAAAGAAGTAAATAACAAACCACTCCAGTATCTTTGCCAAGACAACCCCAAAAAGAGTATGGTTCTTTAGAGTCATGAAGATCAGACAAGACTAAACAACTGAGCAAAAATAAAAGCAGAAAGGGCCACCCCAAGAGATCCCTTTGTAAGCACACTCCATGAAAACACTAGGAGGTCACTTTTATTGTGTATGGTAGTTGGAATTTGTTTTTTTCTTTGTTTAAAATAGATAGCCTCTAAAGTCCCTTTCAATTCTCAAACTTAGCCATTGTGTAATTATATACAAAAGCATTTCGAATCATGTTCTATTGGATGTACTTTTAAAAGAAATTTCTAAACTTGTTCAAGATAGGATCCACATTTTTTAGTTTAACCATAAATTACATCTATCAGTATGTTTATAAAGATAAATATCTGCCTCATGCAGCTCCAAAAATATAGCTTTGGTTTCTACAGCAATTATATCTTTGCTTTCAAGGGGAAAAGTAACATTTAATAACTATGTGCTTTGTAAAAGTTGGTCCATATTTACATAACCCCAGTTACCTTGTCCAAGTTTTCATTCCATTTTAGTAACCTGTCACCAAGAGAATCTTTTGTTAAGTGCTAACTACCCAAGCCTGAGGCAGATTTGAGAAGGTCTAAACTACATGGCAGGCATTTCTGTTTTAGGGTATATTATGGGTATATGTATTTCTGATGTTCTGACAAGTCTGGAGAGGAATTTGGATATGAAGAGAGCTTTTAAAAACTGAGCATCTGCTAAGGAGATTACAGTGGGCAACAAACCTTACATTGTCACCAGGAAATACATTTTTAGATTGTCAGTTTGGCAAAGAAAGTGTTATTTCTACCAATGCTTAGAGACAATTGTAGCATTTTAACTGTGATACTGAGTTGGGAGTGAAACTGGAGAATCCATTGTCTTAAAAAGCACAGATCAGTTTTTAGTAGAAATAGTGATGTTAAAAGAAACATATAATTAGGCAAGAATATTCTTTCTCTCTCTCTCTCTCTCTCTTTCTCTCTCTCTCTCTCTCTCTCTCTCTCTCTCTCTCTTTTTCTCTTTGTTTCTCTCTCTCACACACGTACATATGTAAGGAATTATGGATATAATTATAATCTAGGAAAATATTTCTTTCAGATGATATTCAGATTTTAAAATGAGCTTTAGATTCCATATAGAAACTTGGAACACCTGAAGGAAACACCTGTTTTTCTCTTATATGTCAATCTGCACATCTGCAAAAAGAAACATGTTAGCATTCCTGAAGTTATTAAAAAGTACTAAAGAAAAAAAGCCTCTACAATTCTACTCACATGCCTCATCCTGACTCAAAGGTGACCCTGGGTTACACATGGCTCAGTTAGCCCAGGGCAGGCCATAACAGGTCCTTCCAAAGGGGAAAATACTTTGAATGTGGTCAGGAGATAGACTGTAGGAAAGTTGGCCACCTGAGAAGCAACCTTTCTCATTTTGGAGAGCCTCAACATCAGATTGGCTATGTGATGGTTAATTTTGGGGTACCTAGTGTCTCCTAAAATCATTTCCTAATGAGCAAAGGAAGTCATCATTTGCATTGGTGCAAACAGAGCCTACTTAGAAAAAAATAACTTTGGACTGTTGGAATGTAGCAATAGACATTAGACATGGTAAAGAGCCATTTAATTATTTTTTTTTAATTTGGAGACCATAGGATTGTAGTTATAGAATGGGGAAGAATCTCAAAAGTCATAGAATTCAATCTTTCTTTAGCAATCTTTATCTAAATCTAAAAAAACCCTAAATATAAATAAATAAATCTTTAACAAGTGGAAATATCGAAGTAATGAGAATATAGGGGATGGGTATGAATTTGTTTGGTTAAATAATTAAAGTTACTTTGCTTTTTGATAATATTCTATAGCTATAAATGACATGATTCCCAGTATGAAAATTGCCTTCATAACTCAGATAACAACCAAATGATGATTTAGTAGCTAAATCATAGGACATTGCCTGAGGCTTATAGGGATGTAGTGACTTATGCAGTGTCAAATAATTAGAAAATCTTGATACCTTCCACTGACTTTCTCCAAATACCACATAAAACCCTACCTTTTTCAGGAAGCAGTTCCTAATCACTCTTAATTCCTTAATTAATAAAAGCTTATTCATTGACTGTCAGGATCTGAAACCAGATCTTAAGTTCAAATGATTGTCCCTCATTGCCCTATAGATAATTCAGAATTATACAACATTCTATACATTGTAATATAGATTTTTGTTTTCTTGCATTTTCATCTGAAAACTGAAGTATAAGAGAAATTATGAGACTTGCAAGTTACCCCAATTAGCTTATGACACAGCAATTTCTAAGACCATAGCTATGTATTATAGAACGAAGAAGAATCTAAGAAGTCATAGAATTCAATCTTTCTTCATTTTACAATGGAAAAGAAGTCTAGTCACTTAAAATTCCTTACTTAAGGTTCTAAAATTAGCAATTTCTGAAGCAGGATTAGAATTCAAGTCAGTCGACTGCAAATTCAGTGCTATTTTCAGTATGGATCTCTTATCTTTACTAGCCATGTTGTCTGCATATAAAAGAGGATATAGGCCAAGAACTTGGTCTGTTTCATAAGTCTAAAATTAAATTTTGCTCAATTTGATTGCATCCATAGTTGGACATTTCCACGGAACACTTTGGCATATGTAGGGTGGCCTGTGTGACAATCTGCATTTTTGATGACATTAATAAAAATAATAGCTAACATTTGCATCATGCTTTAAAGTTTGCAGACTACCTCAGAGGCATAATTGATCTTTAGAATGGTGCTGTGAAATATGTACTACTATTTTTCCCATTTTACAAATGAGGAAAACAATAGAGGGCTTTATTGATTTGCCTAAAGTCATGCAGCTTGTGTATAACAAGTTTTCCTGATTTCATTTAGTTAGCACAATGGATAGAATTCTGGACCTGACTTGATCTGTTAATTTCTGTCTTCCTCAATGTCCATATCTGTAAAATAGAGATAGTAATAACATCTATCTCACCTAGTTGATTTGAAGATAAAATGAAATAAGTATCTTCACAAATATAAAAGCTTTATATAAATATTAGCTAATCTAATTGCTCTTTAACTACCTATCAATCAATCTATCTATCTATCTCTATACTTGTCGATCTACCTATATATCTCTCTATCACATTTTATTTCCTTTCCTTTCCTTTTCACTAAATAAAATTTTTCCCTACTGTTTTTATTTTCTTCTTTTATCTAATGCTGAACAAAACATTCTGTCCTAGAGTGGTTATCATATTCTTTATGCTCAAAACATTTTAGCCTAGGTTTTCTCTAAGATTTTAGCTGAAGTTAAAGGTTTAATTATGAACCTAAAAGAATGAAAATCAACATACTTTAATACTTCACAGTTATCACTTCAGATTTTTATTTTACTTTGTTGATAATTATGGTATGTCCCAGTTGCTATTTTTAGCAATTCCCTCTTCTGTTCACTAAGTGTTCCTTTATTGAAAAAAAAAAACTATATTATTTGTCCATTGGACTTTTCAGGACCATTATCAGATAGGTTGGCTATCTGAAATAGGTCACCAAATTCAGTGACTCCTAGATGAATGGAATTTCTTGGTTCATTCTCATTCTGTGACTTAACATTGTCCAACAGTTTGACTACTTATAGGATTGTTTGGTGAGTTTGGGGGGGGTTGTTTGTTTTTTAAATTAAAGTTGATATCTTTGAACATCTCCAAAACCTGTAGAATTATTGATTTTTTAAAAAATTTACCACTTTGATATCTGTCCTCAAGGAAGCCCAAACATCTTCTCCATAATAAGTAATGAATGAACCAAAATAATGGTCCTTAATATCATCATCCTCATTTACTCATATTTCTTGTCTGTATCTTTTGGTAGACTGAGCAGCTCAATCCCTTATGGTATCACAGAGTATCAGCATTGGAAGAGATCTCAGTGGCCATCCAGTCCAAGCCATACCTACATAAATCACTTTTGTCACATTTTCTGAAAATTTCCAGTTTTATCTTGAAATTTTTTTGGCAATGGGAACTCAGAATCTCATGAAGCAACATATCCCACGTACAGAAATCAATTTAAGAAATATTTATGAGACACCTACTATGTTTGAATGTTCTGTGTTAATTGATGGGAATACAAAGAAAAGAGAAAAAAAAGTCTATCATCATGGAACTTATTATCTACCAGGAGAATGTAACTTATCTGCAGATAAATACATGGAAAAGACAAAGTAATTTGAGGAGGAAACAAATGATAATGATGAGTTGTGAAAAAGTTACCTTTAGGAGATTGGATAATTCTGGCATCTGAGTTGAACCTTGCAGACAAAAATTATAGAATTAGCATGCTTTTCATTGTTTGAGGCACTAGACATCTACAAGCTAAGACATGTCAATCAATAAAGAAAAGAAGCATTTATTGATCATTATTAGCCATCAGGCTAAAATCAACCTCTCTTCAGTTTTCCCCATTGTTACTAGTCCTAAGCAAATAGAATAGGTTTAGGTGTCAGTCTAAACCTGACTTTTGTGTTGCTATTACATTCAGGAGGGTGGAGAACTATGGCCTTGTTTTTGAGGAACTTATAGCTTTCACATTAATTATTCATTCAATAGACAGTTTTTAAAATAAATTCTATTTAACAACATTTATTTAAGTGCCTCCCATGCTCAAGATACTGTGCTAGGGAGTACAACATGTGGAAGAAGTAGAGAGAGAGAAAATGCCATTTTTCACTGCTTAAGAATGAAGGGTGTCTAGGGTTACCTAAATTGAGTTAGATGAATCATTTGGTTAAAATGAAGTTCTAGTCAACTTGCTGTGATATTGGACACAATATCAGGTTTAGAGTCAGAGAATCTGTTTGAATTTTGGCTCTAGAATTAACTAACTACATGACCTTAGAAAAAATTGTGAGTTCTGTTTAATGGGAGGGGGGGTGGGATGGGTGGCCAATTACAGCCCATTTCTCAGGGAATAGTGAGATTTATGCTTCCTCACCTGCTATACAGAGAATGTATCCCTTCCCTGGTTCTAATCCAGCATGTGCAAATTTGAGAATCCAAATTCTTGTCACAAGTGACTAAAGAACAAGGAATAAGTGATAATCAAATTTCTTCTAGTTGGCTTCAGAGTTTAAAGGTCTGGCATATAAAGAGAGGCTGGGCTAGAACTGAGTGTACTTTGACAAGATTCTAGTGAATGATCTCTCAGTCTTTCCTATTAACATCTGATCTTTTCTCAAGTTACCTTGTCTCTTCCATGTGTTTATCTGTATATTAGTTGCATTTTCTTAATAGATTTCTCCTGGTAAATAATTTCTTTGAATTCCCAGAATTGGGATGGAGATAGGTAACATTTCAACTTAGCCAATGGTAAGCCCTCTTGTTTTCCCTTGTGAATGAATGTCCTGGGGGGTGACCAGGAGATCCATCAAAGTAGTCCTGAGGATTCATTGGCAGCATAGCAGAGAATTTGAAAATAACCAACAGCAGCAGCTGCCAAGTCCACTGAAGCTAGAGAGCATTAGGGGAGTGGTCCTACTTCACCCAACACAATTATCTATCAGTCAAAACTTCAAGTCATGCTTGGAACTATTCCAGCCAAGCAAGGCAGTGATTTATTCATTAACAATGCTTCATCCCAAAGAAAAATTGGTCAGGAGTCCTTGAAGGGAGAAAAGTGCTCCTAGGGCCATGAATCATGAAGTATCCCTCAGTCCTATACATTCTTTATATAAAAGTGCCTAGCTGCCTCTAAGTTTCAGCCCACTTTTCCCAGACCACTGTATGTGTGTAAATGGGAGAGTGTACCCTAAATGTGGAGGGTGTTTTGTAATTGTTGCTCTTATTATATCTTCTTATCAAATATTTTTGTCATGTGAGATGCCAACTGGTTGATCAATATTGGGGAGCATCCTTTAATAGGATGTATACAACAGATTTCAGAGGATATAAGATAACCAGTCTATAAATGTGAACTACTACTATTAAAATTTTTTCCTAATTAGTCTGGTTTAGATTTAAAGTTCCACTTATCAATTAATTTTAGAAAGAAAAAAAATTCCTCTTCCAAGACCATAGAATATAGCCCTAGCTCAGGCTATTTATTTTTAGAGATGACTGTCAAAGCAACAGAGCAAAAGAACAGGGATGGCTCAGTGCAACCCACCACTAGTATGAATTCCTTAGTAGTTTCCTTTTGTTAGACAGATGGTTATTTTCCCAAAAGAATAAGAGGAGGGATCTCTCCATCTGGATTATTTTTGTATGTTATCAATACATTTAGGGAAAAAATATATAGAAAAGACAAAAAGTACCCTGCTTCTTTGCTTGAGCATTTTTTCCCTTAGCTCTGACCAAAAAATAAATTCCTAACAGTGTCAGGCAATTAAAAAAGGTCTTTTTTGTTTCCTGGCAATATATATCTTTGTTCTGGACTATTCCCTTCTAACCTTCTCAACTGCTAAATTTTCTGAGATGAATCATCATGTTGGAATAGAAGAATGTCATTTTCATGCATGGATCTGTGCAATCATCTATTGTAAATCATGCAAAGCACAGGGAAGATCTAAGATAGGGAGGATATAGCAAAGAAATAGGAGAAAGTTCTTTCTGGATTAATATTAAGTTTCCTCAAAAGGGAATAACTTAGCCATGACATTGGCATTTTGTCACTCTCTATGTGTCAGAGTGTAGGCTTTGGGGGGCCAACCTATATGACAAGTAGCATTGTTAACAACAAATGGTATGATGTGATTTGACAAGTTTTCAGCATGAGATATTATCAGCATTATCTCTCTGCTTGAAAGTATACCAATGCTGCTATTTGCCAGCAAAATAAATGGTTTGCATTAGGAAAAGGTGACCTTTCTCCTACCTTCAGAACTAAGACCTGCTCTACTCTGCTCCAATACTGCTTGTTTGGGAATACAATATAGTCTTTCCTGTCTCTTATCAAACTTTGTAACAACTATTGAAAATTATGTTTTCAGATATAATACATTAAATACAGAAAATGTGATCATTAGTAAAAATAGCAAAGTAGTCAGTTGGTTTTCTGTGATTCTCTTTCTCTTGTGCTCTTTTCCATTCTTTTAAGGGAAATCAAACATATGGATTAAAGTAAAAACAAACAATATAAAATATAACCCTGCTTTAGAAATATAAGGTAATTTGTGTATTTCTGGGGGAGGAGGCAAAGAAGAGATTCTCCCAATCTAGAGAATTAGAAAATGTTGAAGGAGGAAACTGAGTTGAGTTGTGAAGGAAGTTTTAAGAGAACTAGAGGGTAGGAAGAAGTACATTCTAGGAATGAAGTGATGGTGGTGGGACAACCTAGAAAAGATATGGAGATGGAAGTAGACACAGCCTCACAGATATGAAGCAGAATATGAGAGAAATGAAGCAGAATGATGTGAAATAAGCTCAGTAAAATAGACTGGATCCAGCTAGATGGGGCTTCAAATTAAAAAGAGAGGAGGAGATTTTAACTTAGAAGCAATAGAGAATCAAAAGAGAATCTAAAGCAAGAGAGTGAGATGGTTAGTCTTATGTTTTTAAAATATCACTTTGACAACAGAGTGGAGGATGGATTATAAAGAGAAGAGATGAGGCAAAATGTCTAGCAAGAGGGCTATGTCAATTAAGGTAAAGGAGGTGAGATAGAATTCCCTGTTTATGAAATAGGATGATATCTGTAAAACGATTGGCATGCATGGATACATAACAGGTGCTTTATAAATACCTGTTACATTCTCTTCTCTTCTTCCTGTCTACCTCAGTTTGTATAGTCACATAATAAGATTTTGATATCTTTACAATGGATAAAATGTGGAGAAGATTAGGTCAACATTCATCTCATTGAGTCAAGAAAAAGACAGACATTTGGCTGAGCAAATAAATTAACCTGACCGTGAGTTTTAAATAGATAGTTGTTAACTAGGCCCTGGAAGAAATTCAGCAGCTTGAAAATGAGAGATTGAAGCAAATACCTGTGGAAGAGACACTGTGGAGGTCAGAAAGATGATTTTTTTTTTGGCCCACTACCCTGTTGCTGGACCAATCAGACACTGAGTCCAGCGGAAAGATAGACACAATCTAGATAGGCATAGATAATAGACAAAACATCCTGGAAGTGAATACCGGATAGGGATGTAATTCCTGTCAGAAAACAGAGCATCAAAAGGAACAGATTTAGTAATCTAGCTTAGTGGCATTCAACATCAAGTATTTAAAAACTTCTATATTTCCAGAATTCTTATTCCTTACTCCATATCTATAATCTTAAGTTGAGTTACACTGACCTTCAGGTAGTTCTATGAACAAAACACTCCATAACTCTGCTTCTGGAATATCCCTTGTATATTCCCCATGCCTGAAATGCTGTTTTTCTTTGCCTTCTGGCTTTCATGGTTTCGTTGAAGTGCCAGTTAAAATCCCATTTTTTAAATTGAAAGCGTCCTTTAACTCCTCTTAATTCTAGCACTTTCTCTCTGTCAATTATTTTTTACATATTTTGTATATAGCTTGCTTTGTATATGTTTGTTTCATGATTGGTCCTCCATTAGATTTTAAGTTTCTTCAGGACAGGGATTCTCTTTTGCCTCATTTTGTATCCCCATCATCTAGCAGAGTATCCAACATATAGTTGGCACTTAATAATTATTTAGGGCAACTAGGTAGCTCAGTGGATAAAGTATCACACTGGAGTCAAGAAGATGTCTTCCTGAGTTTAAATCTGGCCTCTAACTTACTATCTGTGTGACCTTAGGAAAGTCATTTAATACTGTTTGTTTGAACTTCTTACCTATAAAATGAGCTTGACAAAAAAATGGAAAGCCACTCTGATATTTCTGCCAAGAAAACCTCAAATGGAGCTGTGAAGAGCTGGACAAGACTGAAAAACTACTGAAAAAACAATAAATGTTTATTGACTGATTGTTGGAAGTCATTTTAAAAAAAGTCCTAGTTCTAATAATATCAGAAGTCCCTTTGACATACATGTATCTTTTAGTATGCCTCACCAATATTATACTTTTGTTTGTATGCATTTGTTAGAAGTTGATATGTAGAATGTTTTATAATACCCACTTTTATTCTATACTTTTTAAATAAAAGCCTTTGCTATGAACTAAAGGTGTTCGTTGGACACCTTTAGTGTAATAGGAAACAAATTGATAGGGGTTCACCTACTAAAAGAACAGATCTAGATAGATGGGGCTTCAAATTTAAAAAGAGAGTTATTGTTAGAATTCAAGGCAGCAGCAGCAGCTAGCAAGGACTCAAACTCAGACTGGGAGTACAAGTTGAGGGAGAAGAGATACAAAACAAGAAAGAGATGAGAAAAAATGGGATGTATTTTCTTCTCTGTGACTAAAATGACTCATTACAACTAAAGAGTGCTCAATTGTATTTCATTTTAATTATTTTTTTTCATTTATTTTATGTCATTTGTTTTTCATTAGTTTAAATGTCTCCCTATATTTCTTTGAATACTTCATGTTGCTTATTTCACTAGTAAAAAGAACTCCTGAATGAGAAAGTTACTTCTGCCAAAGAGAAGTCAAATTTCACTGTAAGTTATAGTTTTAGAATTTTGTATGGAGCCCTTGGAAATTGACATTTGTCCAGTCTATGGGCCTATAGCTAGTATGTCTCAGAAATGGAACTTTAACTCAGGTCATCTTGATTTTTAAAGGTCAACTTTCTGTTTTTTGCATCTCTCATAGTGTAATAAAATCTTTTAAGATAGACTTTTGTTGATATTTTATTGTTACATTATTTTATTGATATAAATTATTGTCAAAAATTTGTAAAATTTAAAACTTATTTTCCAAAAAAAAGAATAAGAAGAGGAAAAAATGAACAAATATTAAAATAACTTCATCTTATACTCCTTTTCCATAATCATGAACCTTTACTTCTGGAGGGGAGCAAAATATATATTCTTTGTTTGAAAATGATGAGCTATTTCTTCAAGATTGAATTTACAGCTACAGTATTACAAAAATACTTTCCTTATACATAATTTGTAATAGTTCTTGTTGGGAAGTACTTTTTATACTAAAAGAAACTTTGGAGAGATTAGAAATAGTTCAAAATGGAAAGAAGAACATAAAAAATGTTTTGGTGAATATTACCTTTGGAGATAGGAATTTTTCTCCTTTAAAAATAAAAAAAAATCTTTATATCTGTAATTAATCCTTTTTTCCACACTTTATTTTAAAATCGATATTTTGAATAGGAAACAAAGTAATATGAATAAAGATGACTTTTGATATCACTTCTATGGACAAAGTTTTATCTTTATAATTATAAATAATTTATAATTTGCAGCATCTAGTTCCTAATGTTTCTTAATTATTGTATTCTGTATACAGTATTATAGTTTTTTATATTCCTTTCTTCACTTGGCTTACTTAACTTTGCATCCATTCATGTGAGTCTTTCCATACTTATTATTTTTACAGAATAACAATAATACATTATTAAACCATAATTTGTCTAAGCATTTCCCAGTTACTGAGCACCTACTTCCTTTCCATTTTAGATTCACATGGGTCTAAGCTTTGGGTTCAAAATTCAAAGGTTTTCTAATTTCATATTACTTTGTTTCCTATTCAAATTATCGATTTTAAAATAAAGTGTGGAAAAAAGGATTAGTTACAGATATAAAGATTTTTTTTGTATTTTTAAAGGAGGAAAATTCCTATCTCCAAAGGTAATATTCACCAAAACATTTTTTATGTTCTTCTTTCCATTTTGAACTATTTCTAATCTCTCCAAAGTTTCTTTTAGTATAAAAAGTACTTCCCAACAAGAACTATTACAAATTATGTATAAGGAAAGTATTTTTGTAATACTGTAGCTGTAAATTCAATCTTGAAGAAATAGCTCATCATTTTCAAACAAAGAATTTATATTTTGCTTTAGGGAAAAATAAAAAAAAAATCAATTTAGTAGATTTCTCTCTTCTGACTTAAAAAAAAAATGCCCAATTTCCTTTTCACTCTCTGCTCCCTCCAATCTCCCTCCTTCCCCAAAGAATTTAACTGCTTCTCCATTGAAATAATAGTCACTTGACCTTCATGGAATTTTCTAAAATATTCTGGGATACTTTTTCTACATACTACTATCCCCCACCCAAAGATAACTTGCAGAGCTAAAGAGAAAATACATAAGATGTGATTTAGAGAACTGATTGCATTGACATATATTGTGTCAGATCCTATTGAAAATGATTATAGAGATGTATGTTTTCAAGTGGCCAAGAGTTCTCATAACTGACAGTAGTTTTGTACCAAATGCAAAACATTACTTGCTTCCTGTCTGCATTCTTTCAAAAGTATTTATTGCATTGCATAGTGTAAAATGAAATTGTCTTCCTGTAATACTTGCCTCCTATAAAATTTCACTCATGCGGGTCATGGGATTACATGTAAGGCTATCAGGATATGTTTTTCTTAAAATCAAATGCATTGCACTTCTCAAAACATCTGGGTAAATTGTATGGTGCCATAGTAATTGAAAATAGGATAGCTATCTTTCAGCTCTGAGAAAAACAAAATTATTCTAAGGCTTAGCCAGCAGGAGAAGGCTTTTTTTTTCCCCTCATGGAAACTAAAATAGTTCTGAACTATGAGGCAAGGTAGTAAAATGGAAAAGTCTTGAGTCAGAGGGAACTGAGTTCTATCTGATATTTAGTAGTAATATGATCACTGATAAGAGACATCTCTAGAATCAGTTTACTCATCAATAAAAATGGGGTAATTATATATGTAGCATGTGCTTGCAAAGTTGTTGTGAGAACTAGTGGGGAAATTTATGAAATTTAAATTCTTTCAAAATTCCTAAAGTGTTACATAAAAATTTCAATTATCATGAATTTTCATAATTCTTATAAAAGAGAAAACTTTTCTGTCTTACCCCAGATTCCATGTTCTCTCATAAATCACAATCTGAAACAATATTTTGAACATTAAGGAATTGAGAGAAATGGTAGAATTTTTGCCTGGGTCCTCATCCTTGCTAGCAGATGGGCAAATAATTCCATTTCTTCCTTCCTTTCCTTCCTTCCTACTTCCTTCCTTCCTTCCTTCCTTCCTCTCTTTCTTTCTCTTTTTTCTTTCTTTCTTTCTTTCTTTCTTTCTTTCTTTCTTTCTTTCTTTCTTTCTTTCTTTCTTTCTTTCTTTCTTTCTTCATTCATTTAACATTTCTCCCCAGTTACATACAAAGCAATTTTTTTATGTTTGTTTTCAAGATTTTTGAGTTTAGGATTCTCTCCCTTATCTCCACCCACAATTTTAAAAAACACATGTGAAGTTATGCAAAACATTTCCATAAAAGTCAAGTTGTAAAGAAAACATAGATTTCCTACCCTAATGAAAATAAAAACCTTCAAGAAAAATTAAGTTAAAGAGAGAGAGAGAGAGAGAGAGAGAGAGAGAGAGAGAGAGAGAAACTGAGACAGAGAAAGAGAGAGAGAGAATAATTTAATCTATATTCAGATACAATTGGTTCCTTTTCTGGGTAGGATTTTTCATTTTAAGTTCTTCAAAGTAGTCATGCATTATTGTACTACTGAGAATAGTAAAGTCATTTACAGCTGATCACCCCAGAATATTGGGATTACATTGCATACAGTACATGTCACTTTGTTCATGGAGGACTTTTCAGGTTTTGTTTTGTTTTTCTCAGAGCATCCTGGTCATCATTTCCCAAAGAATAACACTCCATCCCAAGCATATAATACAGTTTATTGAGCCATTCTCCAACTGATGGGCATCCCCTCAATTTCCAATTTTTTTTGGTTCTGAAAAAAGAGCTGCTATGAATATTTTTGTACATGTAGGCAATTTTCCTTTTTTTTTTTTTCATAATCTCTTTTGGTATTCATGTCTAGTAGTGGTATTGTTAGTTCAAAGGATATGCATGAATTTATAAACTTTTGGACAGAGATCATATCTTTTGATCATGTATCATCTGAGGTATGGATCTTATTTTTTATAAATTTGACTAATAAATTTACAATTTTTTAAAAATTAATTTCTCTATGATTAATAGACCTTATCAAAGAAACTTACTTTGAATTTTTTTTTACAATTATTATTGCTAATTGCATTTTCACCTATATTTTCTTTCTCTCCTTTCATCCTGTCCTTCCTCAAGGGTGTTTTTCTGCTGACCACTTTTTCCCCTGGTATGCCCTTTCTTTTGTCACCCTTCTCACCCTTCCTATATCCCATATGCCTCCTATCTTCCTGCAGGGCAAGAAAGATTTCTATACATATTGAATATATATGTTATATTAAGCCAATTCTGATGAGAGTAAGGCTCATTCATTTCCCCTCTGTTCCCCTGCTTCCCCTCCACTGTACAAGCTTTTTCTTGCCTCTTTTATTTATGGCAGATAATTTGTAGCATTCCACTTTTCCTTTTCCCTTTCTCCCAGTACATACTTCTCTCACCCTTTAATTTCGTCATTTAAAAATATGTATATTATCCTTTCATATTCAACTCACACCCGTGTTTTCTGTCTATATATAGTACCGTTAATTGCTACCATAATGAGAAAATTCCAAAGAGTTATAAGTATCATCCTACCATGTAGGAATGTAAACTTTATGACATCACTTTTCTGATTACGTCCTTAAATTTCTCCAGATCCCACTATTGGAAAATTGGTTTTTCCATTCAGCTCCAGAGTTTTCATCATGAATGCTTGAAAATCCTCTATTTCATTGAATGATCACTTTTTCCTTTGAAGTATTATACTCTGAAGGATTTGCTGAGTGTTTAATTCTTGGTTGTGATCCTAGCACTATTGATTTTTGAAATATCATATTCCAAGAACACTGGTCCTTTAATGTAGAAGTTGCTAAATGTTGTGTTATCCTGACTGTGGCCCCATTATACTTGGACTTGTTTCTTACTGGGTGCTTGTGATATTTTCTCCTTGAGTGGGGAGTTTTGGAATTTGGCTATGATATTCCAGGGAGTCTTCATTTTGGGATCTCTTTCAGGAGGTGATCAATGGATTCTTTCAATTTCTATTTTACTCTCTGGTTCTAGAATATCAAGACAGTTTCCCTGATAAATTCTTGAAAGAGGATGTCCAGGACCTTGTTTTGATCATGACTTTCAGGGAGACCCTCATTTTTAAAATTATCTCTCCTGTAACTATTTTCCAGGTCAGTGTTTTATTTTTTTCCAATGAGATATTTCCCATTTTTCCTATTTTTTTCACTTTTTTGGTTTTGCTTTATTATATCTTGATTTCTCAGGAAGTCATTAGCTTCCATTTGCTCAATTCTATTTTTTAAGGAATTATTTTTCTTAATAAACTTTTGGACCTCCTTCAATTGGCCAGTTTTGCTTCTTAAGACATTCTCCTCTTTAGCTTTTTGTATTTCCTATTTGTACTACTCTCAATTATTTTCCAATTTTTTCACTAACTCTCTCATTTGATTTTCAAAGTCCATTTTGAGCTTTTACATGGCCTGTGTCCAATTCTTACTTGGAGGCTTTGGATGTAGAACCTTTAACTTTGTGGTCATCTTCTTTGTGTGTTTTGGCTTCCATGTCACTACAAATAACTTTCAATGATTAGAAACTTATTTTTTTTATATCCCCCTCATTTTCCTAATCTATTACTTGGCTCTTAATTCACAAAATTAGGGCTCTGTTTCTAGAGTAGAGTATGCACTGTTCCAAACTTCACGGGTTTTGTGTAGTAGCTATTTTCAGAGATCTTTTTAGGAAACTGAGCACAAGCACTCTTTTCTGCCCTGGAGGTGTTAGAACTGTCCCTGCCCCACTGTAGCTATAAAATCTAGTGTATTAAAGCAATACTGCTAGGAATGGGACTGGTGCTGTGTTGATGCAGCCTGCACTAGGACTGCACACAGAACTCTTACCCGGTTGCCACAGATCCTTTCTGCTGATCTTTCAAGTCCTCTGTGGTGTGTCTGGAAAGAGAGGTTCAGAAGCCTTCAACACTGCTACTGATTCAGAGGTCCTACCTCATTGAGGCTGGATCTGGGTCAGGAGTCAGGATGGGCTGAGGCTGGATCTGGGGCCTGACTTTCCATGGTGTGGTTTGTGCTGGGGTAGCATGCTGCTCTCTTGCTAGGCTCCTAACCTGGTTCCTCAGACTTTTTTGCTGACCTTCTAGGTCTTCTTTGGTCTCTCTGGGCTGAGAGATCTGGAAACCAGTAGTACTGCCTCTGATTCAGAGGTCAGGCTGGGGCTGTGCTGGTCAACCTGCAAGAGAATTGTACACTGGATTCCACCCTGGTGTCACAGACATTTTCTGCTCAACTTCTTTTTTAAAAAAAATCAATCAATTAATTAATTAGCTTATTTTTAAATACACATTGTTTTATTGATCATGTTGAGAGAGAAAAATCAGGACAAAAGGGAAAAAAAAACATGGGGGAAAAAGCAGAAAAAAGAAATGAACATAGCATGTGTTGAATTACATTCAATCTACATTCTGGATGCAGATGGCATTATCTGTCCAAAGTCTATTGGAATTGTGTTGGATCATTGAACCACTGAGAAAAACCAAGGCTTTTGTAGTTGATCATCTCACATTCTTGTTGTTATTGTTTACAGTGCATTCTTAGATTTTCTTGTTTTGTTCAGAATCAGTTCATATAAATCTTTCCAGGTCTTTCTCAAATCAGTTTTGTAAAGTATGGGCTAGCTCCCTGGAGGGCCTCAGGGTCAGCCAGAGTTAGAATAAATCAAAGTCTTTGGTCTTCATGGGGAGAAGTGAAGGAGGCAGGAAGTTGCCATGTGGCTTGCCAAAGATGTATCCTGGATTCTGGAGTCTGGAGTTGCCAGCCTCTCTCCTCCTCATCCTGCAGCCAAGTGCTTCTCACTTCTCTCCTTCCATCCTCTAATCCTACCCAACGGTGATCTTACTACCAAACATTCAGGAAGCACCAGTGGTGAGGAGAGCTATGATCCAAATATATGCTAATAGAGCCATTGAATAGGTAGCTTTAAGTGCTCTCTTGTCTGATTCAGAGTTTCAGCCCTTTTTAGCTTCCATTTTCTTTTGTTTTAGAACACAGGTAGTCACACCCTCCCTGACTTCTCAGGGAGGTGAGAACCCCAAAAGGAGATGATCACGCCCTCCCTGACTTCTCAGGAAGGGAGAGGAAAAGGGAAGTGGGGAGTCAAGACAGATATTGTTAGCGGGTTTCTGGGCTGAAGGGTTTTACTAAAAACAGGTATGTACAAACCCATCAGCAAAGGTAGGATTACACAAGCACATAGTAATATAACTCAGGCTATTAGTGATGACTCTCTCCACAGCCAGTGCAGATTCAATGTGGTGTAACAAACATGAATTGTACATGCAAGTAGTGACATAACAAACAATATGACTCAACACAGTGTTGTAAAAGATTTCCAGAAGTCCTAGAAGGAGGATATGTAAACAGCAGTCACACATACGCCTTCTTCAGCAGCCAAGAGATAGTCCAAAACCAATCTATTGTCCATTGCTTCACATGTCAGGGAATCCAGTGATCCCTGTAGTTTCATCATGTGTCAGGGAATCTAATGATTCCTGAGGGTTTTCAAGTCTTACAAGAATCTTATAATGTCTCAGGAATTTCAATGATTCCTGAGGGTTTTGAAGTCCTGCATCAGACTCATTAACAATTTTTTATGTTCATGAGTCACTTGCCATAACTGCCATGCTCTTTTGTGGTGGGCACAATTAGCAATGGAACCACCTGATGTTTCTTGGGTCTTCTTCATTTCAAGAGCCTTCTCCATTTCTTTCCAGTGGACAAGGCAAATACAGCTCATTGTTATATTCCTTCTCCACCTGTAGAGATACAAGCAAACCCTCTCCCCCAAGCAGTTAGCCTATCTGTTTCTTTCCATTCATTACTTTCTGGATCTCTCCATATCACCTGGCAATTATCTAAAGATAGTGGAGCTGCTCACACTGGACACTGCTCTTCTGATGGGTTATAAAACTTGTCTGCTGGAACCAGTGCATCTTTATCAAAAATCAAGAAGTTAATTGTATAAAGAGCTAAATTTAGGAGTTCTCCATAGGAGAACTCTCCATAGGAGAGTTTACCTCTCAGACTTATGGAGGAGGAAAGAATTTATGACCAAAGAAGAACTAGAGATCATTATTGATCACAAAATAGAAAATTTTCATTATATCAAGTTAAAAAGATTTTGTACAAACAAAACTAATGCAAACAAGATTAGAAGGGAAGTAATAAATTGGGAAAACATTTTTACAGTTAAAGGTTCTGATAAAGGCCTCATTTCCAAAATATATAGAGAATTGACTCTATAAGAAATCAAGCCATTCTCTAATTGATAAATGATCAAAGGATATGAACAGAAAATTTTCAGATGATGAAATTGAAACTATTTCTATTCATATGAAAAGGTACTCCAAATCACTATTGATCAGAGAATTGCAAATTAAGACAACTCTGAGATACCACTACACATCTGTCAGATTGGCTACAATGACAGGGAAAGATAATGACTAATGTTGGGGGGGATGTTGAAAAACTGGGACACTGATACATTACTGGTCGAATTGTGAATGAATCCAACATTCTGGAGAGCAATCTGGAATTATGCTCAAAAAGTTATCAAACTGTGCATACCGTGTGATCCAGCAGTATTACTACTGGGCTTATATTCCAAAGAGATATTAAAGAAGGGAAAGGGACCTGCATGCGCAAAAATGTTTGTGGCAGCCCTGTTTGTAATGGCCAGAAACTGGAAATTGAATGGATGCCCATCAATTGGAGAAAGGTTGGGTAAATTGTGGTATATGAATGTAATGGAATATTCCAGCAGGATGAATACAGAGAGGCTTGGAAAGACTTACATGAATTAATGCTGAGTGAAATGAGCAGAACCAAGAGATCATTATACATTTCAACAACAATACTGTATGAGGATATATTCTGATGGAAGTGGGTATCTTTGACAAAGAGAAGATCCAATCCAGTTCCAATTGATCAATGATGGACAGAATCAGCTACACACAGAGAAGGAACACTGGGAAATGAATGTGGACTACTTGCATTTTTGTTTTTCTTCCCTGTTTTTACCTTCTGAATCCGATTTTTCTTGTGCAACAAGAGAACCATATGGATCTGCACAAATCTATTGCATTTAAGATATACTATAATATGTTTAACATGTATGAGACTGCCTGCCATCTAGGGGAGGGGTGAAGGGAGAGAAGGGGAAAAATGGAACAGAAGTGAGTACAAGCAACAATGTTGAAAAATTACCCATGCATATGTTCTGTCAATAAAAAGCTAAAATAAAAAAGAAAAATAATAATAAAAAGAAATTTAAACGTTCTCTAGGACTGTAGCTTCCCCTTTCTTTTGTTTTTGGAGGAGTGTCTTGATGTCTCTGTTTCTCCTCTCTACTATTGCCTGTATGTCCTCAAGGATTGAAAGGTATGCCAGTGGTGTGTAAAATCTTATACTGTGCACAAAAGTGTGCAAAGTGTTTAGAAGTTTATGCAGGACCATTGTCTGTTTTTATTGCTTGTGGCACATGCATAATGGCAAATGCTTGTATAAGGAATTCAGTGACCACTTGGGCTGTCTCTTTTGCTGCTGGTATTGCAAAAGTAAATTCTGAAAAGGTGTCTACTACAACATGGATAAAAGAGAGATGACCAAAATGGGTCACATCCATTTGCCAGATTTCATTGAGTCTCAAACCACGAGGGTTCTACCCTGGAGGGAGCGTAGGAGCTTGGAAAGGAAGTCAAGCCATACAGGCTTTTACTATGCTCCTAGCTTCCTCTCTTGTTAGAAGCTGCAAATTTTATTTGGGCTGTGGCAATTCTTTGTACCACACCTACTGAATAGGCTGAATCAGATATTATATTTATGTCTCCTGGGTAATAAGTGAGAGCTAGCATGATCGCATATAATTCGTTCTGCTGAGTGGACTGAAAAGGAGTTCTGACTACTCTCTTTATAGTTAAATCATGAGAGTATACAGCACAAATATTGTGTTTGGATGCATCTGTAAAGATAGTTGGCCCTTTAAGAGGAACTTTAGAAACCTTTTCTTCAAGAATCCATCACCAATTATGTAAAAGTCTGGTTATCTTTAATGGAGACCCGTATGCAAAATTTGGAGCCATGGCTAATAAAATTTGCCACTCTGGGATGGTCTCACAGCATACATTAATTTGTGCATTTGTATAGAAGGTATATATCTTGTCAGGTCTTATCCCAGATAATTGTACTGCTCGCTTAATAGCCTTTAATAATATTCTAGCCACAAGCACTGGGAAAGGGAGTAAGGCTTTGTTCTGGTTGTGCTGGGAGGTTCACCCACTGTATCACACTGTCTCCTCGAGGAAGGACTGCTGTGAGTGTTTCTTTTGGAGCAAAAACTGATATTTCCAAGGGTTTTTGAGTGACTCTTTCAACCACATTGGATAAAGCGAGTTCAACTTCTCTCAAAGCCTCCTGAGATTCTTTTGTAAGCTGGCGTGGTGAATTTAAAGCACTGTCTCCCCTTAAAATGTCATATAATGGTTGCAATTGATAGGTAATCAAGCCTAATACTGGTAAGCACCTTAGGGTATACTTCATATCCTAAATATTGAAAAGGAGCTTGTCTTTGAATTTTTTCTGGAGCTATATGCATTTTGTAGTTCTTTAGTGTTTCTACAATCTTTTGTAGACATGCTTCCAACATTTGTTCCTCAGGTGCACATCCCAATATATCATATATAATGTAATAGTATAACTTTTGGAAATGCTTTTCTTACTGGAGTAAGAACAGCAGCAACATACATTTGATACATAGTAGGGCTGTTTTTCATTCCCTGTGGCAAAACTGTCCATTCATATCTTTTATAAGGCTCAGCTAAGTTAACACTGGGCACTGAAAAGGCAAATCTTTTCATATCCTCCTTATCTAGAAGAATAGAATAGAAACAATCTTTGATGTTTGTAACCCAAAGAGGTCATTCTCTAGGCAATTGAGTAGGAGATGGAAGTCCAGGCTGAAGAGTTCCCATAGTTTTCATCTGTTCATTTACTTTTCTTAAATCAGTGAGCATCCTCCATTTTCCAGATTTCTTTCTTACAACAAATACAGGGGAATTCCAAGGACTTAGAGAAGGTTGTTAGGCTCCTTGGTCAAGTTGCTTCTGTACTATATCTAATAAGGCCTGAATTTTATCACTACCTAAGGGCCACTGTTCTATCCACACTGGTGTATCAGTTTTCCATTGGATAGGAACAGGTGAAAGTGTTGGCAGGTCTTCAACAGCAGCCCTGCCTAAAAAAAAAAGTACTCATTTGTAATCTCAATTGTTGTAAAATGTCTCTTCCCCACAGATTGATCGGGATGTTTGCAACTACAAAAGGAGTAAAAATTCCTGTTCTGCCTTCAAAAGTTCATCTCAAAAGGATAGCACTAACTTCAGCTGCTATTGATCCTCCTACTCCAGACATGTAGTTATCTGCCTTAGTTTTTGGCCAGTGACTGGGCCAGTTGGCACATTTAATGACTGAATGATCTGTACTTGTGTTTACCAATGCTTCTAATGGTATGCCATTTATATAGATAGTGAGCATAAAATGGTCAGCTGTCATAGCTGCTGTCCAGATTATTTCTGGATTCTGTTGCTTGGAATCAGAATCTGGGCAACTCTCACCAGATTGCCTATCAGGAGTCTGTATCAGTAAGCCTGATGCTACTACTTCTCCTGGGTGATGTCACACATTGTCTACCTGTATTAGTGACTGGGATATTATCTATACATTCCCCAGTTTCCTACATCTGTGTATGAATGGACACTGTTTTGTTCACCTCTCAGGAGGTGAAATGGTCAAGCTTACTGTGCTTGGAGGCAAGGTTTCCACAGGCTGGAGAGGAACAGATTTCCCCTCTCCAGGGGGTATCTCAGTAGTTCCAACTGCATATAATTCTGTTCTTCCCAGTTGTAATCCCTTTCTCCCATCAGATTTCTTCTTGGCTGATTGATCATGTTGAGTACTGAACTTCTAGGCACTCTCTGGGTGTAGCATAGGCTGCCATCATGCCCCAAGTATTTTTATTTTGGGCCCTGGGGCTGGGCCTTCCATCCCATTTCCCTGAATCAATCTATATTCTGATGCCCAATGGAAGCCTCTGTTTCATTTTGGACATGGGGTTTTGGGTCTTGTTCTCCCATCTTGTTTTCTCACTCTGTCTCTATGCCAACATTGAGCTTTCAGATGCCCTACATTACCACATTAAAATGATTGATGAGCTTCTCTGGAAGTCCCTTGCCAAAAGGGACCAAAGTCCCTTGCCAAAAGATCATATTAGGATCTTGGGAAGTCTGCATCATAATCTGGGTATGCAAGATATTTGTGCCGACTGTGGCACAACATCTTATGATCTCCTCTAAAGGAGCATCCTTGTGTAGTCCTAGTATAATTCTTCTACAAACCTCATTAGCATTTTCTTTAGCAAGTTGCCTTATCATAATTTCTGTTGCTTCATTTTCACCAGTAGTTCATATGACAGCTGTCTGGAGATGTCCTACAAAATCAACAAAAATTTCATTTGGACCTTGTCTATTTTTGTGAAGGCTTCTCCTCTATCTGGTTTACCTGGGAGAAAGCCCCATGCTTTGAGAGCAACAATTTGCTCATAAGCTCTATGGGGTAATTAATCTGTGATGAAGTTTCTGCATAAGAACCTACAACTGTTAGTTGGTCACAGGTGATTGGTGTATTAACTCCAGTTTACATATTTCATTGGGTTTGTATTCTATAGAATTTACTATATTCAAAAAGCCACAACAAGTTTTGTCCAGGTTCTAAGCCTGTCCTTGCTATAGATTTCCAGGCACTAGGGCTTAAAATTTCATAAGCCAAATTTTATAATAACATCTTAACATAAGATGATGTAGCTCCATAAAGAGTGCAAGACTTTTTAGGTCCTTGATAATTTTTAGATTAAAAGGAAGTATTTTCTCCTTTCTTGACCTGAAGAGTTAAACTATTAAATCACAGGATACATTTCTGTTCTCAAATCAACTGTATTCTGCCCTTCCTCTTTGGCTTTAAATAGTGCCTTTTGCAATTGAGTCATAGGAGAGGGTGATTTCTGGAGAGGAGGTGCTGATGATATTATTGCCCCCCCCACTCCTCCTCCTCCCTTCACCCAGGAAGGTGAAGTTGATGGGGGAGGGTCAAGAGCCTGCTCAGGTAGGTGGAGATGAAGCTGTGCTGTGAGAGTGAGAATCACCAGACCCTTTAAGTTCACTTAACTCTCCCTTTGGACTATTTTTTCAGTACCATTCCCCTTCTCTTCCTCTTTCTTCTCATGCTTCCTTGTCTGGCTGTTTTCCTTAGAACTTTTCTTTTTTCTAGAACTTGCAGGATTCTTTAAGGCCAATTGTATTATGCTGTATATATAGAATGTTTCCTTAGAAATTGAATCAGGACCATTATCATTATAATATTCACTTAACTATTCTCCTACTAGTTTTCAATTATCTGCCTCTATTTTTTCTTCTTTGAAGAACCAAGGGGACATGCATTCTAATGTTTCCAAGAGGTCACCAATCTGCTCCCAAGTTACAAGCAAACCTTGCTTCTTTATTAGTCTGAGTATGCTTTCTATAGAGCTCCCACATGTTGAGGTGGGGGTGGGGGACAATCTTTTCCTAATATCTGCTGCATTTCAGCTTAGAAAAGGAAAGTTAATGGTTTATTCCTTAACAAAGTAAGTCCCCTGTTTGTCTATTTTAATACTCACTCTATTTCCTGATCACAGGGACTTCTTCACTGAAATTAGGGTCCTTAGTCCATGTTGGGTGCCAATTGTAAAGTATGGGCTATCTCCCTGGAGGGCCTCAAGGTCAGCCAGAGTCAAGATTAGTCAAAGTCTTTGGTCTTTGGTGGGAGAAGTGAAGGAGTCAGGCAAGCTGCCACGTGGCTTGCCAAAGACGGTTCCTGGATTCTGGAGTCCAAAGTCTGCAGCCTCTCTCCATCTCCTCCTACTACCAAGTGCCTCTCACTTCTCTCCCTCCACTCTCCAATCCTTGCTTACAATTATCTTACTACCAAACATTCAGCAAGCATCAATGGTGAGGAGAGCCAACATCCAAATTTATGCTAATAGAGCCATTTTTCTCACAGTTAATAGGTAGCTTTAAGTGCTTTCTTGTCTGATTCAGAGTTTCAGCCCTCTACAAGCTTGTTCATCATTTTTTATAAAACAAGAATATTCCATTTTCTTTATATACCACAACTTGGTTAGACATTCTCCAATTGATGATCATCTACTCATTTTCCAATTCTTTCCTACCACAAAAAGAAGCGCTACAAACATTTTTGCACATGAGTCCTTGTCCTTCCTTCAAGATTTTCTTGGGTCATAGACCCAGTAATGGCACTGCAGGACCAAAGGGTATGTATAGTTTGATAGCCCTTTGGGCATAGTTCCAAAATATTCTCTAGAATGGTTGGATTATTTCACAACTTCACCAACAATGCATTAGTGTCCCAGTTTTTCCACATTCCCTCCAACATTTATCATTATGTTTTCCTGTCATCTTAGACAATATGAAAGATGTCAGGTGGTATGTCAGAGCTGTTTTAATGTACATTTTTCTAATCAATAGTAATTTACAGTACTTTTTAATTTGACTATGGATGGCTTGAATTTTATCAAATTTAAACTGTCTGTTCATATGCTTTGACCATTTATCAATTGGGGATGACATGTATTCTTATAAATTTGATACAGTTCTTTACATATTTGAGAAATGACTCCAGTCTCAAAAACACTGACTATAAAAATATTTTCCCAGCTTTGTATTTCCATTTTAATCTTGTTTCTCTTGATTATGTTTGTGCAAATATAATTAATTTAGTGGAATCAAAGTTGTCCATTTTGCCTTTCATAATGTTCTCTAGTTCTTCTTTGATCATAAATTCCTCTCTTCTTCAAATATCTGATAAGTAAAGTATCCCTTCCTGTCTTAATCTGCTTATGGTATCACTATTTATACCCAAATCATGTGGTCATTTTGACCTTATTTTGGCATGGGGTGTGAGATATAGGTCTATGATGAGTTTCTGACATGTCAGTTTTCCCATCATTCTTTTTCAAATAGTGAGGTCTTATTTCAGAATCTGCAGTTTGAGGGTTTATTAAGCTCTAGATTACTATAGACCTTGATTGTTGTATCATGTGTATCTAATCTATTCCATTAATTTATCATTCTATTCTTAGTCAGTACCAAATGGTTTTGATAATTGCTGCTTTATAATTCAATTTAAAGTCTGGTACTGCTAAGCCACAATTTTTTGTAATTTTTTTCATTAATTCCCTTGATATTCTTGACCTTTTGTCCTTCCAAATGAATTTTGTTATTTTTTTCTAGTTCTATAAAATACTTTTTTGGCACTTTGATTGGTATGGTATTGAATAAGCAGACCAATTTAGGCAGAATTGTCCTTTTTATTATATTAGTTCGATCTACACATGAGCAATTGATATTTCTCCAACTATTTGACTTTATTTGTGTGAGAAATGTTTTGTAATTGTGTTCATATGATTCCTGGGTTTGTCTTGGCAGGTGGACACTCAAATATTTTATTTTATCTATAGTTATTTTAAATGGAATTTCCCTTTCTATCTCTTGCTGATGGGCTTTGTCAGTAATATATAGAAATGCTGGTAATGTGTAGATAAATATTATATCCACTAACTTTGCTAAAGATATTAATTGTTTTCAGTAGATTTTTGGATGCTTTTCTAGGATTCTCTAAATATATCATCATATCATTTGCAAAGAGTGATAATTTTATTTCTTCATTGTCTATTCTAATTCCTTTGATTTATTTTTTTTTTATTGCTAAAGCCAACATTTGTAGTGTAATGTTGAATAATAGTGATGATAATCGGCATCCTTGCATCACCCCTGATCTTATTGAAAATCTGTCAGCTTCTCTTCCTTACAAATACTGCTTGCTGTTGGTTTTAAATAAATACTGCTTAATATTATAAGTAAAACTCCTGTTTTCCCTATGCTTTCAAGGGTTTTAAATAGAATTGAGTACAATATTCTGTCAAAAGCTTTTTCTGTATCTATTAATATTATCATATTATTTCTGTTGGCTTTGTTTTGAATATGATTGAGTATGGTAATAGTTTTCCTGATATTGAACCAGTCCTGCATTCCTGGTATAAATCTCACTTGGTCATATTATATTATCCTGCTGATAAGTTGCTGTACTCATATTGCTTAAATTTTATTTAAATTTTTCCCCCAATATTCATTAGAGAAACTGGCCTATACTTTTCTTTCTCTGTTTTGGCCCTTCCTGATTTAGGTATCAATACCATATTTGTATTATAGAAGAAATATGGCAGTGCTTCTTATTTACTTGTTTTTCCAAAGAGTTAAGATAGTATTGGAATTAATTGTTCTTTAAATATTTGGTAGAATTCACTTGTGAATTCTTCTAGTCTTGGAGATGGTTTCTTAGTTCATTAATGGGTTGTTCAGGTTATTTTTCTAAAATGGATGCTGGTAATTTGTTATTTTCTTACCAACTGTCTGAGCTGGACTGAACACCTATTTCACTCCAAAGAGACTGACCTTTATGGAAGTTTTTGCAATGTATCTTGAGCTAGAGAGTGGTTATATTCTGTCAGACTATTCAGAGATTTGGTTTCATGTGGTTTTCTGGGGAACCTGGGAGAGTTTGGCAGTTTCCTCGCTTTACTCAGTCATCTTGGCTGCACTTTGCCAAATTTCTAGGTTGCCTTTGGCTGGAAAACATTCTAGTCCATCTTTTTTGGGTATTCTGATGCTCTAAAATTTCTTTAGAGTCATTATTTAAAGGAATTTAGTATGGTTTGTGGGAGAGATTGTGTGAGTTCCTACCTTTACTCCATCATCTTGTTTCTGCCTCTAAGTGAGTAATTTTAAGGGACACATATTTGGTGGATCAGTGGAATAGGTTTGCAGATATAGTAGTTAGTGACTATTATACTTTGCAGTTTGACAAAACTAGAGACTCCGCTTTCTGGGATAAGAATTATTTGACAAAAAACTGTTGGAAAAAGTGGAAAATACTATGGTAGAAATTAGATATACTCTAACATTTGACACCCTATTCTAAGATGAGGTCAAAATGAGTTCATGATTTAGACATAATAGTGATAACATAAGGAATTCTGTTGTATAAGGTATGTTGTACAAGAATTTATTAGGGTTGCTATTAAAGAAATAAATGAACTAAATAATAAGATCATGCCAAAGTTTGAGATTCAGAGAATATAAATCATACCTTGTCCTGCTTCACACTAAAGCTCCTACAAGGTAGGATTATCTAACAAAGTGGATATAGGGATATAGGAAGTAGCTTAGTATAATGGAAACAACTGCCACACACATTTATATAGTATCTTAATTTTCTTTCAAAGGATGCTGACTAGGTAACTATTGCAGGTAACCTCATTTTCCTAGTGATTAAACCAAGGCTTAGAGAAAGTGGCTTTTACAAGTTCACAGGACTAACAAATAATGGAGACTCAGATATCCTAATAGTAATATTGTTCCCATGATACTTTCCTATTTTGGCAACTGAGGCAAAGTTCAGTATTGAATAGAACAGCTTACATCCTGAAGATCGTTACTGAAAGTAGCAACCTGATCAGTGTATTTTTTAGAAGTAAAAATCAGTGATTAAAATTCCAGTGAATCTATGAGGCTGATGTCTTCAAACTTCCAGCTCTTCTGGAAAGCAGTTACCAAAATGTACATGACATGTTTTTTTTTTTTTTTCAAACATTGGTAGTTATACCCTTGCAAGGTCTGGGATCATTGTAAATGAAACTGTTTATGTGGATTGTTTGCTACAAAATGTTTAAAGTTCTTCCTCTCCTCTTTTTCATCCAGTTTCTAAAGAAAATACCAATAAGAGAATTAAGTAAAAATAATATTGAGTAGACATTTTGCCTCCCATAGAAATGAAGAGGAAGCAGAAAACCACATTATACAACTTGGGTGAATCCACCAAAAAAAGTGCCATCTTAACAAGATGACTTAATCTCTTCCCAGTCCAAATCCATGAATCACCTACGTAACTAGGAACTAGAGGTTATTTTCATTTCAAACGGTACCTGTTCTCTTGTGACTTGAGAAGGGCAATTTTGTTCTCTAACTCAATTTTTCTCTACCACCTAGGACAGAAGCCCTCAAAAACTTTTGATGTTGTCTGTGTGTTCTTTATATAATTAAAAAATTCCTAACCATTTCTGCTTTTCATTTCAGTCTGATTCATCCTTGAATAATCCTTGGAATATTTAACTTCATAATCCCAACAGACATTATAACATCTCTAATAGTAATTTAAGTGTGCTCTTTAATTTTTAAGTTTTGCACATTTATTTGATGTAATACTATTTGTAAAAACCACAGAATTAAAAACATAACAAAAGAGAGTATCAAAATATGTAATAACATGACATACAGTTTTCAACAAATGTAGAAGTAATTGAAGGTAGGAAATCCAATTCATTCTGGTATAATCTAGGCAAAGTCAAATGTTCTGGTTTAGCACAGTGTGGGTAGAAGTACACATAAGTAATTGATGATTGCTAACAAGAAATGAAATGAAGGAAAGTAATTTGCACATGATTGTACTTTTCACATAATCATCTCCAACTTAAAAAAAAAAACAACTATTTGTCTCCTTCTTAAGGGGGCACAGTGATTAAATTTTCTTTCTGTCTCTTTTTTTTTTCAGGATTAAAGGACTGACAATCAGGATGCTGCGGGAATACAGAGCTTTGTCATATGAGTTCAGCCTGGAGAAGATGGGCAACTCTTTATGTTTTTCTCCTAGTTTTTGAGAAAATATTAGTAGAAGAAATTTTCAAGTGATTTAGGGTAATTCCAAAAGAATGAACTAGGCCAGATTGATGAAAGTTAAAGGGAGGTAAAGCTTGCTCTTTCTAAGTATTATAGCCCTCTAGCAATTGAATGGGTACCTTAAGAGATAGTGAAAAATCCTGTAGTAGAAGTGTTCAAGCAGAGGTCTATAGAGCATTTATTAATGATCACAGAATCAGATAGAAAGCTGGAAGAAATCTCAGAAGTCATTGAGTGCAAATCCCTCATTTTAAGGATAAGGAAACAGAATTTATATTAGTGATCTGAGCATTGGGTAAAATTTGGAACAAAATTAATTCTTGGACCTCTTTCAACTTTGAGTCTCTACAGCTATGTTAACTTTCTGGAGAAGTCCTTATAAAGATTAGGACAAATTTCATTTCAGTTGTCCAGGATCTGTTACAGTTTCTAGTGTTAATTTTGCTGGAATATATCTTCCAGGGGCCAAATCTACTAGCTTTTCTGCCTGACTGCCATCTAATTTTCTGTTTCAATTCTGTGTGGAAGCAAGTGGGTCTTTCCAATTTACTTATGCAGATATCAGGCAAACGCTAAAATAATTATTTTTCAGCTACGCTTAATTCAACTTCTAATTCCACTGCCTTAGATCAATGCCTTAATCAAAACTGCAGTGGTTCAAAAAAGCTCCTACCTTCCCAGAATAATGGGAGAGAAAGGTAAAGATGGATAACTCCATGGTATTGGCAGTTAGTCTTTAACTCATTGTACTCCTTTCCATTTCAGGTACCACCTGCTCCTTGCATAAGGTAGATACTCTCATATTATTTATTAGGGTAACTACAAGCAAAGGGCTTGCTTTTGGGTCCATGCTTCCTTTGTAACTGTTTCTTTGCAAGTTTCAAATCACTTGAGAGATGGGCAGAGAAGGAAGGAGGAAATATATTTCCACCCTTCCATGAATATTGATTGCATATGCAAAACATGGCAGAGCCTTGGGTGGCAGAATGATGGAGTGGACAGACTGCTTGGTTTTGAGATTAGGGACCTGGATTGAGTCTTCCTTTGTGTGACCTGAGCTAGTTCACACAGCTTCATTAGGCCTCTTTTATTTCACATTAAAAAAAAAAAAAAAAAAGGAGGGGTGTGGGGGTGAGATGCAATTTGAAGGTCCATTTCAATTCTAAATATAGGATATCCCAAAAGTTTTATAGAAATTTTAACATGTTGAATCTATTTAATAATTTAATAGGCTAAAACTGCATAAAAAGTGTTTGAGAAATGCTTTATGTGAACTTATGCATCTTTTAAAAATTTTATTTGTCTACCTTTAGAAATATAATACTGCATAGAGTGAATGATATTCTTGAAAGTGTGACAGATAATAAGAGTTAAAAAACCCAGATTTGGATTCTCCCTGGACCACTGACAAATTTCGTGACCTTAAATCACTTAGTCTTATTTGAATTTTCTTTTCTCATTTAAAAAAAAATAAGATGGGGGAAGCGATTAGATGACCTTTAAGCTCTAATATTCTATAATTCTATTCATATGTATCTTCTTTTTAATGTTAAAATATAACTTAATTCAAATGAGAGATTGTTTCAATAGTACCCATAACTTCTTTGATTATGGAATATCAGATGTAGAACCCAAAGGGACCTTAGAAGTGATGTAGTCAAAACATCTTATTTAAAAATATGAAAACTGAGGCTACTTAAATGGCTTTTTCAAATCAATATGGATAGTAATGGGAAAAGAGCAAGACGGTAGTAAGAAATAGTGAGGAACCAGGCTAAGATTTGAACTCAGATCTTTTGACTTTAAAATCTTACCTATTTTTTTAAATACTTTTGTTGCTGACAACAATGTTTCCTATGTATGACACTGATTTAATGACTTTTTCAGTCATGTTTATTTCTCACCAAGGAATAGTTTTTTATATTTACTTTATAATTTGACAATTAATATTTCCACCAAAAAAGAGGGAGCACATATGATTTGCTATTTAATGACATATATCTTACCTTCTCTATTTCCATTGCCATCAATATAATTTAAACTGCTTATTATACTCACTTTGGTTCTTTAAAATACTGTTGCCTGGGGCAGCTAGTTGGTGCAGTGGATAGAGACTAGCCCTGAAGTTAGGAGAACCTGAGTTCAAATATGGCCTCAGACACTTAACACTTTCTAGCAGTGGACCCTGGGCAAATCACTTAAGCCCAAGTGCCTCAGTAAAAATAAATAAATAAAATAAAATAAAATACTGTTCCTTACCAAATAAAGACTAACTTCCTCATTTTATCAATGTCTTTCATAATATGAATCCAATTTACCTTTCCAGATTTATCCCTCAACTCTTCCACATGGATTCATTTTATATTTATTTGTTTTCACTGGAGTATGCACCTTTTTGTGGTGTGGATGGATCAAAGGATTTACATGCTTTATTGATTTTTTTGGGAGGTAGAATTTCAGAATGGTTATACTTAAGCTAATTTTTCCTTAAAAAGATTGAAACAATTCTTGAGACTTAACTTGATCAGAGGACTAAGATTTAAATCACTGAGGTAGATTGATAATCTAAATATTTAAGCCATCTCAGAAGTGAAGGGCACTTCATTTTGACCTGATACACTTCTGATGGTGTGTCTGCATGACCAAGACAAAAACAGGGAAATTATGCCCAACAGGATAAATGATATTTACAAGTTGAATAGCCTTCCACAGATGATTAATAAATTTCCTCATGTTAGAAGGTCTGTAAGTCTCTCCCTCCCCCCACTTCTCTCTCTCTCTTTTTTTCTTTTCAGTCTCAAACCAAAAATCGCCAGATTGAATTTATCAGGGCTATACCACCACATGATGCATTATTGTCAATAGCTGTAGGAAGAGAAGAGAGAGAGAGAGAGAGAGAGAGAGAGAGAGAGAGAGAGAGAGAGAGAGCGCATTGGTTCTGTTTTTTTTTTTTTTTTTTTTTTAAGGTTATAAAGGAGCTTTGAGAGAGACATTTCAGTAGAATGTAGGGGACAGAAACTAGGCTGTAAGAGATTGAGGAGACAAGAAGGTTTAAAGGATAGGGTGCTGAGGAGAAGATTCTGGGTAGAAGTCAGAATAAGTCAGAAATTTTCAAGCTCTCCAGAGATCCCCCATAAATAGAACAAATTTGTGTCTTAGGGCAAACATAGACTGATGAAAATCAAACAAAACTTAGGACAAAAGATTTTCTCTTGGGATAAAGAAAAACACTAGGTCAGGGATTAATCATTGTGAAGTGCAAATACCTCCAGGTTAGATGGGCAGAAACAGTAAGTGAGGACCCATGGCAGTAGCTGGGTTTGTCAGGAACCTCACCTGAACCATAGGAAATTTCACCTTCTAGACTCCATACACAGTTGGGTGGTTTGAGTCCCTGAAGACAGAGCTTCTGCTGATTGGCAATGCCAGACCACCTGTGCTGCAGAGATGTGGGTCCTGGGCCAAAAGGAACCAGCATACCCAGAGAGTGCTGAAGTAGTAAGGCAGGGATGCTGCTGGTTCTGGGCACTTGCAGGAGGGAGGAGCTTTTGATTTGGGGTTTCAGATCAGAGGGGAGAGCTGAAGAGAAACTTGAGGCAATATTCCCATCCCCCCTTAGAGGTGCTTACATTAATATTTCTTATTTCAAAAATAATAAAAATGAACAGACAAAGAATAAAGAACCCAAACATAGAAACTTCTTATGGGAATAGAGAAGCCTGGGGTTCTTCAGAGGAGGAAGTGACATAAAATAAAGGCTCTTCTACCCCAAAGAGTCATGTTAAATTGCTATTTATCCAGAAATAATTTATATGAGAACTCAAAAATGATTTTTAAAATCAAATGATAAATTGTAGAAAAACTAAACTAAACAAAATCCAAGAAATAATCCAAGAAAAACAAGAACATGGGAAAAAGCCAACAGAAACCAACTAGAAAAACAAATAGAGTCTTAAGAAGAAGATAATTCTTTAAAAAATAAAATTGGGCAAGGGGAAGATGTGGAAATTTCCAAGAAATATTTATTATTCCAAAAAAAATTCCAAGAGACCAAGAAATAACAAAACAAAATATAAAGAATGAAAAACAGTACAAAATATGAAACATCTTATAAGAAAAACAGCAGATTTGGAGAAGAGATCATGAAAATAAAATATACGAATAATAGGATTATCTAAGAGCTACAACTACAAAAAGAACCTTGACACAATAATCAATCAAAATTGTCCTGGAGTCATAGAACATGGAAAAAAAATTCCCCAATCACCACCTTAAAGAGATCCTTTGCAAAAAATATATAGGAACATTCTTTACAAATTTTGAATCCCCCAAATCAAAAATCAAGTTTTGCAAGAAACAAACAAACAAATGAATAAAAATCCAATTCAAATATGCTGAAGCTACAATTAGAATTGTATAGGACTTAGCATAATTCACAATAAAATACTGCAGGTTCTAGAATGATATACTGGCAATTAAAATATAATATCCGGCAAAATTATTCATAATATTCAATGAAAAAATGGATATTCAACAAACTTTCAGATTTTCAGAACTTTGTTCAACCAAACTCAAACTTAATAGAAAATTTAACATCTTAAAGTAAATATCAAAGATTTTTCAAGAAACCTAAATTGGACAAATCATTTGTTGTTGTGAATGGAAATGAATACCGTGTGTGTGTGTGTGTGTGTGTGTGTGTGTGTGTGTGTGTATATACATACATAAGACTGACATCAGTGATTGGAAAAAAAATTCAAAAGAAAGATTGGGGAAAGTTGAATATGATTTGATTCTAAGAAAAGTTAAATAATAGTAATTATGTGATACAACCAAAAAAGAAGGCTTAAAGTTTGCACAATTTTTGCCTCAGAAATTTGCAATAAAGGAGTAGAAAGAGATAAAATGGTGGATCAGGGTAATGGAGCCAAGAAAATGTGTTTGTGTGTGTGTATATGTATGTGTGTTTAAGGGGGTGGGTGGGATTGGGGAGATCTGAGAATGTTTGTAGGCAGAACATCAGGAAATCAGTGGGGGAAGAAGAGATTGAAAATTCAGGAGTGAGACTAGAGGACTACTTAATTAGTTTCTTGGAAAATACAGGAGGGAATGCACATAAGGAACTGATTAATTTGAAAGGAATAGACAAACATCTTTGATCTGAAGAAAGGCCATTTAAAAATGACAATGGTCATATATAAAACTATAACTGAGGCTTTCCTAAATTTTCTATACTTTCTGAACAAGTTAGACATTTATAGAGGCCCTTGTACATAAAGAATGCTTAATAAATATTTGTTTGATTGAATGGCAGCTGCTCAGTTAACTACTGCAGTTCTTCTATTAGTCAGGTAATATTTGGAGCTCCCCCAGTGCTTGCTTTCTGTGAGGAGTCAATTAGGATTTGAATCCTAGTAATTGCCTAAACAGATTTTTTTAAAAAAGAAAATTTCACAAATAAATAAGGGTATTCATCTTTTTATAATTCATCTGAAAAATAAAATGATCTAAAAGTTTTAGGAAGTTTCAAGATAAGCCAACTGTGGCATATGATCATTAAAAAAATAATGTAATTATAGGATGCATTGATAGAATAATGACATCCAGTATGAAAGAGATACTAAGTATACTGTACCATAGTCTGGCCAAAACTTGTCTGAAATATTTTGTTAATACTGGGATTCACATTTTTGGAAGCAACTTGATAACTAAGACTAGATAGGAAAGACTAACAGAATGATTAGGAAACCATGCAGTAAGAGCATTGGATGAAGGCAGTATGTTTGTAGCTCTCAGTACAGTAAGCTAAGACTATACAAGGTGCCTGCTTTTCCCTGAGTTTTTCCTGGATCTTTAATTGACAAAAGAAAAGAGTAGAGAAAGACTTGTTTGAAGCCATACCAAAAAATCAAGCTAGCTTAAAAACTCAGGAAGTATTTTTCTTTTATAAACATATTTTTATTTATTTTATTAAATATTTCCCAATTACATATTAACATTGACATTAATTTTTTCTTTTAACTTTTAAATTCCAAATTCTCTCTTTCTCCTTTGTCTTTCTCTCACCCATTGATAAGGCAAGCAATATATTGATCATACATGTGAAGTTATGCTGCAAAAGAGAACACACACATACACTCCAAGAAAAATAAAGTTTAAAAAAGTATGCTTCAAAGTTTACTCAGAATTCATCATTTGTCTCTCTAGAGGCATGGTTTTATCATGGTCCTTTAAAATGGTACTTTTAAATTAGGTTCTTTAAAATTGTCTTGGATCATAATCTTGATTAATGAAACTAAGTTTTTCTCAGTTTATCATTTAGACAATACTTTTCAGAGGACTGTTTTTCTAACTTTTATCCTTGTGAGTTTTGATCATACAGAAAACTTGGTGGCAGGGGAGGGAAAGGGGAGGAATAGTATTCCTAATATATGGGAGAGTCCATAATCATTTGACCAAGGAACAGACTCTTACATCTGAGGTAACTTCATGTATAACTCAAGTTCTGAGGCAACTATTCCATTCTCAGCTTCCTACAATTACATAAAAAGTCTAGAGGAAATACTCTCAGGCTTAGAGAGTAACAGGAGAAGAGTAATTCACAGCTTTTGATTTCTGGAAGTTTGCTTATTTATTTTCAGTTTTTATTGGCTTTTTTGAGGAATTTTCTTTAGACATGCTTTAGTTTCTTTTCAGAATTCCTTGTGGAGCAGTGAATTTGAATCCAGTCTGGTTTTGACTCCTGATACAAATGCTGATGCTGGTTGTTTCAGGGATGCTCATAAGATGCTGATGGAAGGTGAAAGGAGGAAGGGAATAAAATGAAGGAAGCCAAAATCTAAAATAACATCAATTCCCAATTTCACCTACTCTAACGGATTCATTTTTAGAGGTAGCTCTTTACAATTACTTAATTTTTAATCTCTCTCAGATGCAAACTGGCTTGACATATTATAAACTATCTCTAGAATCTGATCCCATTTTCAGAACCAATTAGGACATTTTCCTCATGTTATGTCACTTTCATTTTACCCAATGGCTTATCAAAGGCATCTAAATTGATCAATGTGTATTCATTGTTTGTTGGAATGACTTGAGAGTATAATGTTTTAAAAAAATTGCATTTTTACAATGATCTTGGAATTTGTGTGCTTCCCTTCCCTGGAAGAGCAAAGATAAATAGAAAAAGATAATC
The DNA here is from genome assembly GCF_016432865.1 of Antechinus flavipes. Lineage (NCBI taxonomy): Eukaryota > Metazoa > Chordata > Mammalia > Dasyuromorphia > Dasyuridae > Antechinus > Antechinus flavipes. The sequence continues at coordinate 394,206,467 of NC_067398.1, forward strand.
AGTAGAACTGATAATTCCCACTTTATCAAATATATTTGGAACTACTCTACTCAGATCTTAATGCTCTATGTTTTATTTTCATTGCTCATATAATGAAATTACATTTTTTTCTATACAATTATTTAATGTAGTTTTTATTTTTATCTTTTTGAGGCCAAGTGACATCCTTGAGAGAAGAGACTGGTATCTAGCATTTAAGGAACATGAGTTGAAAGTGATAAATTATTGCTGCAAAAACAGGTTCTTTAGATTTAAACACAGAAAGCCCTAGGAAGTTTAAATAGGTTGGGATAAGTGGAACAGCTGGTGTTATCTGCCCATATACAGTGTGGATGAGCTGGTACCTTAAGGCTGAATTGATTTGTGAATTCACACATGCTCTCTCAGTTGAACTGGGCTGATAACATTAGGGTTCCACCATCTGGTTGGCCCATATATAACACCCCAAGCATCTATTCCAAGTCATTAGTGCTAGAAGAAATCTTGCTTTGTGTATATGGGAGGGAGGGAGGAGAAAGGGGAGAGAATATATAGAAAGGTGCAGGTTATATATCATTTATCCTAAAGAAAGAAACTCCAATGGATATTAATAATAATTATTATAAAAAGAAATGTCATGAAGAAGTATGATATTTCCTTTCAGTTATTAAAAAGAATAGCTATTAGACCTTTTTGCTAGATTTCAGACGGCAGAAGTAGAAGCAAAGGGCAGAAATTTCAGAGAAGGCTATTTCTGTTAAATGTATGTTAAAATTTCTGAATATTCGAATATAGAATGGTTTTTTCTCAATAGTACTTGTTTCCTTCTTACTGAAGCAAAGATTGGATGAATCTCTTACTGGAAATATTAGAATGTAAACTCCTTAAGACTAGGAATCATTTTATTCTTTGTACTTGTATCTCCAGTGCTAGTATAGAGCTGGGCACATGTAACTACTTTATAAGTTCTTGTTAACTAATAGTTATTGAGGAAGAAATCCTTAGTCAGATATGTATTGGATTAGAAGGGTTTTAAGATTTCCTTTCTATTCTCTCTATTAATCCTCTATCTCTATTTGAATTCTCTTTCCACTTCCATTAACCCCTAAATTCTGTTTTCATATTCTGATATTAGACAAGATGAAAATCTTTATTCTTTGATAGATAAGAACTTTTTAGACTCAGCCTGATTTTATTTCAGCAACTTCTCAAGTTACTATGTTCTTGACAATGAGTCTCTTTTGGCATCTGAGTACTTTACATTTTGGTAAGAGAAAATTTCTACATGTTTCCCATGGAAGATTAGTGATAATGTTTAGCTTCCTTAGAGCATTAATTAACCCACAGAATATCCTGGAGAGTATGTTATTATCTTCAGTTTATAGATGAGAAAAAGACAGAGATTTAGTTACTTAGCTACTAGATTTTATTGTCTCTCCAGGCCTAAATCTGTGGAAGAACACATTTCTTGAAGATTTAAAAATAATTAACCCATCTTTACCTAAAAAATATGATGTTGACTTAGAAAAAAAGCAAAAATTCTTAGAAATATATGATTTTAGAGGTAAAAGGGGCAACATAGATCATTTAAAATGACACCCTAAATTTACAAAGGAAAAGGTATTGAGATTAATTCTCAGATCACACACTTAATAGAACTGTATCCAGAATCATTGTGTCCTTATTCTCTATCCTATACCCTTTGTTCTACAATTTGTTTCTTTAGGAATAATGCTCATTTATGCTATATGTAAATGCTGTGTATCAGCTATATATATATATATATATATATATATATGTATGTATGTATGTATATATTATGTATATAATTTGTAAGCCAAAGTATAGTTTTATATGTCTTAATGAGAATTGTGGGGAGGGAATAGGGATATTTACAAATGTCAACTCATAATTAAAATTCAACAAATTCCTATAATAAAAAGAGCTAATATTTATATAGAACATACTATGTGTCAGGGACTATGCTAAGTGCTTTACAATTATTATCTGATTTGATGCTCACTTCTACCCTTGAGTTATTATCCCCATTTTACAGTTGAAGAAACTGCATTAAATAGCAAGTGAGTGATTTACCTAAAATCACAGCTAATATGTGTTTGAGATCAGATTTTAACTCCAATCTCTTTTACTCCAGACCTAGTACTTTAGCCACCATAACATTTAGCTGCCCGTTTATTAAACATTTAAATAAAATAAAAGCTAAATAAAGCTATAGAGTTTGTAGTTCCAATAATATGCCACACTCTAGGCATCCACTTAGTCTTTTATACCATCTTCTTTTGAGTGATTGCTAATTTCATCTAGTGTTTCAGAGATTGATACAATTAACAGAATATCATCCACTAATAAGAGAACCTGCAAGAATTCTTCACATGTAAAGAATTGCTGGATCTCCTTTATAACTAAGGTGAATATTCTGCAAAGGATGTATTGCTCCATTTTATTCTTTACCTGGTAATCACAGGATTGATGAACCAGATTATCTCTGGTTGCAGAATTGAATAGAAGAGAAGTAGTGGTTTGGATTCCCTTTATGAAATGACTCCCAGCTGCTCACTGAAATAAGAGGCCTATTTTAATGCCATTTGTCTGCTAGTACATTGCAATCAATGAAAAAAGATAATGGAGAAGGACATGATGATTATGAGCATGTTTTCAAGAAGGAAAAGGATATCAATGAAGAAGTGTATGATCAAGAAAGAAGATCGCCTGACCATGTGGTAAGGGTGAAGAACAATAATTAGATAATCTATATGTTGCCATTGTTATTTTCAAGATGTTAAGAAAAAGTGAGAGAGATATCTATGTGGAGAAACCCTGAAAAGCTCTGCAAAGCATGGACAGACATGAGGTTTGAGTCCCTGAGTTATATAATTGGAAGGAATAGATAATAGGTTAATTTGTGCAAGACATGGTACTAGGTTGTGGGGGGGGGTCCTAACATTAAAATTTTAAATCAGTACCATACAGAGTACAGATTTTAAAAACAAAAGTACACTTGGAGTAATGATTATGAATGACACCTGAATTTTCTTCTCTCCAATACTCCATTTTCTTCTAATTGAGTTCAGAATCTATCTTTATAGCTTGGGGTATTGGATGACTTAAAAAGAAAAACAAAATCACCACAAAACATATCAAGAAATTTCCCTAATGTATCCCTAACACTCACAAGTCTTATGCAGAACTTGTAATATGTGACCATATTCTTCTGAGTATTAAAGAGTTACACAATTAGAAATAGAAGTGACCTTAAGGATAATTCTATTCATTTCTTTTTATAAGGAAATTTAGACCCAGACAGTTTAAATAATTAACTCAGGGTCATAGGTAGAACCCTGAAATTAATCTAGGGTTTTTCCTATTCTTTTGCTCAAAATACAATTCTTATTTCACCTTGTCATATTACCTCTGATTGCTTTGATTTCAGTCATCTATTCCTACTTAAAAGAGAATCCAGCAGTCTATTTTGATGAGCACTTTTTAATAGACTTGCATATAGAAAAGAGAGAAATTGGGACATTTAGGTGGCATAGAGCACTGACTGTGGAGTTGGGAGAACCTGATACATGATGATTACTATTTGTGTGATGCTGGGCAAGTCACTTAACCCCTATTGCCTTGCAAATAAACAAAAGACAGTGAAAAACAGAGAGAAAGAAACAGAGACAGACAAAGAGAAGAGAAAGAGATAGAGAAGATAAAGAGACAGAAATCTCCTAAAGCAATATGGCATATGTGCCAATCATAGGAGTACTTAATGGCCCTACTAGAGTTGTTGCATAATTATAGACCTGCATTTGAGCAAAACACCATATATTATTCTTAAGTCCTGAGTTATATGTTCAAGTAACATCACAGGTCTAAGCAGGACCTCTCATTTATAGGTATTGCATTCTTTTGAGGCCTTTTGCAAGCATGGATATAAATAGGAAGAACCTGTCTTTTGCTTTCTTGTAGTTTTCAAAATTTTTCTCCAATTTAAGGATATTATTTAATGCCAATATAATTCATGTTATTGTGACTTCTTTTCTGCTCCATTCATAAAGATTTTATCTTTGCCCTAATGTCTTTTGGGAATTCTCTTCCTTTCTCCATAATACACTGAATGTTGGTAATTTGATCTCTAATTTTTGTGTCTTTTTGAAAACCTGCCTATTGTCCTGGTAATTCTCAGTTCACATATCATTGAAGCCTAGTTTGCAGAATCTTAAGCACAAAGTCATTGACATGAAGTAAGGACAATTGTTTGGTAATTTGAACATTCCTTGCCCTTATTTAGGTTTGGGATATAAACTGATCTTTTTTTCAATCCAGTGGCTACTGTTGAGTTTTCCCAAATTGTTGGCATATTGAGTGCAGCAATTTAACAGCATCATCTTTTAGAGTTTTAAATAGTTTAGATAAAATTTCATCTTGACTTCAATGAATGATATTCATTGACTTGACTTTGTTCTCTAGAATGTCAATGTCACCATCGCATCAGTGTGGTTACCCCTGATATTAAAATCTTTCTTGGAAGGATGAAGCCAAGATGACAGAGAGTGAATACCTTTCTATTTGAGCTTCTAGAATTCCTCAGATCAACACCAGATCAAGACTCTGAATTGGTTTTGAAGTCACAGAATCCACAAATATTTGGAGTGTAACAAATTTCAAGAAGAAGATATTTTGGAAGAACTTCAGAAAAGATCTGTTTCAATTGGGGAGGGGGAGAGGCTATTAAGTCTAGACACAGTGCAGAGAGTCAGGGCTTTGCAATGTCACTGAACCAGGGAATCTATTGTGAGGCTCTTAGACAACTCTGTCCTATTCACAAGCCAGTGGTTCAGCAGATTAGTGGTGAGACACCCAAACCAAATACAAAAGGCAAATAAAATAGTAAGCCTCTGAACCTCAAAAAAAAAATGGGACCTGGCCATGCCTGCCCAGCACCAAAAGTCAGTTAGCAGCAGCACTGGCCCTGTGGCTGTCACAATTTTGTCTTAAGAATAGATCTCAATATTTTAGAAATGGGCAAAAACTCTGACCACAAATAGTTGTTATGGAGAAAGAGAAGAACAGACCTCAAACCCTGAGGTTCCTAAAGGCAAATCATCGACAGACCAAGCCCCAAAGGGGAAGAGGGAAGGGGGAAAGGAAAGAGAAAAATATATTCTTGTCAGAAAACAAGATGGCAGGAAATACAGTTAGTAATTTTATCTGTGAATGTGAATGGGATAAACTCTTCCATAAAATGGAAGCAGATAACAGAGTGGATTAAAAGCCAGAATCCTGCAATTTGTTGTTTACAAGAAAGTCATTTATGCTTTAGTTGAGGTAAAAAAAAAAAAAAAAAAAGCAGAGGTCACAATCCTGATCTTAGATCAAGCAAAAGCAAAAAATAGGTACTATTAAAGAGTTGACAGGAAACTACATCCTACTCAAATATATCATAGATAATGAAACAATGTCAATATTAAACATATATGCATCAAGTGGTATAGTATCCAAATTCCTAGAGGAGAAGTAATTAGAATTAGACAGCAAAAGTATATTAATGGGGGATCTCAGCTTGCTCTCTGAGAACTAGATAAATCAACCACAAAATAAATAAGAAAGAAGTCAGAGATGTAAATAGAATTCTAGAAAAGTTTGGGGTGATAGACATTTTATGAAAATTGAATGGAAATATAAAGGAATATACTTTTTTTTCTTGCAGTACATGGAAGCTATATAAAAATTCACCATGCATTAGGGCATAAAAACCTCAAAATCAAATACAGAAAGGTAGAAATAATAAAGATTTTTTTCAGTTCATGAAAAATTACATGAAATAAAAGACCAAGCAAAAACAGACCAAAAATTAATTGGAACTAAATAATCTAATCCTAAAGAATGAGTGTGTGATACAACAAATCACAGATACAATCAACAATTTCATCCAGGAGAGTGACAATAATGACAACATACCAAAATTTTGGGGACATGACCAAAGCAGTCTAAATTTTATATCCCTAGATGCTTACTTGCAGAAAATAGAAAAAGAGAGGATCAATGAATTGGGCTTGCAACTAAAAAAGCAAGAAAAACAACAAATCAAACACCCCAAATTAAATACCAAATTTGAAATTTTGAAAATAAAAGGGGATTAATAAAATTGAAAGTAAGGAAACTATTGAATTAATAAATTAAACTAAGTTGATTTTATGAAAAAACCCAACAATATAGAGAAACATTTAATAATTTGATTAGAACAAGAAAAGAAGAAAATCAAAGTTAGTCTCAAAAATGAAAAGGGAGAGCATTCCACTAATGAAGAGGAAATTTGAACAATAATTAGGAGTTATTTTGCCCAACTATATGTCAATAAATTTGACAATTTAAGAGAAATTACAAAAATATAGATTGCCCAAATTAACAGAAGAGAAAATAAATTATTTAATAGTTCCATTTCAGAAAAGAAAAAGAACAAGCCATTAGTCAAGTCCCTAAGAAAACATTTCCAGGGCCAGATAGATTTATGTGAATTCTATCAAACATTTAAAGAACAATTAACTCCAACACTATGAAAGCTATTTTTAAAAAATAGGGAAGGAAAGAGTCCTACCAAATTCCTTTTATGACACAGATATGATGCTGATACTTAAAGCAGGTAAGGTCAAAACAGAGAAAGAAGATTATAGACCAATTTCCCTAATGAATATTGATGCAAAAATCTTAAATAAAATATTAGCAAAGACATTACAGCAAATCATCACCAGGATAATAAAGACTAAATAGAATTTATACAAGGAATACAGAGCTGGTTCAATATTAGGAAAATGATTAATGTAATTGACTACGTCGATAATCAAACTAACAAAAATCATCTGACTATCTTAATAGATGCAGAAAAAGTTTTTGATAAAATTCAGTACCCATTCCTATTAAAAATACTAGAGAATATAGGAATAAATGGATTTTTCTTTAAAATGATCACTAACATTTATTTAAAACAATCAGCAATAAAATGGGGACACACTACAGCCATTCTCAATAAGATCAAGGGTGAAACAAGGTTATCCACTATCACAATTACTATTTAATATGGTACTATAAATGTTGGCTTTGGCAATAAGAGAAAAAAAAAGATTAAAAGAATTTGCAGATGATATGGTACACTTAGAGAACCCTAGTGAATCAACTAAAAATCTACTAGAAACAACTTGCAACTTTAGAAAAGTTTCAGGATAAAAAATAAATCCACATAAATCATCAGCATTTTTATATATTACCAACAAAGGCCAGCAGCAAGAGATACAAAGAAAAATTCCATTTAAAATAACTGTTGAGAATATAAAATATTTGGGAGTCTATATCCCAAGACAAAGTCAGGAAGTATATGAACACAACTATACAACACTTTCCACACAAATAAAGTCAGATCTAATCAATTGGAAAAATATCAAATGCTCATAGGTAGGCTGAGCTAATATAATAAATAGGACAATACTACATAAATGAATCTTCTTATTCAGTGCCACATCAGTCAAATTCTGAAGATGTTATTTTACAGATCTAGACAAAATAATAACAAAGTTCATCTGGAAGAACAAAAAATCAGAAATTTCAAGGGAATTAATGAAAAAAATGCAAATGAAGGTGGCCTAGCTGTGCCAGACCTAATACTATATTACAAAACAGCAGCCTTCAAAACCATTTGGTACTGGCTAAGGAAGAGAGTAATTGATTAGTAGCATAGGTTAGATTCACAGGACAAAATAATCAATGAATATAGTAATCTGGTGTTTGACAAATCCAAAGACTCCAGCTTTTGGGATAAGAATTTAGTATTTGACCAAAAAAAAAAAAAAAAAGACTGCTAGGAAAATTAGAAATTAATGTGGCAGAAACTGGGCATTGACCCATACCTAATGCTGTATACCAAGATAAGGTCAAAATGGGTTTGTTATCTAGACATAAAGAGTGATATTATAAGCAAATTAGAAGAACAAAGTATAGTTTACTTCTTAGATCTATGGAGGAGGGAATTTGTGACCAAGAAAAACTGGAGTACATTATTGAATACTAAATAGATAATATTGATTATATTATGTTAAAAAGGTTTTTTTACAAACCAAACCAATGCAGACAAGATCAGAAGGGAAGCAATAAAGTAGGGGGGAAAATACATTCAAGAGTTTTGATAAAGGCCTCATTTGTAAAATATAGAGAGAATTGCATCAAATTGGTAAGAATGTGGTGATTTTCTTCCTTTAAAATAACAAATGGTTCTCTCTGGGAGAAACCAGGTTTCTTAGGGAGGTTTTCTAGAGGCAGCCTTGGTTTCAGTTGAAAGTAATAATTACCCAAATGCAGCCAGGTGCTAAAATTTCAAATCTTTTATTGTGTCCTTCAACATAGTCCGGTTAGTTTTTCTCAGAGCCCTCTCTCTCTCTCTCCTTGGTTGTAAGAGCTCTTGCAGCTTTGACCTTTGCTTCTGCCTCTGCCTCCAACCAGCACCAAGATAAAAATTGAAATGAATCTTTCTTGTCTCTTAGAGAGGGCTTCTGGCTCTCCCAGAGTCTCTGTGTATGGCCCAAAGTGCTCCTCTCCAATCTAATTCAGCTGAACTCTCTTCATTGGACCTCTGCTTTCTTCTTATATATCAGAGAGTGGGATTATGGGTTTTCTCCCATAGTGCTGTCTGGCCCTAAGAGCTTCAAGGGAGGTGTGAATTCAGATATCTTATACTAAACCCTGAAATCTTCCAAACATGTGAACTTCAATGAGTAAAGGTGTGAACACAAGCATTGTATCAATTAGTTCTACTTAGTACCTTGTTTCAGGTTCTAGCCCAAAACATCTCCTTGTAAGATTAGATTAAGGATACTGAACCATGCTAAATTAGATAATTATTGTCTCTATCAACTCTAATGACTTAACAGTTTGTAAAGATTCCAACACATTCTCTCATTGATAAATGGTCAAATGATATGAACAGACACTTTTTAGATGAAGAAATTGAAAGCATTTCTATTCATATGAAACAGAATTCTAAAGCATTGTTGATCAGAGAAATGCAAATTAAGACAACTCTGAGGTACTATTACATACCTCTCAGATTGGCTAAGATAACAAGAAAAGATAATGACTAATGTTGGAAAGGATGTGGGAAAACTGGGACATTAATGCATTGTTGGTGGAGTTGTGAATCGATGTAATCATTCTGGGGAGAAATTTGGAACTATGCCCAAAAGGCTTTCAAAATGTGCATATCCTCTGATCCAGCATGTTTCTACTGAGCTTGTATCCAAAAAGATCATAAAGGAAGGACAGGGACCCACATGTGCAAAAATGTTTGGGGCAGCTCTTTTTATAGTGTCAAGAAACTGGAAACCGAGTAGATGTCCATCAACTGGAGAATGGCTGAATAAGTTATGGTATATGAATATTATAGAATATTATTGTTCTATAAGAAACGATCAGAAGGCTGATTTCAGAATGGCATGGATAGACTTAAATGAAATGATGCTAATTGAAATTTGCAGAAATTTGAAATATTTATATGTTAGCAATAAGATTAAACAAAGATCAATTCTGATGGACTTGGCTTTTTTCAACAATGAGATGATTGAGACCAGTTCCAATGCTCTTTTGATAAGAGATCCATCCACACCCAGACAGAAGACTGGGAATGAAGTGTGGACCACAGCCTAGCATTTTCATTCTTTTTGTTGTTTGCTTGCATTTTGTTTTCTTTCTCTTTTTTCCCCCCTTTTTGATGTGATTTTTCTTGTACATAATGATACTTGTATAAATATGAATACATATATTGGATTTAATTATACTTTTAACATGTTTAAAAAAGATTTTTCTTGTATATTATGTGTTTGTGTGTATTTTATCAACTCCTCTTCATCTCTTCTGCTTCTCTTAAATGTCTGTCATTTAAATTTTTTATCAAAAGAGAAGATAGCTAAAAAGGGTATCAATGTGAAATAAGAATAAGATGTCACACGTAATTTAATCCTAAACATACAAAATTATAAATATGACCTTATGTTTGATCAAATAAATCTTAAAACAGGATTTGAGAATTGAAATAATAACTCCTGTTACAATCTTCTACAGGTTGATATTTAAATCTCATTAGGAAACAAATTAGTGCATAATACTAATAAACATTTTCATTTTGCCTCAACACTCACTAGACAACTCCCAGAACATATTTTCTAGTAAAACATAGAAACTTGATTCAGAAAATATATTCTTTTTTGCATTTTTTTTTCCTTTTTTTCTTTTGCATGACTAATGTGGAAATAGATTTAAAATGATTGCACCTGTATAAAACCTTTATCACATTGCTTGCTGTCTTGGGGAGATGGGAAGGAAGGAAAAGAGGGAGAAAAAAATAAAATTCAAAACCATTCAAATGTGACTGTTGAAGACTATATGTAATTAGAAAAAAATGAAATGTTATAAAATATTAACAAAACTAATTTTAGCATAATGCAAGTTTCATGATTATAAAGGAATTGAGGGTGAAAAAATAAGTTCTTCCCTTTTAAATAATAAGTCACCAGTCTATCAGGGTCTGAATCAGTTAATAAGGGTAGCCTTCATCTTCTAAAAGGATATACTCCTTCCTCAATGATGAGTAACACATGAGTAAGGAGGCTCCAAAGAATATCAAAGTACTTATTTAAAATCAGTAATGGCAACTGAGTATATTTGATGAGATGACTTTCAGTACAATTATAATTTTTCATGATTACAATAATGGTGGAAAAAGACAATATTTATAAAAGAAAATCTTGTGAATTTATTGCCTCCTTACAGGTATTTTCCCTTATTTTTTAATGATTCCTTTGGTTTAGAACTCTTTAAATTTCTGAAAGGTAATAAAAGAATTTGTGGGTCAAGATTGGGTAATGATTTTTACTAGTTTGCATTTTGAATGTTCTTTCTGTCTCAGGCAATTGCTAAGAACTTGGCTGTCAAATCTTTCCATAGATTAAAAAAAAAAAAAAGGCTCAATATGGGCTTTTTGGAAGTTGCAGCAAGAAGTTTGCTAGATTGTGGATTATGGCAGGGCCAGAACAGATATTTATAAGTACAGGGTCTTTGATGTTTATATTATCCTCAAGGCCAATTGATGGTTTATTTTTGTTTGTGTGTGTGTTTTGTTTTGTTTTATATTTAGTTCAAGTGAATTCAACAGCTATTGAATAACTGCTCTTCGTAATGTATTGTTCCAGGTGCTGGAGGAGATAAGATAGGCATTTAATAGTAAATGTTCTTTAAATGGATGAATAATATGATAAATGTTACCACAATGATACTAAAAAAGTGAAATAAAATGTAGTCCCTACGTTCATAAAACTTTGAATTTAATAAAGCAAATATAATAACATTTCATAGATAACTATACATTTTTAAGTTTTGCTTTGTATGATGTGATAACTAACAATTGCTTTCAACAGTCCCTATAGATATTAGAAATGTTAATTGGTAAGGATGTAAGTAGTTGACCTTGAAGGAGTCCTTCCTAACTCAAGATTAACTTTGTTGGCAGCCTGATTTTGATACACATTAAGCAAGGATAGGAAGTAGATGTTAACTCACTGTGGGCATTCTGCCTAGTTCAATTGTAATAATTATTCTGAGTGACCTTGAAGAAATTACTGTTGATCATATCATAGTGTAGTGAACTATTAAGAATTCTCATAAAAGTTATAAAGGAGGAAAAAAAAGTTAAAATTATAACAGGCCAAATCAGAGGTTCCAAGCAGTTTGGATATCATCAAAGAAACTTAGCAGCTTTAATTTAACATGTAGTCAAGTCAGAAAGAGTTATAAAACACTATTCCTAAAGCAAAGCAAATGTGTATGTGTGTGTGTGTGTGTGTGTGTGTGTGTGTGTGTGTGTGTGTGTGTGTGTGTGTTTTCTGGGTGTGTATTTAATACTAAGGAATGAATTCGCTCCAAAATCGGTATCACAGTGGTGACTTCAGTATATAAAAAGCAATAAATGGATCTAATCACATTTAAAGACTTTAGTTTGTGACATTCTTTTAGACAAGGGAGAAATTCAGACATGAGTGATGCCTTGAATTGTGAAGTTGACTTCAGGAGTTAAATAAGATTTTGGCAAAGAAAAATAAAGTAATCCTCAAAGGAAGGTGTCAATAAAATATGATCCTAGGTAAGGGGAAATTTTTCTGAGAGAAATTTTTGAGTGAAATTTTGAGAACTGAGAAAAACCTGGTTGGTTTTTCTACTGTTTAGTTTCTGTGTTCACTGTATTATGATTTTAATTGACATTATAAATTTCTGATAATAGTTTGATAAATAGTCTGATAAAATCTTCATTATAGAGAACTCTCCGTATGGAAACCTCCTCTACCAATTCAGATAAATACTTGCTTATAATCTTAATAGTTACTAGTTAAATGATATAATTAAATGTTTAGTTTAATAAGGTAGTCCAAGATAATAATTTATACAGAACACAGTAAACAGAAAATATCATAATTCCCAGATAGTTTATTTCTGCTAGCTAATTTAAAAGTCAAGTTAATAGACAGAGATTGTGTGACCTTGGAAAGTCACATATCTTCTTAATAACCCATGCAGTATTCTGATCCTAAGTTGTAAAATATCTAACCCTCTACATTGGTAAAGTTAATTTCTTCAATGGGAATTCATACACCAATAAAACTTCGCAGTGTATGGTAAAGTACTTAGTATAGTGCTTGGCATATAGTAAGTATTTAATAAGTATTTGAGCTATTCAATCCATGCCTTTTTCCACCCCCATTTCTAAATTAAGATGGAGAGATGTGGCCTAGAAGATAGTACCACTGATGATTTTAGAATTGATTGAATTGCTACATTTCAAGGAGTGTATATCTGGAATCTGTTCTTGGATCTCTGTTAGTTAACAAATTATCAGTGATATAGATATTGTTATAGATGACATATATATCAAAAGTTCAAAAGATAAAAAGATCACAAAATAATTTTGAAAGAAAAGGTCCCTCAATACTGTAAAATTACTCTATTGGACTGAATACAATAAGATGAAAGTAAAAAAAAAAAAAAACAAATCTTACATGAGTTCAAACAACTGAATTCAGCTAAACAAAAGGTGAAGAAGGTGGGGCTAAAGGGTAGTTTTCTAAAAGAAATCTGGAAATTTTGGTGGATCTTAAGTTCAATATAAGAAATAACAGTTTATTAACTAAAAAACCTAATACACCCTTGTACCGCATCAAGGACTTTAGGTTATGATGGATTTTAGAGTTCATCTAGTTTGTTCATTTTCAGGAAGGAGGGATTTAGATAATTTAAGTTGCTTTCCCATTGTCTTCCAGCTAGGAATTAACAAAGATGGGATTTGAACCTAGGCTCTCTGTCTTCAAAGAATTTTTTTTTCCCCAAATGAAAACAATTCAGTTTATTTTTTTCATATAATTTTTTATTAAGTTGGACCTCCTCATGTGTTTGTGTTTTCATTTACTTATAACTTTAGTGGGAGTGAGTAGAGTGATTTATCAGCCAATGAAACTAAGACTTATTGCTTATGTTTTTGATGGGTGGGAAAGGAGCTAAAAGGAAGGGAGAGAAATCAAAACAAAAAAAAAGTGAAAAAAGAAAAAAGAAAGTAACATGATCTTGGGTTTCATTATTGCTAGTAGTAATATTATATAAATCATGCTTTATGGATTAAAAATATTTTATATAGGAGAGTGTTGGAATTCTTACAAAGTGTTAAGTCATTAGAGTTGATAAAGACAATAATTATCTAATTTAGCATGGTTCAGTATGATTGATCTGATCCTACGAGGAGATGTTATGGGCCAGAACTTGAAACAAGGTACTAAGTGGAGCTGATAGAAATAATGCTTGTGTTCACACCTTTAGAGAGCTCATATAAGCAAGAAGTTCTTAGGGCCAGAGAGCACTCTGGGAGGAAACCCATAATCCCACTCTCAGATTCCACAATCCCATTCTCAGAGAAGGAGCATAAATAGAGCTTCAGTGAGCCAGTCAAGTCAGTTCAGAGAGCAGCCCTCTCTTGGAGGCAAGACAGATTCATTTCATCTTCCATTTTTGTGCTGGCTAGAGGCTGAAGCGAGCAGAAGCAAAGGACTAGTGGCAAGAGCTCTTGGAACCAAGCAGAAAGATAGGCCTCTAAGAAAAACTAACAGGGCTATTTTGGAAGGAGAAAATAAATGTTTGGATTTTATCAACTAACTGCATTTGGGGTGATTATTACTTGAAACTGAAACTAAGGCTGCCTCCAGAAAACCTCCCCAAGAAACCTGCTCCCAGAGAGAACCATTATATTATATAAAAGAAGAGAACACCATAGGAGAGAGGCATCTACTTCCAGAAAGAGGGCAATGTGGATTGAATGTGATAACAACATAGTATTTTCATTTGTTGTTGTTGTTGTTGTTGTTTTCCTTTCTCAATTTGTTTTTTCTTTTTTGATCTGATTTTTCTTGTGAAGCATGATAAACATGAAAATATGTACAGAAGATTCCATATGATCTTAGTTGCCAAATCAAATGAACTTTTCTTAATCCTCATTCTCAATTTCTCTACAGGTAATGTTGATCACCTTTTCCTCACTGATACTTCAGAATTTTTGAACCCTTTTCTCTCTTGGTTCTCTTCCTATCTGTATGACTGTTCTTTTAAATTTCCTTCTCTAGCTCCTCATCCAAATCACTCCGTCTCAATGTAGGTGTCCCACAGAGTTCTGTATTCAGACTCTCTTCTCTTTTCTATACTACTTCATTGGTGATCTCATCAACTCCTATGGATTTAACTTTCATTATTATGGGGGTGATTCTCAAACTAGTGATACCTCAACTTTTCTGTTGATCTCTAATCTTGAATTTCTAATTACCTTTAAGACATCTCAAACTGGATGCCCATAAACATCTTAAGCTTCATACATTTAAAACAGAACTAATTATTTTTCCTCCTGTTTTCCTTTCCTTTTATTAGAGGGCAACTATTCTTCCAGCTCCTTAACCTAAGAACCTAGAAGTCTTCCTCAGCTCTTCAGTCTCTCATCTTGCCTCTCTCCATCTCTTTTCCCAATATTTTACCAAGCCCTGTTAATTTCACTTTAAAAACATCTCCCCAATCCATCCTTTTCTCTTTTTTCACACTGCCTCCACTTTGCTGAAAACCCCAATCACTTCTCATCTGGACTATTGAACCAGCCTTCTGATAGATCTATCTGCCTCAAGCCTCTACCCATTCTAATTCATCCAGAATTTAGACACCATGGTGCACAGCTCGAACTACATTATTCCCCCCATCCCTTCTTATTAAGCTCCAGAGGCTCCATATGGCCTGAGGATCTAATACAAAATCATTAATGTTCAAAAATGCTATATAACCTCCCTCCACTTCCCATACACATACAATGTTACAAGTTTTATCCAGTAATCCTTTCCTCCTTATTGTTCCTTAACACACATTCTCAGGTCTGGATATTTTCTCTGGTCCCCCTCACCCGTACTCATGACTGGAATATTCCCTATCCTCATCATTGGTTTTTGTTTTCCTGGATTCATTCAATTTCTACCTAAAATCCCCTTTCCCAATCACTCTTAATTCTAATGCCTATCCTTTGTTATTTCCTATTTACTCTGCATAGATTGCGCTCTCTCTCTCTCTCTCTCTCTCTCTCTCTCTGTGTGTGTGTGTGTGTGTGTGTGTTTTTTTTTTTTTTGCATTATCTCTCCCATTATACTGTAATCTCCGTAAGGGCAGGGACTCTCTTTAGCCTGTTTTTGTACCAGCAGTGCTCGTGCAGAGACTGGCATGCTGTAAGGTCAGGACCCTAAACCAAGGCCACTTCGGTTTTTACTCCTCTCTTTTCTTACTATTAGAAGAAACCCTTCTCCTCCCTCCACTCCAAGGCTAAGGCCCAGCAAGCTAGCTGTGCCTTGTGCCTGCTGTAACAACAATCATTGCACTCCCTTCTGGATTAATTTGGCTACAGCTAGATCAGAATTGGCCAAGCCAGACCTAGTTGGTCCCTGAGCTCAGACAAGAAACTGTGTCTAGATCATGAATCCTGCTGTGCTGCTGCTGTTACACCTCATTGTTATGGTTAGACCTCATTTCCTGGCTCTTTGTCTAGTTACTAGTATATGTATCAAGACTTAGTCTTCCTTACTTGGAATCTTTTCAGCATGTGTGTCTAATTTCTTTCTTTCTTTCTTTATTTCTTTCTTTCTTTCTTTCTTTCTTTCTTTCTTTCTTTCTTTCTTTCTTTCTTTCTTCTTTCTTTCTTTCTTTCTTTCTTTCTTTCTTTCTTTCTTTCTTTCTTCTTCCTTCTTCTTCTTCTTTCTTTCTTTCTTTCTTCTTTCTTTCTTTCTTCTTTTTCTTTCTTTCTTTCTTCTTTTCTTCTTCCTTCTTCTTCTTCTTCTTTTCTTCTTCCTTCTTCTTCTTCTTCTTCGTCTTCGTCTTCTTCCTTTTTCCTCTTTCTTCTTCCTTTTTCCTTCTTCTTCTTCCTTCTTAACAATTCTTAAAAAGATTTTGCTATAACTTCTGTGGCACTTTGGTCAGAGTTGACAGTTGATATATTAATCTTTATGGCTTAGATTATTCTATTTTCAGAATTAATAGTTGGTGTATAACTTGTCTTTTTAGTAATTTTTTTTCAGGATTTGACAATAGGTATTAATAAATATGTATTGATTAATTGATCACACTTTATTAATCTGAAGGCCTTTGCACATTTTGTCCACCCTACACATACTCCTTACCTGGTCCTTCACTAATACTTCTTAAAATACTTAAATTTAATTTATTTAAATTTATTATAAAATTTATTTATATATGATTATTTATTTACTTAATTCATTTTATTATCAATCAATAAATTAATAATATCTATTTGCATATTATTTATTTAAATTTATCATTATTATAATATATATTATATTAACTTGATTAACTGGATAAGTTAATAAACTTATATGAGGCAATAAATATTCTATTTTTTGTCTTTGTATATTAAGTATTTTATAAGTACTTGTAGATTAATGGGTTAATACTACTGGCAACCCTATAAAGTAGGAAGTTAAAAGGGGGAAGGAAGACAATAAGTATTTATTGGCATCTACTACATGCCAAGAACTGTTCTAAGTGCCTTTTAAAAATATTATCCCATTTGATTCTCATAATAATCTTGCTTTTCTTGTTTCCAATTTAGAATTGAGGAAAACAAGGAAAACAGACATCAAGTGACTTGTTCAGTAACATACAACTATTAGGTTTCTTAGATTTGATTAAAACTTAGATTCTTCACTCTAGGCCCAGCATCTTATTCACTGTGCTATCAACTGCCTGTGTTAATTTATCACTGTTTTAGAAGGTAACTGAGGCAAATGCTAAATGACTTTCCCAAGATCACTGTGAGTAAGCATAATAAACACCTAATAATAAACATACATATTAAGAATGAAGCAAGATTGAATTTGGCTCTTCCTGATCCCAAATTCTGTGGAATTTGTGACAACTAGCTACTGAAATGGCATTACTTCCATTTTATAGGTGAGGATATTGAGAATCAGTAAAAAGTGAAATAATTGAAATTTCTAGAAGAGTTTAGGGAGGACATAACAGCTGTTGTTAAGCATTTGCAAGATTGTCATGTTGAGGATGAATTACATTTATTCTACTTGGCTCCAAGAGTGTAAAACTAGGAACTATGGTTAGAAACTAAAGAAAAGAGTTCTAGGTTTCTTGTAAAGTGATGTTTCCTGATGAATATCCAAAAGGATAAGGGGCTTTGGGAGGTATTTTGTTTCCATTGATGCTCATTTTCAAAGAAATATATGTAGACCAAATGGGGAAACTTCATCAGAATAAATAGCCTCCACGACCCTTTCCAGTGCTCTGTGTCTGAGACTTTTGTTATTGTCTAAAATCCCATAGCTATTAAATGGAAGAAAAAAACAATACTTAAAATTGGATCTCTTGACTTCAAATTCAATGTGCATTCTCCCACAATGCCTTTCAGGAAAGCATTCATAATAAAGTGGGTCATAATTCTATCTAATTATAATTAGGTTAAATAGTATTTGAAGTAGTTTTACAATTTTGGTCACCTCATTTGAAGAAAGACATTTATTTTGATAGGGGATCCAGTGAATGCAACTAAGATGGAGAAGGCACATCGAACTGAGTACAATGAAGAAACAATTGAAAAAAAATGGAGACTTACCAAGAGAAACCACCCCTCTCTCTCTGTCTCTCTATCTCTTTCTCTTTGTCTTTCTGTCTTTGTATCACTTTGTGTATGAGTGTTTGGGTGTGTGTGCATGTATGTGTGTGCTTGTGTTTAGTGGAATGAAAGTTATGTGCAAATATTTGAAAGGTTGTCATTGTAAATTATGGATTAAATTTCAATGTAAACCTGGAAGACTGTACTTAACTGATGTTTAGGAGATGGACATAGGTAGATTTGCCTCAACTTAAGAGAGACTTTACCAATAATTAGTATTCAATAAGAAAATGGATTGCCCTTTTTGAGATAATAAATGCTCCTATTTCTCCATCACTGCTGGTATTCAAGAAATATTAGGTTATTTTTTAACTTAAATGTTGTGGATAGGGGATTTCTGGATTGAGTTGGAAGTTGGATCTGATTCTCTCTAAGCATCTTCTATATCAAAGCTTTTCTACCTTTTATATTTTTATACTCTAACATTTCAGTAGATAGATTTAATGAGATAGTTTTTAACTGGCTTTCTAAATGATTTTCTTTGTCTTCATACATAGACCCACCATCTTTGTAAATTGGTCTTGTTATTTAAACAGTAAGTCTTAATTCAGAACCCCTTCAAGTATAGCATAACCACTGAATAATCTTAACTGCATTTTCTTCATCTTTGCCCTTTTCTTATGGATTCTACTGGAAGAAGTTTACTTTCAATGTAACTTTAAGAAATAAAACAATTTTGATGTGGTCTTAATTTTCAATATTCCATAATTCTACCTCTTAACATGATAAATGACTAACTATGAATCTTGAATAAACTGGTCATCAAAGGAATTATTGAAAAATTGCAGGGATGGAAGGGGGAAGAATAGGGGTTGAGGGGATGATAATAGGAAATAGTGAGGCACTTTGAGATTCAGGTGCCCAAGAAAAAAAGCAATAAAATTCTTCATAAGAGTTCTTCTTTTGTCTGGCCCCAGGAATACACTTACTATATACATTGAGTTGTATCCTATCCTTTTAGAAAGACTCCAAGCAATATTATTTCTTTAAAGTTTAATTTAGTCTTGCCAATTTTTGTTTTTACTTATTTGAGAATTTTATATAACCCACAAAATAATTAGAAACACACCAGGGAGAGTATTAGAAAAAGCAGGGAGGAACTACTTACAATAACACTGGAGGAGATTATGAATTTCAGTAAAGAGCTTATCTTTTATTCCTAGATTAGTATTATTTACTTCCTTTTCACTTTATATTGGTTTCTTTTTACCTGTTTTTTCCTGCTAATTTTTTTATTTTATTTAATATTTTTGTTTTTCCCCTTGACCTTCTTCCCTTGCCTTCAGCTCTTCCAGGCAAGCATTTCTAGTCTGACCTCTTATTAGTTTTGCATCAAAGATGAAAGCATTAACTAACCTTTTCCACTACTTCCAATGAATATCTTCTCATCATCATGGTGAGTAAACATATTGATTTAAAAGTGTTTCAAAGTATATATGGGGGGAACTTGTTCTAGAAATCCATATGTTAATCTCTGAAAAATATTTCTATATGATTTGTTCTTATATTCAAATACCATAATGCAATTTATTAATAGTATAAAGTTTGTAGAGGATGGTGATTCAAATTGTGGCTTGATGAGCTCTTTTTAACATATTCAATCTAGAAGTTGTGGATCTTCCAACATGTGAAGAAGGCTTCATAGTCAAACAAGCAAATATCTAGTCCCATCAAGACAAATGCTCATTCTCCTATGCAAGGGGAATCTTCTATATGTCATGTAACTTAACCCATCCCATAGATTTAGTTGAAAGTAAACTTAGAGGTCCAAATCTTTCAATCTGGGAACTTGAGTCACAGAAAAATAAAATATCTTTTTATGAGGTCCACAGATACTCTGTTTCATTTAGAATTTGAACCCATGCGCTCTGATTCCAAAGTTAATAGGTTTTTTTTGAACTACACACACACACACACACACACACACACACACACACACACACACACGCACACACACACACACACACATATATGCTGAGGATCACACAGTGTCACAGTTATAAGGCTCTATAGAATGTTAGATAGCATCTAATCAAAAGCTGTCATCTTATAGCTAAGGATTCTAAGAAGGCCTAAGATTTCCTAAGAAAGGAATCTAAGAAGAATCTTAGAAGGGCTAAGTGACTTGTCAAAAGTTGTATAACTAGCTAGTGACAGAAACAAAAATAGAGTTTTTGTTCTCAGAACTCATTCTCCCCCTACTTATCAGTTAGACTCATCATCTTAGTCTTCTATTCCACCTTTTTCCTCATTTTTTTTTTGTCATGGCTCTTTCCACGCCTGGTCACCCAGCTCCATAAGTTTAAAAATAGATTCAGAATGCATACTTGTGTTTCTTAGCATATGTCCACATAAAGGCAGAGAGAAAACTGTATAATCTGACTCTTTAGTTCTTTCCAAAATCGTCTGTTGTCAATAGATATGTGAATGTGTGGTACAAACTTTTTCTGTTATAAAAATGAAGAAAAAGTAGGCATAGAACACTAAGTAGGGATACCAAATGTTAAGCAAAGGCAATACAAAAAAGGCACGACCCCTGGGAAATCATCCATGAGCATCAATGCCTTCTGCCTGTGAGGCATCAGACCTACTAATAAGGGCAAAGAGTCATTTGTAAGCCTCTCACATAATACTGTGTTCACATGGCATCCAACTGAGCATTAGATTTGTAGGGATTAAAAATCAAAAAGCTTGACTTATGTTCACTGTGGCACTATCTTTCACCCTGTTGTGTTGGATTTCTTTGTCTCAGTATAAAGGGAGTATAACTAACTACCTACCTGAAACTAACTTCCCATTGTGATCATACTATTGGATTTAAAATATGTGCCTTAGAAGAATGAGAAGTACGAGGAAGACATGTGTGCATTTACTTTTCTTGTTCAGAAATGTGAAGTTTCAAGCAACTAGGAGAAGGAAAATGAAAATTTTAAGTTTTTTAAAGAATTAGTTCCTTAAGTCAGTGACTTTGTTATCTCACTGTGGCTACTCTTCTCTTTCATGACACATAAGGGATACTCCACTGCTCTTAGAATTAAAAAGAATTGAAATATGCCTCTTGATATCTATTGACTATTTGATTGTTTCATCCAAATCACTTTTCTCTTTAGCCTTAATTTCCTAATCTATAAAATGATAATAATGCCTTTAGTAGTAATTTCACAGGGATATTGTAGAGGTAAGATAAAATTATACATGTAAATACTTTATAAACTTTCAAGCATTCTATGAATATTTAGTATTAACCTAATTTTTTTCAGGATTTTTCATCCTCTTCTTTATCATTTTAATCTCTCCCAACAACCAGAAGAATCATTATCTTGGGTAATTTCTATTGCTTATTTCTTTCTACAGTAGAGTGAAGGCTCTCATTTTGTTCTTTTAATATGTCATCAATATTAATTGTTTTGAGCTGGGCCTGACTCATGCTAGTTCCCAGGTAATTTAGATTCGATAATGAAGCAAAATGAAACAAAAGTAGATTTACTTAGATATAGGAAAGTATAGCACCCTCCAAAATTTGTAAAGAAATAAGGGGGAAGGAATGGGTGAATGAGGAAGCAAAGGGTGAGGAAAGAAGAGAAGGGAGAGATGCCTGGGTAGGGGGAGGTGAAGTGATAATAAGCCATGTTATAGAACAGAATTTAATGAATCAGCAGTAATATATATATATATATATATACATATATATATATACACATATTTATATATATATGTATACATATTTATATATGTATACACACACATATATATGTATATATATGTATATATATATATGCTTCCTTAAATTAGTGTATGTTGTTATATATGTTATATATTTTCAATCATCCCTCCTGTTCTGCTGGGCATATGGCAGTGTTCTCTTTTGTTTTGTTTCATTTTGTTTTGTACTGATTTTCTGTTTTCCTTTTTTCTTATTCTGTTTCTTCAAATAAAATAAATTTGATTTAAAATGTCATCCTTTTTTGGAGGATAACATGTGAGAGGAAAAACAATTTTCTGAACTTGTCTGGGAACAGGGATTTGGTTATGGTTGGTAAAAATCTGTAGGCTGCCTCTATTTTGTTTTATTCTCTCTTCATTTTTTCAGTCATACATATTTTTAGTGATATAATAAGTAGTAGAGTATGGTGGGAAATACACTGGACCTGGAGTTATGAAAGATGGGTCTTGATTGTTGTGATGTTTATTCCTGGTGAGATCTTGGGCAAAGTTAAAATCTCTAGACATCTATTTTCTCATCAGTAAAATGAAGAGCTTGAACTAGATACCTTCTAAGAATATCTCCAATTCTAATGCTATGATACAGTCTTTTTCCACTACTATTTGAATGTAAATTATCACTGGTAACATGCTACAGCCCACCAGGTGTATCTGTTGACATTTGAATCATCCGCAAATATGATTATTCTGAGATTATGGTGTTCCATGTCTCACAGCCATATGGCTCCCCTATTCAAGGTCAGGGTTATTCAAAGAGAAAATATTGGTGTTTTTAAAAATGTGAGTTAAGGGGAATTTAAAAACATAAAAGACAACGTGAGTTCTAATAGTTTTAAGAGTAAAGGGAATCATAATAGCACATAATGGCATGGCCAATTGTAACTGACCTGGGCTTGACCAATTTCCAAATAATAGGTTTTGATTCAATTATTTCATAAGCCACTTCTGTTTCAGATAATCTTACTTCTCAAAAGAGTTTATAATGTGTAGGTGATATAGGTGTCGATCAACAAGTTTTTGTCAAAAATATCTCCCTTTCCAGTCTTCATTCATAACAATACTTAAAATCCTTTCCATTAAACTCACTCTTCTGGGCTTATGCAAGGTTTCTGATATGCCCTTGTTAAAATACAAATGCACAAAATATATTATGCCTGTTAATAGTATTTATACTTTAGATAAAAATGTTAGATTAACTAATGTCAATATATAGAAAGGATGTAGAAAAGGGGCATAAGAATGGTTGAAAGCATGGGGCAGGAATGAGAATGGCAATTCTATATTGAATACTACATTGTAGCTTCTCATGTTGGTAAACTGAATGTTATGACTGGGTTAAGGACATTGAGATTTTAAAAATTAATTCTATAAAGAAGAAGCAGATTTCTAAAAGTAGATTAGTGTGGGAAGGGAGTGCTTCAAAGAAAAATTCATTTCATAATTTGGGGATTTATTGATTCTAATCTAGTGTATTAGGAGGAGTTTTAAAATTATTGGTAGAACTATTCTATTTCAATATTATAAGGCAGAATAAAGATAATTTTAAAATCTTGAACCTATTATATTTTAATAATTTAACCTGATTTAAGTAGGTAGCATTTCCATAAAAGTAAAAATGAATCCAGAGAACTTCTGGTCAAGATGGCTATTTTAATGGAGGCAAATTCCCCAGCTCCTACATATCTACTCTAGCAAAAAAAAAAAAAATATGAAATTCTTGCTATGCCAAGTTATGGTCAAGAAATTCAATAGGAAACTATAATGACTTCTATCTGAGAGTGTCTTTCCCCAGCACAAAAAAATACATTTAGAAGCTGTCAGGTAATAGAAAGGGAGCTGATTACTAATTCACTACCAGTGAGCAGGGGTGGGGAACAATAAGATGATTAAGAGATGCAAGATGAAAGAATTGATTGATGAACATTTTGAAATACTGATCTCAAAGAACCAATATGATTTTAAAAACTTATGGACCTCAAACCTGTCAGTATGTAGGGGGATATCTGCCTGAAACATGTGGAAACTTTACTTTTCAGAATGTGTGGATGAGAACAATATATTCCAAGGGCCATAAAGGCAGCTATAGCAGGCACTGTGGAGCACTGACTTATTAATTGGCCCCCTTTTCTATTACCTGGCAGCTTCCAGATGTATTTTTGTGCTGGTGGAAGACACTCTCATATAAAAGTCACTATAGCTTCCTATTGAATTTCTTGATCATTAATTGGCACAGCAGGAATTTAATATCTTTTATTAGAGTAGATATATAGAACATGGGTATTTTGCCTCCATTCAAACAGCCATCCTGGCTAGAAGTCCTTTAGACTCAGTCGACTTTATGAGAATTCTATCTACCTAGATCAGTTAAATGATAGACCAAACAAATTTTCTTTTTAACATAGTTATAAAACAAGGGAATTTTGCAGATATAAATTGCCTAGCTCTTTACTAAACAATTAACAAAGTAGACAGAATATTCTTATGAAAATTATGAAGACATGGATAAGATGATATTATAATTAGATGGAACCAGAACTCTTTCAATAAAGCATTCCTCAGTTCCTCTGTCCATTCACTTTTAATTTATTTCCCCTCTTATTACCGTTGCTTTCTTTCTCAGTCTTTTTCCTTCTTACTTCCCCTGGTGTGAGGTTGTGCTGAGCTTATTAAAGACTGCTAAAAAAAAAAAAAAAAAAAAAAAAAAAAAAAAAAAAAAACTGCTCATCCACCTTTGTAATTCATCTTCATCCAACTCTTCCCTGTGGCTCCAAGAAGCTGTAGCATATGCAGCAGCCACATCCCAGTAAATCATTTTAGCAAATAGGCTAAATCGGATTGAGAATAACTGACAGGTCTCAAACCTGTCAATAAATAGAGGGATATCTACCTGAAATATGTGAAAACTTTTCCTGTCAGAATGGGTGGATGAAAACAATCTGTTCCAAGGACCATGAAGTCAACTAAAGCAGCTACTGTTAAACAGTGATAGCAGGGCCAGACAACAAAAACACCAAAAGCATCTTTACTTTTGTCACTGGACTTTGATGATTCAGGAAGAGAGAGGGAGGCTGATGATTTTGCATATCTCTTTTTCACATTAATCTAATACACAGGCATGTAAAGACATCACTCATGGTATCATCAGTTCTCTTCAAAAATGAAGGATGGGGGGCACAGTGGATAGAGCACTAGTCCTGAAGTCAGGAAGACCTGAGTTCAAATCTGGTTTGAGATACTTAACTAGCTGTGTGATCCTGGGCAAGTCACTTAATCCCAATTGCCTCAGCCAAAAAAAAAAAAAAATGAATAACATATACAGTAATCTCTTCCCAATTATGACTTCCCTCCACTTAATTTTTGATATATTGTAGGTTGGCATAAGAAATTAAATGAGAATTTTTGAAGACTTTTGCAGAAGACGTAGATGACATGCAACCAGCAGATGACACAGGAAAAAAATTAAGAAACTCAGCAATGCGTAAACTATGTTCATAGCATTGCATAATATCATTCCAAAATTTACAATAAGGTACTATAAAATTCCATTAAAAAAGGAAAAAAATCATACTTCTTTTTTGTTATAAAGGGAGGACAAAAAGTTTTTTTGTGTGTATTTTCCAGATCTCCCACCCCTAACTATCATAATGTGAAAGGAATAACTGTACCCTTCCCTCCCTAAACCAGTTAAAAACAGTGTGAAGTTGAAGCCTGGCTTTCTGTCCCATTTCTTCTTCTACAAAAAATTTCCCCATTTTTTTCTTCCCCATCCCCATTCTCCCAGTGCATTCCCCTTTCTCATTTTCTCTATTCTTTTTTAAAGATCATCTCAAGATAATAAACCCATTCATGCCATCTAAGTAAATTTCTTCTAACTGCATTAATGATCATAATCTTAAAAGTTACATGAGTCATCTTTCCAATTGGAAATGTAAATAATTTAACCTTACTAATTCCCTTATGGTATTTCACTCATGTTTACTTTTTTATCATCCTCTTGAGAATTTTATCTAAATGTCAAATATTTATTCAGTTTACCTCTTCATCAGAATTGTAGAAAGTCCTTTATTTCATTAAATATTTTTTCCCTTTAGGATTATACACAGTTTTATTGAATAGGTTTTTATTAGCTTTTTGCCTTTTGGAAAATCATATGTAAGCCCTCTGCTCCTTTAGAGTGATAATTGATAACTCCTGTATGATCCTGACTATGGATCCATAATATTCAAAATATTTCTTTCTTGCTCTTTGTAGTATTTTCTCCTTGACTTGGGGGTTTTTGATTTTGGATATAATAATCTTTGGATTTTTAATTTAGAGATTTTTTTCAAGGGTAATTGATAAATTCTTTCAATTTCTACCTTTCTCTGAAATTCAAAGATATCTGAGCAATTTATAATTTCTTAAGATATTTTGTTGAGGCATTTTATTTTATCTCAACTTTCAGTAGTTAAATAATTCTTAAATTTTCTCTTCTTGATCTTTATATGAGTTATTTTTCTATGAGATTTCAATTTTTCTATTGCTTTTAGTCTTTTGACTGTTTTATTGTTTCTTGATGTGTTATGAAATCATTAGCTTACATAAGGCTTTTTTTTGTTTAGTATTCTTTGTAAGTCTTTTACAAAAGTTTTGATTTTCTTTTCAAAATGTTCATAATTATATAAATTTGTTTTCATAATGCTTTGGACATTTCTCTTGTCTGACCATGCTCTTAGTTCCCCACAGTAGCTGCTTTAACTGCCTTCATGGCCCTTGAAACAGATTGTTTTCATCTACCCATTAGGATAGGGAGCACCTACTTCAGTTAGGGATCCTCTTACTGACAGATTTGAAGCCTGTCAGTTACTCACAATCTGGTTTAGTCCATATGCCAACATGGTTTACTAGAAGGTAGCAGGTGCATGTGTTACAGCTTCTTGAAGGCACAGGTGAGAATGGGATGAAGATGGATAACAAAGGTGAATTTCACAATTTTTTTGCTTCTTCCCCTCCTGCTCTAGCTCTTCCAGGAATTCTTGTTGGATTTGGATCCAATCTACATAGGAGGCAACTTCATAGATAGGTGTTTTTAAGTCATTGCCTTCTGAGTTTGTATATTGAGCTTCCCTGCCTCATAATTGATTTTATGATCATTTTATTTTTCATTGATTGCTCATTTTTCCAGCCTACTTTTTGACTTTGGATTTTATGCTAAAGTTAGACTCTGCTTACCTCTAGGGGTATGTCTGACTTGAGCTTTTCTGAATTTTATGTTCTTTTGCTTTCACAGCTTGATCTTAGATATTGTATGTTTGTAGTATTTCTCATGTGGTATGATCCATGTTCTAAGCACAGAAAAGGATCTTGATCTTTTAAAATCAAAATCATGCTTCTCTACCCTAGAACTGGAATACCCTGGAATTCAATAATGGTGAGAGAGTTGCTAGATAGCACCCATTCCTTCATGCAGTACTAGCACAGGGGTGTTCTGGGATCTCTTTCTCACAAAATATCAATTCCCATTCTTGAGCCATGATCCTCCCCCACAACTCACCAATAATGCCACTTCCACAGCACTCTGCTTTCTGCTGTGTCAGTGTTCACTGTATCCCAATGTCCACAAATATGTTTTTTTATCTTTCTAAGCTGGTTTGGATGGGGAAAATGATGTACTTTTACTGTTTTTTGTTTGTTTGTTTGTTTGTTTTGCTTTCATGCTCTCAGCTTTTCAGAACTTTCTTGTGTCATTTTCTGGGAGAGTTTTAGTGGTAAGTTTGGTAGCTGTGACTTTTTACTTCACTGAATTGACTCCAACCACAATCCCCAGGCAAATGTCTAAGACTTTAAGTTGCAGACTAGGTCCTGACTCACATTATTTGAGGGAATTTCTTCACTGACGATTATAAGAACAAATAAAAAAAAGAGGTATGTCAAAATGCCCTGTTAATATAATATATTATATTATATGTATAATATATAATATAATAACAATATAGTCCCACTATGGTTTTTAGTAATACCTACAAGAAATAAGAAATGATGATTTATAGGTACTATGATAGAAATAAAAGATTGTAGTCTCTGCCTCCAGATAGTAGGGAGCTGCTATGAAGAATTGGATAGTAAGATGATAAGGAAGATGAAGAATTTCCTAGCAGTAGTAAGGAAGTAGGTGAGATTATATAATCTAAATTTGTAGTTAATCCAGTCAGAATGATTATATGATTTTCTTCACCTTTGTTTGGCAGCACATGTGTAGAACCAAAGGTGATGAATAGTGGGAATGCTTTTAGGATGAGGCTTGGCTAAGCATACTTGATATGATAAGGGAACTAGATATTCAAGAAAGGAAGATAATATTGAGTTGACTTAGTTCATTAAGGAGTCAAGATGGAAAAAGAGTAGAATGTGGATATTTTAGTATAGAGGGCTGAAACTCTTGAATTTATGCACTGAGGTCCAGACAACCAAGCATGTAAGGTTAATTACCAATTGGACAATACTTAGCATATGCTTGGAAAATGGCCTGCCCCACCAATTCTGTGATGGCTCAATCTGTTGGTGTAGAGAGAGATTTGGAGGAGGGATTAGAAGGTGGAGTAGGACAAGCCAGGGTGACTCCAGGAGGGAGAAAAAGAGGGGATTCTGTGTCCATTCCTCTCCCTTCGACAAAGAATAAAGATTCAAGGACTTTTGCTTATCCTGAGTCTGGCTGATTCTAAAATATCCAGGGTGCTAACTCAGGCTTCACATTTTAGTATAAATGACTTGGGAGAGAACTGAGGTGTCAAGGGATTGGAAGTAATAGTGGAAACAAAGAGTAGATGCAGTGGTTTTCTTCTTTAATATATAAATAATGGTGCTCTCTGAGAGAAAGCAGTTTTCTCAGGGAGGTTTTCTGGAGGCAGCCTTAGTTTCAGTTAAGAGTAATAATCACCCAAAATGCAGCCATGCAGACATGATAAGTTAGATATTTTCTCCTTCCAAAATAGCCCAGTTAGTTGAGGCCTATCTCTCTGCTTGGTTCCAAGAGCAGCTTTGTCCTTTGCTTCTGCCTCTGCTTTCTTCAGCCTCCAGCCAACACAAATATGGAAAATGGAATGAATCTCTCTTGCCTCAGAGAGAGGGCTTGTGGGCTTCCTCCCAGAGTACTCCTCTCTGATCCCAGTCAATGTTCCAAAGTAACTCTCTTTAACCTGAAGTAACTCTCTTCTGAGAGAGGGCTTCTGGCTGAACTCACTTGAAGCTCTCCTCTCAATCTAATTCAGCTGAACTCTCTCCGAGAGCCTCTGTCTGTTTCTTATATGTGAGAAAGTGGGATTGTGGGATATCTCCCAGCGTGCTCTCTGGCCCTAAGAGCTTCAAGGGAAGTGTGAATTTCAGATACCTCATACTAAACCCTGAAATCTCCCAAATGTATGAACTCCAATGAGTAAAGGTGTGAACACAAGCATTGTATCAATTAGTTCTACTTAGTACCTTGTTTCAGGTTCTGGCCCAAAACATCTTCTTGTAAGATAAGATCAATAATCTATCAACTCTAATGAGTTAGCAGTTTGTAAAGATTCCAACAAGTAGAGCTTTGTAAGGAAGGCAGAAGGAGAGGTGAAAATCCAGTAGATTGTGGTTAGATAAGAAGAATTTCAAAAATTCTTGAATATAAACATTTGTGGGTGATGGTAAAATCAAGAGTTGGAAGAATGACACAGATAAGTGAGTATGTTGAGAAACTGTAATTAAGTTATTAGAAGAAAAATAAATAATGTATGTTAAAACCATATGAAGACATTTGTTGGGGAAGAAAAAAAAATTGCAAGCCATACATAAAATTCATTAAGGAAGTAGGATCTCCTGAAAAATGATAAAAACACATATCAGGATTTTCATTGTAGTGAAAGATATGGATAGCATTAATCTCAAAAGAAGATAACTGAGCAATGGAAGAAAGGGGAAAACTTGGAAGTGGTAAGGGTAATAAGAGATTCCAACCAGTCCCTATACCCATAAACTGAAAAGAATTAATAAAAGAGTAACTTTTCCTAGAGAGGGTTGCCAGGGAAACTGTGTCATCAGGGAAAGCTTGGTTTCAGTAAAAGCTAGTACATTGAAGGAGTGGGGGGGATATTTAAGTTAAAGGGAAGTTTGTTGCTTATGGAACAGACCTTCAAGAAGATCTTGGCAGAAGTATGAAAAAATTGTGGGGATCAGAAAGTTGAGGAAAATGGGAATGAGGAATTGTGTGGTAGAGTGTATGGAATAGTGTCTGGGTGATAATCTACACAAGTTCAGAATTTCTGGGATTAAAAATTGTTGTGAGAATGTTTATCATTTTGGGGTTATTTACCCCAAGTAGGTCAGTAAGAAAAAAAAATTGGAGTAGTTAAATGCAGCAATGATTGGAGCATCAGTCCTAGAGTCAAGAGTACCTGAGTTCAAATCTGACTTCAGACATTTAACATTTACTAGCTGTGTGACCCTGGGCAAATCACTTATCCGCAATTGCCTCAACAAAAACAAGAAAAAAATTTACTATATATATAAAATAAAATACTCTTGGCAACATTTTTTGATGTAGCAAACTAGTAAAATATATGCTAACTGATCATTAATGAAATAATGAATTATGATTATGGTTTATGAAATGATGACCATTATAAGACAGAGAAACTTGTGAAGAATTGCATAAATGAACACAGACAGGGTGTTCAATAACTATACATAGAGAAACAACATAAATAGTGACAACAATAATTAAAGAAAAAAAAAAAAAGAAAAAGCTATTAATAGCAATGTAATGACAAATCTTGACTCCAGTGAACTAATGAAAGAAACTCTTTTAGTAGAGAGCTGGTAAAAATAAAGATGTGGATATGCTTTCATTTTACTTTGTTTATTTATTTATTTATTTATGAGAAAGCAATATATTTGGAGTGAGGACATTGGGAAATAATGTCAATATAAAACATGCCCAAAAAATATCTTGAAAAATTAAAGAAGTATTGGATTTATGTCAGTCTATATGTAAACTTAGTCCTTCTTTGGACTAATCTTTTAACATTAAATTATTTTTTTTTCTGGGCTTCAGCTTTCTCTTCTAAATGGACATGATAAGTTAGATAATGTCTTAGTTTCCTTCCAACTGTAATATTTTGTGATTTTCACAAATCTTTACAGAGTTCTTCAGTGAATCTCCAGAGATCTCTTTCCAATATTAATTACATCAACACATCAGTTAATAAATGTTATTGTCATCCAGTCCATCAAAAAAGCCTTATATGGATAGTTTAGGTAACATGCTTAGTGCTGGGATTGCAAAAGAAGGCAGGAATAGTTCCTGCTCAAAGGAAATTCATTATACTTATTTTTATATTGCTATTCCAAATAAAATCAGTATTTACTAATGTTTCTGGTGAAGATTATAAATGTCCAGATTATAAAAAAACTGCTGGAAATTAGAAATAAAAATTCATGTAATATTTTAAAAAATTATACAAGAAAGGATGATAGAAGATTACAGAATTCACTTTCCCATCATCACTTGATCCCTGCTGATTTCTTAGTCAAGAATGTTATTACAATCTCATTATTGGCCAAAGATCATGACCTTTCTTTCTTTCTTTCTTTCTTTCTTTCTTTCTTTCTTCTCTCTCTCTCTCTCTCTCTCTCTCTCTCTTCTCTCTCTCTCTCTCTTTTCCTCCTCTTCTTCTTCTTCTTTAAAATCACTGGATAATAACTGATAACAAAGCTGTTATCAGCGCAGCTCAGGGACCTTTCTGTCACCATCCCTGGACAGTGCCAGGTATAGGCTAGTGCAGAATAAGCTCAGGGGATTCATATGAATAATTAAGTACTACCTTTGGGATCAGAAGCTTTAATTAAAAAGTGAAAGGAAAGAAGGGAAGACAAATATATATCTAACTGATACTTAATATATCTTGAAAGCTCACTAATTTAAAATTACTTTTAATGTATCTACTCTCTGTATGAAAAAAAATCAAAAGGTTTGTCAACATGCATCATTTTGAAACAGCTTTTTGCTTTTGTAATACATCATCAAAATTACTCTATCATTGGCTTATGGGTGGCCCAGTTACTGATGAGATCTATATTGAGTTACATATCATAGAGAATATAATGGAACAAAATTGACTTTTCTGGGTACAGGAATTTAGATTTTTGTCTTTAGACTGATATATGGAGAGAAAATCTATTTATGTTCATTTTCTAACCCAAAGACTATATACTGTGGGAGCAGGATAGTGCCATAAGCCTGAAGCACTTGATTCTTGCTTTTAGTAAGAAACTAAATTACAACTGGGAAAGTTGTAACAGAAGCACTGGTTGAGATATATGGATACATGAATACATGATGTAACTATAGTTTTTATAGCTTCACTTTGTCAGGTGGGATTAATATAGATATATCATTTGTATTATGTACTTAATTCTATTATTCCCTCTGATTCTGTATTTCCTTTTTTCTATTCAAATACTGCCTTTTAAAACTATTTTTTCATTAATATTGCCAGATCTATTTCAAGGTAAAATATATATATTAATCTTTTTATGATATTCTGGGTGTGGTTAGTCACTGACTACCTGCTTACCTACTGATTCTATCATCATTCATATACTACTCTCTTTCCCCCATCACTAAACTTGATTTGTTGCTTTATTCATCAGTATATCTAGGTAGTCTGATTATAATGAACATAAACAAATAGGCTATTGCTGTTGGGTTACTTCATTGGGAGATATGTGCATGTATATGTGATCTGGTAGAGTTTTCTGCTAATTTCTGAAGAGATACTTACATTTGAAAAGGCAGAATCTTCAACCTTCTGTGTTGCTGAAAGCATACCATGGCTGAATAAGTTTGAGAAGTCAATTTGTTGACTATTAGAAGTCATCAGTTACTTATTTTATAATAGCTAAATAATGTAGTGAATATAGTGTGGGGCCTATAATCAGGAAGAGTCATATTCAAATGTGACCTCAGATACCTACTAGCTGTATGACTCCGGGTAAGCCACTTAACCCAATTTACTTCAATTTTTTCATTTGTAAAACGAAGCTGGACAAGAAAATGCCAAAACATTCCAGTATATTTATCAAGAAAACACCTAATGCCATCACAAATCTTCAGATGCAATTGGAATTACTAAACAAACAAAAATATTTAAATATTGTTTCATTTAAATATATTAGAGATTATATGTGTATATTTCTTATATCACTCTATTACTATTATTTATATCTGTATATTTTTATCAATTAAAAAATAAATAAAAGATTTCATATTGATAACATAGATCAATATAGCCACACTGATATCTATGTAATTCAAATTAATTACAATGGCATAGAAAAACAAAGTGTTAGATTTTATCAGTACCTGATAAACTTTGTGGAAATTAAAGCATTTCCAGGGGAATAGTGGCCCCAAAAGCATAGGTTTCAACCCTGGAAAACCCTACCTCTTGAATAAACCCTCTTTCTTAGTTTACATTTTATAAAATCATATGGTGTTAGAACAAGAAAAGAAGTTAGACATGTTCAAATATCACCTCATATTATGTAGGTGAAAAACTAAGAACCACAAAACAAACAAACAAAAAACCCCAAAAATTTCCTTCAGTGTTTTGTAGTTTCCTTTGAATTCTGCATGGCAGGGTAGAGGAAAACAGAAAAGATATTAGTCATACAATCCATAAACTTTAACTTGATTTTGGTATCTTAAATGTAAAATGCTTATGTAATAAATATTGGAAAAGCTGAATTTTACTAT
This sequence comes from Antechinus flavipes, assembly GCF_016432865.1. Taxonomy (NCBI): domain Eukaryota; kingdom Metazoa; phylum Chordata; class Mammalia; order Dasyuromorphia; family Dasyuridae; genus Antechinus; species Antechinus flavipes. Next base: position 394,240,243 of record NC_067398.1, read on the forward strand.
GAATTATAACCTAAAAGAAAGAAAGTGCAATTCATGGAATAATGATTCACAGATACTCCTTGAAGAGGCAAAAAAAGAACAGGAAAAATTCATTTTAATTAAATTCTAAAAGTAAAAGAAATTGTATTTTATGGGTTTTTTGGTTTTTCATATTGTAGTTTGCATGTTAAACATTTGCAAATATATCAACCTATGAAACTGAAATATATATCCTAATATCAGTTGAAGACTAGGAAGAGGTAGGAAAAATTATTCAACTAATTCAATAATATCCTTCAAGTAAAATCAAGATATCTTTGGTATTCAATGATAGAAATGAAAAGGTGGGAGTAGGTGATGATAAGGAAAAATGTAGGGGGAAAAAGATGAGAAAAACAGAATAAGAGGAATAAAAGACTTGTAGATTATGCTAGTCTTAAGATTTTCTTTCTTCTCTTCCTTCAAAATAAAAAGGATAGGTGCTGAATGTGACTAACACCAAAAAAAATCACAAAAGTGAGATTGATTTAACTTTATCTAGTAGGAAAATATCATTTTAAATTTACCATATTATATTATTTAATTAGATACTTCCTAACTACATGTAAAAATTAAAATTCATTTAAATTTTTTGAATTCAAAATTCTTTTATCCACATTTTGAAAACAAAGCTAAACAGACACATTCACATCCTCACTTGCACATATACACACATATGCACACACACACAAATTCTCTATCTAGAGAATTCATGCAAAATAAATTCCATAGTTCAAAAGAAAAATAAAACACAGAAAATAAGAAAAATAAAGCAAAAAGAAATATGCTTCAATTTGTACTCAGTTCATCAGTTTTTTTTTTTCCTCTAAAGATGGATAGCATTTTTCCATAATTGATCTTTTGGAATTTTCTTGCATTATTGACTGGATAACTGTTGCTGTCTTTTACAGTTGATAATCCTTATAATATTCTTGTCTTCATGTACAATATTTTATTATTTCTGATCACTTTACTTTGTATCAGTTAATATATATCTTTCCAGGATTTTGTGAAATAATCCTGTTTTTTAAAATTATTATTATTTCTAACAGCACAATAGTATTCTATCACAGTCCTATATCACATAGGATGCTCAGCCATTTCTGAATTGATAGGCATCCCTTAATTTCCAGTTTTTACTACTATAAAAAAACTGTTATAAATATTTTTGTATAAATAAGTCTTTCCCCCTTTCCTTTGATCTCATTGGGATACAGACCAATACATTGATATATTGCAGGGTCACAAAGTATGTCGTTTGATAGGGCACAATTTCAAATTGCTCTCCCAAATGATTAAGTTAGTTTACAACTCCACCAACAATTTTTCTGTGTCCCCTTCCACATTTCTCATGTATCTTTTCTGTCATGTTAGACAATCTGAATAGACATGAAGAAGTATCTCAAAATTGTTTTAGTTTACATGTCTCCAGCACAAATTTAGAACATTTTATGTGACTACTCATAACTTTAATTTCTTCTTTTTAAAACTGCTTGTTCATCCTTTGGCCATTTATTAATTGAGGAATAGTCTCTTTTTTAATAGACTTGGGTCAATTCTCTATACACTGAGAAACAAGATCTTTATAATAAAAAGAAAATGTCATTATGTGATGTCAGGATCATACTTTAATTAATTGTGCTCCTTCAGAATAAATTGTCAGAGCTAAGAATTGATATACAAAGAGCTATCTTTTAAAATACTAATATTCTACCAGTGCTTAATGATAACATTTTTTTTCCAAATCATGGAATATAACCAGTTTTTTTAAAAAATCAAACATCAATTTATAAAAACAATGGATAGCTCAAGTTGAGTCTGATTCCTTTTAAAAATATAGTAAGGAGAACTTTAAGGAAAAACTGGAATAAAAAGACATCACTGGGAAAAGATGTGACAAGAAAAGAAGGACTAGACATGATGAGGGCAAAGGATGAAAAGTGTACAGTGTCCTGAGTGTATCTTAATGTCAGGACAAAAGATGAAAATGTTCAGCTTTTTAGGTAGATTCTGTTAAAATTTTGTGAGGTATAGTCATAAGTTACACAAAGTGAACAGAACCATTATAGAATCATTTGAGCAATTGTAGACAAAAATATATCAATGTCATGAGATATGAAATACACTATTTTTATTTTTTGAAATTGAAAACTTTCACCTGAACAAAATTGGTAAGCAAAAAGAAACTGTCATTGGTGGGGTTAACATTTCATGAAATGTCTATGATCTTTAAAGCTCTTATATTAAACACTTTTTTTTTGTTTTACATGTATATGTATACATATGTATATACACATGCATCCATGAATGTGTATTTATATATATGTGTACATATATATACACACATATATATATATATATATTTACACGTACACAGAACAGAGAAAGAGAGAGAATTAACATAGACATAGTAGACAACGAATCTGGTTCTATAATAAATAGTCAAAACACATGATCAATATTTTATAAAAGAAGACTTAAAATCTGCCAAGGACCACAAAAATGATTGCTACAAATAAACAATATTAATTTGAAATTAAAACAAATCAGAGGTTTTGCTTTGTATATATATATATATAGTAAATTAACAATTATAATCTATTGCAAAATATGGAAAAATTATTGCTAGATTGGCTCAACAAGATAAGGATACTAATACACTGCTGGTAGAATTATGAAATGGTTCACTCATCTTGGAGAATAAGTTTGAATTTTTTAAAAAGTAACTAAACCTTTTTATACCTTTTGTCCTTGACATATGAATTGCTACATTAACAATTAAAGAATTTCAAATATAAAAAAAATTCTCCAATTCCCCTAAAATTCATGGTATAATTTTATGGTAGGAAAGTTAGTTCTATTCAGTTGAAGAAGGTTAAATATATTATATTATAATAATCCAATATTATTTCATCATATTAAATGATGAATATAAAGACTTTGGGTAAACATGAAAAATATTTCTATGAATTCATGCAGAATGAAATAAACAGAACCCAGAAAATAATTTAGTCAACTTCTACAATGAAGAAAATGAAAATAAAATAAAGCTGAATGCTATATTATAATAATAATCAATTTAGCTCCAAAGAGAGGAGGAAATATCACTCTTTCCTTTTGTTAAAGACAAGAATATGCTAGAGGCTGACTGGGTTTTAAAAAAGAAACAAAAAACAAAGTATTTTTTGGGAATAACTGCTTCCCTCCCCCCCTTTTTTTAAATAAGAATTCATGGGGGAAGAGGAGCAATGGTAAAAGCAAGAGGAGTTACATACTTGGAAATGAGTTAGCATTTATATAGCTCTTTAAATTTTTCTTTGAACTTTGCATGTTATTTCACTCCTTTTGTCTCTACGTAAGAACTCAAGGTGGGATTAGCTAGATGGCTCAGTGAATAGAGCACCAGCCCTGACGTCAGGAGGTCCTGACTTCAAATCAGTCTCAGTTAACATTTTCTAGCTGTGTGATCCTGAATAAATCATTTAACCCCAATTGCCTCAGAAAAAAAATCAAGGTGAAAAAGGACATCTAAAGGATACAAGATTTAGGGTTAGCCCTACTGTCTGATAAGGTATGTGTTAAAGGAGAACAAAAAGCCAATGACATTGGAACCTAAGTTTCTACTCCCAACTCTTCTTTTCAATATAAATCAATCTTGAGGTTTAGATGACCCTTGTTTAGAGTTTATAAATTATAAATTTATATAAAAATAATTATAAATAGAGTTTATAAATATTCCAACACAGTCCCAGTGGTAGGGAATGTTATGAGAAATTTCTGTGAGGTGTTTAGAAAGTGGCCTCTCCTTGTTAAAACTACAGAGATACAAAATGGGTAAAGCAATAAAGTTTATTCAGCAAATCCCAAAACATCTCAGACAGGGGAAGGGATGCCACCAGAGTGATCATCCTTAGGTAGGGAGTGGAACTGAAGATTTTTCATGAGATTTCAAGATTTATAAAGAGGTTAAAAAGGGCTCAAAGTCATCTTGCTTTTCTAACCCCTAAGCAGTGATCATGACTGGGGCCTGATACCAATTCAATCTACCATAAGTAAGGAGGCTGTATGAGTCAGATTAGGCAGTATTGATTAATGGTAAGGAAAGATAGATCTTGGATTTTATTATGTTAATTAAGCAACCATAAGATAGTAGGGAAGGAATCAGATAGTAAAAGTATTAGGCCATTGTGACCACTTTCAAGGCATCCTATAATCACAAGCCTATGGGGGATGACTTAGTATTAGCCACATTTTAGATATGAAGAAACTAAGGTAGACCATGGTTAAATGACTTAGATTCACACATCTAGTATCTAGGACAGGATTTGGACTCCAGTTTTCTTGACTTTCCATATAGTGTAATGTAATTAGAAATAGTTCTACTATTAAAAGAACAGATAAATAAAACTTAAAAATATAAAACCAAAGTGAAGTGATGAAGATGAAGTAAATTTGAACATCTTTTTAAACTCAGATGTAGTGTGTGTGTGTGTGTGTGTGTGTGTGTGTGTGTGTGTGTGATAATCTCAGTTCTAAAACAGGTCAATTCATAATATCAATGAAAAATAATGTAATCACGAATTCTACAGCCTTTCATGTTCATTAACATTTGTTGAATGTAGAAGGGGCTGCTAGGTTAGCTACCTCTTTGTGGAAGAAATTGATGATCCTGCAAGTAGTACTATACAAAGAAGCTTCAAGAAATACTATACAAAGTAGTATACTATATTATATTATACTTCCTAGCACAAGAAAAATAAAAAAGTACTCAGGTATTGTTGCCAGGAATGCATCTTCTTTTCTCTATCTCCTGTTACTTTGGTAAAAGTTCTCTTTGATTCAGTCTAACATTTAAAATATCAACTGTGTCCCATATGGTCCATAAATTCATGACAAATATACTCATTTATTCCAACTTGGATTTTATGATCTCCTCAATTTGCAAAAGGAAAATACATGGGCTTTATAGTTTAAATCACATTTGCTCTTTGTATGAAAGTGGAATCTAAAAGATGCTCTATAAATGAAATTCCAAAGTTCTATTTCTATCAAGGTCTGATTGTTCATCTGAATTCAAAATTTCATTTACTCTAAGGGAAAGACACCACTCCTAATCAAGGATAGAGAAGAGATATTCTTCATTTCTTACTTATTACTACAGACATAAAATTATGAAATATGCTGCTCAATGCAAAATAATTAGGAGACTATTCTAGGGTCTTCTTGAGGCAGCTTTTGCCACCTGATCAATGACCAGAATGATTCTGGAGTCAGAAGATCGTTTATGTCTAGCAACTCTTATATTCTCAATGTTGATCTCATGTATTCATGTTGGGCAATCGTTTGTCTATTCTAACTCTCTCTTTTACTTTTATTTTTCTCTGGACCATTTCTGTTCCTTTTTCCACTTACGTAGTTGTATTCCTATGCCAGCTCCAATACTGCATTACTAGGATTGTAGATGGGAAGGGAAGAAGAAAAAACTGAGAAAGAAAAAAGGAGAGGGAGAAGGAAAGAAGAATGCAATCTGATATTTGACGTACTATTTTTCATCTGCTTTTCTTGGACTGTGGTTACCATAAAGTAACTGACTGTGCTTTTAAAAGTCCCACTATAATTGGATAATATTTTCTCTTCAGAATATTTAAATCACATATAATTCCTAGCTTTAATACTTTCTGGGAAGAAAAAATAATGTATTGGAATACTAAAGAAAAAACAAATATGGCCAGGAACTGTTACATTCATAGATATTTTTAAGAACATGGCATATGTTTTGCATTGTGAAGCCTTCTGAGCTGAAATTGTACTTTTACCTTTAAGCCTGCTACCTAATAATAAATAAGATAAGATATACACAAATATAAGTAGCTCTAAAATAAGGGTGTTAAAGGCATATATGTATGTTGCATGTATGTTAAAGGCATATATAACATAAATGTGTTAAAGAGATGAAGTGTGAGAGATCTTTGTAGGAAAGTTCACAGGTTACGAAATAGTGCATCATGAAGTTGATGGCATTTATGCCAGATATTGAACAATGGGCAATATATGTCAATAGTAGAAGAATAAGAGAGGATATTCCAAGAGCATAAATGAGATTAATAAAGATGATAAAGAGAAGAAAACTTAAGGAATATTTGAAACATTCTTCTATCAAGAGGGGGAAAAGTAATAAACACTTATATAATGCTTGACAAATATATCAAGAAAGAGAAAAGGAAAGGAGACAGGCAAAATGAATAATCACATTGACCATGCATGAGAATGCATGTATGAATCTGTATCTTTAATTCATCACTTTTCTATGAAGGGATGAGAAGTATATTTCACCCTTAGGCATTTGAAGTCATGATTAGTCCTGGGTTTGGTTAGTTATAGAATCTTTCAGAGTTATTTTTCTCCAAATTATTGCTCTAGCCATCATGTAAATTATTCTGTTGATTCTATTAACTGCACTATATATCAGTTCATATTAGTCTCTCCATATTGCTATGAATGCAGCATATTCTTTTTGCTTATGGAGCAATAATCTTTCATTTCATCCATGTGTCATAATTTGTTTTGCCAATTGCTAATTGAGGCTCAGTTTGACTCCAGATCTTTGCTACAATCAAAAGTGCTGCTGTAAATATCCTTGTACACATAAGATTTTTTAGCTCTGTGTTTGAACTTCTTGGAGTACATTTATTCTTAATGTTGGTATCAGTGGATTATAGGGTATATGGAATTGCTTTTTAAGTATTATTCTAAATTCTTTTCTAGAATGGTTAAATAATCTTTCAACTCCAACAGTGCACTCATCTTCTTAACCTTCCACTCCCACTAACAATAGCTGCTTTCCTCTTTTCTCATATTTGCTCCTTTTATTGGGGAAAAATGAAAACTCTGAGGTTTTTTAACTTCTATTAATTTATGTCTTCCTACAATATTGAAAAATCTTTGCTTCATATCTTGTAGTAGTCAAAGTGAATTAGTGCAATTTAATTTGTGGAAGATATGTAGAAAAATTAGAGAAGGCCCTTCATGTCACTGATATACTAATCTTGTGGCTTAGAGGTAAAATTGAAGAGTGGTCTGGTTTTGACTATGTACAGGCACAGTATCATAGTTCTTTGGGCAGAGCCCACTGCTGGGGCTTTCAGAGGTGTCTTTTTAGTTGTGAAATGTCACTAGATCAAGTGGTGGACAACAAATCTTGTTGCCTGTGTCAACTTTAAGTACCTTATTGCTGTTGCTCATTAATCTCAGAAATCCTGTTAACACAGACCAACAGGTTGTTATTGGACAACCAATAATATTTGTGGGCTCAGCATCCTAGTAATAAAGAGTAAACTGGAGCAGAGTAGTCTAAGGGAAGAAGCATTTCCAGAGCACAGGTCAGGAAAACAGTGATTGCCCCTCTCTGTAAATCACACTACCTTGGAAGCACCAAAAAATCTATAGACCCACAGAGCTAGTCTGAAAACAATAGCACAAAAATATGAAACTTGAGACAGTGCCCCATCCATTCTAGGAGCAGAGTCCAACTTTAACAAAAAGTGAAACATTGAGAAGTAGCCTGGAAAAATGTGCAAATAATGAAAAAAAACCTGACTATAATAAGTTACTATGGTATCAGGGAAGATAAAGGCATAAACCAAAAAGAAATTGTCAAAACAGCTACAAACAAAGCCTGAAAGAAAATGTGAATTAGACCTAATTAAAAAAAAGATAATTACATTTTACTTAAAGATACCTTGAACAACAAAGTAATATTAATACTAAATATTATATATATATGCACCAAATAAATAGCATCCACATTTAAAAATATTTAAAACTAAATGCAAAATAAGAAAAGTAAACACAAAATAGAAAAAGAAAGACAGTAAAGGAAAACAAAACACAATATTGTCATGTGCCCAGCAGAACATCAGGGAGGACTCAAAACGTATAACAATGAATTTCCATTTCAAGAAAGCATATATAATAATAGAAGAGAGCATATTCATGACTGTCTATCCTTTCTTTGCTTTATTATGGGTTACTCTTTTGTTCTCTGTAGAGGGCCAGAACTCTGGAGAAGTATACTTGAAACAAGGATGTTAACAAGGTGTTAACTTCCTGGAATTGATGTAATTGTAAAAGAATATTTAAGGGCTGAGAGGACTAGAAATGAGACATTCCATCTTTGACCATCCTCCTGGTGGCTCTCCTGCCTACTTCACTACTCCATTAAGACCAAGGACTCAGGCTGATCCTGAGGTCCTCTAGAGAGCTATTCCAGACTTTACAATTCTCAGCTGTGCACTTTTTACTTTATTCTTTTTCCCCTTTCACCCCTTCCATCTCCCCCCAACCAAACTACCGTTAAGCATGAATACACACACACACACACACACACACACACACACACACACACACACACATATATATATATATAATCTTTAAGTTTGACTTTGATCAGTGGAGTAGATTAAGTAAATATTCATAGTAGTAAATAGCCATAGTAATCTAGTGTTTGATGAACCAGAGAATCAAGAGTTTGGGACAAGAAATCAGTATTTGATAAATTGCTGCTTAAGTTGGAAAGTATTTTGTCAAAACCTAGGTAATAGACCAATATTCATACCACATTCAGACCAAAATGAATACGTGGTTTAAATATAAAAGGGTAATACCATGAGCAAATTAAGGGGACATGCATCATTAACCTTTCAGATTTATGGAAAAGGGAAAAGCTTATTTACAAACAAGAGATATAAAGCATTATGAGGATGTACAATGGATAATTTTGATTATATAATTTTTAAAAAGTTTTTGAAAAATACTATACAAAATTAGGAGGAAATAAGTTAAAAAGGGGGAAATTATAAGTTTCTTTGAGAAAATCTCAATTTTCAAATTGATAACAGTTAAATTTATAAGAATACAAGTCATTTTTCAACTTATAAATGATCAAAGGATATAAACAGGTAGTTTTCAGTAGAAAAAATCACAGTTCTTCATAGTCATATGAAAATTGCTTTAAATAACTCTTGATTAAAGAAATGCCAAGCTAAACAATTCTAAGATACCATTTCATACCTAGCAGACTTACTAATGTGGCAAAAGAAGGAAAGGAAAAAATGTTGGAGAAGATATGGAAAAATGTCAGTAAAACATTATTGGTAAAATTATGATCTAATCCAACAATTGTGAAGTACAACTTGGAACTATGGCCAAAGGGATGTAAAACTGCATATACCTTCTGAACCAGATTACTATAATTAGGTCTTTATCCCAAAGAAATTAAAGAAAACAAAAATAGAAAAGGGCCTACATACTCACAAAATTTTATAGCAGCTCGTTTTTTGGTGGTAATTGAACACTGAGGAAATATTCATCAATTGACAAATGGCTGAACAAGTTGTGACTTATCATTGTGATAAACTTGGAAGACTTACATAAATTGATGCAAAGTAAATTGAGCATAATCAGAAGAAAATTAAACACAGTAATAGTAATTTTTATGATGATCAGTTTGTGAAAGATTTAGTTATTCTTAACAATGTAATTATCCAAGACAATTCCAAAGATCTTCAGATTTAAAATGCTATTTATTTCCAGGAAAAAACTGTTGAAGTATAAATGCAGGTTGATGCATACTTTTTTTTTTTTTTTTACTTAATTATTCTTGGTTGTTTTGGGGAGAGAAGGTTTGCATTTTCTTTTGCAACATGACTGATAGGGAAATGTTTTACTTTCCTAAACATGTAATAATATAGATCATATTGCTTTCCTTACCAAGCCTGTGGGAGACATGGTAAAAGAAAATTTATAACTAAAATATTTTTAAAATGGATGTTAGAGCTTTTTGATTACATGTAATTGAGAAAAATGAACTATAAATATAATTGAAAATATGTAATAAAATAGATAAAAAGCAATTCAACATAAAAATAAAATGATATTGAGTTAAAATTCTTGTTTTATTCCAACTATTTCATAATCTTGGATTTATTCTTAATTCATCTCTTACCTCATCTCCCCCAACAAATTTTGACAGTTGCTTCTTTCTCTTGATCTGAGCAATAGAGTATTTGGCCCCAAAATATTTTATTAAATCTCCAAGTCCACTCATTTAGAAATATTTTTTAAAAAGGAGAGAAACATATTTGCCTGACAAGTTCACAAAAATTTTGCCCAAAACTACACATATGCATGGAACATATTTATTATGTATGGATAGATAGAGATAGATGATATAAATAAAAGCATAATTATAGATATAGGCATAAGTATAGCATTAAGTGTAGAAGTAAGTATGGATATAAATATAGGTGTAGGTATAGATAGAGGTATATATAGATATAGATTTTTTTATTGCTTTTCTTTTTGGCAGAGGGACAAAAAAAGATCCAGTAGAAATTTGGAAAACAAGACCATGTTGTACTAGTATTATGCTAGGGCAGACAGGTGGAACAGAGGATAGAGTAATAAATCTGAAGTCAAAAAATTTCATTTTTCTGGATTCAAATCTCATCTCAGACACTTAGTAGTTGTGTGATCCTGGACAAGCCACTTATTCTTTGTTGCCTCATCAGTAAAATGAATAGGAGAAGGAAATGGCAAACTGTTTCAATATTTTTGCCAAGAAAACTCCATCATAAGTGCTGGACATGACAGAAACAATAAAAACTGTACTCTGCCTCTATCTCAAGTTAGTGATCTATTTCTTAAATTCCCAATCTATTTCCTTTTTTTTTGTCTAAGTAATTGGAAATATATTATATTTATAATATCCCTTTTTGTCTCTGCCTCTGCCCTTCATCCAAATGCTCAACAGTATGCTTTCCATCTCTGTTTTTGTATTTCCTCACATGATAATATCTTTATGATATTAGGCTTATTGCTTGGGTTTTAATGGATCAGCATGAATATAAATAGCAATTGTTTCTGTTTTGGCCAGAAATCCTTAGGGCATTCATCTCTCTGATTGATTCTTTTATGAAGGCAAAGTAGACTATGTTTTCTCTCAATTCTTTAAAATTTTTTTTTTCCTTTTTGGGAAGCAATTGAGGTTAATAGATTTGCACAGGAGTGATAAGTGTCTGAGGTCAAATTTGAACTCAGGTCCTCCTGACTGTGAAGTTAGTGCTCTATGCACTGTCATCTAGCTGCTCCATACCTCAATTCTTACCTAGCCTTTAATACTGAATGGTTATTGTCTCAGACAAATTGAGAGCTGGGAAAGACTTTAGATTGAAAAAACCAAAGTTTCCCATTACATCCTGGACCATTGACAGTTGTTCTGATCTATGACTTGTCACACGTCTCTGATGATTCAGGAGGAGAAAGTGGGACTGATAGCACTGCACAATTCTGTATCACTTAAATCTAATTCACTTAGAAGTCGACATCCCTTCTGATGTCATTGGATGAATACCACAATCACCACCAAATACAATATTATACAATACTATGCCATTTTAATTCTCACATTTTAAAACCCATTTTGATTATTTTATATAAGGGATATTTTTCCTTGTCTTTATTCCAGTCCTAGCTCTTATCCAATCAATCTTAAATATAAATACAAGGCCATATTTTCCAACTTGAATAAGTGTCTTAAGTTCATCTTATTCATTACTCATTTTTTCTATTTTCTACTTCTAATGGCACAGTGAATGTAAAAACTAAAATAAAAATACAGGTCCTCTAACTCCAAATACAGCATGATTTCCCATATAGCATATATCTTACCCCTATATCTTCTATATTTACTTTAAATGAAACTTTTAGCTTATGTCTCTACATGGATCAATTTATTGAAAAATAAGATATAAAAGAATAAATATACATTACAGAATATATAATAACCATGTCATAAATAATTTTTACAATGTAATTAAAACCATAGAAGTACAGACAAATGAGATGTAAGTAATCAAACTAATAATGAAATTCTCAAGGTAATTTGAATAAACAAATATTAAAGTTCAGTTATAGCTGGTTATTGTGGATTGTAACTGATGTTTATATTATAAGTATTTTGCTTGCATTTCTTATCTAAATAACTTGCTATTCCTCTTCCCTGAACAGATTCTGACAATTTTGTAGTTTTTCAAGTACCATACTTAGATTAGCCATGAACAATTCTAACCCCCAAAACACTAAGTATATTTATATAATAGAAGGATAAAAATTAAACTCTACTGGCCTTCCGTTCAGATAGCTAATAATTCTGCCTCAACAACACCTGAGCTCCATATTTGTCTATAAATTTGCATGGCTATCAATCTATTTAAGGCCCTCATTACTTCTTACCTGGACTATTATAACAGTCAAATAATTGTATTTCCTGCTTCCAATCTCCCTTTTCTCCAATTTTTCTCTTAACCAACTCCCAAAATAATCTTCTGAAGCTATAAATCTGGACAATCACTCTTCTGCTCAAAAATCTTGAGCCATTAACTATAGGTATGCTAGAAAATAATTATTTCATTTTTATTTGGTTAAAGCTGTTTATTTTGAATGCATATGCATGCATAATTTTCAGTATTCACCCCTATAAAATTCTGTTTTTTTTACTTCCCTTCACCCCATTCCTCCCCCCAAAAGCAAGCAATTCAATATATTAAACATATGCAATTTTCCTATATATTTTTCATAATTATCATGATGCACAAGAAAAATCAAATCAAAAAGGAAAAAAAAAAGAGAAAGAAAACAAAATTCAAGCAAACAACAATAAAAAAGGTGAAAGTACTATGTTGTGATCCACACTCAGTCCCCACAGTCCTCTCTCTGGGTATAGAAAACTCTTTCCATCACAAGATCATTGGAACTGGTCTGAATTACTTTGCTTCTTTGAAATCATCCTGCTGATTGTTTCTTATTGCACAATAATAGGAACTAAATATTTAAACTTGATAACTGGACCTTCTACAATCCAGTTCCAATCTCTAGCAATTTTTTTTTTGGTCATATAACTTTATTTCACTTATGGTTTGTTTCAGCTAATTTCCCTGAAGCATATATTCATAGAAATTTCCTCTTATACATGGAATATATTCATGCCTCATGTCTGCATCTCATTAAACTTATATTTCTTCAAGGCTTCACCTCTCCCTTTCTTCCTCCTTTATGGGGCATTTTTTTGTTCTCTAATTTCATTGTTGATATTCTCTTCCTCCTCACATCATCATACACTTAAATACTCTTGTTCATGATGTATTGCTTCCATTCTTTATTAGAATATAAGCTTCTTGAGGTAAAAGATCATCTTGTTTTGATCTTTTGTAAAATCTCTTATTCTTAGCACAGTGTTTTGGCAGTCCATAAATGTTTGTTAAATTGGGAAGGGGGATCAGAAGGTGAAATTTCAATAAGAAACATAAGAAAACAGTCAGAAGAGGTCTTCATGTCATGAGTGAGGGATCGATATCTTTTTAGGACATCTAAAGAGAATAGAAAATTGAAATCACATTCTGTGAGTACTAAATTGTATGACAGGAGAAAGACAGCCTGATACAAATAATTTCCATGGGTAATTCATATATAGACAATGACTAAGTAGTTCTTTTCACAAGTTAATGAAAACTAGACTGAAAGCCTATAGTATTAATGAAGATATATATGAAATGAATAATAAATGTCATTTTCCCCATGTGAGCCCTTTATTTGGTCCAAATTCACAAAATGGCAGAGATCTTGGTATGAAGTAGCTTTGATTCACTTTAATCCTCCAGAAATTTCCCTAAAGCTAACATGGCATGTCCTGAAGTGTCCAAAGGATTAATAGATTTGTCCAGTCTAACTCCTTTTGTGCTATTATATCATTTCTTTTTAAAGATCCAGTCCAAGAAAGTAAAGGGATAAAATATGGATTTAAATTTCTTATTTCCATAACTATTTTTTTAAAAATCACAATGTATAGACGTAATGGTTTTTTGTCTACTTCAGTGAGTTGAGCATAACTAGAATCATAATACATAAAATATTATGTGCATACACACACGTATGTGTGTATATATATATATCTTCACTAAAATATATAAATCATTTCCATTAGGGAACTGATAAAGCTTCCTGAACGTTTTCTACGCATCACCTTAATTAGCTCTTCTCACCACTATGATTTTATTCTACAATTGCAATACCTCCAAGAAAAAGATATCATTTTTATGAAGTTAAGGAAGAATTATCCCATCAGGCAAAGAAATAAAATACTTTAATTAAATAGATCTACTCAAAAGCTTTCCTAAACATGCCCACCCATAGCTTTAGCTCAGTTCACTGAATTGAATTAATGTTCCAAAGAGAAAAGAGAACCAGTTGGTGAAGACCCATTATGTATGCCTTGTTTATATTTTGAGTAGTCTTTGGGGAGATATTTTCCTCAATGTTTTGAATATTTATTTTAAACATTGACAATAATGGGGGAAATGCCACCATAAAACATTTAAATTTAGAAAACAACTCTTTATTGATTTGTGTTTGAATTACATTTGGTATGTGCTCTTTGAGTTATTCTTCATGGCTTTAATAAGCATACACATATAATCTAGGTTACAGGAGAAGATTTTAAACATTAAAAAAATTTTATTAGGAACAGAAATTAGGATTATTACTACCTATCAGTGTATGTCTCAAAGGATGATTCCCAAACCAACATTGACTGTTCCCTTTCCAGACTGTAAAATTTGTTTCTATGCCACATACTGAGATGTTCAATTACATTTAATATTTCACTAATATTATTTTTTATTTTGATATTTTCTTGGATCTGAGATATAAGTATGCATAGTCTCTCTGCAGAATCAAATTATGTCACCATTTATATTTTCTCATTCTATTCAACTGTTGTCCAAAGTTGTCCTTTAAATGCTTCATAAAGAGTCCGCACAGAGATGAGGGACTTTAGTTCTTCTGATGCTGCATAAATACCAATGAATGCACTTGGCTGCCCATCAGATCCATTTTATTCTTGTTACAAGATTGGTCCATTTATCTAGCACATAGAGAATGGATGGGGTTCCAAGTTGAACCTGTGAAGGAGTGTGCTAAATTGTTTTGAGATAATCACATAGTGCTTTTAATGACATAACTCTCTTCCTGAAATAAAGACCTATTTTACAGCATTCCTCAGTTAATCCCATATAACCATATAACCAATAATTATAAAATGTTACATTTCCAAAGCACTGAGGAGGAGAGTCACATAAAGGACAATTAGAGAGGAATATAGTGTGAGGAAGTTCTAGCACATTATCAATGCTCTTATGTTATTTCCAAATTTTATTAATATGTTTGTCTCATTTCCTCAAAAATATTTTAAATGCCTGAGGACAATAACCATAACCTTTATAATCTTTATCATTTATAAATGATATATTTATAAGTACTTATTATAGAAATAGGAGCAAGGCGGCTCTTTAGAAATACATTTGAAAAGATAATTACAATGTATTAAATATGAAATTGCTTAGTATATCCTTTGGAAAAACAAAAAAAAAAAGAGAAACTACCAAAGGTATTTTAGGATTGTACTAGTGCCCATGAAATGGAAAAGGCTCAGCCATATGAAGTAACATGAGTATAAAACAGGCCTCTGTGTCAAGAGATGACAACTTATACCATGATATCTAGGTGGCTGGTTGGATACTGAACCTGGAGCCAGGAAGATCTGATTTCAAATCCAGTTTCAGATGTTTATTAGCTCTGTGACTGTAAATAAGTCACTTGATCTTTGCTTCTATTTCCTATACTGTATAATGGAATAATAATAGTACCTACCTTTCAGAGTCATTATGAGAAGAAAATTAGATAATATTTGTAAGGATGCTTTGCAAAACTAAAGAGTTATATAAATACAAGTTATCATTCGTATTGATAAATAGAAATATCTTCTATAAAAATGCATATTAAAATGACAAGAAGCATAAGAGTTGATCTTTTTTATTCAGCTCGCTGTGTGTTGTAATGAGATCTCATTCTTTTTGTGTAATTGTCTCTTTAGTTCTGATAATTCCTAGCAAAGCAAGTCTGCTCAATTGGAGTTCTGTGTATGAGTGACAGCTCTAAACATTTTCTTCACCTACTTCTAATCTATAACATCCAGTTTCTGGTTAATATATGGTAGTTTGCATCCCTAAAGACTTCTGAGGTCGCTTTTGATATGCTCCTCCTTTGTTGTCAGATTCCCTCCCTTCCTTCTCTTTCCAAGGCACTACAGGGATTTTTAGATTGTATATCAATTATTCACAGTTGTCTTTTTTTGAAATGTGAACACCTGAGAACTCACAGAGACATAGAGAGGTGTTGGATAGTGGTTCAGCTTTCAGATGATAATGATTTTCAGATGTCTGTAACTATGGTCCACTTCAAGGCAATAACCTCTGGATGCAAACTCTGATATCTTGTTAATGCTCTCTACCCAAAGAGAGAACCCTGGTGTTTGAGAAAAGTTAACTTCACTAATGCCTGTTAGTATGCAGAAGCTTAATGATGACATTAGCATTTTCACACCTGAAAACTATTACTAATCATGTTATTAAAGATTAATCACCATATTTCAGTTTATTGCATTCATTTGCAACACAATTTATAGTCACTTGATATTTCCAGATTTTTATTTTATTTGTTGGCCAAGCCAACTTTGAGATGATATTGCCTTGGTAATTCTTTTGACCAATTGTTAAATAATGTAAATAAACTAGTTTATAGTTAGCTATATTTCATATAAAGAGGAGGAACATAAGCTTTTAATTTTAAGCTAAGGGAAATTAAAAGCAAAAAAACCATTATTTTAGCAAAACATAGTGTCTGACACCCACTCACAGGATATTTCTGTGAAGTTATCAGCATATGGAGTATGAATATGACTCTAGGAATGAAGTATCAGCCCAGTAGGAGTGAGATAGAGGTTTAGGAGCTCAGAGTTATATTACTAATTAAGTTTACTCCTTGGGAGATATAGGTCAAGGCTCTTAATACTTTGTGCCTTTTCTCTTACCCATATAATGCTGATGTTTCTTGTTATTTAAGTAAGCAGATATAGATGGGGATTGGATTGACTAACTCATTTAAAATCACATTTCAAGGAAGACATGCTCATAAGAAGAGAGCCCAAAGATAAGGTTTCTTCATAGCTGTCTTGTCTAACTATGACTGTATTACAACAGAATGAATGAAGTGATTTGATTTGTTTTAGATAGACTACATGTGAAATATGACTTGTTGGGATTCTGAGACCCTATGTCTTAGGGGAAAGTTAGCTCTCATGGGTAGAGGAAAAATTAGAAACCTATGGACCCCCAGTTTGTTTTTATACTATACAAAATAGCTGCCCTTGAAACCAAAGACAGATTTAACTTCCTTGAATTGTCTCAAAATTTCACCATTTTTAAATGAGATTTTCAAAAATGTCTTTGTACTTTAAAAGAGTTTTAAAAAAAACTTTTCACTGTAGGTTTTTAAGCCCCTAAATGTGCTGAAATCATTTATTTCTTTGAATATGTAACATTTTCTATCTGTCCTGGCCTTTAATGCTTGCAAAGCCAAACATGTTACATTTTGTCTTTTCTCCAGGGTTCTATAATATCCTTAAATGGGACAGGGGAGAAACTATTTTCTCTGGACATTGCTTCAGCCCCCATACATAGTTTTTTCTCAAGATCAGGGTATGCAGTTCTTTGTTCTCAGTTCCATTTATCTACTATAAGTCAAATTAGCTTTTACTAAGGCATATTTATTTTTAAAGCATAATCATAAACATAGAAACTTGCCGCCTTAACACATGGAAGGTACAATATCTTTTTCCAAGACAGCAAGAAATATGATATGTTATATATGTGCAAGCATGTAAACATATTTTCACATTAGTCACGTTGTGAAAGAACAAGTAGAGTAAAAGGGAAAGGCACATAGCAAAACAAAAGAAAAAAAGTATATGGTTCAGTCTGTATTCAGACTCTCCCAGGCCAGACTTTGGTTGAGAATACCAGAGATCCTGATCTCTCCAGATTTTCCTGCCAAGCTGGATGTTGCAACTAGCCAGCCAGTCTGCAAACCTTGCTCTTAAATTGTCAGGACTAACACGGTTCCTGAATTAACTTGCATTTTGGCAATCTGGTCTTGCACCAAGGCCCCATCACAAATATATGTACAGATTTCATAAAATTCAAAACTCTACCATTAATTTCCAGGCACAAAGTGTGTTGATACTAGAATAAAAGATTATCACAAATCTGGCAACAACCAACAGACTATAAGAATATCCCAGGATGCTGCTATAATTTTAAGTCACCTGAGGTTGCAGGGAATGCAGGGAATTATGAAGATCTTTTCCACCTCCCCCAACTTTGTGAAAGGCACCATATGGTAAAAGAATCAACCCATTGTCTCACTAATAGATCAAGATAATTAATTTAGTTCATATGTACATACTTTTATAGATTATTTCTATATAGATTCTATCAATGTCTTCTTTATTAAAATGACAATATCTTCGAGATATAAACCATGTCTCTCATAAGGTTATATACCTATTAAAGTAGGGACTGAAAAGATGGTTAATATCCTTTTATATTGGTTTCAGAGAATATATAGTCTGAATTACTACAATCATTCATCCTTTCTTCAGGCTCTTCTTTTTCTTCATCTAGAACAGTTTTGAAGTCCCTTCTCCTATCCCAGAGCTAGTGTTCTTTGCCATATGTGGAAGGAATAAACTCAACCACATCTCAGCGATACTCAGAGCCCTTGGTTGAAAATTTCAAATAACAAGTAATACATAAGCTAAAAAAGATGCTTCAGATTAGAATTTGTGGGCAGGATTATCATCTTTTGATATGTGATCATTTTAAGATAATTTTACTAAATATTCTTTATACTTTGAAAGAAAATTTGTGTGACACAATTGTGTTACACAAAATTTTAGTTTAGTATTTTTTAAACAATAAATGAGTTTTATTAATACTAAAGGTAGCATGGGGTAGTAGATAGAGGACTGGGGTGGAGTAAGGAAAACCTGACTCAAAATACTACCTCTGACACTTACTATCTCTGATACACCATATAAATTACTTAACTTGTATGTGTCAGGTAATTCCCAAGGACTTATCTATTCATTTTTGGAATTTCCTAGGAAACAAAAAAATCCTTCAAAGATAGATTAATAAGTATAAAATAGTGCAATGTAGATTCATGGATTCTGAGAGTTCTAATCTTAATTCTCTCTCATATTGTTGTGTTGGAGCATCAGAAGGTCAATTACATCTTCTCTTTAGAGTTCAAATATTAATTTACAGGTTTATGGGTTTTTGTTTGTTTCCATTCATGTAAGTCCCTGTTTCACTGTTTTCTCCTCGCTATCTGTCACCAGTTACAGTAAATAATTCTCTTGTATCATTGATTAACTTAGTAATTATTAATGCCTTACTATGAATATATTCAGTTAACAGCAATTAGCTTACTAAAAATTGAATAGAAATAAAAAAATAATCCTTAACCCCATGGATGGGTCATACTTTCCTAAAGAACCTTGGTCACTGAGGAGAGTATACACAAAGTGACTGCTACAAAACATTTGCTTTATAAACTTCAATTCTGAAGATGCGATCAAAGGATAAAGGTGTTTCCTTGCTTGCAGAGAATTGCATTATTTCTGCCAGGTTAATTCTCTGATGGGCCAGTTCCTGCGAGACACTCCCCACATAGCTTGGCTGCCAGCAAATTCTGATTATAAATTAGTTCTGGGGTATTTAGAGCTGTTGTGAGGTGATAGTTTAATTCATTCTATCTTCCATACTCATTCACTCAATAGAAACAATGGACACACAGAAGGAACAGAAGTACCATATTAACAGTCATAGTACCAAGAAGGGAAATAGATATCTGATAACAGCAACTTAATCACTTCTTTTACTTCTCTCTACCTGACATGGAGGCTTAAATAAAGTAGCATCTGCCTCAGTTACCATCAGAATATAGATAGATTAAATATGAGTAGTTATTACAATTTCAGCTCATCAGTCAATTCAAAGGCCACTCCTTCTTTGACAAATGATGATGATATTCAGTTGTTTTCAGCCTTATCTGATTCTTCATGACTCCAATTGACAAGCATACTGCAGTAGCTTGCTATTTCCTTCTTTGAGTAACTGAGGCAAATAGGATTAGTGTCTTATCCAGGGTCAAACAGTTAGTAAGTGCCTATTAATAAGTTAAAAGTACACTTTTAATGACTGAGCTCTCATTGGTTAGTGCCTCATTATATTAGTTATAGTTGCTTAATGAATACCAGACAAAGACCCATCAGTATTCATAATTTCTGTTAATGTCAACATGAATTTAAGTTAATATCTTAGGACAAAAGACCATATTTTACTTCTCTGTTTTACTTAGCAATAGCTTTCACTTAAGTGAGAACACAATTAAATATCACTGGATCACTAGTATTTGACCTTACATTTGGGAATCAACGAGATTGAAATTTGGCCTGTGAAACGTATAACAAGGACAGCATCTGATATAAAATACTACATGATATTTTACTTTCTGGTATTAATGTACCATGAACTACTCAGGACTCTGGATTATCTTCAAGTCCATCTAGAGCTTAATTCTATAGTAGTGGCAGGTCTGCAATGGATCAAGTGTTATTTACATATGGCTTTAGTATTTTTTTTTAATCCTATATGGGCCAAGTAATATATCCTCTTGTTTATAACTATTTTTCTTCATTTATTCTTCCCACTTTGCTATAAAACATGATAGGGCTCTTTGTCTAGTATTGTTGAATTATTTATCTAGATTTGCTGAGTGAAGTCCCTGTACCATCCATTTGTTGGATTTTAGTGTTCTTTATACATTTGCTGGACTGACCTTCAAATTCATCAGGGTTGCCCCGCAGTTAAGCTGTCAGGTCTAGCCTCCTTGGGGAAACTTTAATATAATCCTAAAGGTAAACTTACTGGAAAATGAAGAAAAAAAGAAAAGCCATAGCTGGTAATTGACATTTAAAAGGCATTAGATTTTTTTAGGCCATGTATTTCTCCACTTGCCCCCACACTCACCTCCAGCCAATGTTTGGGATTAGTGCAAATGTGATTTTTTTCACCCTTCAAAGAATCAGAGGTAGTTTTTAGTTAGTATGCACCTAAAAAAATACCCTTCGGCACCAAGGATACTAATTCAGATGCTTACTGAGCTTTTCTAACTGACCTATTACTAAAAAGAAATTGTGCATAAGAAAAAGTAACAAGATTTGATGGTAAAGAAACAGCCGTTTTGAGTTTTATTCAGTTATTTTTATTGTTGATATTACTAACGGGTCATTAAAGAAGCCTTCTGGTTTTACCAGTCTAGGCAAATTCAGCTTTCCAAAGAGTCTCTGTTCAGTCCATGTGATTTTTGTCCTTTATAAGAAAAGCTCTTTTAAAAAATATTCATTCACCAACATTGGCTGCTTATTTTGTTTCAGCCCTTTTCCTGCCTTGTTCTATGTGGTTTTTGAACTTGCAAAATGAGACAATCCCTATTAGAATTTTAATGTTCTTGTACTAAAAGTGCATGAAATTGATTTTAAAGTAAATACTATTTTATGATAGAATCATTTAGGAGAAATCCATTTTAGATTAAATAAAATTAAATTGCCCACCCCCTTCCAGTTTTTGCTGGACAGATTCATTTTTGGTATTAATCAGCATTAAGATTTTGATAATGATGATATCACTTTTAAGAAAACTTTATCATTCAAAGATGTTTCTACTTAGACCATCTCACTTACTAGAAAGAGCATAAGCATTCTAATGAGGATCAAGGGATGGGCAAGTAGAGACAGCACCCATTTGAAGTTGTGGTTTGGCCTGAAGAAAGCAGTTCTGTGAAAGGAGACTGATATTTTCTTCCATCTGCCTTATGGTGTTTAATATTTATAATTCACACAAATTGTTTCTGAGGGATTGGTGGAAATGCTCAGTTGAGATACTGCTTAATTTTTTAAAATAATAATTAGAAGGAAGAATGCATCTAGTAAAAACTGAGGAATAGATTTTTTAATTCCCTTCTCAAAAGGGGAGATTTATGAAATTGAAAGTAAGAAACCTATTGAATTAATACATTTTAAAACTAAGAGTTGGTTTTCTGGAAAAAAACAACAACAACAAAATAGCTAAATCTTTAGTTAATTTGAGTAAAAAAAGGAAAGAAGAAAATCAAATTGTTAGTCTCAAAAATGAAAAGGGAGAACTTTCCACCAATGAAGGGGAAATTATAGTAATCATTAGGAGTTATTTTGCTCAACTACATATCAATAAATTTGATAGTCTAAGTGAAATGGAGGAATACCTACAAAAATATAGATTGCCTAGACTAACAGAAGAAGAAATAAATTTTTCAAATAGTCTCATTTTAGAAAAAGAAATAGAACAAGCAATTAATCAACTCTTTAAGAAAAAAATCTCCAGGGCCAGATGGATTTACATGTAAATTCTGCCAAACATTTAAAGAAGAATTAACTCTAATACTATATAAACTATTTGAAAAATAGAGAAAGAAGATCTCCTAACAAATTCCTTTTATGACACAAACATGGTACTGATACCTAATCCAGGTAGGATGAAAACAGACCAATTTACCTAATGAATATTGATGCAAAGATCTTAAATAAAATATTAGCAAACAGATTACAGAAAGTCATTCCCAGGATAATACACATGACCAAATAGGATTTATACCAGAATTGCAGGACTGGTTCAATATTAGGAAAACTATTAGCATAATTGACTATATCAATAATCAAATTAACAAAAATCATAAGATTATCTAAATAGATGCAGAAAAAGCATTTAATAAAATCCAACACCCATTCCTATTAAAAATACTAGAGAGGATAGGAATAAATGGAGTTTTTCTTAAAATGATCAGTAGCATCTATTTAAAACCATTAGCAAGCATCAAATATAATGGGGATAAACTAGAACCATCCCCAATAATATGAGGGGTGGAACAAGGTTGCCCACTATCATCATTACTATATAATATTTTATTATAAATGTTTGATTTGGCAATAAGAGAAGAAAAAGAGATAAAAGAAATTAGAATAGGTAATGAGAAAACCAAATTATCACTCTTTGCAGATGATATGATGGTGTACTTAAAGAATCCTAAAGAATCAACCAAAAACTATTTGAAACAATTCACAACTTTAGCTGTTTCAGAATACAAAATAAATCCACATAAATCATCAGCATTTTTATATATTACCAACAAAGTCCAGCAGCAAGAGATACAAAGACAAATTTCATTTAAAATAACTGTTGATAATATAAAATATTAGGGAGTCTATATGCCAAGACAAAGTCAGAAACTATATGAACACAACTACAAAACACTTGCCACACAAAGTCAGATCTAATCAGTTTGGAAAAACATCAAGTGCTCATGGGTAGGCTAAGCTAATATAATAAAAATGACAATACTACCTAAATTAATGTACTTATAAACTGACATACCAATCAAACTCCCAAGAAATTATTTTATAGATCTAAAAAAAATAACAAAGTTCATCTAAAAGAACAAAAGGTCAAGAATTAATGAAAAAAATGGCAATTAAAGTGGCCTAGCTGTGCCAGGTAAAATTACCATTACAAAGCAATGGTAATCACAATCATTTAGTATTGGCTAAGAAATAGAGTAGCTGATCAGTAGAACAGGTTAGGTTCACAGGACAAAATAGGCAATGACTATCATAGCCTAGTATTTTAAAATTCCCAAGACCTCAGCTTTTGGGATAAGAACTAAGTATTTGACAAAAACTGCTGGGAAAATTGGAAGTTAATATAGCAGAAACTGGGTATTGACCCTCTCCTAATATCATATAAGAAAATAAGGTCAAAATGGGTTCATGATTTAGACAAAAGAGCAATATTATAATTAAATTAAAAGCATAAAAGTTATTTCACCTCTCAGCTCTGTAGAGAAGGAAGAAATTTGTGGCCAAAGAAGAACTATTGTTTATTATTGAACACAAAATAGATAATTTTGATTATATTAAATTGAAAAGTTTTTCTACAAATTAAAGTAATGCAGACAGGATTATAAGGGAAATAATAAATTGGGAAATATTTTTACACGCAAATGTTCTGTTAAAGGCCTCGTTTCTCAAATATATACAGAACTGACTCAAATGTATAATAATTCAAGCAATTCATTTCAAAGGATTTGAGCAGACATTTCAGATGAAGAAATTAAAACCATTTCT
Source organism: Antechinus flavipes (assembly GCF_016432865.1). Lineage (NCBI taxonomy): Eukaryota > Metazoa > Chordata > Mammalia > Dasyuromorphia > Dasyuridae > Antechinus > Antechinus flavipes. The sequence continues at coordinate 394,264,493 of NC_067398.1, forward strand.
AGTCATATGAAAAAGTGTTGTAAATCACTATTGATCAGAGAAATGCAAATCAAGGCAACTCAGGGCTATCACTAAATACCTCTCACATTGGCTATGATGATAGGAAAAGATAATGTTGAATGTTGCAAGGAATGTGGAGAAAACTGGGACACTAATACATTGATGATGTTGTGAACTATCTAATCATTCTGGAGAGCAATTTGGAACTATGGCCAAAAGGCAATCAAATTGTGCATACTCTTTGATCCAGCAGTGTTTCTACTGGGCTTATATCCCTGAGAGATCTTAAAAAAGGGAAAGAAACCCACATGTACAAAAATGTTTGTGGCAGCCCTTTTTGTACTGACAAGAAACTGGAAACTGAGTAGATGCCCATCAATTGGAGAATGGCTGAATAAATATGATATATGAATGCTATGTATTATATTGTTTTATAAGAAATGGTCAATAGGATGATTTCAGAGAGGCCTGGAGAGACTTATATGAACTGATGCTAAGGTAATTGAGCAGAAGAGGAGATCATTTTACATGGCACCAACATGATTATATGATGATCAATTCTGATGAATGTGACTCTCTTCAAGAATGAGATGATTCAGGCCAGTTCCAATGATCTTGGGATGAAGAGAGCCATCTAGCCAGAAAGAGGACAACTTAGCATTTTTACTCTTTTTGTTCTTTGCTTGGGTTTTTTTTTTTCTTTCTCATTTTTTCCCTTTTGGATCTAATTTTTCTAGTGTAGTAAGATAATTGTGTAAATAGGTTTGCTTGTATTGGATTTAGCATATACTTTTACCATGTTTTACACATATTGGATTACTTGCCATCTAGGGGAGTAGGTGGGATGAAAGGTGGGGAATTGGAACACAAGGTTTTTGCAAGGGTTAATGTTGAAAAATTATTCAAGCATATATTTTGAAAATACAATGCTTTAATAAAAAATTAAAAATAAACAATTCAAAAAATTATCTTCTCAGTTATTTTTTTTTATGGAGGTAGGAAAGTTTAGTGAAGCATCTTTTGTTTTTTCACAATTCAGACTTTAATAATACCACTTCTTTATGTTCATGCTAATTATAGGGATGCACTGTGAGATAGCAGACAGAGTAATGGACTTATATTCATAAGGCCTGGATTCAAATCTTTTTTTTTTTTCTTTCCAGGCTCTAGTTTCCTCAATTAGAGAATTAGATTGACTAGGTCACAAGAGTAGGTGACCTTTCTCTCAACTCCAAATTAATGATAATAATCAATTTTTTTTTAATATATATAGCACTTTAAAGTTTACAAGGTACTTTACATGTGCAATCGGGGTTTGCATATGTTATCTGTATTGGAGAGATCTACTTCTGGGAGATCTGTGTTTCCTTACCATATGAATGGGAGAATCCTGAAACAAACTGTATCTTTAAAACTATGAGATATGACAATCTCTTTCTCTTTCCAGAAAGAAAGTCTTATTAACCCACAAAATGAGCACTATGAATTTAACTTTGTGAGAGTGGTACCAACCTTATTCCTCTTCCTTTAAGGCCACGTGTCCCAAAAAATAAGTTTGGTTTGGTTTTACTTGTCCTTTTCAGTTCTAGGTTCAGGTAAATAAGTCTCTGACTTAGACTCCAGTCATTGTGATCTTGAAGGCTAAATACCAGAACAGGTGTTGCAGTCAGTTTAGTAGGCAAGTCCTGAAAAGTCAAGGTACTGGTATGTGAATGTAAGTATTTGGACTTGGAACTTGGTAGGATTGAGTTACAAAGGAACAAAGTTAAGCTGTGAACTTTATTCCCTTCCTTCTTCACTAACTAAAGTGGTATAAGGTAGGGATTTATGCCATCCATATTTTTGAAGGATGTTTTTATGTCTGTTTTTGTTATATCTTTGAAGGAAATATTTGTTTCTAAAACCTAATCTTCCTGTTAGTAATTAGATAGAACTTTTAGAGAAACAGTTTACAGAACAAAATTGGTGGTGAATGGAGTCAATGACAGAGACTAAATACCCTCAAACTTTCTTAAGAGTATCAGAGAGTCCAAAAGAGGGATTATATATAAGGTACCTAACCTTCAGCCACTGTAGCCCTGAAGCCGCAGGGTTGTTATTATTAAATATATTATCTTTCTTGATCAGAAAAATAGTTCAAGAGATAGTTGCCACTATTATCTCAACTTTATAAAGAAGTGAATTGAGATAAGTGATTTTTTCTAGGGTCACACACTTAGTAATCTTTAATGTAGGATTTGAAATTAAGTTTTTCTAAATCCAAATCCAGTATTTTATTCATAGAATCTTTTAGTTTCCTCTGATGACAGTAATAGTGATGATTATGTCAGCACAAAGTGACTTCTTCACTCTGTGATTTCTGAAGAACTTTCCAATTAATAATTATAGATAAAACCCATTTACATGGAAAAGTAAATGTGATTTTGTTTATTTACACAGATTAATGAATCAATGAATGTCACAAATTGAACCCTTTTATAAAGCAATACTTGAAAAATGACATCTAACTTTAAAATATTTCTTGTGAAATGTTTTATTTTTGTTATTTCCTTTTTGGCAATATAATCTTGAGTTTGGACATATTCTGACATGTATTTTTCTCTTCTCTAGTTTGGGGGAGAAGCATCCTTAGTATTCCCATTTATTTGTACCATATAATTCTAGGTTGAGAGAAGGTCACTATTGAAAGGAGGCGATGTAATGAGTTCTTGACTCTCATAGATGTTCAGGTTATTCTCTGAACCACAGGATTTAATTATTCTCACAAATAACTGAGTTTGTTTAGGTTAGATGCAGGTCCCATGAATATAGATGCCAATGCCTATGGGCCAGTGAAGACACATATGTAAAAATATACCTCCCAGATTGCATCTAATTATGCTTCAGAGCCTCTCAATAGATTCTTTGTGAACTAGTCTCACTTATTCTACTTTATTATCCAAGTAAGACAGAATTTCTAGGAGCATATATCTAGGGGAACCTGACAGACTACAATACAAGCAGATATTTCAGTTCCTTTGTGCAGCTAATAATTACCATTGGTTATCATGAGAGCTTACAGGATGCAATTGAGGCTCAGTCTTATATGGTCTGGTAGTTACCTTTTGAATCAATAGTTTAAAAGTTTCAAATACATTGAATATTAGAACTGGGGAAAATATTAAGAAAAGATTGTTTATAGAAGCACCAAAATTAATTCAATGAACATAAATAAGCCTTGAGAAAATTTATTACTGTCATGGAAATTCATCCTATTCTTTTGAAAGTAAATCATCAGGCCATTGTTATTGATCTTTACCTTAAGTTACTATTAAGTTACTTTTTTTAAAAAAAGTCTCTAAGTACATTAATGTGAAAATTTTTCTATCTACCTGTCTATCTAGCTATGTAAAATTAACTTGGGATGAATCTAAGTGTCAAATGAGTCACTGTAAAATATGAAAAGGGAGACTTTTAGTCTCCTGATTTAGTGATAGAATGTTTTTAAAACTAGAATTAGAATATAAAATAGATGGGTAAAAGTCAGAATACGTATATGGATATATATAAACACTTAGATATAAATATACACGTGTATAAATGCATTCATTGTGTTTGTATGTGTGTATACGCATATGGGAAATGATAATATGCAAAGTATATGTATATATATATATATATATATGTGTGTGTGTGTGTGTGTGTATGTATGTACTCACATATATGCTTTATATATGCATGTCTCTCTCTATATATACATATTTTATATATAGACACATACATCTGTGTCTATCCATCTATACAAAGTGAGAAGAAAGATAGCACTAAAAATCTAAAAATTCAAGGGATTATGCAGGATTTTACACAGGTGGTAACTTCTGAGCTGAATCTTAAAAGAAGATAGTGATTGTAAATGGCAGAGCACATGGGCAAAGGCATAGAGGTCATATATTAAGTATTGAGTTTGGAAAACAGCAAGACCACCAATCTAACCAGAACACAGAGTACATGAAGGGTAGTAATGCTTACAATTCACTGATAAGCAAAAACCAAATCTCTTCCAGAAAGGTAGAACCAGCTAGAGTTTGTATACTGCTTGCATAGCCTTTGACAACCCAGGGTCACCTCCATGCTATAATGAGACATTTGAGCAGAACCCCACATTAATTCTCTGGTGATAGATTCACTAAATCTTTATTGAAGCTATTTCTGTTTTTAGCCTGCACCACCTCTTAGGAGAGTGAGTCCCAAAGTTTACTACCTATCCCATAAAGTAATTTTTTTTTTCTTCCTAACTGAAGCAGTAAATTCACCAAGGGAAAGTGATATGGGACTTCAGTCAGCTGTATATAGTCAAAAGAGATTTTCATTCATTTTAGGCAAGTTTAAAGTTTTCAAAATTTTCAAAAGAATGTCTCATCAAAGTTGCTTAGTTCAAACCATTATAACAAGTATTCTGTGCCATAAAGCAACAGAAACAGTATTATCCAGCTGCTTTTTAGATTTTCTGTCTTTGCCTATTTCCCTTGCATTTCCATATTTTATTCCATATATCTTGCTCCTACTTAAACATAAAGCTGTTGCTTATCGTCTTTCAAAAATCTGGAGTGCCCTTCTACCTCCTTTCAATAAATCAAATTTGGCATTTCCTTCTCACTGTCAAGTCTTAGCTCATCCTTGAAATTTTCTGTCCCTGCCCACTCAAATCCAAAAGCATATTTTCCATCTTTGGAATTCTGTATCATAGCACTACCAAACCTAGTATTTGATTAAATACTGATTCATAGTTGGTTTTTCTATTTTTACATGTAAGTTTTTAATTATATCTGCTCAAGTAGATTATATTTTTCTAGGTGGAAATAACTGCCTTATTATACTTTTGTGATTCCCTCTTTTTATCCTATTCCAGAATGAGAACTTCAGTGAATGTTCAGTGGGTGTTCAGTACATATTTGTTGACTCTACAATGAGAACATTTCATCTGTGCTGCTACCTTGGGAATTATAATGCAAAAAACACCATTCTTGTTTGTGAGTGTGCAAAAAAAAAAAATTAGCACCAGAACTGAGAACCTAAAATAACTTGTCAGAAATCCAAGTGATTCTCAACTTTGCACCCAATTTAGGAAAGGAACAAAAAAGACAACACACTTACTAAATACTTAGGTAAAGAAATCCTAAAATTCAAATGGAGATACTACTTTTAATAATGAATACTTAACTTAGAAGGAATGTTTTCTTTTTAGGAGAGAGATTTTCTTATGTTCTTCAAGTACAACTTTAGAATACTTATACCATCCTAATTTTTTTAGAGTGGGGTAGAGAACTAGAAGGAAGAATGAAGACCACCTCCCCTCCAGGATGAACAAATTGTTCAAAAATATATATGTTCTAAACCTTAAAAACATAAACTTGAACTTTTATAATATTTGAATATAGAAGACCAAAATTATGCTTTATTATTAAGCTAGATTTTTTTCCCTTCTTAGGGGAATTACATATTTAATATTTAAGGAAAACAAATAAAAATAAAAAGTAACGAAACCACTGTTGCATGGTTCTCTATATAAGTACAAACATTTATTTTCAGTGTTGGCTTGAACTTTGAAGTTGATAACTATATTTGGGGAAAATCAGCAACAATGTTTTGATTTATTTTTAATTATTCCTTAAGAAAAAAGTGGAGGGAACATATTTAAAAAATACCTCCGTATTCTCTTAGAAGCCACATTTGTTATTATTAAAGATAAAACAGCAAGTTGTCAGGTTTTTTGTTTACTTTTAAACTACCTAAATCTGATATTCTAAAGAAAGAAAATCATTCATAAAGGTCACATAGACAATGAGAAGTCGTGTCTGTAAACAAAGCTGGCCTTTTGCAGAACTGTGAAGTAAGTGGCATTTGTCTTTTAGGATCTCTGGCTTTCCCTTTCACTGTTGCCTACACATCTATCCCAGGAATCTGATTTGGGTTCCATTTCTTTAGAGATTTCTTTTCATGACTTCTGAATCTAATTTAAAGGCTTAAGATGTAACCCTTCCTAGGATCATTTGCACAGTAATACATAGCTCTTGAAGACTGATAAAACTTAAAAGATCTAGAAGAATGACTCCTGATAATTGGAATATTTGTCTCTTGTTTTACATGTCATAAAGTAGATTTGTCTAAGGGTGACCAAGGGACTTCAGTATTTCTTAATTCTCCTTAATCTCCTAACATGAATGAGAAGAAAAAATGTTGTGAGACTATTTTTCCTTGCAAAAAAATGGGGAAAAGAAAACATTTAAATTAATATAATATCTGGCTATTATCTATCTATCATCTATCTACCTTTTTATATCAATATTAGCTTTTTCTACATATAAATATCTATATCTGTGTATGAAGATTATAGATAGTTTTTAGCTATTGTGATTAATCATGTAAAGGAACCAGGTTTTGCTTTGTCATTAGAGAGGGGAAAAGTTCACCAATATTTTCACTCTTTTCAATCATATCATAGTTCTTATGATTTCTATGAAACAGCAGATGAATGTGAGTTCCAGATCTTTTTCCATACTTTAGTAGATGTTCTTTATGAGTTGCTCTATTGAAAAATATCAAACATATTGTCATCATCTCTTCATTTGGCAGATTTAGACACGACTGCCAAGGGTTTTTCATTTTTGTAGAACCTGTCACACCTTGCGTTTCTCTGGAATAGTCCTAGTAAATCCAGGGTGATTTATATGCCAAGATCAGATACAATACAGGACTTGAATGGCAAATATCCTCATTAACAGAATTAAATCTAATTTGAGGTATTCTCTTTCTGAAAAATAAAAGTAGTAAAATTGAAGACTGTGGCTTACTTTAGACCTTGCCATTGAAAATAAGGGCACTACTGATATGCCACTGAGGAATTATGTCCTGCCACAATAGAAGAAATGAACTACGGTTTTCCCAAGGCAGTTATTCATTTGTCTGTTTTTGGAATAGTGGTTCTCTTTAACTTTTCAATCTGTAGCTTGTTTGGAAGTTTATACAAGTATAATGCTAATGATATAGTAAACTTGAAAATTGACATAGATGCTGATGGAAAAGTGATTCTTGTTCTGAATAAATTATAGAAGCACTGTGAATTTACAATTTGAAGTAATAGATGAATATTTAAGGGGCTGCCCTATATTGAATATACCACATCTTACTTATTATACTTTTACATGTTAAATAAATTTTGAAATGAAAAACACAGTTTTAATTTTCAAAATTACAGAATAAATAAAATCATAAAAGCAAATTTTGGAATTCACTAAGTGTCCATCTGTTTTCAGATTTAGGAGCCTGAGGTTTGATTAGTTAGTTGAGATGTCGTTGGCAAAAAGGCTTTCTCTATATATTTGCCATCAGCCACCTCTAGCTTTACAAATTTAATGCAGTCTTCCTGGAATTCATTTACTTATTGACTTTTGGGATCATAATTATACTTCAGATAAAAGATGAATATTTTTTAGATGCTTATTATTAACCAGTAGATTCTCAAGATGCCTTTTAATTAGTAACATTGAATTTTCTTGACATATTCATATTATTCTCTTTGAGTTATTACATTTTTCCTTAATTATTGACCACACAAAGAATATGAACAGGAACTAAATTTTATAGACATATCACAACAAAATACCTTATATAGTATCTATAGGGAAAAGATAATATAATACTTGACTGAATTATAGTTATATTTATATTACCATTATATTTAAGATTTTTATAATCTTAATTAGCACATAAAGTAATTTTGTTTTAGCCCAGTTTTCTAATTTGAAATGAAATATGTTAGATTTAAATGTGGAAATATGTTAGATTTAAATAAAATGTGGAATATAAATATTCTCTTTCTCTTTCTTTCTCTCTGTCTCCCTCTTTCTATACATCAAAATTATATATCCTTCTTTAATTACTTCACAGGCTTAGGGAAATTATTTCCATTATATTACTTAAAAGGGCCAGCCTAAAGACCAGATGTTTCATTCTTTTCCTGAGTAACAAAAAAAGAGTACTTTTATGTAAATAAGAAAGATTTTCTTCTATTACCTATTCTATTTATATCACAACATAAAACATACAAGACTCAAAACTTTAGGAATCTTATAATTCTTACATCTACACACTAGCTTAGTTTTGTGGGACATTTACAGAAAGTTTTAATGTAGTTCTGAAAAAGGAAGTCACCACATTGGCTGGAAGCTTCTCACATGGATAGTCTTTCTCTAGGAATAGCAAATTTCACATTGTCTGCTGATGAGTCTGCGTTTAGTCTACATATCCCTCCTGAACTGAATAAAAAGCATTTGCGTACTCAGGATACACACTTTGGAAGACAAATGGCAACTGTCATCCCACATGTGGCCCATTTAAGTCTGAATTCTCTAGAAAAGGACCTGCTCAGTGTTCTTGAAAATCTCTTTCATATTGCTTTCACCAAAGATGGCCTCATTCAATTCTTTCTGCTCAGACTTGACCTCGAACTAACAATAATTAGTCAGATCTTCAACAGGGCAGCAGCTCTTTGATAACAAGACCCTTACCTTTGAGTTTTCCATCTATTTCCCTTCTGGAGCTGGGCAAGTATGCCTTTGCCCTTGGAAAAACAAATGTTTTCATACTTTGATACCCATTATTGTTTTATACTACTTTATATTCATAAATAGAAATCTCATTTTTATCAATAGCTTGTATAAATAAAGGCATTAATGCCTTCTGTAATCAAATTTTCTGGAGACCTAAAGCTAGGAGTGATAATGAATATAATCAATGACAGAATAAAGTTTCTAAAATCTCTATCAGTTTAGACTTATGGACTAAATTTATTAAGATGAAATTTAAAAGATGTAAATATTAAGGACTACATTTGTACTAACAGAGTCAACTGTATAAATAAAGACAATTTTGTTTTCCATATGAACAAGAAAGCTGTAATGGATTTCAAGCTGAATTGAATCAACATGAATTGATGTTATATATGTAAAAACTAACATTATCATAGGTAGTTCTTAGCAACATAAAGTTGAAAGAGACCTCATAGTCATTTAATCTAAATCATATCATAGATAAAGAACTAGAATGGATCTTGGAGGCAATGTAATCCAGTCCTCTCTTTTTATATATGAGGACTGGGGAAATTGAATGATTCATCAAAAATGACCCAGATATTAAGTGATAGGTGCAGGTTATATACTCAAGGGAGGTTGCAATCCTACTCTATTTTGTTTTTGTCTGACAAAACTTTGGATCATTTATTAGCTTGTGCCTTTCCTTATCTCTATAGTATTGACTCCTAATGACACAGAACAACAAAGACACTTCATGGTGTAAGTATTCATAATAGCTTCATTTACTACTCCCATTAGGGACACTGTCAATGTGGTTATATAAACCCAGATAAACTCTATCTGTCCTTCCAGGAACTTACATTAGAATGAATAATATCCCAAATCACAGGCAAATCTTTTCATGCTTTCTTCTATGCCTATTGTCTCAGTTAACTTTGGCTAAATTCAGTTTTCTTACTGGGACAAATTTCTTTACAGAAATTGAGTATCCAACTAATAAATGAATACTGTCTAACTACATGATCTTGGGCAAGAAATTTCTTCCATCTGGTCCTCACTTTTTCTTGCTTGTAAATGGAGGGTTAGATTATCTCAATCTATGCTCTGAATGCATCAGCAAGTGAGGAACTATTTCATTTTTAGTTTTCTGAAATTTCTGGTCATTGTATTGATCAAAGTTGCTAAGATTTGCTAAATTTATTTACAATATTGTAATTGTAAAACCTGTTATCTTGTCACTTCACTCTACAGCATTCCATATAAGTCTTTCCAAATTTCTTTGGAACCATATCTTTTTTTCATTTCTTACAAAACAACAGTATTTCACCATAATCACATATCATATTTATTTATCTCTTCCCCAAATAACGTGCACCACCTTAGTTTCCAATTCTTTGTTATCATCAAGAGAGCTGACATAGAGACTTTTAAAGAATGTGGTTTCCTTTTCTCTTCTTTTTTGGTATAGGTATAGCAAGGTTGTCACTAAGTCAAAGTGAAACAAGGTTTAATACCTATGGAAGATGAAAGACTAATTTTTTTTCCATTTGGTATGATATGAGATGACTGATTGAAAGAACATGAGATGCTTATCCTAGAAAAGATTTAAAGAATACATACTTATCTTCCAGTAATGGAAGAACAGCCATGTGGAAAAGGAAATATTCATTCTTTGTCTCCATAAAACAGAATTAATTACAGTAAGTAGAAGTCACAAAAGGGCACATTCAACTTTTATGTCAGTAAAAAATAAACACTTCCCCTTCCCCCACCAAAAAAATACAATCTATAAACCGCAAACCAACCAATCAGCCAGCCAAACAAACAAGCAAAAACAACTTCACCAAAAACTGGAGCTGTCCAAAAGTGCAAAGGGCTGCCTCGAGAACTGGTGGAAGTCTTCAAGAGGAGACTGAATGATCATATGATTTAATATATTAAAATGAGAATTCATTTAAGAAATGGCTTGGACTGGATGATTACTGAAGCTCTTTCCCTATCTAAGTGCTGGAATTCTTGAGACTAAATAACGTTACATAACATGATTGCTTCACTACAAAATAAATTGATGAAGATATCTTTGTACAAGTACAAGTATTTTGTAAAAGTATATTTGTACAAGTGTTTGTATCTTTGAAATTCTTTATGGCCTGGCATCTTGTATAATTAATGTTAATAATGTGATAGTACCATAACTTAGAATTCTGATCTTAATTAGCAATTTGTTCATAACACTAATTAAACTTCCATTAAAGTCATGATAGGGGAAGGCTAGAGATAATGCAAACTGGCTGGGTCTGATTGTTTAATTTTCAGTTTGGATATTTATACCTCAAAAATCAACAAATACTATCAATCAAAACTTGAATTGTTGGTTTATTGATTGTCTTAATTCATAGTAATGGAGAAATTATTAATAATATAGATTAAACTTAAAAGTGTCTCCTATATTAGAAAGCTAGTTGTTAAATATTGACCATCTAACCTCTCTCTTATCCAGTGGTTTATTAGAGTATGTTGGAAACCCTGGGTTCTCAAAAGCTTTACCAACATAATTCTATCTTTACCAGCTCTCTAAAAAAAAAAAAAAAGTCTCCTTGATGCATCTTGTTTGCTATATCAGTCATCTGTAAACATCCTTTCCCATTATACATTGTCCTATTTTTAAAAGAAAGGAATTATTTTCTTCATTTTGCATTTTATACAAGTCTTTTTATGTTTTTTTCTTCCTTCTTCATAGCCATTTGTCTTTATTGCTTAATGATATATTTATATCATATGGGAGCATGTAATCTGTTTCTAACTTTTTGTTTCTACAAAGATTATGGTAAAAGTATCTTGGTGCCTGTTGGACCTTTCTGTTAGAATCCTTACAAGCTGTTAAGTCATTAGAGTTGATAGAGACAATAATTATCTAATTTAGCATGGTTCAATTGATCTGATCTTACAAGGAGATGTCATGGGCCAGAACTTGAAACAAGGTACTAGTGGAACTGATAGAAACAATGCTTGTGTTCACACCTTTAGAGAGCGCATATAAGCAAGAAGCTCCCAGGGCCAAAGGGCACTCTGGGACAGACACAGAGGCAGGGAGGAAGCCCACAAGCCCACTCTCAGAGGTGGGGTCTGATTCATTCCATCTTCCACCTTTGTGCTGGCTGGAGGCTGAAGAAAGCAGAGGCAAAGGACAAGCTGGAATTTTATCTTATCTTACAAGCTGACTGTATTTGGGGTGATTATTACATTGAATGGACACTAAGGCTGCCTCCAGAAAACATCCCCAAGAAACCTGCTCCCACAGAGAACAATTATATTATAAAAAAGAAAAAGAACACCACATCTTTCACCCTGTGCTGACTCCTTGTATTGCCAAGTCAAAAGTGGGATTTCTAGATCAAGTTTATATGTGGATTATAAGGTTTTTTTGACTAAATGTCAAATTGTGTTCCAGAATGATGGGACTCTTCAAAGACTAGAAGTTAGTGTTTCTGTCTTTTACATCCTTCCCTATCTGAACTTTTCCAATCTTTTGCCATATCTATTTATTTGATAAGGTGTGAGATGACACCTCAGAGAAGTATTGATTTGTATTTCTCTTATTTTAAACATTGTGGTTGTGATTTTGAATAATTTTTCACATACTTATTATGATGGTAGTTTACATTTCTGTCTTTGTAAATGGTCTGTTCATATCCTTTAACCACTTGTATTTTAGGAAAGGTTGGGAGAAGTGTTCATGTTTTGAAAAATAAAATGCTTGACCCTGGGCATTTACTTCATTTGTGAACACCCTAGTGCAACTCTGCATTTTTTACAATGCTAGTCTCTCCTAATTTCCAGGCCCTCAAAGAAACCTCTGACCACTGTCTTTTGCAGTGTATAAACTAATTTTACCCAGTTTACCTCATTCTGAGATTTTCACTCTGGCTACAGTTTCACAAACTGTAATTTTAAAAACCAGTAGCATGCTCAAGAACAGCCGTGTGCAAGATTAACGTCACATGTTTACATTCTGCCCTGATCTCTTGTTGCCTCCTAGGTGAGCACCCGTGTTTTCACAACCTACTTCCCACCTCTCAGCTACTCCCAGATTAAAGAGACAGACCTCCTTTTGCATAGAGCTTAAATGGGTCTGTGAGTTCACAAGCACAGCCAATCAGAGAGGGAGATGTCTCCCCTTATGAAGCTACTTCAATGTGGCTAAGTTTCCACCTATGATATAGTCTCTTCCTGCACACAAAAGTTATTTCCAGGGTTCTCAAGTTCAACCTTCTGGTTGCACTGAATTTGACCTTTCCTTGACCCTAACAATGTTTGTCATCCAAAAGTCAGTCTAATTAAGTAAAGGACTTCCATATAGACAAAGGTTAGATACAAAGTAATGCCATTTTCAAATCAATTATTAAGACATAAAGTACCTATTATATATTGATGGAGAGGAAAACTATAAAGGTGAAATTAAGATTTTATATAGTATTAAATATATATTCTCAAACTTTATTATGAGTAACAATCATCTCTCTTTATTTTTAAACCATGCTGTATATATCTTTATTGTTTGGAATAATTTTTCACTTTTATCTGATTCTTCATGACCCATTTTGGGATTTTCTTGGAAAAGATATTGGAGTGGTTTTCCATTTCCTTTCCAGCTCATTTTAAAAATGAAAAGTTGAGACAGAGTTAATTGATTTACCTGCAGTCATATAACTAGTGAAGTGTCTAAAACAGGATTTGAATTCATAAATATGAGGTTAAATTTGAACTCATGCTTTCCAGACTCTAGACCCAGCACTCTTTTCACTGTACCACCTATTGGACTTTCTTAATATTGCCAAAATGAATTGTATCCAAAGATTAATAATCAAGGTGGTAAAGGTCTTTGAGATCATATCATAAGAACATTTGATGAAAATACCTATATTTAATCTGAAAAAGAAGACAAAGAAGTCTTCAAAAACATGATGGCTGTATTGAAATATTTGAAGGACTCATATTGGAATGGAGTTAGGATTGTTAACATTGGACCTACAAGCCCAAACCAAGAGCAATAGGTGGGAAAAATGTCAACTCAACATAAAAAAAAAATTATGTGAGTAACATAAAAAATAGTCTGTTTTGAAACATAGTGAGTTACTCATTACTGGAATTTTTCAAACAGAAATATGATGACCATTTATTAGTGATTTTGTGAAGGGAATTCATAGTTAAGTATGGATTGGAAGACATGTCCCTTGAAGTTCTTCCAAAATCATAGATTCTATGAAAAAAAAGTCCTACCTTTCTTGTGACTGATTTTTGGGAGAGATATTTTTCCTTACTCAGTCACAAGGTAGAATAAATAAGGTAAATTTTCCAGAAAATAAGTTTCTCTGCTTCATTGTTTCTTAGGACAAAAAATAGGTTTATTGAGATAATTATTTTCATAAAATATTGGATACATTATGCAAATGTACTTATAAAGATAGTTTGTAGTCATTAATAAACCCATTAAGCATCCATCTGAAGAATCTCTGTGCCACTGAGGTTAGTGAATATCAAGCTCATTTTACAGATGGCAACAGAAAGGTTAAATAACAAGCTTATGGCAATCCTGAAGTCAGCACCCCAAATGCCATTTAACCCTGGTTTCTTAATCACATCACAAGTCCATGCTGATCTTCATTATGGTAATTTATGGATGGGTAATTACTTTTGTGGTATATAGATTAGAATTTTTCTCATTATATATCCCTGAATTTTTGTGTTGGTGAGGAAAAAAGATTTGCCTTTTTTCCCATGTCTTACCTGATATGTGAATTTTTCTAGCATGGAATCATTACAGCTCTATGCATTAAACTATAAAATGGTTTATACTGAAGAGAGCTCAACTGCAAATATATGAGAATTTTGGCTTAGGGTAAAAAAAATCCAATCTGACTAATCCAAATAACAATTATGTATTTGAATTATGTATTGAACAGACCAGATTCCAATAAAGCAAAAAATAAAATTAAAAAATTCCAAATATACAATTATATAAGTTTATTTGAGAAAAAAACTCAAAAAATAGATATATAAAACAGCAACTATATTCTTTGTGAAATGAAATTAGAATTCTCTACAATAGGAAAATGAATAAATAGCCTTAGCTCCAAAGCCCCAAAAGTGCTCAATTAAGAAATAGTCCTGTTTTACAAATGAGGAAAACAAATAATGATACCAGATGGAATATAGTGAATTTGCTTTGATTTTAAAAAGAGTACTGGATAGAATGTTAGAAGACCTTTGATCCAGACTAGATTCTCATATAATTTATCTATGTGACCACAAAAAAGGTAGGGATAGTTAAGTAGTGCAGTAGATTGCTAGACACAGACAGGAAAACTCATGCTATTATTATTGAAAATAGGAATAATATTTACATAGCATATGCACTATATATGTTTATGTAGGCATATCTATAAATATATAGCATCTCTCTCTCCTTCTTTTCCCTCCTTCCATCCATGACTAGAATGCATTCCCTCATTTACCTGATATTAGATTGCATTTTCCCTCAATACAAAACTGAAATGTCACCTCTCAGAAATAACATCAATTAAGACCTTTGGACTTCCGGTTAAGATGGCGGAGAGGAGGCTCACAGTTGCATAAGCTCCACGCTTTCTCTCACTATCCACTTCATTACAAGCCTCTGAATCAATGCTTGACTGAAAAAAACCCACATATAGTTACCAAGAGAAGCCATCCTTGAGATCCGCCAAGAAAGGTCTGTCTTTACTGGAGGGCTGGGGCGGTTTTAGATCGGGCGCAGGCGCGGGCAGCGGCAGTGAGAGCACGGGAGCAGACTGGAGAGGGGGTGGGGAGTGATCGCAGCCGTCTCTGCGGGGAGAGCTTCGCTACAGGTTTGGAACCTGCAGCCAGTCAACAACCCAGCAGAGAAGCTAAAAACACCGGGGCTGAAGAACACAACCGCAAACAGCTGGAGTCTCTCAGGACCTGGCCGCCCCCCCCTTCCCCCCCCTCAGTGACTCAGCACGCTTTGGGATCTCAGAGCGCAGGCGCAGCACAGTCCTGCTAGTGCCTCACTGCTGCCCCCTCCAGTCTGGAGAGGAAGCTCGATAACACACCCAGCCCCCCCCCCCAAAGAAAGACTCCAGTTTTTTCTGTTTTTCTTTGGTAGTTTGTCTCTGATTAATAGACAGAATGAGCAAGAAGCTGAAGAGGACTTTAACCCTTGACAGCTTCTACACAGATAGAGAGCAGACTCTAAATCCTGAGGAGACTAAAAACAGGCAGTCCCCAGGTGATTCCCCAAAGGAGGAGATCATCTGTTCCTCAGCACAGATGAACCTCATAGAAGTGATTAAAAAGGCTCTCACAAGGGAGCTAGAAGAAAAATGGGGAAAGCAGAGTGAGGCTTGGCAAAAGGAGAGGGAGGCTTGGCAAAAGGAGAGGGAGGCTTGGCAAAAGAGCCTGGAGAAAGTTAAAGAGAGAGTGGATAAAGAAGTAAAATCCTTGAAAAATAGGATTGGTGAACTGGAAAACAAAATTGGCGAAATGGAAAAAAATTCCACAGAACAAAAGAACTCAATGGGACAATTAGAGAAAGATTTTAAAAAAGTGAGTGAAGAGAATACTTCACTGAAAATCAGAATTGAACAAGTGGAATTGAATGACTCGAGGAGACAAGAAGAATCAGTCAAGCAAATCCAAAAAAATCAAACAATGGAGAAAAATGTGAAATACCTTCTGGGAAAGACAACAGACCTGGAAAACAGATCCAGGAGAGACAATCTGAGAATCATTGGACTCCCAGAAAAACATGATGAAAAAAAGAGCCTGGACACTGTCTTCCAGGAAATTATCAAAGAGAACTGCCCAGAAGTCATAGGAACAGAGGAAAAAATAAACATTGAAAGGATTCATCGATCACCCACTGAAAGGGATCCTAAAATCAAAACACCAAGGAATATAGTGGCCAAATGCCAGAACCCTCAGATGAAAGAAAAAATATTGCAAGCGGCTAGAAAAACCCAATTCAAGTATCAAGGAGCCACAATAAGGATCACCCAGGATCTGGCAGCATCCACATTAAAAGATCGAAGGGCCTGGAATATGATATTCCGAAAGGCTAAGGAACTTGGTATGCAACCAAAAATAACTTACCCAGCGAGAATGAGCATCTTTTTCCAGGGAAGAAGATGGACATTCAACGAAGTAAGCGAATTTCATCTATTTCTGATGAAAAAACCAGAACTTAACAAAAAGTTTGATCTACAAATATAGAACTCAAGAGAAATCTAAAAAGGTAAAGATTAATCTTGGGAACTATATTTTGACTATATAGATGTATAAAGAATACTTGTATACCTTGTTCTAGAAATTGATGTGGAAAGGACATTGTACCAGAAAAAGGGTAAAGTGGGGGTAGTACATCTCATGAAGAGGCATAGGAAACCTATTATATCTGAGAGAAAGAATGGAGGGGGATGAATATAGTGGGTATCTTACTGCCTTCAGAATTGGCTTTAAGTGAAAAATCTTAAGACATATTCAATCTATGGTGAAACTTCTCCCATCTCATTGAAAAGTGAGAAGGGAAAAGTGGAAAGGGAAGGAATAAGCTAAGGGGAAGGGAATACGGGAACTGGGAGGGAAAGGGGTAAGATAGGGGGAGGAACTCTAAGGCGGGGGAGGGACACTAAAAAGGGAGGGCTGTGAGAAGCAAGGGGTGCTCACAAGCTTAATACTTGGAAGGGGGGGAAAGGGGAAAGAAGGGAGGAAAGCATAAACCGGGGTTAACAAGATGGCAAGTAATACAGAATTGGTCATTCTAACCATAAACGTGAACGGGGTAAACTCCCCCATAAAGAGGAAGCGGTTAGCAGAATGGATTAAAAGCCAGAATCCTACAATATGTTGTTTACAGGAAACACACCTGAAGCGGGGAGATACATGCAGGTTAAAGGTAAAAGATTGGAGCAAAATCTACTATGCTTCAGGTGAAGTCAAAAAAGCAGGGGTAGCCATCCTGATCTCAGATCAAGCTAAAGCAAAAATTGACCTAATTAAAAGAGATAAGGAAGGACACTATATCTTGCTAAAGGGTAGCATGGATCATGAAGCACTATCTATATTAAACATATATGCACCAAGTGGGGTAGCATCTAAATTCTTAAAAGAGAAACTAAGAGAGCTGCAAGAAGAAATAGACAGTAAAACTATAATAGTGGGAGATCTTAACCTTGTACTCTCAGAATTAGATAAATCAAACCAGAAAATAAATAAGAAAGAAGTCAAAGAGGTAAACAGAATACTAGAAAAGCTAGATATGATAGATCTCTGGAGAAAATGTAATGGAGACAGAAAGGAATACACTTTCTTTTCAGCAGTTCATGGAACCTATACAAAAATTGACCATATATTAGGACATAAAAACCTCAAACTCAAATGTAGTAAGGCAGAAATAGTAAATGCATCCTTTTCAGACCACGATGCAATGAAAATTACATTCAACAAAAAAGCAGGGGGAAGTAGACCAAAAAATAATTGGAAACTAAATAATCTCATACTAAAGAATGATTGGGTAAAACAGCAAATCATAGACATAATTAATAACTTCACCCAAGAAAACGATAATAATGAGACATCATACCAAAATGTATGGGATGCAGCCAAAGCGGTAATAAGGGGAAATTTCATATCTCTAGAGGCCTATTTGTATAAAATAGAGAAAGAGAAGGTCAATGAATTGGGTTTGCAATTAAAAATGCTAGAAAAGGAACAAATTAAAAACCCCCAGTCAAACACTAAACTTGAAATTCTAAAAGTAAAAGGTGAGATCAATAAAATTGAAAGTAAAAAAACTATTGAATTGATTAATAAAACTAAGAGTTGGTTCTATGAAAAAACCAACAAAATAGACAAACCCTTAGTAAATCTGATTAAAAAAAGGAAAGAGGAAAATCAAATTGTTAGTCTTAAAAATGAAAAGGGAGAACTCACCACTAACGAAGAGGAAATTAGAGCAATAATTAGGAGTTACTTTGCCCAACTTTATGCCAATAAATTCGACAACTTAAATGAAATAGAAAAATACCTCCAAAAATACAGCTTGCCCAAACTAACAGAGGAAGAAGTAAATATCCTAAACAGTCCCATCTCAGAAAAAGAAATAGAACAAACTATCAATCAACTCCCTAAGAAAAAATCCCCAGGACCAGATGGATTTACATGTGAATTCTACCAAACATTTAAAGAACAATTAACTCCAATGTTATATAAACTATTTGAAAAAATAGGGATTGAAGGAGTCCTACCAAACTCCTTTTATGACACAGATATGGTACTGATACCTAAACCAGGTAGGCTGAAAACAGAGAAAGAAAATTATAGACCAATCTCCCTAATGAATATTGATGCTAAAATCTTAAATAAAATATTAGCAAAAAGATTACAGAAAATTGTCACCAGGATAATACACTATGACCAAGTAGGATTTATACCAGGAATGCAGGGCTGGTTCAATATTAGGAAAACTATTAGCATAATTGACTATATCAATAACCAAACAAACAAAAACCACATGATCATCTCAATAGATGCAGAAAAAGCATTTGATAAAATCCAACACCCATTCCTAATAAAAACACTTGAGAGCATAGGAATAAATGGACTTTTCCTTAAAATAGTCAGGAGCATATATTTAAAACCATCAGTAAGCATCATATGCAATGGGGAAAAACTGGAACCTTTCCCAGTAAGATCTGGAGTGAAGCAAGGTTGCCCACTATCACCATTATTATTTAATATCGTATTAGAAACACTAGCCTCGGCAATAAGAGTCGAGAAAGATATAAAAGGAATTAGAGTAGGCAATGAGGAAACCAAACTATCACTCTTTGCAGATGATATGATGGTATACCTAGAAAACCCCAGAGATTCTACCAAAAAGCTATTGGAAATAATTCATAATTTTAGCAAAGTAGCTGGCTACAAAATAAATCCCCATAAATCCTCAGCATTTTTATACATCACCAACAAAACCCAACAGCAAGAGATACAAAGAGAAATTCCATTCAGAATAACTGTTGATACCATAAAATACTTGGGAATCTATCTACCAAAGGAAAGTCAGGAATTATATGAGCAAAATTATAAAAAAGTCTCCACACAAATAAAGTCAGACTTAAATAATTGGAAAAATATTAAGTGCTCTTGGATCGGCCGAGCGAACATAATAAAGATGACAATACTCCCTAAACTAATCTATTTATTTAGTGCTATACCAATCAGACTTCCAAGAAAATATTTTATTGATCTAGAAAAAATAACAACAAAATTCATATGGAACAATAAAAAGTCGAGAATCTCAAGGGAATTAATGAAAAAAAAATCAAATGAAGGTGGCCTAGCTGTACCTGATCTAAAATTATATTATAAAGCAGCAGTCACCAAAACCATTTGGTATTGGCTAAGAAATAGATTAGTGGATCAGTGGAAAAGGCTAGGCTCACAAGACAGAATAGTCAATTATAGCAATCTAGTGTTTGACAAACCCAAAGCCCCTAACTTCTGGGAAAAGAATTCATTATTTGATAAAAACTGCTGGGATAATTGGAAATTAGTATGGCAGAAATTAGGCATGGACCCACACTTAACACCATATACCAAGATAAGATCAAAATGGGTCTATGACCTAGGCATAAAGAACGAGATTATAAATAAATTAGAGGAACATGGAATAGTTTATCTCTCAGACTTGTGGAGGAGAAAGAAATTTGTGACCAAAGATGAACTAGAGACCATTACTGATCACAGAATAGAAAATTTCGATTACATCAAATTAAAAAGCCTTTGTACAAATAAAACTAATGCAAACAAGATTAGAAGGGAAGCAACAAACTGGGAAAACATTTTCACAGTTAAAGGTTCTGATAAAGGCCTCATTTCCAAAATATATAGAGAACTGACTCAAATTTATAAGAAATCAAGCCATTCTCCAATTGATAAATGGTCAAAGGATATGAACAGACAATTTTCAGAGGATGAGATTGAAACTATTACCACTCATATGAAAGAGTGTTCCAAATCATTATTGATCAGAGAAATGCAAATTAAGACAACTCTGAGATACCACTACACACCTGTCAGATTGGCTAAGATGACAGGAAAAAATAATGATGAATGTTGGAGGGGATGCGGGAAAACTGGGACACTAATACATTGTTGGTGGAGTTGTGAACGAATCCAACCATTCTGGAGAGCAATCTGGAATTATGCCCAAAAAATTATCAAAATGTGCATATCCTTTGATCCAGCAGTGTTTCTATTGGGCTTATATCCCAAAGAAATACTAAAGAAGGAAAGGGACCTGTATGTGCCAAAATGTTTGTGGCAGCCCTGTTTGTAGTGGCTAGAAACTGGAAAATGAATGGATGCCCATCAATTGGAGAATGGCTGGGTAAATTGTGGTATATGAATGTTATGGAATATTATTGTTCTGTAAGAAATGACCAGCAGGATGAATACAGAGAGGCTTGGAGAGACCTACATGAACTAATGCTAAGTGAAATGAGCAGAACCAGGAGATCATTATACACTTCGACAACGATATTGTATGAGGACATATTTTGATGGAAGTGGATTTCTTTGACAAAGAGACCTGAGTTTCATTTGATAAATGACGGACAAAAGCAGCTACACCCAAAGAAAGAACACTGGGAAACGAATGTGAACTATCTGCATTTTTGTTTTTCTTCCCGGATTATTTATACCTTCTGAATCCAATTCTCCCTACGCAACAAGAGAACTGTTCAGTTCTGCAAACATATATTGTATCTAGGATATACTGCAACATATCCAACATATAAAGGACTGCTTGCCATCTAGGGGAGGGGGTGGAGGGAGGGAGGGGAAAAAAAATCGGAACAGAAATGAGTGTCAATATAATGTAATTATTAAATAAAAAATTAAAAAAAAAATTAAGACCTTTCCTAATTCTTTTTTAAATTTAATTTAGTTTTTTAAATGTTTAATTTGTTTTTTTAAAATTAATTTAGTTTTTCACATTGCTTTATGAATGAAGTTGGGAGAAAAATATCATAACAAGAAGAAAAATTATGGGAGAATTAAAAAAACAGATAAGCAAACACAGCATGTGTTGACTCACATTTAAACTTCATCATTCTTTTTCTGGATGCAGAGACATTTTCAATCCATTGTTTATTGGGATGATCTTGGATCACTGAACCACTAAGAACCAAGTCTTTCATAATTTATCATTGCACATTCTTGCTATTATTTTGTGCAATGTATTCTTGGTTCTGATTGTTTTGCTCAGCATCAGTTCATGTAAATATTTCTAGACCTTTCTTACGTCAGCTTGTTCATCATTTTTACAGAAAAATAATATTCTATTACCTTCCATACCATTTCTTATGTAGATATTCCTTTATTGATAAGTATCTCCTCATTTTCCAATTCAATGCTACTATAAAAAGAGCTGCTACAAATATTTTCACACATGTGGATCAATTTCCCTCTTTTATGATATCCTTGGCATGTAGACTCATAATGACACTGCTAGGTCAAAAGGTAGCTCAATTCTAATTTTTTTTAAGGAATGATTTTCCTCACTGAGTTTTTATACCTCCTTTTTCATCTGGTCAATTTTGCTTCTTCAGGGAATTTTTCTATTTTTTAGTTGCTTGTATTTATTTTTGCATCACTCTCATTGTTAGTAAAGAAACCCCTAAGCAAGAAGCTGTTGAATTGTTGATTTCTGCAAACTTCAACCCCTAAATATCAAATGAAAGGAACTATGTACTATATATATGCAGTAATTAAAGGTAACCGCAAGATCTGAAGACAGAGTTTCACCTAATCTCCAACATATTAAAAACACATTAACACCAAAGAACTTTACTATTTAGAGTTTTTCTTTATGTCCTTCACTGCAAAACCAACTAATTCCCCTTGCTTTTTATCATCTCTGGGGCAACTTGGTTTGTGACTACCACAATAAACAGACAGCCTACCTGAACTCGTTCCTCAGTGATGGTCACACTTCCATGCACAATGAGTTTATTTTCTGTCTCAAAATCTTTTTCTCCTTGATAACTCCTACTGTCAAAAAAGGGAATTTGAAAATATAAATACTCATACTCTTTCAAAGTCTATAATCTCTTAATTTATTAATTTTCCATGATCTAATCCTCCACCTCACTATAGTTACACATTGCAATGATTATAATGCATCTTGCTTTCATTTAGAAGTGTTCCGTATCTATATTCATGAATTCTGAAATTCTTTTATCTAATCATCAAGTGATTCAACTTCTATCAAAATTGATCATTGCATAGTCTTATTGTGGCCATGTATAATGATCTCCTAGGTTCTGCTTATTTCACTTAGTTTCATGTAGGTCTCTCCAAGCCTCTCTGAACATCATCCCCCGGGTCATTTCTTACAGAACAATACTATTCCATATTATACATAGATTCATTCCATAGCATTCAGCCATTCTTCAAATGATTGACATGTACTCAGTTTCCAGTTTCTTGACACTACAAAAAGGGCTGCCAAAAACACTTTTGCACATACAGATCCCTTTTCCCTCTTTTAGAATGGGTAATGTTATCTTAGAGTTGTCTTAATTTGCATTTCTCTGATCAATAGGGATTTGGATCACCTTTTAATGTGGCTACAAATAGTTTCAATGTCATCATCTGAAAATTGTTCATATCCATTGACCAGTTATCAATTGGATAATAGCTTGATATCTTATAAACCTGAGTCAATTCTGTAGATATTTTAGAAATGAGGGCTTTATCAGATCCTTTGGATGTAAAAATGTTTCCACAGTTTATTGCTTCCCTTCTAATCTTGTTTGCATTAGTTTTGTTTGTATAAAACCTGTTTAACTTACTATAATCAAATTTATCAATTTAATGATCAATAATCTCTAGTTCTTCTTTGGTCACAAAATCCTTTCTTCTCCACAAATCAGAGATGCAAACTATCCTGTGTTCTTCTAGTTTGTTTATAGTATCATTCTTTATGTGTAGATCATGAACCCATTTCCACCTCATATTGGTATACGCTGTTAGTTGTGAGTCTATGTCTAGTTTCTGCCATACTAATTTCCAATTTTCCCAGCAGTTTTTGTCAAATAGTGAATTCTTATTCCAAAAATTGGGGATTTGTGATTTGTCAAATACTAGATTGTTATAGTCATTGGCTATTTGCTTCTGTGAACCTAATCTATTCCACTGATCAACTTCATTATTTCTTAACCAGTACCAAATGGTTTTGATGACCACTGTTTTATAATATAGTTTTAGATCTTTTAAAGCTAACAAACTTCATTTGTTTTTCTCTTCATTAAGTCCCTTGAAATTCTTAACCTTGTGTTCTTCCAGGTGAATTTTGTTGATATTTTTTCCCTAGTTTAGTAAGATATTTTCTTGAGAGTCTGATTGGTATAGCACTAAATAAATAGACTAGTTTAGGGATTATTGTCATCTTTATTATATTTGCTCGACCTATCCACAAACACTTGATATATTTCCAATTGCTTAGACCTGCTTTTATTTGTGTTTTGTAGTTTTGCTTATATAGTTCCTGACTTTCCCTTGGCAGATAAATTCCCAAATATTTTGTAGTATCAACAATTATTTTAAATGGAATTTCTGTTTTTATCTCTTGCTGTTGGATTTTGTTAGTGATATATAAAAATGCTGATGATTTATATAGATTTGTTTTGGATCCTACAACTTTGCTAAAGTTGTGGATTATTTCTACTAGCTTTTTAGTTGATTCTCTGGGGTTCTCTAAGTATGCCATCATATCATCTGCAAAGAGTGATAATTTGACTTCCTCATTAACAACTCTAATTCTTTTAATCTATTTTTCTTCTCATTGCCAAGGCTAGCATTTCTAATACAATGTTGAATAGTAATGGTGATAGTAGCCAACCTTGTTTTTCCCATGATCTTATTGGGAATGGTTCTATTTTATTCTCATTACATATAATGCTTGCTGATAGATATAAATAGATGCTACTGACTATTTTAAGGAAAAGTCCATTTATTCCTATATTCTATAGTGTTTTTAATAGGAATGAGTATTGATTTTATTAAATGCTTTTTCTGCATTTATTGAGATAATTATATATTTTTTTGTTAATTTGGTTATTGATATAGTCAATTATGCTTATAGTTCTCTTAATATTGAACCAGCCCTGCATTCCTGGTATAAATTCTGCTTGGTCATGGTGTAATATCCTGAGGGTGATTTTCTGTAATCTCTTAGCTAATATTTTATTTAAGATCTTTGCATCAATGTTAATTAGTGAGATTGGTCTATAATTTTCTTTTTCTGTTTTCATCCTATCTGGTTTAGACATCACTGCTATATCTCTGTCATAAAAGGAATTTGGTTGGACTCCTTCATTCCCCACTTTTTCAAATAGTTTATCTATTATTGGAGTTAATTGTTCTTTAAATGTTTGGTAGAATTCACATGTAAATCCATCTGGTCCTGGGGATTTTTTCTTAGGGAGCTATTTAATACCTTTTCCTATTTATTTTTCTAAATTGTCTCAATTTAATTATTTAACCAATTTGCTTTCTCCTCTCTTAATCTGGGCAACATATATTTTTGAAGGTAATCATCCATTTCATTTAAATTTATTGGCATCAAGTTAGGCAAAAGTAACTCCTAATTATTGCTCTAATTTCCTCTTCATTAGTGATGAGTTTTCCCTTTTCATTTTTAAGACTAACAATTTGTTTTTTCTCTTTCCTTTTTCTAATTCAATATTCCAAGGGTTTATCTAGTTTGTTGTTTTTTTTTTTTTCATAAAGACAACTTTTAGTTTTATTTATAAATTCAATTTTTTTTTAACTTTCAGTATTTAAATCTCTCCTTTTATTTTTATAATTTCAAGTTTAGTGTTTGGGAGATTTTGATTTGCTCTTTTTTGTAGCTTTTTTTAGTTGTTAATTCATTGATTTTCTCTTTCTTTATTTTATGCAAATAGGCCTCTAGAGATATAAAATTTCCCCTTATTACAATTTTGACCCTAAAATAAAAAATCCAAGGAATATTGTGGCTAAATTTCAGAACTATCAGACTAAGGAAAAAAATATTACAAGCAGCCAGAAAAAAGCAATTCAAATACCAAGGAGCTACAAAAAGGATCACCCAGGTCTAGTTGCTTCCATATTAAAGGATCAAAGGGCCTGGAATCTGATATCCCAAAAGACAAAAGAACTTGAAATGTAGCCAAGAATAAACAACTCTGCTAGGATGAATGTTTTCTTCCAGGGAAGAAGATAGACACTTAATGAAACAGGTGAATTACTTGTTTCTAATGAAAAAACCAGAGCTAAACAAAAAAATTGACATCCAACTATAGGACTCAAGAGAAGCAGAAAAAGGTAAAAAGAACTCTCGAGAACTGTATTTCTGTTATGGACATACATAAAGAGTGCATGTATAATTTGATTGTACTGATATAATATTAAAAAGGAAAGTAGAAATGGAAAGGGGATAATATCATAAAAAGGGAAAAGGGGAGATTTAAAAAAAGGAAGCTGCATCCCATAGAGAGAGGCAAATGAAACCTATCATATCTGAGGGAATTTAGAGAGGGGGAGAAACATTGTGTGAATCTTACTTTCATCAGAGTGGGCTCAAAGAGAAAATAATTGACATATTTGGTTTACAGAGAAATTTCTCTCACCTCATTAAAAAGTGGGAGAGGAAAAGAGAAAAGAAAAAAAGTAATAAGGGAAAGGTATAAGTAATACTGGGGAGGGGAGTAAGAAGGGGTAAGAAAAAGAAAAGCATAATCTAGGTATAATAAGATGGCAGGAAATACAGAATTAGTAATTTTAACCGTAAATGTAAGTGAGATGAACTTTCCCATAAAGTGGAGGTGGATAACAGACTATATCAAAAGTCAGAACCCTACAATATGTTGTTTATAGGAAACACATTTAAAGCACAGAGATACATACAGAGTAAAAGTGTAAGGCTGGAGCAGAATCTATTATGCGCAGGTGAAGTAAAAAAAGCAGGGGTAGCCATCCTTCTCTCAGATCAAGCAAAAGCAACAATTGATCTAATTATAAGAAATAAGGAAGGGCACTATATAGTCTTAAAAGGCATCATAGACAATGAAGCAATATCAATACTAAACATATATGCACCAAGTGGTATAGCATTTCACTTCCTAAAGAAGTTAAGAGAGTTGCAAGAAAAAATAGACAGAAAAACTATAATAGTAGAAGGTCTCAAGCTTGCACTCTCAGAATTACATAAATCAAACCACAAAACAAATAAGAAAGAAGTTAAAGAGTTAAGTAGAATATTAGAAAAGTTAGGTATGCTAGAACTTTGGTAAAAACTGAATGGAGACAGAAAGGAGTACACTTCTCAGCAGTTCATGGAACCCATACAAAAATTCACCATATATTGGGATATGAAGACCCCCAATTAAATACAGAAAGGCAGAAATAGTAAATGCATTCTTTTCAGATCATGATGCAATAAAAATTACATTCAAGAAAAAGTTAGGGGTAAATAGACCAAAAAGTAATTGGAAACTACATAAAATAATACTAAAGAATGAATGGATGAAACAGCAAATCATAGGCACAATTAATAATTTCACCCAAGAAAATGACAAGAATGAGACATCATAACAAAATTTGTGGGATGAAAGCAGAAATAAAGGGAAATTTTTTATCTTTATTTTATTTTTTTTTTAATAACATTTTATTGACAGAACCAATGCCAGGGTAATTTTTTACAGCATTATCCCTTGCACTCACTTCTGTTCTGATTTTTCCCCTCCCTCCCTCCACACCCACCCTCAGATGGCAAGCAGTCCTTTACATGTTAAATAGGTTACAATATATCCTAGATACAATATATGTGTGCAGAACCGAACAGTTCTCTTGTTGCACAGGGAGAATTGGATTCAGAAGGTATAAATAACCCAGGAAGAAAAACAAAAATGCAAGTAGTTTATATTCATTTCCCAGTGTTCTTTCTTTGGGTGTAGCTGCTTCTGTCCATCCTTGATCAATTGAAACTGAATTAGCACTCTTTATCAAAGATATCCACTTCCATCAGAATATATCCTCAAACAGTATCATTGTTGAGGTATATAATGGTCTCCTGGTTCTGCTCATTTCACTTAGCATCAGTTCATGTAAGTCTCGCCAGTCCTCTGTATTCATCCTGCTGATCAGGAAATTTTATATCTTTAACGGCTTACTTGAATAAAATAGAGAAAGAGAAAATCAGTGAATCAGGCTTGCAACTTAAAAAGCTAGAAAAAGAGCAAATTAAGAATCCCCAATCGAATACTAACCTTGAATTTCTAAAATTAAAAGGAGAAATTAATGAAATCAAAAGTAAAAAAAAAAAAACTTTTGAATTAATAAATAAAACTAAGAGTTGGTTTTATGAAAAAAATAATAAAATAGATAAACATTTGGTAAATCTGATTAGAAAAAGGAAAGAGGAAAATCAAATTGTTAGTCTTAAAAATGAAAAGGGAGAACTTTCCACCAATGAAGAGGAAATTAGAGTAACAATGACTTACTTTGCCCAACTTTATGCTAATAAATTTGATAACCTATGTGAAATGGATGACTACTTCCAAAAATATATGATTCCCAGATTAACAGAGGAGGAAGTAAATTGCTTAAATAGTCCCATTTCAGAAAAAGAAATAAAACAAGCTATTAATTAACTCCCTAAGAAAAAAACCCCAGGACCAGATGGATTTACATGTGAATTAGACCAAACATTTAAAAAACAATTAGCTCCAATGCTACATAAACTATTTGAAAAAAATAGGGAATGAAGAAGTCCTACCAAATTCCTTTTATGACACAGACATGGTACTGATATGTAAAACAGGTAGGTTGAAAACAGAAAGAAAATTATAGACCTATCTCCCTAATGAATATTGATGCTTAAATCTTAAATAAGATATTAGCAAAAAGACTACAGAAAATCATCACCAGTATAATATACCAAGACCAAGTAGGATTTAAACTAGGAATGCAAGGCTGGTTCAATATTAGGAAAACAATTAGCATAATTGACCATATCAATAACTAAATTAACAAAAACCATATGATCATCGCAATAGATGCAGAAAAATTATTTGATAAAATCCAACATACATTCCTAAAAAAAAACACTTGAGAGTATAGTAATAAATGGAAAAATAAATAATAATAATAAATAAAAATAATCAATAGCATCTATTTAAAACCATCAGTAAGCAGCATATGTAATGGGGATAAACTGGAACCATTCCCAGGAAGATCCGGAGTGAAACAAAGTTGCCCATTATCACCATTACTATTCAATATTGTATTAGAAATGCTAACTTTGTCAGTGAGTTGAGAAAGAGATTGAAGGAATTAGAGTAAGTAATGAAGAAACCAAAATATCACTTTTTGCTGCTGATATGATGGTATACTTAGGAAACCCCAGAGATTCTACTAAAAAAGCTGCTAGAAATAATCCACAAAATCCAACAGAGTTACAAAGAGAAGTTCCATTTAAAGTAACTTCCAATAGTATAAAATAATTGGGAATCTTTCTGCCAAGGGACAGTCAGGAACTATATGAGTAAAGCTACAAAACACTTTTCACACAAATAAATTCAGATCTAACCAATTGGAAAACTATCAAGTGCTCTTGGAGAGGGTGAACAAATATAATAAAGATAACAATACTACCTAAACTAATCCATTTATTTAGTGCTATACCAATCAGGCTCCCACAAAAGTATTTTAATGACCTAGAAAAAATAACAACAAAATTCATCTGGAAGAACAAAAGGTCAAGAATTTCAAGGGAAGTAATGAAAAAAAAAAAAAAATCGAATAGAGGTGACCTAAGTGTACCAGATCTAAAATTATGTTATAAAGCAGTGGTTACAAAATAACAGCAAAGTTCATATAGAAAAACAAAAGGTCAAGAACTTCAAGGGAATTAATGAACAAGAAATCAAATGAAGATGGCCTAGCTGTACCAGATCTAAAATTATATTATAAAGCAGCGGTCACCAAAACCATTTGGTATTGGCTTAGAAATATGTTAGTTGATCAATGGAATAGGTTAGGTTCAAAGGACAAAACAGTCAATAACTTTAATACTCTAGTGTTTGACAAACCCAAAGACCCCAGTTTTGGGATAAGAACTCACTGTTTGACAAAAATTACTGGGAAAATTGGAAACTAGTATGTCAGAAACTAGGCAATGATCCACACTTAACACCGTACAACAGCATAAGGTCAAAATGGGTTCATGACCTAGGCATAAAGAATGAGATTACAAATAAATTAGAGGAAAACAGGATAGTTTATCTCTCAGACCTGTGGAAAAGGAAGGAATTTATGACCAAAGAAGAATTAGACATCATTACGAATCACAAAATAGAAAATTTTGATTATATCAAATTGAAAAGTTTTTGTACAAACAAAACTGATGCAGACAAGATTAGAAAGGAAACAATAAACTGGGAAAATATTTTTGCAGTCAAAGGTTCTGATAAAGGCCTCATTTCCAAAATATATAGAGAATTGACCCTATTAAAAATCAAGCCATTCTCCAATTGATAGATGGTCAAAGGACACGAACAGATAATTCTTCGACGAAGAAATTGAAACTATTTCTAGCCATATGAAAAGATGCTCCAAATCATTATTAATCAGAAAAATGCAAATTAAGACAACTCTGAGACACCACTACACACCTGTCAGACTGACTAGAATGACAGGGAAAAATAATGCGGAATGTTGGAGGGGATGTGGGAAAACAGGTACACAATGTATTAACATTGTTGGTGGAATTGTGAATACATCTAACCATTCTGGAGAGCAATTTGGAACTATGCTCAAAAAGTTATCAAACTGTGCATACCCTTTGACCCAGCAATGTTATTACTGGGCTTATATCCCAAAGAAATCTTAAAGAAGGGAAAGGGACTTCTATGTGCAAGAATGTTTGTGGCAACCCTCTTTGTAGTGGCTAGAAACTGGAAACTGAGTAGATGCCCATCAATTGGAGAATGGCTGAATAAATTGTGGTATATAAATAATATGGAATATTATTGTTCGCTAAGAAATGACCAGCAGGATGATTTCAGAAAAGCCTGAAGAGACTTACACGAACTGATGCTGAGTGAAATGAGCAGGACCAGGAGATCATTATATACTTCAACAACAATACTATATGATGATCAATTCTGATGGACCTGTCCATCTTCAGCAATAAGATGAACCAAATTAGTCTGATGGAACAGTTATGAACTGAACCAGCTACACCCAGTGAAAGAACTCTGGAAGATGACTAAGAACCATTACATCGAATTCCCAATCCCTATATTTTTGCCTGCCTGCATTTTTGATTTCTTTCACAGGCTAACTGTACAATATTTCAGAGTCCGATTCTTTTTGTACAGCAAAATGATGGTTTGGACATGTATACTTATTTTGTATTTAATTTATACTCTAATATATTTATTGTCATCCTGCCGGAAGGAGGGGAAAAATTGGAACAAAAGGTTTGGCAGTTGTTAGTGCTGTAAAATTACCCATGCATATAACTTGTAAATAAAAAGCTATTAAAATAAAAATAATAATAATAATAAAGCAGTGGTTACCAAAACCATTTGGTATTGGCTAAGAAATAGACTAGTTGATTAGTGGAATATGTTAGGTTCAAAGGACAAAAGTGTTAATAAATTTAACAATTGCCATCTGTGGGAGGGTGTGAGAGGAAAGAGGGGGGAAAATTGGAACAAAATATTTTGCAATTGTCAGTGCTGAAAATTACCCATTCGTATATCTTGTAAAAATAAAAATAAAAATCTATAATAATCCAAAAAAGGATCTGACTTTTCTAAAGGCTTCAACTCTGGCCAAAGTTGGAGCTTAGTAAAGTCTATTGGGAAAATTATCCCATAGGGCCAAGAAACTATGCTATTTAGTGAAATTCATTATCTGAAATTTGATAAGAAAAAGTTTTATATTATTGGGAATTTAAAGTTGTATTTGATTGAGTTTTAAGTTAAAATATAATTATTAAAACAAAATGCCAATAGCTTACCTTAGGGAGGTCGTATTTGTATCTCCCTACTTAGATGGCATGTTGCTTTCTAGAACTATTGGATAATTTGTAAACTAAGAGTTATGCCTTAAAAATCTGTTGGCTTTGTTAGATATATGTATAAGTTTTATGAAATTTGGTTCAAAATTATTTGTTAATCTTGCAGTTTAAAGTTTTTTTTTTTTTTTAAGTTAGTTCAAGACAAGGGATAAGAGAATGATTTGCAAACGCAATTAATAGTTTAAATGGAGCATCTAGTATTGGATTGGGAGTGTTTAAAGTATGTAGGAGGTTTTAGCAAAAAGGCACTGGGAGGAGAAAATGAAGTTGGGTCAGGTAGGGAGAAAGGGCTCACCTTCCCTCCCCCCTGCCTCTTTGGAGGTGAAGTGGGGGGAAGAGTCGACCAAATGGAATCCTCCACTAAGTGTGTTCCAGCTTCTTTCTGCAGAGGCTTGGCTTCCGCAAATGATTTCAAGAGATAGGTCTGCTTTTAAGTTAATTGACTGATCTATAATTTGGTAGGCCTATTTCTACAGTTTAAAGGATATTTTAAAAAATCTTTCAAATTCTTTTATGTAGAATTGGGTATTCTATATAAGTTTAATTAATTGTATCCTGAAGTTATGCCCATCATTTAAAGAGCTTCTGAAAATAATAGTTTTTTCCTTGTCCATTTATTACTGTAATCAATATGAGGTTATGGTATTTCTGAAAGTCTAATGTTTTTAAGAACCTCTTGGTTTCTTTTATGTAGTATTAGGATATTCTGTGTAGGATATTCTAAGTTTTAATTGATTTTATTGGGTCATCATGAGGTCATTTGAAGAGCCTCTGAAAATAATATATATTTTTTTGTCCTTTTAAAAACCTTTCTGTTATAGACAATATGTAATTTGGGATATTTATCTATGTATTGACTTTTAAAAGCAAAATCATTTGTATGTATAATGTTCACTTGTGCAGCTGTCTACTTAGATATGAAAGAAGTGAACTTACTGAGACAAATTCCTTCTGTTATAAATACAAGATTATGGTAAATATCTGTTTAGGATTTATCTAAAACTTTAGTTAATGGGATTTGGTACTGGAAGTAAAATTCCTTGGGCTTATAATTAATGCTATCTGGGAGTTTTAAAGCTCCACTCTCTGACAGTTACTGGGACAATTAATGAGCAAAAATGAATTCAATCTATTTTATCCTGTTTTGCTGAAAGTTAAGTTTAAACTGCTTATATTATAGTTGTGTCCCTGTATTTTTTTCCTCCTGTAACTAATTTCTATAATCAGAGCAATGGTCAATAAGAAACTGTTAACACAATTCAATTATGTCATATCTTGTTATTTCCAATCTGGTTATATGTCATACCTTGTTGTTTCCAACCTGGTTATTTGTAATCATTATATCCTAAATACTTAGGCAAATAAGTATTTAGTCTGATCATCTATCTGTCACTGGATATTGTGCCTGGATATTCAAGTTTTTTTAAGATTCCTAACTAATAAAAGGACAAAAGCCTAACTACTGTTTTATCTATCCAGATTATAGCTGAGCCATTTGCCTGCTTGTGAAGAAAATCTATTAAGCTACTGGCCAATTCATACTGGCCTCTTTACATTTTGTATCAGTCTGTTATAACCTTTATTTGTTAGATTTGTGTTTTTTATTCTAAATTTTGGTCAAATTACAGGTATTGACTTGCTTCTGGGACCTAGACCAGGTTTGTCAGCTCGCCAGGCCACATCACATGTATCCTGTGCAGGGATTCAGAGTCTCCTGCCAGTGCCCGTACTGAAGCAGTTTTGAATGAAGCTTTGTCCATTACCCCTGATGGATTTATATGGGAATTTAGGAACCCTGATTGGGTCATCTAGTAGTGTGTGTTTAAAATTTGGGATGAATTTGTTAAAACTGTATAACTATTGTTATATGTTTGAGGGATTTTTAGGAAACTTACTGTACTAGTCTGTTATTTATAGGAATTTTGATTCACTCGGGATTTATATGTAGAATGGTTATTTGATAATTCCTTTCCATGACAAAGAAAAAAAAAAAAAAGAAGGAAGAAACTGGTTAGGAAATTTGGGAAACTGATGTATTTTTCTTAGGCACTTCTACCTCACCCCCTATCTCATTAGTTCAGATTGAGTTTGAAATTATTTAAACAATCTTTTTCATTTTTACTCCTTGCTTAAAATACGCTGGACTATGTTTGGTTGGTTATGTTTTAACTTTGAAATCCCTTATTCTGCAGGAATTGCCCTGGCAGACTTATTTTTTGGGATTATTTTTTAGAAACAACCAGAAATCAGACACCTGTCCCAGAACTGGCAGTCTTTCTTATCTGTTTCTCCACTCCTGTTATCCAGTCCCTTAATTAGTATTTCAGCATTTTGATATCAGGCCTCTAATAGGTCAGGGTTGCCTGCCTTGGTCTAATTGCATAATCTGCTCAAAAATCTGTTTCCTAGTAAGTAGCAGCTCCTGTTCTATCAGAGAGGACAGGTGGAACTACTCCAGGCCCCACTTTTTCCTCCCTGTGGAGTCCCTGACAGACTCGGAGTGCCCCTCTTAGGATGGGCAGCAGGGTTGTCCTTAGCACTGCTACCCTCTGTGTAAGAAGAGGCTGAATTAAATGCATAAATGACCACAGACCTAATTTACAGTAAACAGTCCATCTCAAATTGGATTCTCTGGCTGAGTTGCTCCTCAACTGCAGAGGACCTGCTATTTCTGCAACACGGAGGCCTGTGTGCCTCCCTAAATGAGGAATGCTGTTTTTATGCTAATAACTGGGGTTATCAGGGAGAGACTTATCCTTGCCTCAAGTCCTTGCATTTTTCTAGTTTTATTTTGGTTTATTTGCTTTACATAGGGTTGGTCAAAATTAAAGTGCTAAAACCTTCTAGAGGAAGGTAATTCAATGATTTGAATATTCAGGGGAGAGAGAATATGGAATGTTATGCCACCATTTTCTTTTATTGTCCTGACTCAGTTTCCCTAATTATCCTGACTCAGTCCTGCCTCAGTTTCCCTAATTGCTTTGCCACAGTTTATAACTATTCTGCTCAATCCTGCAAAACTACCTCTCTTTCTTTATTAGAATATTTGATAGAGATAAAAGATCTTATATTTTAGAATATCAGAATGCCTCTCCCCATCCCAAGCTTTCAGAATATCTGATACCATCTTATCAAGACGACTCTCCCCTTCTCCAGGGTGCCTCTCCCATTATATCATCCCATCTCCAGTGGCTCACCCAACCCTCTCAGAGTCCCATTCCTGCTCTCAGCACCCTGATTCTGCCCCTGCCTCAGTCTAACCTCTGAGCCTGAGCCACGTGTATATATGTCATTGCTGGATTCTTGGAGACATTAGTCTCATTCAGTCCTGGGACCAAACCATAGATCCATTTGGTCCCAGTAAATCTCTTCCTTTCAAATACAATATTAAATACTCTCTAATCTCTATCTTGCCTCAGTTTATCCATCATTACACATGTAAGTCTCTCCAGGCTTCTCTGAAATCATCCTGTTAGTCATTTCTTAAAGAACAATAATATTCCATAACATCATATACCACAATTTATTCAGCCATTCTCCAACTGATGGGCTAGTTACCAGTTTCTTGCCACTACAAAAAGGGCTGCCACATTCTTGCACATATGGGTCCCTTTTCCTCCTTTAAGATCTCTTTGGGATATAAGCCCAGTAGTAACAAAGAGTATGCACAGTTTGATAACTTTTTGAGCATAGTTCCAAACTGCTCTCCAAAATGGGATCCATTCACAACCCCACCAACAATACATCAGTTTTCCCACATCCCCCCCAACATTTTTCATCTTTTCTTGTCATCTTAGCCAATCTGAGAGATGTGTAATGGCATCTCAGAGTTGTCTTAATTCGCATTTCTCTAATCAATAGTGATTTGGAACACCTTCTGAATTTTTTTAAAGCATAATTAAATTGAGGAAAAGAATAAGCATTTATTAAGGACCAGTATTTATTAAGTGCCAGTAACTATGTTAAAGACTATGTACACATATTACACACACATAAACATACATACATGCATGTTGGGGTCCCCAGTTAGTGCAGACCTGCTGACACCAGCTGGTGTCTGAGCACTTACCCATAATTATCATCGCCTCTATGACCTTCGGAAGACAGACGTTTCTGGATATGACAAAGCAGTTCTGACACCCTTTAATGCAGTTAAAAAAGCTTTATTGCTTGGTTACATCATCTTGTCTCTCCTCCTGCATCCCTGCATCCCTGTTTCCTCTCTCTCCCTCTGCTGCCCTGTTCTTATACCCCTCTTATACTCTCTTGCCAACCTGCCCCAACAACAAGTATGTGTTTAGCTTGTGTATCCAGGAGCCTCCCTTCTGAGACAGTGGGAGCAATTTCGATTTGGTGCGTGCTCGATGACTGTCCTGACGTGTCTACAGGGTGCATATCCTGGACCTGTAGCCAATGAGGCAGAACTCACATCCAAAGCCTCAATATCCATTCTCCAGAGTGAGCTGACTGAGATTCAACCAGCCAAAGACCACAAGGGTCAAGTTTACACAAGACTTGTCTTTGCACAGACTTGTTGCCTATGCAAACGGGGCATTGTGTGCAAGGTACACGATGAGTCTCAAGATTAATGCAGACTCTTGTTATTCTGTTCCCTAGCATTCTTGTTGCTAGGTTCCCTAGCACATGCATATATTTATTTATCATCTATCCATCTATCTATCTATTTATAAATACACCCAGGTATATAGATATAGATAGATATGGATTTAGACAATGTTATATATGGACATGTATTGGCTTTGAAATTAGAGGATCAGTGCATGATTTCCAAATCTGTCACTTATATCCTATGTATCACTAGTTATATAATTTTACCTTTCTGCTCTTTACCTTCCTCATCTTCAAAATGATATTTTATTCAAACACATACATGCACCCAATTTATCTCCAGTATCTAAGCTTCCTAATGTCATCATACCAGATATCTCATATGTCGAAGTCACACAGTATTTTATAGTAGATATCACTTGATCATTGAAATAATTTAAAATTTCATATTCATCTAAGATATTCATTGGTGTCATGCTGTATACAGTTTTTAAAGCAGGCTTTCCTTATGCAAGTGAGTTTCTTCAAACACTTTATTTGTAGATAACATATCAATTGCTTAAACCATAAAAATGATTTAAAAATCTCTTCAGAAAAATCTAAAATAATTCAGAATAATTCACTTTTACTATTTTCAATAAGATAAGGTATATGAAATATGTATACCATATAGCGTGTTACACATGGCAGAATTAATTAGTTAGTTTCTTCCAATACAGTTAGTTTCTTCATATAATAATCTGATGGATTAGATGCAAGTAAAAAACAATCTGACCTCAAATAGAGAACTAGAAAGTCAATGGAGAAACTGCATAGTACTTTCCATAATC
Source organism: Antechinus flavipes (assembly GCF_016432865.1). Taxonomy (NCBI): domain Eukaryota; kingdom Metazoa; phylum Chordata; class Mammalia; order Dasyuromorphia; family Dasyuridae; genus Antechinus; species Antechinus flavipes. The sequence goes on from NC_067398.1 coordinate 394,301,656, forward strand.
ACAGTTACCCCAAAATTGGTATTTAAATTTACTATCCTCATGTGATATGGCATAGCCAGAAGATATGGAATATCATAATCCTAAAAGACTCAAAATTGATTGTGACCAAAAACTTTTTAGATACATCAGTTGTGAACTTTGTTAAATAATGTAATATTAACAATAATGATGTTCTGTAGAAATGTCCATAGTAGCCATTTTATATTCCATATAATTTTAGCTTTGATTTCCTTATTTATAAAATAAATCTATAAAAATTGATGAAAGCCAAAATTCATTCTAGTTCAAACTTTGTACAACCTGTGAGAAATGTTATAAAAGTAATGATCAATGGCATGTACAGACAGAAAAGGAGTGTGCTGTTTATTTAATGAAAAAAAAAAAAAGATAACAGTCCTTTATTCTTACCTTTAAGATATATAAAGATCCAGCAGAATTCTTCAAGCCTGGTAAGGATATATTGATGATAATGACATCAGAAAGAACTTATGTTGTAGATGGATGGAGATCCTTACTGCCTATTAGAGTATTCACACTGACAAGATTCCAAAGCTCTTTAAGGCTTTGAAGATTTAAGTAAAAATATAACAGAGGTGTTGAAGGTAGTCAATAAAACAATAGAAAGCAATAGAAAATGTCAAAATGATGGGTCATTTATATTGTTATAATTGATAATATAATCACTACAGATTAAAAATTGGAAAATGCTAGGCTAAAATTCTTGTACAATTTGGCCACATTGTAAAATGAATAGACAAGGCTAGCATCAAAATCAGGAACATCTGAATTCTATCTTTGTAATATTCTTCTCTAAAATGTAATGTTCTCTAGGAGCAGGTTTCTTGGGGGGCTTATGGGAGCAGCCTTACTTTCAGTTCAATAATCACCACAAGTGCAGCCAGGAGTTAAAGTCCAAATCCTTTATTGTCTCTTTCCAAGTCTTGTCTCCTTTCCGTGGCCCAGTTAGCTTTCTTAGGCCTATTTCCCTCCTTGGTTCCGAGAGTTTAAGCTCCTGTTGTCTTCTCTGGCTTCTGAATCTCCCAGACTGAATCCGGTTGAGGATTGTAGCTTATATATACTCTCTTATAGGTGTGAATCTTGCAAAACAATAGTAAGTACATGTACTGAACTAGAGAACTGTTAAGCACCATGCTAAATTAGGTAAGTATTGTCTCTATCACTTCCAGTGACTTAGTACATTGTTTCAAGTTCTGGCCTATAACATATTCTGATTTTTTGACATAATATAGACAAGTAACCTCTCTTTGTTCCCTAGATGATTCTTAGACACTATACATGGTAAGGAATCTAAAAATTCAGGGACAATTCAGTGGTAAGGTGGGAAAAGCACTGATTGTGAAGTTAGGTGGACCTAAATTTGAATCCACCATCAGGCACAACATTTATTGGTTGTGTGATTTGGGTAAGTCATTTAACACAATTTGCTTCTCCAAAAGAAGAAAAAGAAGGAAAAAAATGATTCTTAAAGCCACATTGATAGGGCAAGTTTCCTCATCTGGAGGTTCCACATATTTTTGAAATTTAGACATTTAAGAGAAAACATATTTACAAGTGTAGGAAATATAGGGGTATGTGGAGATATTTTGTGTCCTGTTTTCATAACAAACTTCTAAAAGAATAGAATATGAACTATTACATAAACAACAATCAAGTTGAGATGAAAACTATTTACTGTTGTAAATCTAGAATTTTGTGTAATTTTAATAAAATAGTATGGCTATAGCATCACTACACTTCAATGTATGGGAAAGTTCTTCAAAATCTGAATAGTCAGCACCAAAAACTGTAGATTTTTATAGAACATTGAGTATATTGGAACATTTGTGACAAAAGATTCCTACTGCTCCTTCTGTTTCCCATCTGGATACACTTGTCTCAAACCCTATTCTAGCCTGTGATAGAAGACATAGCCAAAATTCTCCTTTGTATGATCCTTAGTGATATGCCCAATCTAATTAGTAAATGTTCTAATGTTTCAAAAATTATTTAAAAATGACTGCTGTTGTGGATTTAATTCTAATATATTTGCATGATGATGCTTCATTTTTGGTTTCCACCACAGAAAAACATTTTCTGGGTCCTACCTCTGTTTCTCTCTTTTCAGTAGAATATTTGATTATTATTGCATTTTGTTATTTATTTGTGAACATATAATTTCCATTAACATATCATTGGATCCATTAATTTATACTATTATATTTAGTGTCTTTTATTCACAATGAGAAGTTGGTAGAGATTAATATGGTCATATTAGAGCAGTGTTAAGTGAAAATTTATTTTTTTATTCTAATAAAGTATAGTTTAGTTTTTCATGGAATTGATATTCCTATTACAGAAGGTAAATATGCATATGCATATACAAAGCATTATTATACTGTGGGAACAAAGCAAAAGTATTCTTTCCTAGATCCTTCACAAAGGGATCACAAAGAGAGGGAAAGATTCCCTCTATGCATAAATATTTTTATCATCTTTTTTTGTGATAGGAAAGAACTGAAAGAAAAGTGAATATTCATTCACTGGGGCCTATGAAGTGTAGCTATAAGGAATGCCAAGAAAATTGTAAAGATTTAAATGTTCTGACAGAACAAAGCTAGCAGGAACAGGAGAACGTGGGCATGATGATCATGATTGTATGCACCTTTTTCAGATATGGTCAATATGTTAATTTGTTTTTTGGGTAATATTCACTTAAATAAGCTATCCAAAGCAGAGGAGTAATCCTTAGAAAGGAATAGTATTTCTTTTAAAAAGAGTAAAAAACCAGTTCTGAAAAAGAAATTATAATTCTATAACTTCAGTTCAGCTATGACATAATTTACCATTAGGTATCAGTTTTTCTTAGTGATTCATCATTGGATTTCATGAATATATTGATTTTATGTACCATTAACTTCTACTGCCAAGTCATATTGCTAATGATATTGCAAGACATGGGCTGGATTGGTATTTGCTCTCAATGATGTTAACTAGAATGTGCTTTTGTAATTTTATCTTAGATGTTTTCAGGCAAAAATCTTCATGTCATCAATTTTATGGTTCAATAGCCTGAATTGTTTTTGAGCACTTACATTACCAGTTTCCAACTTGTATTTCTTCTTGGAAAAAGAAGGCTTAATTTTAATAGTTGTGTAGGTTCTATAATAGTTTGGCTCCAAATTACTGGCAGTAGTTTTCCATTTGAATAGGGGAGGAAAAGATAATAAAAATAAAATATAGATCTGGTTGTGTATCTTGAATGAAAGATGTATACTATCAAAATAATGCATCAGATTAAAACAAATAGTTGATCCTACATAAACATGAAAGTAATAAGTAAATTCATTATTCCAAATAAGATGGGAATGAAATGAAATCTATTGAGTCAAGGTAATAATGAATTATATAGATTTACCGCCTTGAACTTAGATTATAAATCATGATACATGTAACATATAATTATATAATATATATAACATATTTTCTTATCAAATTTCTTAAAGAACTTTTTTGTTACTATCAATGCTTATGTTTTAATAAAGGTGCTAATTCATTGGAATTGATGAGACAATGGTTATCTAGTTTAGTATGATGCTTAATAGTTCTCTAAGTTCAGTATGATTGATATAATCTTACAACAAATAATGGTTTCCTAGTGATATAATGATTGATTTATACTCAGTGCAGAGCATATAAGCTGGGAGCTTCAGTTAGATTCATTCAGAGGGGGGAGAAGACAGGCAGTGGCTCAAACTCTCAGAATCCAGGAGAGAGAATCATTTGATCTTCAGTCGGGCTCCTGGTGGCTCTCCTGGAGGAACTGAGAGCCTTGGAGAGAGAGCTAGAGAAAACAAGCAGACTAGAAGCTGAAGCACAAAGTCTTGGACTCAGATTCATTCATCTCATCTTACACCACTTTGGTGGCAGGCTCTCCTCCTTCATTTTCTCCACTGAAACCAAGACTATGAAAGGCCTTTAAGAAAACTAGCCAAGCCCCAAGTGAAGAAGATGGGACTTTGAAAGAGATAATAAAGGATTTGGACTTTAACCCCTGCTACTCTTGTGGTGATTACTGAACTGAAAGAAGGCTGCCCCAGAGACCTCTGGAAAACCAAACTAAGAACATTACATTTTGGCACAAGAACTTCACATGAGGGTTGTGAGAGAAGATCAGAAAGAAATGTGTGTCCTGTCTGCCATCTTTGCTCTGCCCCTAAAGACAATAATCTCAAATACCAAGTTATGAAAGGCTGACCAAATGCACCAATTTCAGAATACAAATTATGTTAGACAAAGAGTGCTATAGCAGCAAACATAAAGAAAAATGGAAACTAAATAATTTAATTCTAAAGAATAATTGTGTCAAAAACAAGTCATGAAAATAATTTCTTTAAAGAGAATGACAATGTAACATTTTAAAATTTGTGGGACTTTAAGTACTATCAAAGAAGTACTTAAGGAAAAATGTACATCTTTAAACACATGCATCAGCAAAAGAAGGGAAGATAAATTTCCTTAAATATTTTAAATTGTAAATAAATTAATGAAAATTTAAATAAAATACTAGCATAGTGGTTATAGCAATATGTTATATGGCTCAGACACTATGACTGGGTGGGATTTACTCCCAAAATGAAAAGCTGGTTCAATGCTAAGAAAACTAACAACATAATTGATCATATCAAAACAAGAACAAAAACAAATTGCATGATGATGTCAATAGAAGCAGAAAAGCAAAAAGAAATATAAAACTCATTACTATTTTTTAGTTTATTTTTATTACAGCTTTTTATTTACAAGATCTATGCATGGGTAATTTTTCAGCATTGACAATTGCAAAACCTTTTGTTCCAACTTTTCCCCTCCTCCTACCCCTTCCCCCAGATGGCAGGTTGACCAATATATGTTAAATATGTTAAAGTACAAGTTAAATACAATATATATACATGTCCAAACAGTTATTTTGTTGTAGAAAAAGAATCAGACTTTGAAATAGTGTACAATTAGCCTGTGAAGAAAATCAAAAATTCAAGTGGACAAAAATAGAAGGATTGGGAATTCTATGTAGTGGTTCATAGTCATTTCCCAGAATTATTTTGCTGAGTGTAGTTGGTTCAGTTCATTACTGTTCTCTTGGAACTGATTTGGTTCATCTTATTGTTGAAGAGGGCCATGTCCATCAGAATTGATCATCATATAGTATTGTTGTTGAAGTATATAATGATGCTCATTTCACTAAGCATCAGTTCAAGTAAGTCTCTCCGGTCTTTATGAAATCTTCCTGCTGGTCATTTCTTACAGAACAATAATATTCCATAATATTCATATGACACAATTTATGCAGCCATTCTCCAATTGATGGGCATCGACTCAGTTTCCAGTTTCTGGCTACTACAAACAGGACTGTCACAAACATTCTTGCACATACTAGGCCCCTTCCCTTCTTTAAAATCTCTTTGGGATATAAGCCCAGTAGTAACACTGCAAGATCAAAGGGGATGCACAGTTTAATAACTTTTTGAGCATAGGTCCAAATTGCGCTCCAGAATGGCTAGATATACTCACAATTCCACCAACAATGTATCAGTGTCCCAAAAACTCATTACTATTAAAAAATAAAATAGAAATCATCTGAATAAATGAAGTATTTATTAAATTAATAAGTAGCGTCTGTTTAAAACCAAAAAACAAGCACTCTCTGTTGTGGGAATAAACTTGAAGTCTTCCCAGTAAGATTAAGTGTGAAGCAAATATGTCTATTATTGTCTCCAAAATTCAATGTTTTATTAGTTATGCTTACTATAATAGTAAGAGTAGAAAAAGAAATTAAAGAAATGAGAATAATCATGAGAAAACAAAACTATCATTGTAGATATGATGATGGCATATTTAGAGAATAAATTAAAATTGGTTGAAACAATTATCAATTCTAGCAAAGTTGAGTTTAGCAATTCAACAAGTCATCATCATAATTGTATGCTAGCAAAACTTAGAATTCAAAGGTAAGGTAATATTATCCACAATATTATAATTATACAGTATTCAAATTAATAAAAAGAAATATTCCAGTTGTGGAGAAATTTATTTATAGGATACCAAAGAAACTTGTTATTCAGATTACTTTGTTCATTCAATAAGATGATTACATGTTAATAATAATTAAGAAAGAACATGCTTTATTAAATCAACTTAATAAACCAAATAAAGCCCTGATTTCTAAAGCAGGTAAAGATAAAGCTAAGAAAAAAGAATATATGGTAACATCACTAACAAGAATTGTTACAAAGTTTAAGAAATCGTAACAAAAAAGTTGTCTGACATATATATACAAAAACACAATCTATGATAAATCATTCTTCATTTTAAACAGAAATCTTAATAAATTATTTAACTAATATCAGTCATATGAAAATGAAAGTTCATTTATTTGACTTGAATTTTGGTGTTATTTAATGATATAGTCAGTGGATAATTTGTTTCTAGCTCTTTGCTCCAACAAAATTATATTCCTATGGATAGTTTGGTACATGTGACCTTTCTCTCAATGACCTGTCATATTTATTGATTTTCTTTACATTCTTAGCCTTGTTCTGGACAAAATTGTTGACTTGTGCAGATTTCTTTCTGCATTTCTTTTGAAAGTTTTCATTTTTGTTTTGTGCAATTTATTCTCTTGCTTATCTCCTTTTCTTCCATTCTCCCTTTTCTTCTTTTTCTGTCTTTCTTTGGTTCCTAATCAATAACTTCTTTTTCCACTTATCTCTCAAAAATCAACTAATGGTTAACAATTTGGTTAATTTTTAAAATTTGTTTGATTTATCTATCCAAAGAGAATTAGTTTTATATAATCAATAGAGACTCCATTTCCCAGTCAAGAAGATCTACTGAAGCATTCTGAATATGTGACCCTCTCAAAACTCCTTGTACCCTCAGATTTCTGTGCAATTCTCTTGTAAACTGATAAATTGCAGAATAACTGCTGATCAGCATTAGTTGTCAACAGAAACTTAAAAAATCTCTATGGAGAAAAATAGCTTTTTTTTTTCCTCTTGAAGTTTACTCATAATTTCATTTTCAAATTTTATTCTGTGCTTCTTTTAGCTTTGTTAATTTATTGATTTATTTTTTTAAATATAAAGATCAAATTATCCTCTCATCTATTTTGTAAATTTGTGTTGTCACAGATTACAACTAAGAGATTGTATTAGTCAAATACATGTATTTTTATATAATGTCTTACTGTCATTCTGTTGAATATAATAGTTATTTCAATTATTTGTTCTTTTACCAATTCACTATTTAGAAATTTATTAGTATGAATACATTTATGTCTCAAGCAACTACCTATCATTTCATTAACTTTTTATATCTCCTGACTTGACTTTTAGAGGCAATGCCAATATAGTTGCTTTTAGCTATACTATACTATACTGTACTACATACAGTACAGTGGTACATGCAGTTGTTGCTATTTGTATAAAGATCACATAATTTAGAGCCTGGACAGAAAAAAAATTAATCAAAAATCAATAAAAATCTTTCTTAAGAACTTATTAAGTGTTAGTCACTCATGTGTTAGCTAGATGTAGATGATATGCATAATTACAAAGAATGAAACAATCCCTAGTTAAAATAAGTTTACTTTCTAATTGGTGAAACAAGAACATAAAACATTTGTTAAGCATAAATATAAAGTAATGTGTTTCTAAATTAAGCTATATGTGTATGTATATGTATATAAATGTATGTGTTTATACACACTCGTGTATAAATATATATATGTGTATATATATATATATACATATAATTAAATATTTATGTTTCTTTAGATATTTACAAAGCTGTTAAATAGAATAGTTTGAGAAGTAGGGCACTAGCAGTTGGAATTATCAGAACAAAGTTCATGCAGAAAATCATATTTGAGCTACATTGTAAAGGAAGATAGATCCTCTGCAACAGTAAGGAGAGGCTCAATTTCAGGCATGGAAGATAGCTAGTGAAAATTCAAAGAAGGGATATGGAGCTTCTTGAATCAGGAGCAAAGAGAAAGGTTGGCTAATTGTAGAGTCCAAGATGGGGAATAATGTGTGATGAGCCAGGAAAGATATATTAAAGACAGCTTGGCAAAAACTTAAAAGCTAAACTTAGTTTATATTTTATTTTAGAAGCAATAGGAAATTACTGGAGTTGATTATATTGGGGAGTCACATGGTCATGTTCCTGGTTAAAGAGATTATTTCAGGAACATTGTGTATGATGGAATAGAGTATTGAGTTTTGGGATAGGAAGGTCAATTAGGAATCTGTTTTAATAATCTAGACAATAGATGATGAGGGCCAGAAGAAGATCAATCAGGAAAAATGAGTCTCAAAAAGCAAGAAAGGAAAGAGTATTCAGGAGGAGAGAGAGGTAAATAATAACAAATTAGCAAGTAGCAAGGTATTTCAATGGATAATTATAATCGCTAGCATTTATATGTTGCTTTAAAGTTCAAAGCATTTGACATATATTATCTCATTTGATCTGTGCTTTAATTCTGTGTTATTATTATCCTCACTTTAAAGTTTATTGTTGTTTGTCCTTTGTTCTCAAAGAGGACCATTACATCAGGGAAGTGATGCCATGATGTGCAAGTGAATTGGATTTAAGGGAGGAAGGGCTGTGCAAGATCACCTGTTTCATTTTTGCTTTCTTAGTTTTTTGTGTCCACTGGCAAGATTTAAATATTAAGGAATTGAGGCAGACAAAGGTAAGTGGCTTGTCTAGGGTTAAAAAGTGTCTAAGGTCAAATTTGAATTCAGATCCTCCAAAACCTAAATCCATTGCACTACCTCCCTGCCTCTATCACACTGCAGAGTTCTAGAATTGGAATTAGGAAGACTTGTTTTCAAAGCCTGCTTCAGATACTTATTAGCCATTATAGCTATTATATAGCCATTATAGCAAGTTGCTTATACTCTCAGATTTATAATCCTCATTTATAAAATAACTTCTTGATACCAACTATTTTATTGGGTTATTATAAGAACTAGTTATGACAACATGTACAAAACTCTTTATATACCTCAATGTGGTATATAAATGCTAAATTAAAGAATAGATCAAGAATGTTTAGGACTGACAACTGGCTAACAGATAACACTTAAGAGATTATTAGTAATTTTTTTTAACATTTGATTTAATTTTTCTTTTAATTTAAAAAAGTATTTTTATTTCTCTCTCTCAGCTTTCTCCTCCCAAAAATTTGGAGGGAAAAGAAAAGAAAAATAACTTTAAAAAGATATTTTTGCTATTTATTGGTAGCAGTGATAAAAAAGCAATATCTGTGTCCCAAAACTATTCAGTTTCCTAACAAAATCTTCATAATCTTTGTAAGGTTTTATAATGGTTAATAGATTCTCCAATACAATGATGGAGGATAAAGACTTTTTTAAAAAAATCATGAAGAATTTAGACATATAATATGAAGAATTTACTGAAAGGATAGACATTAAATACTAGACAATAATATTTCTTCAGGATTTAAAAAAATCAATAGAAACTCAACAGTCTAAAAATGGTTTAAACATAGTCTTCTTTGAAGATAAAAAGATGGACTGGGCAAAGTCATGAATACTTGCTATTAGATAGAAAGAAGGTGATGAATCTCTTGAGATCCAGAATTTTGAGGTAAAGTGGGATACAAGCAACACAATACACGTATTAAGTTCTATATAAATATGATGAACCTCTGAGATCTGAAGTGCACCAAGGTGTTGGAGGAGGGGTGAATTAGTCCAGATTGAAGCAGAGAGTATCAAATCTTCCTTGCCAATCATTAATGAGATTTGGTTACTAGTAGGCACTATACTTTGGCCTGGGTAAGATAGAAAGATTCAGTCTTAAATAAACTAAACTAAACAAAAAGATGCCTTTTTGGAACATAACACATTAGGTTTCATTGATCGAATTTATGCAAAACCAGCTCAGTATCCTTTAACTGGCTTTAGCCAACTGATGCAGACCAACTCTTTTTTTCTTTCCATATTCAGCTTTCCCTTCACACCCCTTGAATCTTGTACTAATCACCAAGTATCATGTTTAAGGAGCCACTCACAATTCCATGTTAGTCTCTTATTTGTGTTTCCTGTTCATTTAATCTGTCATCATCATCATCATCACCACCAAAAAAACACAGATTTTATACAACAAATTTTAATATTCTGGACACTCACAAAATTCACAAAATTTTGAAATCCAACCAAAACATATTCATTAAATATCAACAATGTGTGGTCTGTTTTGCTAGTCACTGTGAGGATTACATTTATTTATTATTATTGAGATTTTATTTATTTTTGAGATAATTGCAACTCACTGTGGAACTATTAAAATGGGAAGCTTTTTTTTTTTTTTAACGAGGTATAATAACAAACATAGAACTTTATCCTCTAGCACACAAAAGGACTAATTCCCTCTCCTTGAATCAGTCTCTCTGGGTAGAAAATGGATTAGATTTATTTCTTAGTTTGGTTCCTTTAGAAACAGTACCAGTTTCAAATCCAAAAATCCCTTCAGGGATTTCTTCCCAAATTGGCTATCTGCAGCATTTGCATTATAATTCACTGTGATTTGAATTCCAGGTTTCCAAAAATCACTTCTTTTTACCTAAAACCGAGAATGAACAATTTAGTAATAAATACCTTTAGGCCCATTTCCAAAAAAAAAAAAAAAAAAAAAAAAAAAAAAGAGGTAAAAGGGAAGTGTGCACAGAAGTAAGAAGTAAAGGTACTTTTCTTTTCACTAATTCAGTTTAAGATATTCATTTTGGCAAAGCAGCTAGGAATGGCTGAATAGAGCAATTGGGGAAAAATAATAGAAAGAGAACAATCTCAGTCTTAGTCTCATCTTTTTTTTTTTTAAAGAGACATACAGTCAGTCAAAGGAGAACATCTTTCTCATGTGAAGCCCAAAGTTTAGACAAAGTAAGTATGCTTAAAAACTATGCAACATCATTCATTTGAGATCAGAGTAATATGTGTAAAACAACTGGTGAAAACATTCTGATTTTAAAAGTTATAGTAGTTTTATAAAAGAGACCAATGGGATAAAGAATTGCAAGAGAGTTGTAATTATTCTGCCCTTGGAATCTGAAGTTTGTTGGACACCTACTTGGTTTAATGAAAACCTTAATAAAAACATTTACTTGTTTTGTAGAATAAATTTCTACATTCTGACTTAGCAGCATCATAACTAACCCTATATTGAAGAAACAAGACTATGACTCATCTGGATCATTCAGACAAAATAGCTTTGCCAATTCTTTGGTTGATTCAAAAGGGCATACATTGAGATTTGGAATGGGATTTTGGATCTAGATATCAGGACAAAATAGCCTTTTAGTAAAAATCTTAATGACTTAAGAATTTTAGATTAAATCTAGGCCACCTGGAACATATCAATTATGGCTATAGAGGCAGCCAAGTGAGGTCAGCATGGAACCAAGTTTTGGGAATATTCCCAGGGACTGAGGTTTGCTACAGAAACAAAGCTTGACAGAAAAGTACCATTATGTAGGCCAAAACAAGAAGTAAAAGAGGTTTGGATATACTTCTTAGTGGATAGTTATCAGTAAAACAGATCTAATAGAACTTCATAGTTTGGCATTGAAACTATTCTTCTTTTTCCTACCTGTTCAGTTTTGAGAATACACAGTCATTCTCTGTTGATTGAGTCAAGATCCTCAAAGAAAGGTTGTAATGTCAAAGAGCTTTTGAGGTTTACTTCTTTCTTCTCTCTCTTGCCTATCTCTAAGTGGATCCAACAAATAATAAATTGAATAAAAGCCAACACAGCTTGGGAGGGGGAAAAAGGGTAGCTGAAAACATGAAGCCTTTAACTGCACACACACACACACACACACACACACACACACACACACACACATACACACACACTGGCCTGTAAGCACAGAGAGATATACATAGAACAAATTAATAAAGAAATACCAAACCAAGTTGATTTTTCTCCTTAGTGTTATTTATTTAAAGAAATTTCTCAGAAGAGCTAGAGAGGTTTAAAAGGGGGTGGGGAGAGAGAATCCCTAAACTGTACTTTATTTTATTTTGTTATTCCCCCAAACTACTTAGTAACTAAGAGTAGATTCTATCTTGCTTTTTTCCCCATGAAAATTTATATTATTGTTGTTCAACTGACACTAGTCAGAGCTCAAAAGACTTTTGGGAACATAAAACAAAAGCAAGTTTTCTGCTTTCATGTGAGTTGTTCTTCCTACAAATTTGTCTCAGAAACAGAGGAAAGCAAAGTGGAGATGGAAACATTGACTTGGGCATAAAATATGCATAATGTAGTAGTAATCTTTAAAACAAGGAGAGTCATTAATGTTGATAAATGAAATGGCAAACTTAAGGCTCCATTCCAATCCTAGAGGCATTGTCAGAAGAATAAAGTAGAAAACTTGTGATATTAATTTTCTCTCATACACAAGAAGAATTCTCACAAAAGAATCAAAGACCAACATTTTTGATCCTTACATGTGGAAGGAGCACTTTAGTCACTGCAAAAATTAAGCAAGTGTTTGCAGTTTTGGGGAATGAAGAACTTCCCATTTTATAGTTTGTCTAATTTGATAAAGTCATTGTTGTCCACAAATTAATAATGCATTTGAAAATGCAAAAGAATTCTTGATATTTTACTGGAATAAAGGAGATTAAGCTGTTAACAACTTCTTATTATAACATTTATAGTCAAAGCATGTAGTTGTTAGCAAGTTAAATCATTTTTCATAAGACTGTGAAACAAGCTCTGCATTCAACAGTTTGCTAATTTATATTCCCTGTTTCCCACAATAATTCATTCTTGATTTTGAGAATCAGCTCAGCACATTGGTGTTTGTATAGATATAAAGTAAAACTTTTCCAGAAGAAGAAAACTTTATGAATTTGGTATAGAGTCTATGTGTCACATTATTGCTTCAGTGAAACACAAAGAGTTTTTAAAATAGTGACCATTACCTAATACCTAATAACAGCATTACTTTTTTCAAAACCTTTATTCCACTTACATATTTGCTGAGTATCCTTGACTAGTGATTCACACTGACAAAACAAAATGGCATGTATATTGGCCAAGTTTTGGGGCAAGCAGGAGAGGTAACTTGCTAAGTCCATGATTCAGTATTACACAGACTTCAGTCTATAAATAGAACCTCATATGTAATGCTAAACACATATTTTTCAAGTCCAAAAACAGAAGATGTATTGCAGAGATGTTTACTGGTCAAACTTCTTCAAAAAGTATTCTAGAACATAAATCAAATTTTCTTTATCTCTGAACCATTTGTGTAAACCTCAGAACGTCTCTCTCTTCTCCAATTTAATTTCCCAGGCTTTTAAAATATCTCCATTGCTGTTTTTAAGCTGTAATTCATTTTTTATAAAAAACAAAAAAAAACAAAAAAAAAAGTAATAATACTTTAAACAAAGATATTAAAGATCTTTGGGTGTCATCTGTTATCTATATTATTCTAGGTTTAAAATCATGATCATTGCATGTTATACTGAACTCATTCATGTTTTGGGGAATAATGAATTAAGAAAATCACTCTTTATGCAAATTTTTAGAGGTAAAATACTTCTGAAATCCCAGGGATCCTCATTAAATTGAGAAGTTACATCTATAATTTTCATCACTTCTGAAAACAGCAGTTTGGGAAAGATAGTAATTTGAAAGATTTGCTGTTACTAAATGTTGCTACTGGATACTTGTATCTGTTGCATATTAAAAATAAATATCTTAATAAATTTTTTTCCAGTCTCTCATTTTGTATATTATTTCTACATACTCTATAGTAATGTCTCTATCTCAATTTGGCATGATTGATTTATAGCCATGAAATGATATAATCTTTTCCCTGGCAAATCTCAATCACTATTAGAACAATGGAAGACTTGGAATCAATGTATCAGATATGTCTAACTAAATTAGTCTGAGGTTAGTACTCATCACTGATTATCATACAATTCTAATCAGTCCCTCTTATACTTTGTGCCACTTAGAAAAATAAATATATGTGTGTATATATATATATACAAGTTTGATGTTTTTAGAAGATATATATATATATATATATATATATATATATATATATATATATATGTATATCTTCTAAAAACATCAAACTTGTTTTCTTCCATTTTATTTTCCTGAGCATCTATTACTTTGCCAAAGTTTTTATACCTTTGGTTTTAGGTTATTGTTTTTTATGAGTGTTTTTTTTTTGTTTTTTTTTTTTTTTTGCCTCAAGAATTCTAGTTTGATTCCTTATCTCTTCTTCTGGACTAGTTTAACTTTAGGAAATTGAAAAAGTCTTGATGACCCTGAGCTTCTCCAAAAACATAAATCCTACACAATTTATTGTCCGAAGAATTAAAGATAAGTGGTACACCAAAACAAAAGAGGGACACTTGATAGCTATAGTCTGCCTTCAAAATACAACACAAAATCTTTGAAGAAAAATAGTAAAAAGATATCAGCAAGGAATTGAATGACTCACTGATCACGCAATGAGACTTATGAATATCAGACCAATAGAATACATTATCTATTAACGTTTTTCTAGTAATAAAAGTAAGACTATTATGGTTCTGGCCTGTAGGGTAGATTCCATATGTTGAACTTTTAGAATTTTGACAAGAATTACATATGATGCTCAGTCGTGAATAGCTTAGAACTTATATCATTAGAGGAAAATACAAATCAATAATGTGTGGGTCAGAAACCATTAATAAAACAACTGGATAGATCTCTAGAAGCAAAGCAAAGTTTATTTACATTCTCAAGAACGGGCATCCTACCAATTGAGCAGAAATTGAAGGGAGGAGGCACCCTAGGGGGTAGGATCAGCGCTTTTATCCCTAAAGCAAATTCCCCCTCCCATCACTGACCCTCATCCTTATTGGCTGAGGATCTTACATTCTAAATGTGGGAACTATCCAAGAAATTGAACTTGACCTACAAGTACATAGTTGCCCATATTTGGCTGAAATAGGGAGGATAACAAGAAGGGGACTTAAGTATGCCCTTAGGGGGCTAACAGGGAGGGGATAGCAGGAAGAGACTTTTAAGTATGTCCTTAAGATAGCAGGGAGGAGACACTTTAAGTATGCCCTTGACTTAAAGTCCTTCAGGCTTACTCAAACTTTGAAATAGATGAAGCCTTACTCAATTTTCACAACTGTCTTGAAAGATCTCGTTTTATCTCGTTCAATAAGTTCACATCTCTATTTGAGGGGGTGAATATCTCTTCATTTTTTATGAAGTTTATTCACAGTCTTGTTCTTATAATTGATATTGAGTTGTTTTTTTTTTCTCTTCCTGGAGTTTCATACTTGTGTTTTCTTATCTCACAATATTTCTTCATTGTGTTAAAGTTATCTTATCTTTTTTTTCATTTCTTCTATTTATTATGAATGGCTGCAAAGAGCCATCATCCCTTCAATGAATATCTTAATGAACATTTTCTGAAGGGCCATTTTGTATATTATTTCTATATACTCTTTTTATAGTAATGTCTCTATCTCGGTTTGGCATGATTGATTTAGAGCAATGAGATGATATCTTTTCCTTAGCAAATTTCAACCATTATTAGAACAATGGAAGACTTGGAGTCAATGTTTTAGATATGTCTAACTATAAACCCCCTTATGGTTTCTTCTGTGAGTCTCTTGGCTCCACTTTTTTTTTTTTGTCACGGCTATCACAATTACTTTAAATTGAAGGACACCTGATGGTAATGTTCTGCTTAGTTTTCTGGAGGTCTTTGAACCAGCGTTTCAGCTGAGTAATCACTACAAGAATAGCCAGAGAAAAAGTCCAAAAGTCTTTATTGGCTCCTTCACAGTCTGTCTCCTTGCCTGGGGCTTGGCTAGCTTTCTAGAGACCCTTCAGACAAGCCGTGGTCTCAGTGGGGAAAGCAGGAGGACAGGCCAGCCACTACGAGGGTCTCTGTTTTCAAGTCTCTTCAAGTCCTCCTCTAGGTCTGACTCTGACCTCTTAAATACTCTATTACAATTAAATCCATTCATCATGCTGAGTATAAGCCAATCATTATATCATTAGGAAACTATTATTTGTTATAAGATTAAATCAATTGTACTGAACTAGAGAACTATAATCACCATGCTAAACTAGATAACCATTATCTTATCAGTTCCACTGAGTTAACACCTTGTTTCAAGAATCCTTGTTTCAAGTACATGTCTCCAGAATTTTGGCCCATTACACCGGATGATTCAATCAGGTGACCTGGTTGCTGCCCTTCCCACTGCAAATTGTCACAAGCCACCACTTCTCTGATTCATTTGTCCTGTTAGTATGGTACTTTAGGGTTTTATCTTTTGGTTATCACTGCATTTCACATGGGCTAGCTTGGTAGCAGATTTTTTTTTTTCCATTTCAGCATTTATCTTTATTCTTCACTCTCTCAACTCACACATTCAATTACATCTTGAATCATGCCTTTTATGACTTTATAATAATTCTGATTTTCAATTTCCCTTCTCTATTCATACAACCATCACTTTAATTCGGGCCTTTATTGTCTCTGTCATCAATTACTGCAATGGCATGCTAATTATATTCTTCCTCTCTCAAGTCTCTCTTCACTATAAAAAATCTTTCATAATCTTGACTTGGTTCATGAGAGAAGCTGAGCTTAGATTTCATATTGTGATTTTTTTTCTCAGTTCTCTTGAAACAAAAATAAGGAACTAATCAAGAAGTAAATAACAACAGGCATAACAAGACTGTAGAAATCACTAGATACTTATATACAGTCATATGTTATTAAATATTTAACAATCAGGTCTCCAAAAATAAGGTAAGAATTTTAATATAAGTATATAAATTTATTATAACTATTGCTGTTCTAAAATATGGCTACCACACAATTTACAAATTAATAATCCCTTTTTATTATAAACCCATTGATTTTTATAGTACATTATTATTTATTTTTGCCAATCTGTTGTCCCCATCCCAAACTATGATTGCAACCCAACCATATTTTGACATATGTAGTTGTTGCCTGATCAGATTTTTTCCCTATAAATTTATTTTCAATAAAATTGATTTGTGATTTATTGTTAAACTATTTATTACCATTTTACAAATTGTATTCATTAAACTGAATCCCCTCTAAATTTCTGCCCAACTGAATTAAATAGTGCTACGTATGTTTTAAAATTTTGTCTGGTTGCAGCAACTGAAATATTTTTAATGTTATGTTTTTATCTATAATATTCTGAAAACTAGTAAAATACATTTCATGTTTTAAAATTTCACTTAAATTATACACTTTTTTTTACCAGGTATTCATATTGAAGTTAATGCTTCATAAAGCCAAATAGTTGACTCCAATAAATCAAAATAACTAAAAATACTTTCCTCATTGTTTCCGTCTAACAAAAGATGTAATTTGAAGTGTTGAATTATAATATCTAGCAATATATTTCTCAGAAGGGTTATTAGATTCAAATGAAATAATTTTTTTTGGAAAAGACTTAACAAAAGTCTAGCACATAATATGTACTTAATACATGCTTGTAATCTTCTTCTTTACATATTTTGGTTAAATTGAATATTTTAAAACTTATCTGAATTAATCAATTTTTCAGCATGTTATTAATTCTTTCCAGTAAAAATATTTAAAATTTCCAAAGTTTGCATGATACATTCAATAAATTTTTGAGGAAGGAGAGAATTGAGGAAACAAGAAATTATTAAGAACTTCTTATATACCCTTGGCACTTTACATCTCAATTGATTCTCACACCAATCCTGTAAATTAGGTACTCTTAGTGTCCCCATTTTATAGTTGAAGGTACTATGGCAGCTAGCAATTAAGTAGATTGCCCAGTGCCATAACACTATTAAGTGTCTGAAGCAGAATTTAAACTGAAATTGTCTGGACTGCAGACCTAGGATTTTAATCACTGTGCCATCCAGAAAAAAATGCATATTTAATATAAGTTAAACATCTCATCTTTCTTAGCAAAAGTAAGATGGAGTATAAAATTTCTCCTTATTTATTCCTTTATTTTTTATTTAATTTTTTTTTACCAATTCTACAATAGTTATGCTGTGGGGGAAAAAAAAAAAAAAAACAGATCAAAACAAAACAAAACAAAACAACCCTCAAGAAAAATTTTAAAAAGTAAAAAAAAAAAAAAAAAAAAGTATGTTTTAATATGTATTCAGACACCATCACTTCTTTCTCTGGGTATGCATAACATTTTTCATCCTAAGTCCCGCAAAGTTGTCACTTGTTCCCAAGATGATATGATCTCAGGACATACTGTCTTGATACTAGTCTACTGGCTTGCACTCTGGTATATAAGTGATCACAAACAGTCTGCTACTCTAGAACTGTGAGGAAGCTCTATGTCCCACTGTGGCTGTAAGTACTAGTATATTCATGTTCCTCCTCACTCTGGAATTGTGAATTAGGACTGCACCACATATCTGAGTATGGACAAAGCAACTGAGTCCTGCCTCAGTGATAGTAACTCCTTTATCCTATTTCCTGACAGCTGTTCCACCTCCTTACCATCTGTAGGCAAAGAGCTCTAGAAGTCACTTCTCCTGATTCAGTAGTTTCCTAAGACCTGCAACCTGGCTTGCTGGGGAACAGAAAGTTCTGCACTCACTGTACTGGATTACAATGCACATTCACTTCAGTATGACAGACCTTTCCTTCTGACCTTCTAAGTTGTCTTGGGCTGGAGAATTGTTTTATTCTGTCTTCTTGTGGGTTCTAGAATTTGCTTGAAGTCATTATTTAAAGGTACTTGGAGAGGTTTTGGAGAAAGTTCACACGAGTCCTTACCTTTATTCTTCTATGTTGGCTCAACCTCCTCTTTCATTTTTTGAAAGATGAAATTTCCATGAAGTCAAATCATGAATGATAGCTGCTCAGGATGATTTCAGAGAGTCCTGGAGAAACTTACATGAACTGGTGCTAAGGAAATGAGTAGAACCTGGAAAACATTATACATGGCAACAGCAAACTTATACATGATCAATTCTGATGGATGTGGATCTCTTCAACAATGAGATAGATGATTCAAATTGGTTCACATGGTCTTGTGATAAGATCTGCAGCCAGAGAGAAGACTGTGAGAACTGAGTATGGATCATACCATAGCATTTTAACTATTTTTTTGTTGTTTTCTTGCATTTTGCTTTCTCATTTTTTTTCTTTTTGATCTGATTGTCTTGTTCTGCTTAATATTTATGGAAATGTTTTTTTAAAGCTTTTTATTTTCAAAACTTATGCATGGATAATGTTTCAACATTGACCCTTGCATAACTTTGTGTTTCAGGTTTTCCTTTATTTCCCCATGCTCCATCCCCTAGATGGCAAGCAATCAAATATATGTTATACATGTTAAAATACATGTTAAATTCATTCATTTATTTATTTATACATTGTATTTATACAATTCTCTGGCTGCACAAAGAAAATCAGATCAAAAAGGAAAGAAAATGAGTAAGAAAATAAAATGCAAGCAAACAACAACAAAAAGAATGAGAATGTTAATGTTGTGATCCACAGTCAGTTGCCACAGTCATCTCACTGGGTGTAGATTACTCTCTTCATCACAAGATCATTGGAACTGGCATGAATCATCTCAATTGATCATCATATAATATTTATGTTGCTGTGTACAATGATCTCCTCGTTCTGCTCATTTCACTTAGCATCAGTTCATGTAAGTCTCTCCAATCCTCTCTAAAATCATCATCCTGATCATTTCTTATAGAACAATAATCAAATACCAACACTTTTTCAGCCACTCTCCAACTGATGGGCATCCATTCAGTTTCCAGTTTCTTGTCACTACAAAAAGAGCTGCCACAAACATTTTCATATATGTGGATCCCTTTCCTTCCTTTAAGATCTCTTTGGGATATAGGCCCAATAAAAGCACTGCTGGATCAGAGAGTATGCACAGTTTGATAACTATTTGAGCATAGTTCCAAATTGCTCTCAAGAACATTCACAGTTGTGGGAGGGGGGGGCAGAGCCAAGATGGTAGAGAGGACACACACACCTATCTAAGCTCTCCCTTACCCTCAGACTATTTTCTTATGAAACAGCCTCAGAATTAGTGCTTGGCTGTCAAAACCCAATAATATTGGAAGTACAACACATTACCAATAGAAGATAATCTCAAAATTTGCCAGAAAAGATCTGTTTTTGCTTGTGGGCGTGGATGGCTAGGTCAGACACAGCATCAAGCAAGTAAGCAGTGACAGCATGTAAGCAGTTCTTGGTGAGCAGATTGGAGGGGGATGGGGTATGGTCTCACCCAGTGGAAAATTTACAGGGAGAACCTTACACAGTGTGGGCTAATTTGCTCTGACAGCAAGCTAGTAGATCAGCAGAGAAGCTAAATACACAAAGAGTGAAGACTATAACCCCAAAACACCAGCATCCCTCTGGATATGGCCACACCCTTGTAGCACCTGGAGGAACTCAGCACAATCTCAGTGTGCAACCACTGATTACAGAGTAGATGCTGATTCCAGCATGGCTGCTGCTGCTTTGCTGCAACTTCTTGTCTATAGAAGAAGCCTGGTAACACAACACTGCCCCAAAAGCAGACTACAGTTGTTTTTTATTTGTTTGTTTTCCAACTACATTCCATTCTAACTATAGATGCCTTCTATACTGAAAGAGAGCAGATTTCAAACCCAGAGGAAACTGAAGGCAGGTTGTTTCCACATGAAGCTCCAGAGGGTGATTTAACCCAGTCCCCACAACACAAGGCTCTCATAGAAGAAATTTAAAAGGTTCTTAAAAGAGAGCTAGAAGAAAAATGGGGAAAGAAAAGGGAAGCTTTGAAAAGGGTTTGGATAAGTCATGTTACTCATTAAAAGATAGAGTGGATAAAGAAATCAACTCCCTGAAAAACAGAATTAGTGTATTGGAAAAAAGAAAATACCTTCATAAAAAATAAAATTGGAAAAATGAAAAAAAAAATTCCATGGAAAAAAAAGCTCATTTAAAAACTCAATTGGACAATTACAAAAAGAAATAAAAAAGTAAATGAAGAAAATAATTCAATAAAAATCAGAATTGAACAAATGTAAATGAATGACTCAAGGAAACACCAAAAATCAGTCAAACAAAACCCAAAAATGAAAAAATAGAAAACAGTGTTAAATACCTACTTGGGAAAACAACAGACCTGGAAAATAGATCTAGGAGAGATAATCTAAGGATTATTGGACTTCCTATTTTTCAGAAAATCATCAAAGAGAACTGCCCAGATGTTATAGAAATAGAAGGTAAAATAGACATTGAAAGAATTCATCAATCACCTCCTGAAAGAGATGTCCAAAGCAAAACTTCAAGAAATATTGTGGCTAAATTCCAGAATTATTAGACTAAGGAAAAATACTACAAGCAGCTAGAAAAAAAAAATTGAAATACAGAGGAACCACAATGGATACTCAGGATCTAGCAGTGTCAACAAAAAAAGGTATGAAGGGCCTGGAATCTGATATTCTGAAAGGCTAAGGAACTTGGTATACAACCAAGAATAACATTCCCAGCCAAAATGACCATTTTGTTCCAGGGAAGAAGATGGACATTCAATGAAATAGGTAAATTCCATCTATTTCTGATGAAAAACTGGAACTAAACAAAAAGTTTAACCTCCAAATATAAGATTCAAGAGAAACAGAAAAAAGGTAAAAAAGAAATCTTGGGAACTAGATTTCTGTGATAAGTATATATAAAGAACATATGTATAATTTGGTTTTACTATTACAATATTAAAAAAAAAAAAAGAAGAAGAAGAAGAAGCTAGAAGTAGAAAGGATATTATACCAGAAAAAGGGAAAAGTGGAGGTACTACATCTCATGAAAAGGCAAAGGAAACCTATTATATCTGAGGGAAATAACAAAAGGGGATGAACATAGTGTGAATCATACTCTCATCAGAATTATCTCAAAAGAGAAAATATTAGACATATTTGATTTACAGAGAAACTTTCCCCACCTCATTGAAAAGTGGGAGGGGAAAGTGCCAAGGGAAGAAGTAAGCTAAGTGGAAAGGAAAACAGAAATTGTGAGGAAAAAGGGTAAGAAAAGGGGAGGAATTTTAAGGTGAGGGGAGGGATCCTAAAGAGGTAGGGCTGTATGGGGCAAGTGGTGCTCATAAGTTTAATACTGTGGAGGAGTGTAAGGGGGAAAGAAAAGAGAAAAGCATAATCTGGGGTTAAGAAGATGCTGGAAATACAGAATTAGTCATTTTAACCATAAATGTGAATTGGGTAAATTCTCCCATAAAGCAGAGGCAGATAGCAAACTGTATTAAAAGTCAGAATCCTACAATATGTTGTTTACAGAAAACAAACTTGAAGCAGGGTAATACATACAGAGCAAAAGGCTGGAGCAGAATCTACTATGCTTTAGTTGAAGTCAAAAAAGCAGGGGTAGCCATCCTGATCTCAGATCAAGCAAAATTAAAAATTGATCAAATTAAAAGAGATAAGGAAGGCCACTCTATTTTGCTAAAGGGCAGCACAGATAATGAAGTAATATCAATATTAAACATATATACATCAAGTGGTATAGCATCTAAATTCTTTTTTTTTATTTTTTTATTGTTTAATTTTTAAATAATTAAAAATTTTTGTTAACAGTACATATGCATGGGTAAGTTTTTACAACATTATCCCTTGCACTTACTTGTCTTTCAATTTTTCCCTTCCCTCCCTCCACCCCTGCCCCTAGATGGCAAGCAGTCTTATGCATATTAAATATGTTATAGTATATCCTAGATACAATATATGTGTGCAGAACCAAACAGTTTTCTTGTTGCACAGGGAGAATTGGATTCAGAAGGTAAAAATAATCTGGGAAGAAAATAAAAAATGCCAACACTTTACACTAATTTCCCAGTGTTCCTTTTCTGGGTGTAGCTGCTTCTGTCCATCATTGATCAATTGGAACTGAATTAGATTTTCTCTTTCTCAAAGATATCCATTTCCATCAGAATACATCCTCATACAGTATTGGTGTTGCAGTGTATAGTGATCTCCTGATTCTGCTCATTTTACTCAGCATCAGTTCTTGTAAGTCTTTCTAAGTCCCTCTGTATTCATCCTGCTGGTCATTCCTTACAGAACAATAATATTCCATAACATTCATATACCACAATTTACCCAACCATTCTCCAATTGATGGGCATCCATTCATTTTCCAGTTTCTAGCCACCACAAACAGGGCTGCCACAAACATTTTGGCACATACAGGTCCCTTTCACTTCTTTAGTATCTCTTTGGATATAAGCCCAGTAGTAGCACTGCTAGATCAAAGGGTATGCACAGTTTGATAACTTTTGGGGCATAATTCCAGTTTGCTCTCTAGAATGGTTAGATTTGTTCACAACTCCACAAACAATGTATCAATGTCCCAGTTTTCCTGAATCCCCTCCAACATTCATCATTATTTTTTCCTGTCATCTTAGCCAATCTGACAGGTATGTAATAGTATCTCAGAGTTGTCTTAATTTGCATTTTTCTGATCAATAGTGATTTGGAACACTTTCATATGAGTAGAAATAGTTTCAATTTCATGATCTGAAAATTGATCTGTTCATATCCTTTGACCATTTATCAATTGAAGAATGGCTTGATTTCTTATAAATTAGAGTCAATTCTCTATATATTTTGGAAATGAGACCTTTATCAGAACCTTTAACTAGAAAAATGTTTTCCTGGTTTGTTGCTTCCCTTCTAATTTTGTTTGTATTAGTTTTGTTTGGACAAAGGCTTTTTAATTTGATGTAATCAAAATTTTCTATTTTGTGATCAATAATGATCTCTAATCCTTCTTTGGTCACAAATTCTTTCCTCCTCCACAAGTCTGAGAGGTAAACTCTCCTATGTTCCTCCAATTTATTTATGATCTTTTTCTTTATGCCTAAATCATGGACCCATTTTGATCTTATCTTGGTATATGGTGTTAAGTGTGGGTCCATGCCTAATTTCTACCATCCTAATTTCCAGTTTTCCCAGAAGTTTTTGTCAAATAATGAATTCTTATCCCAAAAGTTAGGATTTTGGGGTTTGTCAAACACTAGATTGTTATAGTTGTAGATTATTTTGTCTTGTGAACCTAACCTATTCCACTGATCAACTAATCTATTTCTTAGCCAATACCAAGTGGTTTTGGTGACTGCTGCTTTTTAATATAGTTTTAGATCAGGTACAGCTAGGCCACCTTCATTTGATTTTTTTTTTCATTAGTTCCCTTGAAATTCTCTACCTTTTGTTCTTCCATATGAATTTTGTTGTTATTTTTTCTAGATCATTAAAATAGTTTCTTGGGAGTCTGATTGGTATAGCTCTGAATAAATAGATTAGTTTAGGGAGTGTTGTCATCTTTATTATATTAGCTCGGCTTATGTAAGAGTACTTAATATTTTTCCAATTATTTAAATCTGACTTTATTTGTGTGGAAAGTTTTTTGTAATTTTGCTCATATAATTCCTGATTTTCCTTTGGTAGATAGGTTCCCAAATATTTTATGCTATTGGCATTATTTTAAATGGAATTTCTCTTTGTATCTCTTCTGTTGGATTTTGTTGGTGATATATAAAATGCTAAGCAGTTGTGTGGATTTATTTTGTATCCTGCAACTTTGCTAAAGTTGTGAATTATCTCTAATAGCTTTTTAGTTGAATCTCTGGGGTTCTCTAAGTATACCATCATATCATCTGCAAAGAGTGATAATTTGGTTTCTTCATTACCTACACTTTAATCTCTTTCTCAAATCTTATTGCCACGGCTAGCATTTCTAATACTATATTGAATAATAATGGTGATAGTGGGTAATCTTGTTTGACTTCTGATATTACTGGGAAAAGTTCCAATTTTTCCCATTACATATGATGCTTACTGTTTTAAATATATGTTTCTGACTATTTTAAGGAAAAGTCTATTTATTGCTATCCTCTCAAGTGTTTTTATTAGGAATGGATGTTGGATTTTATCAAATGCTTTTTCTGCTTCGATTGAGACAATCATATGGTTTTTGTTAATTTGGTTATTGATTATGTCAATTATGCCAATATTTTTTTCTAATATTGAACCAGCTCCTGCATTCCTGGTATAAATCCAACTTTGTTATAGTGTATTATCCTAGGGATGATTTTCTGTAATCTTTTTGCTAATATTTTATTTAAGATTTTAGCATCAATATTCATTAGGGAGATTGGTCTATAATTTTCTTTCTCTGTTTTCAACCTACATAGTTTAGGTATCAGTACCATGTTTGTGTCATAAAAGGAATTTAGTAGGACTCCTTCAATCCCTATTTTTTCAAATAATTTATATAGCTTTGGAATTAATTATTCTTTAAATGTTTGGTAGAATTCACATATAAATCAATCTGGTCCTGGGAATTTTTTCTTAGGGGAGTTGGTTAATAGCTTGTTCTATTTCTTTTTCTAAAATGGGACTGTTTAGCAAATTTAATTCTTCCTCTGTTAATCTGGGAAGCTATATCTTTGAAGGTATTCTTCCATTTCATTTAAGTTGTCAAATTTATTGGCATAAAGGTGGGTAAAGTAACTCCAAATTATTGCTCTAATTTCCTCTTCATTAGTGGCAACTTCTCCCTTTTCATTTTTAAGACTAACAATTTGATTTTCCTCTTTCCTTTTTTAATCAAATTTACTAAGGGTTTGTCTATTTTGTTGGTTTTTTCATAGAACCAACTCTTAGTTTTATTAATTCATTCAATAGTTTTTTTTTACTTTAAATTTTATTGATCTTTTATTTTTAGAATTTCAAGTTTAGTGTTTAGGAGTTTTTGATTTGTTCCTTTTCTAGCATTTTTAGTTGCAAGCCCAATTCATTGACATTCTCTTCATTTTTTGCAAGTAGACCTCTAGAGATATGAAATTTCCCCTTATTACCACTTTGGCTACATCCCACATGTATGATGTCTCCTGATTGTCATTTTCTTGGGTGAAGTTATTACGTCTATGATTTTCTGTTTCACCCAATCATTCTTTAGTATGAGATTATTTAGTTTCCAATTATTTTTGGTCTATTTCCCCTGGCTTTTTATTGAATGTAATTTTCATTGCATCGTTGTCTGAAAAGGATACATTTACTATTTCTGCTTTACTGCATTTGAGTTTGAGGTTTTTATGTCCTAATATATGGTCAATTTTTGTATAGGTTCTATGAACTGCTAAGAAGAAAGTGTATTCCTTTCTATCTCCATTTCATTTTCTCCAGAGATCTATCATATCTAACTTTTCTAGTATTCTATTTACCTTTTTGATTTCTTTCTTATTTATTTTGTGGTTTGATTTATCTAATTCTGAGAGTACTGGGCAATTGGCTAGGCCCCGTGTTCTTCCAGGGCTCAGTGGTTTACAATTTGTCTTTTCTATCAAATCTACTAGATCACCTACTTGCAACTGGACAGAGTAATGTAAGAGGTTCACAGAAGATTCCGGTGTGTGGAAGATGCAATGCTCTGATTCTCTGCCCCAGATCCTTGCCCTAGTCTCCCTGTCCTGTGGTTTGGGCTTGGCAGACTGTCTTCCTGTCTCTTTAAACACATCTGTTATTAAGTTCTTCCAAGCTATCTTCTCCTGGAAATTTGTTGTACTCCAATATTTGTGGGTTCGTTGACTCCAAAACTTAAAAAAAAGTTTAGAGGCTTAATCTACTGTTGGTTTGAGATTGAGACAAGGTCAGAGGAAGTTACAGAAAGTCTGCTCTCTGCCATGTTGACTGGGCCCTCCCTGAAATATGTTTAGAAGAATTGGACATGTTTAACATATATTGGATTACTTGCCATTTAAGGGAGAGGTTGGGAGGAAGGGAAAGAAAAAATTAGTACACAAGATTTTGTATGGGTGAATGTTGAAAATTATCCATGTATATATTTTGAAAACTTTAATTAAATTTTTTTTAAATGATAGCTACTAAGCTTTTGAAAGAAAAAGAAAAAATGTGTAAAAGTATCTCAGTAACTAAATGTACCCTTTACATTTGGCTAGTTTTCTTTTCCATAAATCTATAGAAAAGCAAGTGGTTGATTAATTACTTAATCAACATGTGAGTATGATGTTAATTACTCATCCAGTGGCATGTTACTTTTGTCACTGTCCAAGGTGAAGGGAATGAAAGAGGGGTAGACTTTTCCATGTTATCATTAGGTTTGTTCCTTATTTCCCAAACTCCTTATTTATTTCTTCTTTCTGTCCTGGTTGTCTATAATAGACTATAGTCATAATTTCACATCCAATTCTGTCTGAAATATTTTCTCTTGGCTTCCCTAAAAAAAGGTTATGTAAAAGAGCCCATACACCCTTTTTGTGTGTCCATACAGATTCAGTTTTCTTTACTAGCCTATAATTCAGAAATGATTTTTGCTCCAAAGCTAATTACTCCTGGAACCATGAACTTCCTTGAGTCAAGATAGTAGTGTACAACTCTGAGTCTGAATTTCATCTGTCAGACTTTTGTGGAGAGCTAGGTAAAGGCTACCACTAAGATAGCAACAAATAGTCCTAGAAATTTCAATGCAGGCACAGGAGCCCATGCCTCATAGTGATATAGCTTTCTTTTCTTTTTTTTTCATTCTGAAACTCATGACAAGTTTTCTTTGAGGGACATTCAGAGACATGAAAAGTCGGAAATGTATTCCTGAATGCATTGTATATCTTTGTTTTGTCCTTGTTGAACTGCTATCCACATTACAGTGCACAGAATACATTAGAGGTATTTTAACATTATTTTTTCAAAGATCATAAGACCTAGAATCAGATGCTTCTCTAAATTAATACAATTCTTGCATCTTATAACTAAAGGAACTGACACCTATAATAATTGACTTCTGACAAGTTCATATCTAAAATAAACAGTTAAACACAAGCTTGAATCCAGGTCTTCTTACTAGAAACCCAATACTTCTTATCTACAGCATTTTGTTTTATAATACTTATATAAGTAAGATATTTTGGTTCTCCTTTGTCTTTTATTCTTTTGCATATTATATTATTTTATCCTCCAGCCTCTTGATAGAAGAGACCTTTCTCTCTTTTTAGACATTTCCCCTTTAAATTTTCTTTTTTTAAAAAAAATTTTATTTATTTATTTATCTTATTATAGTAACTTTTTATTGACAGAACCCATGCCAGGGTAATTTTTTTTTTTACATCATTATCCCTTGCACTCACTTCTGTGCCGATTTTCCCCTTTTCTCCTTCCACCCCCTCCGCTAGATGGGAAGCAGTCCTATATATGTTAAATATGTCGCAGTATATCCTAGATAGAATATATGTGTGCAGAATAGAACAGTTCTCTTGTTGTACAGGGAGAATTGGATTCAGAAGATAGAAATAACCCAGGAAGAAAAACAAAAATGCAAACAGTTTACATTCATTTCCCAGTGTTCTTTCTTTGGGTATAGTTGCTTTTGTCCATCATTGATCAATTGAAACTGAGTTGGGTCTCTTTGTCAAAGAAATCCACTTCCATCAGAATACATCTTCATACAGTATCATTGTTGAACTATATAATGATCTCCTGGTTCTACTCAAAAAAAAAATAAGTAGAATCCTTCTAATTTTCTTTATGTGCTTCTGCCATCCTTTTAAAGACCTTTTCATTTTCACCAATAATTCTATGCATTCTGGAAATTAAATCCTTTCTATTAGCTTTTTTGTCAAACTCTAAAGTTAACTCTCATGATAAACTTTTTCCACTTTGAAAAAGTCTAAAATGCTAGTGGGTCATTATCAATACTTCAAATCCATAATGACCTTCCTGGATTTTCCTGATTTGTTATCTACTTTTCCTGACAGTATGATAGGTTTTTTACCTTTTTATTCAGCTATATTTGGGCTAGAGTTAGCAGATTGCTTCCTGAGCTCTAATACTAAGTGTAGCTGAGTTATTTTATTTGTAATGAAAGGACTGGTCAATCAATGAGAATCTATTATTTTTTCTTTGTTGTATGCTCTGATTTTCCTTTCTCCATGGGTTATAAAGTATATATATATAAAAGTTCCTACCTTATTCCAACCCAATAGAGGTTTGATAAATCTACTAGTCATCACTGTAATGGGGTTGGTGAAGTGTGGTGATAATTTTTTTTTTTAGTTAGCAGAGAAGTGGGAAAGAAAAAATAGCAAATAATAACTCAGGAAAGTCTAAATGAGTATGTAAACAAAAATATCATTATATTTAAAAGTATTCTGGTAAATTTTGAATGCTGGACTCTGTGAGAAAGATTAAGGCAACTTTTAATTTTGAAATTTATTATTAACATTTTCCCATCATTCCTAAGGCTTATATGATCAAGACATGATTTGCTGTGTTTATTTTTCACATGCGAATTTTTCACATGTAAATGTGTTTATTTTTCACATATAAATGTGAATATTGACATTTTAATGAATGGATCTTGTCCACAGAAGTGGAGTCAAAATAGCAGATTAAGAATTAATGTTTTTGCTTAGCTTTTCCAACACAATCTCCGTACATCAATCTAGAAAATGTACCAGATTGGGTTCTAGTTAAAAAAGCCAAGAAAAATTCAGTGTAGGATATTTCTTTCCTTTGCCATGAAAGACAGGTCTAAGGATCTGAAGAACTGGAATGGAGGCTGACCAGAAACACAGGACAATGGCAGCAACAGCAACAGTAGTATTCCAAAATCCAAGCATGAGAAGGGAAGCTACATAGAAAATCACATGAGGAAATACTGAAACACAATGTCATCTCAGATGATGCCTGAATTAGCATTGGATGCAAGAAAATCTGCTTTCAGATCTTTCACTCATTATGTAGTTATGACATATATATATAAACCAAATTTTAGAAAGTTATATGTGTTCTATGAGCATGGGTTCAGAACAGTTACTCAGTTTTAATCTTTATTTCAGAACAATGAAAAGACCAGGGGAAGAAGCCAAGACCAAAGGGAGTCTACAATTTCAACAGATGAACTTGGAAAACCTCCCAGCAGGTTAGCAGTGATTGACATAAATGCACATAAACTAACATACTAGAACCCGAGTCACTAATTTGAAGAATTCAGACCAGGGGACTTTGAATAAACTTCTGCTCAAATCATACTTTTTAACAGTATGGAAAACATGCAGTTTTCCTGCATCAGTTGAGATATGAAAACTGTAGAATCTCAGGGCTTAGATCTCTGCTAAAAATTAGCAGAGCTCAGCACTAGCATAAAGTCCAATGTCAAGAAGTAGTCTAGAAGAATAATCAACAAAAGAACATGACTATAGATATCTGTTATGATGACAAGGAAGCTCAAAACACAAATACAGAAAAAGTAACTGATTCAAAACCATCCATAAGACAAATGCAGATTGGACATAAACTCAATAAGAATATCTAGAAGAAATAAAGATAAAGCTAAAGAAAAAAGTTAAAAAAGAGCAAAAAAACTGCTTTTCATATTTTTATTATTTCATTACATATACAGATACATTTTTAAAATAATGTTTTTAAATTTTCAGTTCCAAATCCTTTCCCTATCTCCTATCTCTCCTTTCTTCTTGAAAAAACAATGAAGAAATTTTATTTTGATGATACTTGTTTAGTCATGCAAAACATTTATTTAGCAAAGGAAGATATAAACAAAATGAAACAATAAAAATAAAAAGTAAAATGGGAAAAATATTCTTCAATTTGTATTCAGAGTTCATCAGTTCTCTGATTATGGGTTATATGGAATTTTATGGAATTCTTGGATCATTGTATTACTCAGCCTCCATTACTAAGTCTTTCACCATTGATCATCGTTACAATACTGCTCTTACTATATATAGTATTTTCCTGATTCTGCTCACTTCATTTCTTTTTTTTTTCTTGACAGATTCTCAATAATTTTTAATAACATAAAAATACTGAGAACAAAAGTTTGAGAGCTACAACTTTAAAGCATTTCCTTAGCTCTTTTTGTAGACATCTTTGCATATCACAATTTATGCTTGAATAAATGACTGTTTCAACAATTTTCACCATTTTTATTGTTGTAAAGAAACTAAACACAACCTAATGTTTTCAAAAGGAAGAGAAATAATGGTACAGATGAAGTCCTTCTGTTACTCAAACATCATTCTCTGCATATATACAGATAGTATTGGAATTGAACCTACAAATCATTAATCTAACCTTTTCATTTTACAGATGACAACGCTCAAGGCCATAATGACAAAACTGTAGGCAGGAATTTGAATTAAGGTTTTTTGATTCCATAACAAATTCTTACTTTTTGACTCCCAAACCATTGTTTAACTACTAAGTGTTTTGTCTATCAATTAATTCAGTAATTTCCCAAAACAATCAGGAGATAGAGATTGATAAGCCTCCATGGACTTGCAATGTGGGGAAAATCATACACACATTTGTGTGTGTGTATTTACATATGTGTGTGATAGACATATCTACACACATGTGGTGTCAACATACAAAATAAATACAAAGTTATTTTAGGGAAAGAGAAATCTCTAACAATGGGGAGGGGGAAGAGATCAAGAACAAATGTAGATTGTAGTGCTTAAGTAGCTGTAACAATAAATGACTGTTTCACCAAAAATGATGTTAAAAACAAATGGATTGGTAGAGAGAAAAAATAATTAAAATGGAAATGAGTCATTCAATAGTTTTGTAAAGGAAAATTAACAAAAAAAACAAAAGATGTACAAAATGTAACTGAAGAAAATGTTTACATAATAATTAGCATTGATAAAATGGAAACAAATAATAAAATAAAGTCAAAAGGCTTAAAAATAGACTTGTATAGGCCTTAGGGGCAGCCACAATAAAAAGCTGCCAGTCCTGGATCACATAAACTGGAAATAAAGATAACTAGGTCTGTGCCCCAAAATATCATATCTAGCAATATTTATATATTCACTTATATTGAATGAAAAAAGGTGAACATTCAATAAACTTGCAGATTTTTAGGGCTTTCTTTTAATCAAACTTGAACTAGATAGTAAATGACATATAAGAAACAATATCAAAGATCAATTTAATGGAACTTAACATCAACAAATTGCTTATGGTTTTTACATGGAAATGTGTATATATCTATATCTATCTCTATATCTATCTATCTATCTATATAACTATTTATATGTGTGTGTACACACACACACACACACACACATATATATAATTGACATTAGCAATAGAGTAGGTCAAAAAATTGGGGCAGAGCTGAGTAGACTTTAAAAAACAAAACTGCCTAGAAAAAGGAAAATATTGTAACTATGTTCTACAATGAGGTATAGAGTAAGAATAGACACAGTGGCATTAGAGAGGAAAGAAAAGGCTTGTAGTTCTGAAAACCTACTCACATTGCAAATTGTTTAAATAGGCAACACTATATATTTATATACCAAGTATATATCAAGATAGATCATCAAGGGTATATAGCATTCTCCAAAATCTATAAAGAAATATGGGGGAGATGGGAGGATGGGGAAGCAAAAGGAACAGGAAGAACACTAGAGGGATTCATTGGTGGGGAAGGATTAAGTAATAGCAAGGCAAGTTAAGGAGCAGATTTATAGCAGAAGAGTTAGCAGGGATAGCAAGGAAGAAATATTCAGTTAAGATTCAGTTAAGTTATATCTATAGTATAGATTTCACATTATACCCCCTTTTATGTCTAAGATCAAACACAAACATTCCTAATTTAAATCCATTCACAATCTGATTCCAATCTCTCTTTCTAGTTTTATTTAACCTTATTCATAACATTGTGAGCCTTAAAATATACTCTCATTTTCACCATTTTTTGAAGAATCCTTAGTCTTTTTTTTCAAGCCTCATTACAGGTGTTAGTTTCTTCATGAAGTCTTTCCTGATCACCTGGATACTATTATCTTAGTTCAAAAATTAAGATGTATATGTTAACATATTATTATATATAAACACACATATATGTCTTCTCATTGAATATATCCTCCTTAAGGAAGCCAAGAGATATTTCACATTTGCTATCATTTTCCCCTTCTACTTCTCCCCTCCCTTTTATTAGCCTCCTCCTTTTCTTTCCCCTTTCCCCTCCAACTTCCCTATAGGATGAGTAAGATTTATATAAGAAACTAAGTATGTTATTCCCTCTTTGAGCCAAATCTAGTGAAATTGAAGTTAAAACAATGTTCATCCTCTTCCCTGTCTTCCCTCAAATCTAATTAGTCTTTTGGGCCTCTTTATGAGACATAATTTACCCCATTTTAACTCCCGTTTTCTCTTC
The DNA here is from genome assembly GCF_016432865.1 of Antechinus flavipes. Lineage (NCBI taxonomy): Eukaryota > Metazoa > Chordata > Mammalia > Dasyuromorphia > Dasyuridae > Antechinus > Antechinus flavipes. The sequence continues at coordinate 394,334,996 of NC_067398.1, forward strand.
TCCCAGTACAATCCCTTTTCACCCCTCATTTGTTAATATCTTCAAACTAAGGTGCAGTTAGATAGTGCAATAGATAGAATACCCGCCATGAATTCAAGAGCACCTGAGTTCAAATCCGGCCTCAGACACTTAGTATTTCCTAGCTATGTGACCCTGGGCAAGTCACTTCAACCCAATTGTCTCAGCAAAAATAAATAAATAAATAAATAAATGAAATTTAAAAATATATATCATCATGTTAAAGTCATTTTATACCTATAAACTCTAAGTATGCTCTAAGTAAGTAAACTCTAAGTATACAGTTCTTAAAGATAGTTTATATCATCTTCCCATGTAGGCAGTGAGGGGATGAAGAAAGTTACTTTAACAGTTATACAGAGAATGAATTGGAATAAAGGGAGACAAAAGGAAGAAAGATAAATTAGCAAGCTATTTCAATACTCCAAGTGAGAGGTGATAGGAGATTAAATGAGGGTCCTGACTGAATGAATAAGGAGAAAAAACCAGTAGGAGAAATAGGAAAGTAGATTCAAAATTTGTCAATGGATTGTACATGAAGGGTGGATGAGTGAAGCATTCAGTATGAGATGGAGATAAAAAGATTGAGTAACTGACAAAATATTGGTGCCACTATACCAAAGATTCTTATTTTTTTTAAAATATGACTTTGTCTGGCAGTTTGGTGAAGTCTTGGAATTCCTTCTTAGAATACAGTTTTTAAATGTATAAAACAAAGCACTTAAGATTGAAAAGAAAACCAACAGTGTTGAAATACAATTACCAAATTATCATTCTTTAAAGTTAAAATACTTCAGGTTAAGAATGCCTGCTTTATGGTAAAGATTTAATTGGGAAGACGAGAGGGTGTTTGAGGGATTTGGTTTTGGAGATAGTAAAATATATTTCCTAACCATGATAGCTGCCTCTCACTTATACTGGAAATATTATTCATCTCCTCAAAAAATTAGACATCCTTTTACAGTTGTTAAAATATTATTTTTTCTTGTATCAAGAAAAGAAGCTTTTATTTAAAGGACCCTATGGCCTCATCAAGAGACATTTATGTTCATGAATGAAGATTGAAACTGACGACATTTTTGTCACCTTTAAGTAGAAATCTACATAAGAAATAATACCTGAGTTTCATCTTTCCTTTACAACTACTCAATTTAAAAATATAATTATATCAAAATAAAATGTATATACTTGAGGGAGATTCAGTAGTAAGGTATTTTAAAAAACTTCTTTAATGAAAATTTTAAGCTGACATAAAACCATAGTGAAAATGATATACAAATAAAAAATGATAGCAATAGATTCTAGATTAAGATATAAAACAGCATGGTTAATGTGATCAAGACATCGATTGCATAAATCATAGGACATTAATATCATTAGGGCTTTACACACTGTCCAAACTTATTTAATATAAAAAGCAGTAAATAGAGTTAGGGAGAAAAGGTAGAATAAAAATGTTAATAGTAATTTAACTCATTTTATTTTTCTCAGAAAATGAGCTTTCAAATAAAAAATGCATTTGTTTGATGGATTCTTAAAGATATTACTGGACCTTGGGAATTGTATAAAAGATGGGTTTTATATAGCAAAATAAGCCTTTGCCTTTTCATTCTGAGAAATCACAATTGAGGTCTATGTTACTATACTTGCAAACAGAACCCTGTGAAAAGAACTTTGATTAACCAAAGCCATTTTTGAAGTATTTTTTTATATTCTAATATTTGGGGAAATAAGGGCATTAAGTAACTGAAGAATTTCTGTTAACTTTGACTTAATACAAGTCACTTTTGATGATATCCTTTTCCTTTCCCCTACTTTCTTTTTTAAGTAAGTCTGAAATTAATGGTCTCAGCAAAAATTCATATTTACTTTATAATTAGTAGTTATAAAATTTTTAGCATATGTTGTCTCATTTGTGGCTCACTGAATAAAAAAAAATTCTATTATTAACCTATTCATTCTTTGTTGTTGTTTTGTATTGCTTATTTTGTTTGTTTTTATTCCACTCTGGACTTAGGATTTCATTGGCACAGAGATATGCAGAAGCAACAATTCTACAATTTAAAGTCTTAGAAAGTTGCATGTGGACACTAAGAACTCACGTAATTCCTTAGGTCACATGATCAATACATGCCTACAAAAGACTTGGAACAAGTTCTTCACGTTCTATGCTTCACTTTCTAGTGAAGAAGCACTTGATCTTCACTTTCTAGTCACTAAGACAATCTTCAATTAGGTTTTATTAAGAGCTTCATCTGATATATAAAGTAATCAAGCCTCAGTTTGGTTAGTTAGCTCATCAAATAATAAAAATTCATGCAGGATTTAATATTTGTTACACTCAACTCTAGGTTGATGTAATAGAAGACAAATGTGAAATATCTCTTGGCTTCCTTAAGGAGGATATATTCAATGAGGAGACATATATGTGTGTTTGTATATATAATAATATGTTAACATATACATCTTAATTTTTGAAATAAGATAATAGTATCCAGGTGATCAGGAAAAACTTCATGAAGAAACTAACACCTGCAATGAGCTTGAAAAAAAAAAAAAAGACCAAGGATTCTAAAAAAATGGTGAAAATGAGAGTGTATTTTAAGTATGAAGGATAGTAATTGTAAAGAACCATAAATGAAACACAGAGTGGAGGACCTTGTGAGCCACAACAAGAAGCCATGTTTGACTGGCTCATAATGTTATGAATAATGTTAAATAAAACTAGAAAGAGAGATTGGAATCAGATTACGAATGGATGTAAATTAGGAATGTTTATGTTTGATCTTAGAAATAAAAGAGGGTATAATGTGAAATCTATACTTTAGATTTCTCTCTTAACTGAATTTTTAAGTTTGAATTATTTCTTCTTTGCTATCCCTGCTAACTCTTCTGCTATAATCTGCTCCTTAACTTGCCTTGCCATTATCTAATCCTCCCCCACCAATGAATCCCTCCAGTGTTCTTCCCTTTCCTTTTGCTTCCCCATCCTCCCATCTCCCCCTTATTTCTTTATACATTTTGGAGAATGCTATACCCTTGATGATCTACCTTGATATATACTTGGTATCTATATTTATATATCTATAACTATATATCCATACCTATATCTATATAGTGTTGCCTATTTAAACAATTTGCAATGTGAGTAGGTTTTCAGAACTACAAGCCTTCCTTCCTTCTCTAATGCCACTGTGTCTATTCTTCCTCTATACCACATTCTAGAACATAGTTATAATATCTTCCTTTTTCTAGGCAGTTTTGTTTTTTTAAAGTCTACTTAGCCCTGCCCCAATTTTTTGAGCTACTCTATTGCTAATGTCAATTATATGTATGTATGTGTGTGTGTGTGTGTGTGTGTGTGTGTGTGTACACATCTATTTCTACATTCCCATGTAGGAATATAAATATTTTAACCTTTAAAAAATAGTGTTTTTTCCTCCCCTTTTTAGATTTTTATACTTCTCTTGAGTCTTGCATTTGAAGATCACATTTTCTGATCAGCTCTTGTCTTTTCATTAAAAATTATTGAAATCCCCCTATTTCGTTGAAATGGTAGTCCTTAGCTTTGTTGGGTGGTTAATTCTTGGTTGTATTCCAAATTCCTTTATCTTCTGGAATATCCATATTTCAGGCTCTTCAGTCCTTTAAAAGTGGAACCTGCTTTGCCCTGTATAATAGTTCATCTGAAGGAATTTTGCCTTTGTTTCCTCTTCTGGGTTTGTGTTCTGATCTGTCTCCATAGTAACATTCTATATTCAGAGCTCTTATTTATTTTTTCTTTCTTTTTCTTTTTTTCTTTTTTTCTTTTTTCTTTCTTTTTTCTTTCTTTCTTTCTTTCTTTCTTTTTTCTTTCTTTCTTTCTTTCTTTCTTTCTTTCTTTCTTTCTTTCTTTTTTTTTGCTTATAGTTGAGCCCTGCTCCTAGGATGCTGGGCAAATTGTCCTTAGCTCTTTTACAGGAGCCTCCCACTAAATGTACAGAGTAGGATTGGGGTTGGTGGTGTTTCAGGCTTTCCCACTGCATTGGCTGGGCCTGTCCAAGTCCCACCTGTTATGCTAGGTAGGGTTCAAGGGGTCATAATTTGCCTTCTGTAGTTGTATTGGAAGTCTCCCAGTTGGCCTGCTGATCTACTGGCCTTCTGAAACAGGACAAAGTAGTCAACAATGCTGCATTTTGGCTAAGAATATCCACTAGATTCTCCATTCCAGGACTCTATGCCCTGGCATTTGTTGTAAGCTGTGTTCCCCTCTGCCCAATGAGACAGACCTTTACCAAAATCCTTTCAAGATATCTTAAGATGAAAAATTATTATACTCCGAATGTGAATAAGTTCTGTCACTCCATAATCCATTCAGAGGCTTGAGCTATTGTTGATTCTGAAGGAAGGGGAGAACTCAGACAATATTCTGTGTACTTTCTTCCGTCTTGATTCTACTTGACCCTCATCTCTAGAAGAAAAGTTCTTCACCAAAAAGAGATTATGGAAGATGAAACAAATAATTTCTATCATGTAATATTTAAAACTTTATAAACAGATGAAATCAAGATACAAAGATAAATAATTAATGGGAAGAAAAAAGTTTTGAAACAATTTTTTCTAGGTCTAAATATTATTTCCAAAATGTATAAAGGACTTATTCAAATTAAGAGCTATTCTCCAAATGCTCAGACTATTTAGAACAATAAAAAAAATACTCTAAAGTCAATACTAATTAGAAAATACAAATTAAAGCTATTCTAACATTCTGTCTCATACTCTTTACATGGGCAAATGTGATAAAATTGAAAAAAAAATGATAAATGAAAAATATACACACTGTTGCAAAATTGATGTATTTACAAATGAATAAATAATTCTGGAAAACATTTTGAAAATAACCCAAATATGTGTTACACATTATGGAACTTTTCTGGTAGGCTTATACCTAAAACAGATAAGAAATAAGAAAAGATCTAACATGCAAAAATATAAAACATAAATATATCATATGACTATGATAGAATATCAGCAATGTGTTTTAAGAAATGAGGAAATAGGAAATTTTTATAAGGTGTTATAAAGTGAAATAATTTGCACCATAAAAATATTTTTAAATAAAACAATTTTAAAACTTTTTATAACTGACAAACAATGAAATGAGCAGAAACAAGAGACAAATTTATACAATAGCATAATATGGTAAATACAAACAACTTTGAAAATTATGAGAACTGTGCTTATTAGATTCACCATCCATTATTCCAGAGGACTGATAATAAAAATTGTTTTCTCTTATATAGAGATAATAGGTTTAGGATTTAAATTGAGGCACATTAAACTTTTCATAAGGCAATAATTTACTTGATTGTGTGTGTGTGTGTGTGTGTGTATTCCCCCCACCCCCCAAGAGCAATTGGGCCTAAGTTACTTGTCCAAAGTCACACAAGCAGCAAGTATTAAGTGTCTGAGAACTGTTTTGAACTCAGGTCCTCCTGACTTCAAGGATGGTGCTCTATCTACTGCACCATCTATGTATATTTTTTTTAAAACAACACTTGTTTCTCTTCCCTTCTTCTCACTGAGGCTTAGAGAGAAAGAAAGAGATTACTGCTAATTAAAACAAAAGCTGAGAGCTTGGTTTGGTGCTACTGATAAGTAACATTGTATGCATTTTCAGATGAGGTCACTGCATTGTTATTTTTATTTTTTTTTTACTTCATTATAAGAACTCTTTCATAGATTAGGAGAAATTTATAAGTGTTTGTAGCATGAATACAAAAACATTAGTAAAATATCAAAATAAAATCTTTACAGAGAGAATCACAGTGTCCTTCCAAATAATCTCCCTCTCTTTAGACATTCTGCTTTATAATATTTTTTCAATCATAACAGCTTAATAGGCTGATATAATTGAACTGAATTGAATTTATGGGATCTAAGAATCATGTGATCATAAAAAGAGCTGAAGCACTACATAGAGGTTACTAAAGGGCCATAGAGGTATTGGAAGGAAAGGATATTTTCAGTTTTGGTATTATCACTAACACCTAAAATAATGAAAGTAATTTATCTAGACAATTTCTGAAATTTAATGGAATTAAATGATTCAGTGTTAAAAATAATGAAAGTTTTTTTTAGTGAGAAATTAAAAGTAAGTTATCCATAACAGTTTTGCAATTTGATGAGAAAAACCTACTTAAAATGATGGAACATGCTTAACTATTTTAGTTTGAAAAGAAATCAATATTATAGACATTAGTTCTGTTATTATCAGGACAAAAAAAGTCTCATTTTTGTAGGAATCTCCATGGTCTTCAGGAAATACATAATTTTACTACTATCATTGAAGTACCAGATATAGTAATCTATTCTCACCATGTAGAGAAACTATGTGCTGTTATAGATTTATAAACTTAATACTCATGTTGCTATTTATTTTCTCATGCTTTGTCTACCATCTGTTTTTCTCTCAAATATGTATTGCTTCCATTATTAGTCAGAAAACTGCTTTATTGAATCATTCTAAGATATTTTTGTCTTTTTAAAGAGTCTCTCTAGTCCATGAGAATCTATTTTGTGAGAAAATACATCCATCTGATTACTTTCTGGTAGGTGGCAATGCAACCTGTTTTCATTTGGCATCTTAGACAACTCAAATACCATCTGTCATACCCAGATGCTAACAAAATCTTACATTGGCATGTGTCTGTAAAGTTCACATATTTGGTTTCATTACTTTTGGCTTGGTAGTTGCTTTTCTTATTCTACTAATCACATAGACCCACATCCAACATTTCAGAGTGAAAACTGATGATACTGAAAAATTCTCTTATATTTGTCATAGACATTTTGTTTTCCAAAATGACTTTTTAAAAGTCAAAACTCATCCTTTTTTAACCTTTATCATTTAATATTCTTAGTTTATTAACTGATTAGGACAAATATGGTGGAAAATATTCTTAAGATATTTTGGCAATAATAGGTTTTGGTGAATATTGGTAGGTGAACTTGTACTTGAATAGTGATATATTTGTTTCCATACTAGTATTGTGGAACTTCTGCTGTAATTTTCCTGTTTAATTCATCAGTATCATTGAAAAATAAATGTTATTATTGTATTAATTTTCATGAATCTGTGATATCTCTAATAAAGCTATGCATTTAATCAATCAATAAACATATATTTATCACCCACTATATACTGAGTCATATGGATAAAGAATAAATAGGATAAAGAATAGGAATTGGTTTTTGATTTTATCATTATAAGGAATTCCCTTGTAAGAAAACTCCCTTTACCCTTGCATATCAGCAAATTCCCTATGACATTTTCTAAAGCTTGTTTTAGCATTGTAGATTTAAGTGACTTGCCAAAAATCACCATCCATGATATATTTTATGTGGAATTTGAATCCAGTATACTGTAACATATCTAACATATATAGGACTGCTTGCCATTTAGGGGATGGGGTAGAGGGAGGGAGGGAAAATCGGAAGAGAAGCGAGTGCAAGGGATAATGTTGTAAAAAAATTACCCTGGCATGGATTGTGTCAATATAAAGTTATTATAAAATAAAATTATATATATATATATATATATATATATATAATATATATATATATATATATATAGAATACACATTTTATCCCATTAAAATGTAGCTCTAAAAAAAAAGGAATTTGAATCCAGATTTCTTTCTAGGTCTTAAATTGTATATCCCATATACATCTTACCCATTTCCCAAGATACCAATTGAGTTGTCTTTCTAGACTCCTTCCTATATTTCATTCCCTTATTTTGCCAATGGGGATTGTCAGGTTCTGTCATTTTTATATCTATAGTATACTTCTACTCTCTTCTGACACCGCTACCAACCTCACATGGATACTTATCGTTTCAATTTAATGCAAAATTATTAAACACCTACTATATGCCAGGCACTGTGCTAAGCCCTGGATCTAGAAAAGAAGAAAAAGGATAGAACTTGCCTCTAAGGAGCAGCAAATCTAATGGAGGAAACAATGGGCAAATATATTTATAATCAAGTTACATACAGGACAATAGAAAATGATTAAAGGACACAAAGCTACTTGAATTATGGGGAATTAAAAAAGACAGTAGAAGATGAAATGTTAGTTGGTATTTGAAGAAAATCAGGGAACTCAATAAGGAAAGATAAAGTGGGAAATCATTCCAAGTATGAAAAAACAGCTAGAAAAAATATCTAGAGCTTTGTTGTTTGAAGAACAGAAAGGAGACCAATGTACATAGGTCCAAGAATATGTCATAGGAAGCAAGATATAAATTTATGAAAAGGTACAAAGGGGGACAATAGGGTTTTGAATGCTAAACAAAGAATTTTGATTTAGATCCTGGAGGCCACAGGAGTCACTGGAGTTTGTTGAATAGGAGAGTGATATGTTCAGACCTTGACTTTGAGCAAAGTCACTTTGACAACTGAATGAAGAATGGATTGTAGAGGAGAAACTTGAAGCAGACAAATGTAATCTGTAGCAACTATTCAAGAATAAGATAAGGGAGGCCAATAACAGGATAGTGGTAATATCAGTGGGAAAAAAAGGGGGCATATTTGAAAGATGTTGCAAAGATGAAATCAATAGTCATTGACTATCGACACTATGGGGAATGAAAGATAGTAAGGAACAAAGTATGGCAATCAGGTTATAAACTTGAGAGATTCGGAGGTTAGTATTTCCATTGACACTAATAGAGAATTTGGTGACATGAGAATTCAAAGAGAAAGATAATAAAATTCAGTATGAACATGTTTAGTTTAAGTGTCTAAAAGGACGTTGGAGATGTAGATTGGAGATTAGCAGAGAGTTAGAACATAATAGACCAATTTGAGAATGATCATCATAGAATATTAATTAAATCCATGAGAGATAATGAGATCACTAAGTGGATACAGTAAGTAAAGAGAAGAGAGTTCAAATAAATCCATAGGGATAACCCTTTGAAAGATTCTGATGCCTATACTCCATTTATTGAAAAAGGTTTATCAGTGAACTGCAGATCTACAGACAATACACTAACAGGACATGAATTGGGTGCTACAGTTGAATAGCTTATACATAAAAAGAGAAATTACTGAGTGATGGAATTTGAGGTAATAGAGAGGAAGAAGTATTCCGACTTCCCTGGCTCGATCAGCAAATGGAAGAATAAGTGATAGTACATCTAGGAAAATACTTAAAAAGGTGTCCAAGGAGGCAGTGTCTCAGAGGGGAGCCAAGTTCCAGTGATTGTTAAATAAATGGAAGGAGTGGGAAAGGAAAAGATTTAGGATGTTTGTTGCCTTCCAATACCTCCTAATGGAATAGGCATTCTGTAGTGTACAGTGGAAAAGTTAAGTGGTCTTTGATTGGGATTTAAAGATATGTGGAGTAAGTGACAAGAGAATTAAAAAAAAAAAAAAAAAAAATTCAGTATGAACATGTTTAGTTTAAGTGTCTAAAAGGACGTTGGAGATGTAGATTGGAGATTAGCAGAGAGTTAGAACATAATAGACCAATTTGAGAATGATCATCATAGAATATTAATTAAATCCATGAGAGATAATGAGATCACTAAGTGGATACAGTAAGTAAAGAGAAGAGAGTTCAAATAAATCCATAGGGATAACCCTTTGAAAGATTCTGATGCCTATACTCCATTTATTGAAAAAGGTTTATCAGTGAACTGCAGATCTACAGACAATACACTAACAGGACATGAATTGGGTGCTACAGTTGAATAGCTTATACATAAAAAGAGAAATTACTGAGTGATGGAATTTGAGGTAATAGAGAGGAAGAAGTATTCCGACTTCCCTGGCTCGATCAGCAAATGGAAGAATAAGTGATAGTACATCTAGGAAAATACTTAAAAAGGTGTCCAAGGAGGCAGTGTCTCAGAGGGGAGCCAAGTTCCAGTGATTGTTAAATAAATGGAAGGAGTGGGAAAGGAAAAGATTTAGGATGTTTGTTGCCTTCCAATACCTCCTAATGGAATAGGCATTCTGTAGTGTACAGTGGAAAAGTTAAGTGGTCTTTGATTGGGATTTAAAGATATGTGGAGTAAGTGACAAGAGAATTAAAAAAAAAAAAAAAAAAAAAAAAAAAAAAAAACCATGAGGAAGTGGAGGGAGAATGGAGATTGGATGATGAATCACAAGGGTTTGAAAGCATTGGGATATATAAGGTCTGACCAGATGTGAAAGGCACCAGTTACTCCTCTTCTAAGAGTAAACTGGAGATCAATTAACTGATAAATGTAACATGAGATAGAAGCCACATGGTAAGACGTTCATATAGGAGGACTCATTTCACTATTTTTCCTTCCTTTAAAAGTTGGGGGTTAGATAGGAGATAGTATACTGAAAGAAAAAAATTCAGACTTCTACCGACTTTCTTCTTTTTTTTTTTTCCTCAAGGAATAAGTACAAGTGAAGGGGCATAGGGGGAGAAAAAATTGGATCACAAGGTTTTGCAAAGGAAAATGTTTAAAAATAATTTTGTATTTTGGGGGGAAAGCTATTGTAAAGAAGAGAGAGAGATTGAAGGGTTAAGGTCATAAGAATGTTACTCTTGTTAACAATAGAGATTTTCTACTACTGAAAAAAAAATTGCAAGAGATCACATAGGCAGCAGATGTGGAAGTTGACTTGTTTTTGAATTTGAAACACTGGCTTCAGCAATTTTTCCTCGGTGAGCACCTGCAACACTACATAGAAAACAAAGTCAGAAGAAGGCCTGCTCCTCTTCAGTTATCTTTACTATATCATTAAGAATTGGCAACATGGGGACTTCCAGGGGCAGAGCCAAGATGGCAGAGATGACACATGTTTCTCTCTGACCTTCTTTACAACCCTCAAAAAAATTACAAAATACAGCTTCTGAATTAGTTCTGGACTGGCAGAACCTACAAATATTGTATGTGCAACAAATTATCAACAGAAGATATTTTCAAAGATGACTAGAAAAGGTCTATTTCAACTAGAAAGAGAAGAGAGACAGCCAGTGCAACCAACTCTGCCTTCACTGCAAGCCAGTAGATCAGCAGAGAAATTATAAAACATCCAACACAAATACAAAAGATCAATAGTAAATCCCAAAACGCCAGAATCTCAGGGGACCTGACCACGCCCACCCAGCACCATGAGTGAATCGGCACCAAGCAGCACAGCTACTAGTGCTTGGAAAACCTCTCCAACACTAAAGGCAGACCTTAACTTAACTTTAAAAAAAGAGCAAACAAGAAAAGAGGACTCTAACAATTGATATCTTATATAACAAAAGAAAACAGATTTCAAATTCAGAGGAGACTTAAAGGCAGATTATCTCCAGATGAAACCCCCAAAGATGACATAACCTGATCACCATCACACAAGGCTCTCCTAGAAGAAATTATAAAAGATCTTTTAAAAACAGCTAAAAGAAAAATGGGGAAAGGAAAGAGAAGGTATGCAAGAGAATACAGAAAAGGCATATAACTCATTAAAAGAAAAATTTGATAAAGTGGAAAAAGAAAACAACTTACTGAAATGTGAATTGGGAAAAGTAAAGAACTCCCAGGGAAACAGAATTTGTGATTTGGAAAAGATAAATAATTTCCAGGTAAGTAGGATTTGTGAATTGGAAAAAGAAAATAACTCAGTTAAAGAAAATTAGTGAAATGGAAAAAAAATTCCACAGAGCAAAACAACTCATTTAAAAACTCAATTGGACATATGCCAGGATAAGTAAAAAAAAAAAAAAAAAAAAAAAAAAAAAAAAAGCTAATGAAGAAAATTACTCATTAAAAAACAGAACTGAACAAATAGAAATGAATGATTCATTGAGACAGCAAGAATCAGTCAAGCAAAACCAAAAAAATGAAACAATGGAAAAAAATATTAAATATCTACCTAGAAAAACAACAGACCTGGAAAATAGTTCTGAGAAAGATAATCTGAGGATTCTTGAACTTCCAGAAAATTATGATGAAAAAAAAATCTAATCACTATATTACAGGAAATCATCAAAGAGAACTGCCTAATGTAATAGAATCAGAAGGTAAAATAGACATTGAAAGAATTCATCTAACACTTTCTGAATATAAATATTCCAAAGAAGTATAAAATAAATACTAACTCCAAAATAAACTCCAAATAAATAACTCCAAGGAATATTATGACTAAATTTCTGAACTATCAGACTAAAGAAAAAAATAATACAAGCAGCCAGAAAAAAATTCAAATAACGACAGGCCACAATAAGGATCCCTCGGGATCTAACTTCTTCTACATTAAAGAATCAAAGGGCCTGGAATCTGATATTCCAAAAGGCAAAAGAACTTGGAATGCAGGCAAGAATAAACTACCCAGCTAAGCTAAGCATTTTCTTCCAGGGAAGAAGATGGACATTTATTGTTCTGTAAGAAATGACCAGCATGATGAATACAGAGAGGCTTGGAGAAACTTACATGAACTGATACTAAGTGAAATAAGCAGAACCAGAAGATCATTATATACTTCAACAATGATATTGTATGAGGATGTATTCTGATGGAAGTGGATTTTTTCGACAAAGAGAAGATCTAATTCAGCTCCAGTTGATCAATGATGGACAAAAGTAGCTACACCCAAAGAAAGAACACTGGGAAATGAATGTAAACTGTTTGATTTTTGTTTTTCTTCCCGGGTTATTTTTACCTTCTGAATCCAATTCTTCCTGTGCAACAAGAGAACTGTTTGATTCTGCACACATATATTCTAATTAGGATATACTGTGACATATTTAATATGTGTAGGACTGCTTGCCATCTGGGGGAGGGGGTGGAGGGAGAAAGGGGAAAAATGGGAACAGAAGTGAGTGCAAGTAAAAAATTACCCTGGCATGGGTTCTGTCAATAAAAAGTTATTAAAAAAAATAAATTCCATCAGGATTTAAAAAAAAAAAAAGGTGAATTCCATTTATTCCTAATGAAAAAACTAAAGCTAAACAAAAAAATATTGACCTTCAAATATCTGACTCTAGAGAAAAATAAAAGATAAAAACAACTCTTGAGAACTAAATTTCTTATGGGCATACATAAAGAGCACGAGTATAATTTGACTTTATTGTTATAATACAAAAATAAGGGAAGTAGAAGTGGAAAGAGGGATAGTATCAAAAAAAAAAAAAGGGAAAAGGGAAAATAAAAAGAGAGAAATTACATCCCATGAAGAGGCAAAGGAAACCTATCATATGTGAGGGAATTAATAGAGGGGGAGGAACACTGTGTGAATCTTACTCTCATCAGATTTGGCTCAAAGAGAAAATATTAGACATATTTGGTTTACAGAGAAACTTCTTTCACCTCATTAAAAAGTAGGAGAGGAAAAGGGAAAAGGAAAAGAATAATAAGAGAAAGGTATAAGAAAGGAGAAGAGACTCAAAGGAGGTGGGAGGGATTCTAAAGAGGGAGAGATGTGTGAGGCAAGTGGTTACCATAAGTTTAATACTGGGGAGGGGGCTGAGGCGGGGGGGGGGGGCATAATCTGGGGATAATAAGATGACAGGAAATACAGAATTTTAACAGTAAATGGGAATGGGATGAACTCCCATAAAGCAGAGGTGAATAGAAGACTGGATCAAAAGCCCGAATCCTACAATATGTTGTTTAGAGGAAACACATTTAAAGCAGGGTGAAACATACAGAGTAAAGGTAAAAGGCTGGAGCAGAATCTATTATGCTTCAGGTGAAGTCAAAAAAGTGGGGAGAGCCATCCTTACCTCAGATCAAACAAGAGCAAAAATGTATCTAATCAAAAGAGATAAGGAAGGAAACTATATCTTGCTAAAGGGTACTATAGACAATGAAGCAATATCAGTATTAAACATATATGCACCAAGTGGCATAGCATCTAACTTTCTAAAGAAGAAGTTAAGAGAGCTGCAAGAAGAAATAGACAGCAAAACTACAATAGTGAGACAGCTCAACCTTGCACTTTCAGAATTAAATAAATGAAACCACAAAACAAATAACCAAGAAGTTAAAGAGGTAAATAGAATATTAGAAAAGTTAGGTATGATAGATCTTTGGAGAAAACTGAATGGTGACAGAAAGGCATATACTTTCTTCTCAGCAGTTCATGGAACCTATACAAAAATTGACCATATATTTGGACATAAAGACCTCAAAATTAAATGCAGAAAGGCAGAAATAGTAAATGCATTCTTTTTAAATCATGGTGCGATAAAAACTACATTCAACAAAAACCTAGGGATAAATAGACCAAAAAGTAATTGGAAACTAAATAAACTCATCCTAACAAATGAATGGGTGAAACAGCAAATCATAGACAAAATTAATAATTTCACTCAAGAGAATGAAAACAATAAGGAAACATACCAAAATTTGTGGGATGTAGCCAAAGTTGTAAAGGAGGAAATTTTATATCTTTAGAGATATAAATAGAATAAAATAGAGAAATATAAATAGAATAAATAGAGATATAAATAGAATAAAATAGAGAAATATAAATAGAATAAAATAGAGAAAGAGAAGATCAATGAATTGGGCTTGCAACTTAAAAAGCTAGAAAAAGAGCAAATTAATCAAATCAATTGCCAATCTAATGCTAAACTTGAAATTCTAAAATTAAAAGGAGAAATTGATAAAATTGAAAGTAAAAAAAAAAACTATTGAATTAATAAATAAAACTAAGAGTTGGTTTAATGAAAAAAACAACAAAATAGATAAACCTTTGGTAAATCTGATTAGATAAAGGGAAGAGGAAAATCAAATTGTTATTCTTAAAAATGGAAGGGAGAATTTTCCACCAAATGAAGAGGAAATTAGAGCATTAATTAGGAATTACTTTGCCCAACTTTATGCCAATCAATATGATAACCTAAGTGAAATGGATGACTATCTTCAAAAATATAGGCTTCCCAGATTAACAGAGGAGGAACTAAATTGCTTAAATAGTCCCATTTCAGAAAAAGAAGTAAAGCAAGATATTAATCAACTCCCTGTTGGAATCCTTACTAACTGCTAACTAATTAGAGTTGATCTAATCTTACAAGAAGATGTTTTGGGCAGAACCTGAAACAAGGTACTAAGTAGAACTAATTCTACTTAGGTGTGTTCACACCTTTACTCATTGGAGTTCAATGAGTTCATACCTCCCCTGAAGCTCTTTGGGCCAGAGAGCACTATGGGAGAAAACCCATAATCCCTCTCTCTGGAAGGAGCATAAATAGGCTAATGGGCCAGTCGAAGAAGAGCTGGAGAGGAAGACGCTACAAGTCGATATTTCACCGGAATGACATGAAGATTGGAGCTGGCTGGAGGCTGAAGAAAGCAGAGGCAGAGGCTGAAGGACCAGACCTTTGGATTTGGTGACACTCGGAGGGAGCTCTTGGAACCAAGCAGAGAGATAGGCCTCTAAGCTAACCGGGCTATATTGAAGATAATAAAAGATCTGAACTTTTATCACCTGGCTGCGTTTTGAGAAGAAAAAGCTCACCACATTTTGGCGCCCGAACGGGGACTGATTCAGATCCATCTGAACTAGATCACAACAACTCCCTAAGAAAAAATCCTCAGCACCAGATGGATTTACATGTGAATTCTACCAAACATTTAAAGAACAATTAACTCCAATGTTATATAAATTATTTGAAAAAATAGGGAATGAAGAACTCCTACCAAATTCCTTTTGTGACACAGACATGGTACTGATACCTAAACCAGGTAGGTTAAAAACAGAGAAAGAAAATTATAGACCAATCTCCCTAATGAATATTGATGCTAAAATCCTAAATAAAATATTAGCAAAAAGATTATAGAAAATCATCCCCAGGATAATACATCATGACTAAGTAGAATTTACACCAGGAATGCAGGGCTGGTTCAATATTAGGAAAATTATTAGCATAATTGACATAATCAATAACCAAATTAACAAAAACCATATGATCATCTCAATAGAAGCAGAAAAGGCATTTGATAAAATCCAACATCCATTCCTAATAAAAACACTTGAGAGGATAGGAATAAATGGACTTTTTCTTAAAATAGTCAAGAGCATATATTTAAAACCATCAGTAAACATCATATGTAATGGAAAAAACTGCAACCTTTCCCAGTAAGATCTGGAGTGAAACAAGGTTGCCCATTATCACCATTATTATTCAATATTATATTAGAAATATTAGCTTTGGCAATAAAAGTCAAGAAAGAGATTAAAGGAATTAGAGTAGGTAATGAAGAAACCAAATTATCACTCTTTGCAGATGATATGATGGTATACTTAGAGAACCCCAGAGATTCTACTAAAAAGCTATTAGAAATAATTCATAACTTTAGCAAAGTTATAGGATCCAAAATAAATCCACAAAAATCCTCAGCATTTTTATACATCACCAACAAAATCCAACAGCAAGAGATAGAAAGAGAAATTCCATTCAAAATAATATTGAATAGCATAAAATATTTGGAAATCTATCTACCAAAGGAAAGTCAGGAATTATATGAGCAAAATTACAAAACATTCCACTCAAATGAAGTCAGGTTTAAATAATTGGAAAAATATTAAGTACTCTTGGATAAGCCAAACTAATACAATAAAGATGACAATACTCCCTAAACTAATCTATTTATTAGTGCTATACCAATCAGACTCCCAAGAAACTATTTTAATGACCTAGAAAAATTACAACAAAATTCATCTGGAAGAACAAAAAGTCAAAACTTTCAAGGCAACTAATGAAAGAAAAATCAAATGAAGGTGGCCTACCAGATATAAAAGTATAAAATAAAGCAGTGGTCACCAAAACCATTTGGTATTGGCTAAGAAATAGACTAGTTGATTAGTGGAATAGGTTAGGGTCACAGGACAAAATAGTAAATAACTTTAATAATGTAATGTTTGACAAACCCCCAAACCCCAGTTTTTGGGATAAGAATTCACTATTTGACAAAAACTGCTGGGAAAATTGGACATTAGTATGGCAGAAACTAGGCATTGACCTATACTTAACACCATACAACAAAACTTTGTTAAAGTTGTGAATTATTTCTTTTTTAATAGGTTTTTATTTACAAGATATGCGCATGGATAATTTTTTAGCATTGACCTTTGCAAAGCCGTCTGTTGCAAGTTTTCCCTTCCTTCCCCCCACCCCCTCCTCCAGATGCAAGTAGACCAATACATCTTAAATATGTTAAAGTATATGTTAAATACAAAACATTAGAGAAGAATTCTGCTACTAGAGCAATCATATGCTGGAAGCAGTGAACTGGGGAAGATTTTGGGAAAATGGTAGACTCAGTCAAAAATATCAAGCTCCCTATATTTCCACCCCACAAGAAACAACTTTGTATCTCAAGGAGAATATAGACCAATGAAAACAATTTTGGAGCAAAACAGGTTTCCTCCTAAAACAACTCAAGAAGACGAAAGAAGACTCCAGGATGAGGTATAACTAGTGTAAAATGTAAACATGTCCTGCTTAGTTCTACAGAAACAGCAAGTAAGGAACTATGGGGCTACCTGGATTCCAGAACCACAAGAACTTTTGATTCCCTGACAGACAGTGTGCACAATCAGGAGTTTGAATCCAAAAAGACTGAAGAAAATTCTACTGATTAGAAATGGCAGAAGGGAAAATCAGAAACTGTATAAGCAAAACTACAAAACACTTTCCACACAAATTAAGTCTGATCTAACCAACTGGAAAAATGTTAAATGCTCTTGGATTGGGCGAGCAAATATAATAAAGATGACAATACTACCTAAATTAATCTATTTATTTAGCGCTATACCAATCAGACTCCCAAAAAACTACTTTGATGAACTAGAAAAAATAACAACAAAGTTCATATGGAAAAACAAAAGGTCAAGAATTTCAAGGGAGTTAATGAAAAAAAAAATCAAATGAAGGTGGCCTAGCTGTACCAGATCTAAAATTATATTATAAAGCAGCAGTTATTAAAACCATCTGGTATTGGCTAAGAAATAGACTAGTTGATCAATGGAATAGGTTAGGTTCAAAGGACAAAACAGCCAATAACTTTAATAATATAGTGTTTGACAAACCCCCAAACCCCAGTTTTTGGGATAAGAATTCACTATTTGACAAAAACTGCTGGGAAAATTGGACATTAGTATGGCAGAAACTAGGCATTGACCTATACTTAACACCATACAACAAAACTTTGTTAAAGTTGTGAATTATTTCTTTTTTAATAGGTTTTTATTTACAAGATATGCGCATGGATAATTTTTTAGCATTGACCTTTGCAAAGCCGTCTGTTGCAAGTTTTCCCTTCCTTCCCCCCACCCCCTCCTCCAGATGCAAGTAGACCAATACATCTTAAATATGTTAAAGTATATGTTAAATACAAAACATTAGAGAAGAATTCTGCTACTAGAGCAATCATATGCTGGAAGCAGTGAACTGGGGAAGATTTTGGGAAAATGGTAGACTCAGTCAAAAATATCAAGCTCCCTATATTTCCACCCCACAAGAAACAACTTTGTATCTCAAGGAGAATATAGACCAATGAAAACAATTTTGGAGCAAAACAGGTTTCCTCCTAAAACAACTCAAGAAGACGAAAGAAGACTCCAGGATGAGGTATAACTAGTGTAAAATGTAAACATGTCCTGCTTAGTTCTACAGAAACAGCAAGTAAGGAACTATGGGGCTACCTGGATTCCAGAACCACAAGAACTTTTGATTCCCTGACAGACAGTGTGCACAATCAGGAGTTTGAATCCAAAAAGACTGAAGAAAATTCTACTGATTAGAAATGGCAGAAGGGAAAATCAGAAACTGTATAAGCAAAACTACAAAACACTTTCCACACAAATTAAGTCTGATCTAACCAACTGGAAAAATGTTAAATGCTCTTGGATTGGGCGAGCAAATATAATAAAGATGACAATACTACCTAAATTAATCTATTTATTTAGCGCTATACCAATCAGACTCCCAAAAAACTACTTTGATGAACTAGAAAAAATAACAACAAAGTTCATATGGAAAAACAAAAGGTCAAGAATTTCAAGGGAGTTAATGAAAAAAAAAATCAAATGAAGGTGGCCTAGCTGTACCAGATCTAAAATTATATTATAAAGCAGCAGTTATTAAAACCATCTGGTATTGGCTAAGAAATAGACTAGTTGATCAATGGAATAGGTTAGGTTCAAAGGACAAAACAGCCAATAACTTTAATAATATAGTGTTTGACAAACCCAAAGACACCAGTTTCTGGGATAAGAATGCATTATTTGACAAAAATTGCTTGGAAAATTGGAAATCAGTATGGCAGAAACTAGGCATTGACTCACACTTAACTTCGTACACCAAGATAAGGTCAAAATGGGTTCATGACCTAGGCATAAAGAATGAGATTATAAATAAATTGGAAGAGCATAGGATAGTTTACCTCTCAGACCTGTGGAAGAGGGAGGAATTTATGACCAAAGAAGAACTAGAGATCACTATTGACCACAAAATAGAAAATTTTGATTATATCAAATTGAAAAGTTTTTGTACAAACAAAACAAATGCAGACAAGATTAGAAGGGAAACAATAAACTGGGAAAACATTTTTACAATCAAAGGTTCTGATAAAGGCCTGATTTCCAAAATATATAGAGAATTGACTCTAATATATAAGAAATCAAACCATTCTCCAATTGATAAATGGTCAAAGGATATGAACAGACAATTCTCAGATGAAGAAATTCAAACTATTTATAGACATATGAAAATATGCTCCAAATCATTATTAATCAGAGAAATGCAAATTAAGACAACTCTGAGATACCACTACACACCTGTCAGATTGGCTAGAATGACAGGGAAAGATAATGTGGAATGTTGGAGGGGATGTGGGAAAACAGGGACACTGATACATTGTTGGTGGAATTGTGAACACATCCAGCCATTCTGGAGAGCAATTTGGAACTATGCACAAAAAGTTATCAAACTGTTCATCCAGCTTTGATCCAGCAGTGTTTCTCCTGGGCTTATGCCCCAAAGAGATACTAAAGAAAGGAAAGGGACCTGTATGTGCCAAAATGTTTGTGGCAGCCCTGTTTGTAGTGGCTAGAAGCTGGAAAATGAAAGGATGCCCATCAATTGGAGAATGGTTGAGTAAATTGTGGTATATGAATGTTATGGAATATTATTGCTCTGTAAGGAATGACCAACAGGATGAATAAAGAGAGGACTGGTGAGACTTACATGAACTGATGCTAAGTGAAACGAGAAGAACCAGGAGATCATTATATACCTCAACAACAATACTGTTTGAGGATGTATTCTGATGGAAGTGGATCTCTTTGATAAAGAGAGCTTTAATTGATCAAAGATGGAAAGAAGCAGCTACACCCAAAGAAAGAACACTGGGAAATGAATATAAACTGCTTGCATTTTTGTTTTTCTTCCCGTGTTATTTATACCTTCTGAATTCAATTCTCCCTGTGCAACAAGAAAACTATTCGGTTCTGCAACATATATTGTATCTAGGTTATACTGTAACCTATTCAACATGTAAAGGACTGCTTGCCATCTGGGGGAGGGGGTGGAGGGAGGAAGGGGAAAAAAAAAGAAAAAAAAATTCCTTTTGTTCCATCTTCAACTTTCCTTAGGTCTCATTTGTAGTCTACATTCTAAAAGATAGGATTTAAGACTGTCTCAGACTCTTCAAGCCCTAGGTTCAAATCTCACCTTAGACTTTTTTTTTTTTTTGCAATCTCTTCAATCCTCATTTTTTTCTTTTATAAAATGGGAGGAGGAAGATGAAGTCCTAATAATACCAAAAGTTTCTACCCTGATGTGTTGTGTTGGAGTGCAAATAAGGCCATATATGGCTATCATTTTGTGGACATTAAAGTGCTATATAAATGTTAAAAAAAAAAAAAAAAGAAAGAAAGAAAGAAAGAAAGAAATGGCAGACCCAGATGTGCTGTTGAGGGGAAAAAAAAAACAAAACAAAACAAAACAAAAAAACATGAGGGAGAAGGAACCAGCTCATTTAATGAGTGTACAAGTAGTGCGGCCAGGACATTGCTTGCTATGGTAACTTGGAGGAGGATGGAATTTTTTGTTTGGTGTCCCAGATCAAAAAAAAAAAAAAAAATGAAACTAGTAACACTGCCCTTCACAACCCAGGATTAGCCTTAGTGCTTACACTAATAGTTCTAATTATTTTGTTTTAATCAGGTAAAGAAAAATGAACCCAACTGTAGAAAGTTATTGTGGGAATAGGGAAAACCAGGATTCATCTGCAGACAGTGAAGTAAAAAAAAAAAAAAAGTTTCTCGATCCAAAAGAGTAATGTTAAATGGCTACCTACCCAGAAAAAAATTAAAGAACTCAAAAGACTTTAAAAATTCAATGGGGTGGTTGAGGGAAAACTTAAAATAACTATCCAAGAAAAAAAGAGATTATGAAAGAAAAAAGTTGATCAACTGGAAAAGGAGATAGAGAGTTTTAAAGAAGAAAATAATTCTTTGAAAATCAGAATTAGCCAAGAGAAAGCCAGTGAAGGTTTAAAAGACCAAGAAATAACAAAACAAAGTATAAAGAATGGAAAAAAAAAATAGAAGGGAATATGAAACATCTTGAAATAACAGACCTGAAGAACATACCAAGAAGAGAAAATTTAAAAATAGTTATTATACCTGTAAGCTGTGACCAAATAAATAAATAAATAAATAACACTGACACAATAATTCAAGAAATAACCAAAGAAAATTGTCATGAAGTGATAGAACATGAAGGGAAAGTAAAAATAGAAAAAATCCACTAATAACCACAAAGAGATACTTTTTGGCAAACACTTAGGAATGTTGTGGCAAATTTTGACATCTATAGATGAAAGAGAAAATTTTGGAAGAAACAGATTAAAAAAAATTAAAATAAGGTGGAGCTACAATTAGAATTGAACAGGATCTATCAGCAGCAACAATAAAAAGCTGTAAGTCTCAGAATACTATATGTTGGCAATCAAAAGAACTAGACCTGCAGCCAGAATATTATACTCTAAAAATTATCCACAGTATTGAATGAAAATAAAAAGAACATTCAATGAACTTGCAGATTTTTGGGACTTTTTCCTCAAACTAAAATTAATAGAAAATTTAACATCTAAATGTGAGGACTGAGTTAGTACCCTGGATACTTTAGAATCATTTGGAGTCAGGATAAGCAAAAGTCCTTGGTCTTTATTCTTGGTCGAAATGAGAGGAATGGATGCAGGAATCTCCACACCCCTTCTTCTTTGTCCGCCCAAAAGTAACTCTGGCTTGTCTTACCCCACCCTCTAATCCCTCCTCCAATTCTCTGCATACACCACCAGATTGAGCCAGCACAGAATAGTGGGGCCGGCCATTTTTCAAGCATATGCTAATAGAGTATTGTCCAATTGGTAGTTAGCCTTAAGTGATCAATTGTCTGACCTCAGTGCATGAACTCAAGAGTTTCAGCCTTTTATATATAAAAGTCAATTTCAAAGAACTCCACACAGGCAATTGTTTATGTTTTTGCTTAGAAATATATATTATATGTTTAAGAATTGGAGGAGAGTTGAGTACAATGATTGCAAAAGTAAAAAACATCTAGGAAAAGGTAAAAATAGTAATTATTCTATACTAATGAGGATGCAGAGGAAAAATCCACACAGACATATTAAATGAAGGAAGAGGGTTCATAGGTCTGAAAATTTTCATCAGGAATGGGTTAAATAAGCAACGCTACACACATAAACACACATATGCCATGAATGGTGCAGCCCCCTCTAAAATCTATTAAAATCAGGAGGGACAGGATAAGGTGGTTATAGAAGGATATGTAGAGTTATGGCAATGTTTTCTGTTTTTCTCTGATGGACAAGGTGAATGCAGCTCGTTGGCCCCACATTGGGTGCCAAAATGTGGTGTTTTTCTCCTTTAAAATAATATAATGGTTCTCTCTGAGAGCAGGCTTCTTGGGGAGGTTTTCTGGAGGGAGCCTTAGTTTCAGTTAAAAGTAATAATCACCCAAACACAGCCAGCTGATAAAAGTTCAGATCTTTTATTGCTTCCTCCAAAATAGTCCAGTTAGCTTAGAGGCCTGTCTCTCTGCTTGGTTCCAAGAGCTCCCTCCGAATGTCTCAAAATCCAAAGGTTTGTCCTTCAGCCTCCAGCCAGCCAGGTGGAAGTTGTAATGAATCTTTCTTGCCTCCAAGAGAGGGCTTCTGGCTGAACTCACTTGACACTCCCCTCTCAATCTAAATTCAGTTGAACTCTCTTCGAGAGCCTTTGTCTGTTTCTTATATATGAGAGAGTAGGATTGTGGGATATCTCCCAGCATGCTCTCTGGCCCTAAGAGCTTCAAGGGAGACATGAATCCGGATATCTCATACTAAACCCTGAAATCTCCCAAACGTGTGAACTCCAATGAGTAAAGGTATGAACAAAAGCATTGTATTATTTAGTTCTACTTAGTACCTTGTTTCAGGTAATGGCCCAAAACATCTTCTTGTAAGATCAGATTAATAATCTATCAACTCTAATGCGTTAGCAGTTTGTAAAGATTCCAACAGCAATAAAACAAGTTATGTAGATTAAAGGGCAAGGAATAAAGGATAAAGTTGACTATAGAAGGGTGTGTAGAGTTATGGTAGTGGGACAAGGTGTATAAATTAATAGGAAAGGGCTAAAGAGGTGGGGAAAAGGTGAACATAAAATAAGGTGAGGTACAGGAGGGTATAAAAATTAATAGGAATGGAATAAGGGATGTAGATTAATGAGAATGGGATAAAGAAAGAAGGAAAAGGTTGGGGAAAAGATAAGAGAGTGATCCTTGGGTGGAGGAGATTAAGTGATAGCTAGGCAATTTAAGGAGTAGAATTAAAGTAGAAGAATTAGCAGGGATAGGAAATAAAAAATATACACCAATACTACAAGCATCAAAAGTACAATGTTTTAGAGAAAAAATCATTGATCTTAGTCAAAGTCAAAAGTAAATATTCAATCAAGAGAGGTCTACATTGTATGCCAGTCATTTTAATAGTCTTTTAGATGTATGTTTATATAGGGGTGAATGCATGTGTGTTTGTGTGTATGTGTATATATATTCATGTCTATCTATATACATACATGTATGTATGTTGTATATCTGGGTACATTAAGGATATGTATGCATGCAGTAGCATGTATTTATATTTAGATATATGTATATGTGTGGGTCTGTGGGTTAAGTGTGAATAATAATAACATTTTATATATATGTACATATAAATATATCTGTTCTTAACTATAGCTGGCTTGGGGGAGATGGGAGAGATGAAAAGAATAAAATCAAAAGTGCACAGTAAAAAAACAAAATAATAATCTATAAAGAAGTCAAGAAACGATGGACAACCACAAATATAAACATGATCTCTTCTTGTATTTTTATATATTCTTTCTCAAAATGAAAATGTATTGTTCTATTATTAAATTTATTTGATATTTTGCTGGACACATGATGATTTTTTTTAATTTTCCTTTTCTGTCATTCTTTTTCTATTCTGTCTTTTAATTATTTTGTATTTAGTTCCATTTTTAAAAAGCAAAAAAAAAAAAAAAAAAGAAATAGTGGCCTAAACTTTTTAATTTTAGAAGAATATGAAAATGTGATGTTGAAAATAATCTATTATAAGGTATGTAATTATAAGATCATAAAGGATTTCTGCTGGATTTTCCTTGATTGATTGATTTTTTTTAATGGTAGGTAAATAAACAAGATAAACACAAAGAAAAAGAACTAAATATGATTCAATTGGGAGCAGAATGTAAAATAAAATTTGGCATGAAATTAGTCTGTCATTTAATCAGGGAATTGCACGGCAACAACAATGACTTTTTAAATAATGTGTATCAAGTACAAAATACTGTGCTTAGAACTTTACAATTTTATCTCTCTTGATCCTCATAGAACCCCTGGGAGATAGATGCTGTTATTATCATTCCCATTTTCTAGAAAAGGAAGCCAAGATAAACAGAGGTCAGATGATTTGCTTAGATTCATCCAGATAGTAAGTATCAAGGCCTAATTTAAAGTTAGGCTGACTCCAGTTCAGAATTTGTGTAGAGAATTTATAGGAAAAGAAAAGAATTATATAACATTAGAAGGTATAGAAGGATCTGACCTGAATCTGTGAAGCAATTGTTTTAATTTCTTAATTAAAGGATGAGTATGACTACTTGTTTGTTTTGGTAATTAAGCAGAAATGGTAACCAATTCACATAAAGTAAAATGATCAGTGTTATTTTACATGGCTAAACCACAGGAAAATCTGGTTTGGTTGGGGAAAGGTGTACTGAAATATCAGTAGTTTGGAGGAAGAATTTAGTTTCTGTCTCGATGATTGTGGAAAATTCACCTTCTTTGAGTTTCAGCTTGCTTATTTGAAAAAAATAAAAAAAGGCAGAGGGGAACAAAAATAATTGTATTACTGGTCCCATGGGCATTTTTAAAGGAAAAGACTTCTAAAATTTAAAGCACTCTATAAATGTGAGTGCTTCTCATATTGCCTAGATTAATAAAACAACTCAGTTCAATCCATTCTCCCCTAGTATTTAACATAATTTGAGAACATTCCTATATATTCAAATAGGTCAGGAGAGAAATGGAATATTTGAAATGTAACTGTTAAGCAAACAAAAAAAAAAGTTTAAAAGAAAACTATCTATTAGGAAAGAATGTGATGCTTGTTTCTTTTATGAACTTTATAACAATTTGTAAAATTTCATTCCAGACATGGAGAAAATATGTTTTTACAAGTAACATTGTTTTCAGGTTGTGGTCCTAAAATATTAAGCGTTTTTAAAATATTGAGATGGATAAATAGCACATCTTAATTCCTCCAAGATTAAAAGCAAAACAAAACAGAAAACATAAATCACCCAAATAAATGACCATGTGAATTGTTGTTTTCAATATCTGTTCTTAGAGTGTGATGTAGCAACTCAAAATCCACTCAATATTAGTGAAATGAGTTAATTTATGAATATAATCTATGTACATAACTCTAAGGTGTTTTCATTATGTGGAAAAATATAATTGGACATTGTTTTGAAAGATTTTTTGTACTGCTATTTTAATTGAAAATGCTTTCAAAATCAATTAGAACTTCCAAGGAAGGAACTATATTTCAAAAAGCAATTAGCTGAGTTCCTGAACTGACAGTGCAACAACATTCACAAAGTGATTTGAACTTTTTAAACTAATATCTTTGTAAATTACTAGTACTGAGATAATGGTTTTGTTACACTAATATTGTAATTAAGATTTATCGAACAAAGACATACATTCAGTGATGACCTTCTTTAGTATCACTAAAGCATGTAATGCAATCTAAGGTTGAATAAGAACTATTTAGATTAAATATGATAAACTCTTTAGGATTAATTGAAATCAATTAATACACAAGTAAATCATGTTAACAGTTCATTTACTTCTTTCATGCTATATGCATCAATGATTAAATAAAAATCCTATTATTTTATCTGAAGAACAAAAAAAAAAAAAAACTGAAAATATCAAAGCAAATTTTGTAACATCAAAATCCCAAAATGCTGGTTATTTTTTTCAGTTATTTTTTTCTTTTTTCTGTTGTGGATTTTAATTTATATCTTTCAAAAAACACATTCCTTAATATTACCTACTTTATAAGAATATTCTAAGTTTCCATTAATTGACCTATTTTCCTCTAATTGGGCAGTGTCCACTAAAGACTTTTTCTCAGCTAATAACTTTTGATTCATTGATTTAATGATAAATTCTATACAGTCAATCTTCAAATTTTGTGGAAATAATGTTCCTAGAAAAGAGTGTAAAAGCAAAAAAATAATAATAATTTTGCTACACTGGACCTATAGGAAATAAGGAATTGTGTTCCTGTGATTTACCTATAATTATAATCTTTTGCTGAAAATTGCTGAAACTACACCTTTTTTGCACACAATTCTATATTACAAAACATTAATTCTGAAAATATGCACTTTTCATAACACAGTAATCAGGAAATAATCCATGAAATGGGTACAAAAATAACATTAACATGCAAAACATTTTTCTTGCCAGAAATTCTTTAGAATTCCGTGACCTTTCACATGATCATTGCACTTAAAATTATTTCTAACTTCATTTTTGTAATACATGAAATGCATAATGATATAAATACCATACTGCAAAAATTATTCTTAAAATTAAAATATTTTTACATGAATTTATCTTTTATTATGTTAGATGGTAATGTAAATTGTCCTGCTATAAATCTATAAATAAAAAGTGCCAAGGGCCACCTTCTGAAAAAAAATTAAAAAGGAGAGGGTGCTAGAACTTTAGTTGCTGTTATTAGAAGATGCTGTCACTAGTGAGTTCTAAACTTAACCTTTGATACTCCGTTCTTCATGGCTGGTGAAAGGTGTTGGAGATGATGAGGGATACATCGAATGAAATAATTTAGTAATATCTAGTAACAAATTAATAATATCTAATTTTGGACCATTTGAAATCCTTACAAGGCTCAAAGTACAGAAATATAAAAGAGGAAAGCTTATATATAGCTTTGAAACTGTGATTATTGATGGAATCAGTAACCTCTTTGTCTTTAGATCAATTATGCCTAGTAGGTTATTAGCCATTCTGCACTTCTGAATTTTTTCCTCCACTGTACATAGTTATGAATATATTGTGTTGCCAACATGAAAATGAAAATGGGGTTAATAATAAAATTATAAAATAAAATGAAGTTAATAATAAAATAATAAAATTAAAATTGTAAGAAAATTATGCCTGAAATATCAAAAGTAAATGTAAGAATGTTGAAAATTTACTACATATACATATATCACACACATATGTATATGCATATGTGTAGATATAGATATTTCTGAATAATGTTGGGATCCCCATTTTTAACCATTCATTTCTTTGGATTAAATATTATATTAAAATACTCATAAATGTTTCTCTTTCAAATCTATTAAATTACAAAACATTGTAATTAATAATTACAACAATCTATTGCTTTGTAAAACCAAAGATTCAACTTCTGAAATAAGAATTCATTATTTGGCAAAAAGTGCTTGGGAAAGTAGAAAAGAATTTGGCAGAAACTAGGCATTGATTAACATCTTACATTGTATAGCAAAATAAGGTCAAAATGGGTACATGCCATATGCATAAAGCGTAATATCATAAACAAATTAGAAGAGCAAGGAATAGTTTATTTGTCAGAAATATAGTGGAAGGAATAATTTATGATCAAATAGAAGAAAGAGAATATAAAGAATGCAAAATAGATGCTTTTGATTGCATTAAACTGAAAAGTTTTTGTACAAACAAAATCAATGCAATCAAAATTAGAAAAGAAACATGAAATAATATAGTCAATATATCTGATAAAGATATTTACCAATTTATCAAACATATAGAAAGCTGATTTAAATTTAACAGAGTGGAGGGAGGGAAGAAGGGGAGGCGCAGAACCAAGATGGTGGAGAAGGCACACTTGACTTTCTAAGCTCCTCTCATCTCCTCACAAACAACTATTAAATTCAGCCTCAGAAATAGCACTAGACTCCTAAAATTCATGAAGATTAGAAGCACAACAACTCACCAGCCTAAGATAATCTGGAAGATTGCCAGGAAAGGTTTGTCCTGAGGGTCCAGGAACAGACTAGCACAGGCAAAGAGAGACTAGAGTCCTGAGCAGACCAGGGTGGGGGTGATCTCTGTGGCTAAAGTTATAGAGCCGATTCTGCTATAGGCTAACTGCTCTCCCTTGACTACAAAGTAGTAAACTGGCAGAGAAATTAAAGCCTGAAACAGAGAGGGTACTCTAAAAAATGCCAGAACCTAACGAGAGCTGGCTGTAACCCCTCAAACCCGGAAATGATTCAGGCAGGCTTTAATGCAGCCCTGCAGCCACATCCCGCAGTTCTGGACTTTTGTGGGGGCAGTTACAAATCTGCACTGCAGTGGGGCACAGTGTGGGGCTCAGCCTGGGGCAATAGACCTTCCCCAGCAGACTGTGCTTCCGGGGCAGACACTTCTGATTCCTACAAATCCATTCACTGCTCAACAGCTAATACCCACAGCCCCAGGGCAGGCTTTGGCTTGGGGTAGTGAAACTCTCACTGCTCAGTGTCTAGCCCCAGGGCAGTCATTATCTCACACAGCGGGGTTCTTTGTAGGGCATTTTCCCAGCTCTGCCCTGCAGGCCTGAGTTACTCCTGGGTGGGGAAGTCTTTCCCAGAGCACTCCAGTACCTTGCTGCTTTTTGTAGCCTGCTGGCAGGACAGCTCCTATCCATACACCTTTCACTGCTCTGCAGAGGAAGCTGGTAACCTCCTGGCCCTGAAGGCAGACCCTACAGGTGTTAAAAAATGAGTAAAAAAAATCAAAAGGGATCAATAGCTTCTATACAAAAAGAGAGCAGCTTTTCAACCCTGAGGAGACTAATAGCAGACAGTCTCCAGACAGTTGTTGGTCCCCAACACAAAAGGCTTTCCTAGAAGAGACTATTCAAAACCTTAAAAAAGAACTAGAAGGACAAATGGGGAAAGGAAAGAGAAGCTATGCAAGAGAGCAACAACTTCCTGAAATGTGAATTGGAAAAGGTAAAAAACACTGAAGAAGTGCAGAGAAACAGAAGATGTGAATTGGAAAAAGAAAATAACTCACTAAAAAAAATAATAATAGTGAAATGGAAAAAATTCCATAGAGCAAAAAAACTCATTTAAAGCTCAATTGAACATATACAAAAAGAAGAAAAAAAAAAGCTATTGAAGAAAATAACTCACTAAAAATCAGAACTGAAGAAATAGAAATGACTGATTCATTGAGACATCAAGAATCAGTCAAGCAATACCCCAAAAATGAAAGATTGGAAAAAATGACAAATATTTACTTGGAAAAACAACAGACCTGGAAAATAGATCTAGGAGAAATAACCTGAAGATCATGGGACTACCCGAAAATTTTGATGAAAAAAAGAGTCTTAGATACTATTTAACAGGAAATTATCAAAGAGAACTGCCCAGAGGTAATAGAACCAGAAGGCAAAACAGGTGTTGAAAGAATTCATCGAACACCTTGTGAAAAAGACCCTAAAATAAAAACTCCAAGGAATATTGTGGTGAAATTTCAGAATTTCAGACTAAAGAAAAAATATTACAAGCAGCCAGGAAAAAACAATTCAAATACCAAGGTGCCACAATAAGAGTCACTCAAGATCTGGCTGCCTCAACATTAAAGGATCGAAGGGCCTGGAATCTGATATTCTGAAAGGCAAAAGAACTTGGAGTGCAGCCAAGAATAACCTACCCAGCTAAGCTGACCATTTTTTTCCATGGAATAAGATGGAATTTAATGAAACAGAGGAATTCCATTTGTTTCTAAGGAAAAAAACAGACTTAAACAAAAAAATTGATCTCCAACCATAGGACTCAAGAGAAGTAGAAAAAGGTAAAAGGAACTCTTGAGAACTGTATTTCTGTTGTGGATATATATAAAAACCACATGTATAATTTGATTTTACTGATATAACATAGAAAAGGGAAGTAGAAATGGAAAGGGGATAGTGTCAGAAAAAGGAAAAAGGGGAGATAAAAAGAGGAAAACTATATCCCACAATGAGTCAAAGGAAACCTATCTTATCTGAGGGAACTTAGAGAGGGGGAGGGACATTGTGTGAATCTTACTTTCATCAAAGTTGGCTCAAAGAGGAAATAACTGACGTATTTGTTTTACAGAGAATCTTCTCTCACCTCATTAAAAAGTGGGAGAAGAAAAGGGAAAAGGAAAAAGTGTAATAAGGGAAGGGTACAAGAAAGGGGAAGAGATTTAAAGAGAGGAGGAAGGGATCATAAAGAGGAAGAGCTGTGTGACACAAGTGGGACCCATAAGTTTAATACTAGGGAAGGGCCAAGAAGGGCAAGAAAAAGAAAAGCATAATTTGGGGATATTAGGATGGCAGGGAATACAGAATTAGTAATTTTAACCATAAATGTGAATGGGATGAACTCTCCCATAAAGCAGAGGCATATAGCAGACTGGATCAAAAGCTACAACCCTACAATATGTTGGTTACAGGAAACACATTTAAAGCAAAGAGATACATACAAAGTAAAGGTAAAAGGCTGGAGCAGAATCTATTATGCTTCAGATGAAGTCAAAAAAGCAGGGGTAGCCATCCTTATCTCAGATCAAGCAAAAGCAAAAATTGATCTAATCAAAAGAGATAAGGAAGGAAACTATATTTTGCTAAAGGGTACTATAGACAATGGAGTTATATCACTATTAAAGATATATGCACCAAGTGTATAGCATCTAACTTCCTAAAGGAGAAGTTAAGAGAGTTGCAAGAAGAAATAGACAGCAAAACTATAATAGTGGGAGATCTCAGTCTTACACTCTCAGAATTAGATAAATCAAACAACAAAACAAGTAAAAAAGAAATTAAACAGTTAAATGGAATATTAGAAAAATTAGTTATGGTAGATCTTTGGAGAAAACTGAATGGTGACAGAAAGGAGTATAGTTTCTCCTCAGCAGTTCATGGAACCTATAAAAAAAATGACCATATATTAGGACATAAAGACCTCAAAATTAAATGCAGAATGGCAGAAATAGTAAATGCATTCTTTTCAGATCATGATGCGATAAAAACTACATTCAACAAAAACCTAGGGGTAAATAGACCAAAAAGTAATTGGAAACTAAATAATCTCATCCTAACAAATGAATGGGTGAAACAGCAAATCATAGAAACAATTAATAATTTCACCCAAGAGAATGACAACAATGAAGAAACATACCAAAATTTGTGGGATGTAGCCAAAGCAGTAATATGGGGAAATTTTATATCTTTAGAGGTTTAGTTGAATAAAATAGAGAAAGAGAAGATCAATGAACTGTGCTTGCAACTTAAAAAGCTAGAAAAAGACCAAATTAAAAATCCCCAATCAAATATTAAGCTTGAAATTCTAAAATTAAAAGGAGAAATTAATAATATTTAAAGTAAAAAAAAAACTATTGAATTAATAAATAAAACTAAGAATTGGTTTTATGAAAAAACCAATAAAATAGATAAACCTTTGGTAAATCTGAGTAGAAAAAGGAAAGAGAAAAATCAAATTGTTAGCCTTAAAAATGAAAAAGGGGAACTTTCCACCAATGAAGAAGAAATTAGAGCAATAATAAGGAGTTACTTTGCCAAACTTTATGCCAATAAATTTGATAACCTAAGTGAAATGGATGATTACCTCAAAAAATATAGGCTTTCCAGATTAACAGAGGAAGACGTAAATATCATAAACAGTCCCATTTCAGAAAAAGAAATAGAACAAGCTATTAATCAACTCCCTAAGAAAACATCCCCAGGACCAGTTGGAGTTACATGTGAATTCTACCAAACATTTAAAGAAAAATTAGCCCCAATGCTATATAAGCTATGTGAAAAAATAGGAAATGAAGGAGTCCTACAAAATTCCTTTTATGACACAGACATGGTACTGATACCTAAACCAAATAGGTTGAAAACAGAGAAAGAAAATTATAGACCTATTTCCCTAATGAATATTTATGCAAAAATATTAAATAAAATATTAGTAAAAAGATTACAGAAAACCATCCCCAGGATAATACACTTTAACCAAGTAAGATTTATACCAGGAATGCAGGCTGGTTCAATATTAGGTAAGCTATTAGCATAATTGACTATATCAATAACCAAATTAACAAAAAACACATGATCATCTCAATAGATGAATAAAAAGGATTTGATGAAAGCCAACATCCATTCCTAATGAAAATACTTGAGAGGATAGGAATAAATGGACTTTTTCTTAAAATAGTCAAGAGCATATATGTGACACCATCAGTAAGCATCATATGAAATGGAAAAACTGGAACCTTTCCCAGTAAGATCAGTAGTGAAGCAAGGTTGCCCACTATCACCATTATTATTCAATGTTGTATTAGAAACATTAGCCTCTGCAATAAGAATCAAGAAAGAGATTAAAGGAATTAGAGTAGGAAACAAAACTATCACTCTTTGCAGATGATATGATGATGTACCTAGAAAACTCCAGAGATTTTACTAACAAGCTATTAGAAATAATTCATAACTTTAGCAAAGTTGCAGGATACAAAATAAATCCCCATAAATCCTCAGCATTTTTATACATCACCAACAAAATCCAACAGCAAGAGATACAAAGAGAAATTCCATTCAAAATAACTGTCAACAGCATAAAATATTTGGGAATCTATTTACCAAAGGAAAGTCAGGAATTATATGAGCAAAATTACAAAAAAGTTTCCACACAAATAAAGTCAGATTTAAATAATTGGAAAAATATTAAGTGCTCTTGGATAGGCCAAGCGAATATAATAAAGGTGACAATATTCCCTAAACTAATCTACTTATTTAGTGCTATACCAATCAGACTTCCAAGAAAATATTTTAATGATCTAGAAAGAATAACAACAAAATTCATATGGAATAATAAAAGGTTGAGAATCTCAAGGGAATTAATGAAAAAAAAAATCAAATGAAGATGGCCTAGCTGTCCTGATCTAAAACTATATTATAAAGCAGCAGTCACCAAAACCATTTGGGACTGGCTAAGAAATAGATTAGTTGATCAGTGGAATAGGTTAGGTTCACAAGACAGAATAGTCAACTATAGCAATCTAGTGTTTGACAAACCCAAAGATCCTAACTTTTGAGATAAGAATTCATTATTTGATAAAAACTGCTGGGATAACTGGAAATTAATATGGCAGAAATTAGGCATGGACCCACACATAACACTGTATACGAAGATAAGATCAAAATGGGTCCATGGTTTAGACATAAAGAATGAGACTATAAATAAATTAGAGGAACATAGGATAGTTTACTTCTCAAACTTGTGGAAGAGGAGGAAATTTGTGACCAAAGATGAACTAGAGATTATTATTGATCACAAAATAGAAAAATTTTGATTATATCAAATTCAAAAGCCTTTGTACAAACAAAACTAATGCAAACAAAATTAAAAGGGAAGCAACAAACTGGGAAAACATTTTCACAGTTAAAGGTTCTGATAAAGGCCTCATTTCCAAAATATATAGGTAATTCCAAAATATAAAAAAAATTTATAAGAAATCAAGCCATTCTCCAATTGATAAATGGTCAAATGATACGAACAGACAATTTTCTGATAATGAAATTGAAACTATTTCCATTCATATCAAAGAGTGTGCCAAATTACTGTTGATCAGAGAAATGCAAATTAAGACAACTCTGAGATACCATTACACACCTGTCAGATTGGCCAAGATGACAGGAAAAAATAATGATGAATGTTGGAGGGGATGCAAGAATACTGGAACACTGATGCATTGTTGGTGGAATTGTGAACGAATCCAACCATTCTGGTAAGCAATCTGGAATCATGCCCAGAAAGTTATCAAAATGTGCAGTGCTTTGATCCAGCAGTGCTACTACTGGGCTTATACCCCAAAGAGATACTAAAGAAGGGAAAGGGACCTGTATGTGCCAAAATGTTTGTGGCAGCCCTGTTTGTAGTGGCTAGAAACTGGAAAATGAATGGATGCCGATCAATTGGAGAATGGTTGGATAAATTGTGGTATATGAATGTTATGGAATATTATTGTTCTGTAAGAAATGAGCAGCAGGATGAATACAGAGAGGCTCAGAGAGACTTACATAAACTGATGCTGAGTGAAATGAGCAGAACCAGGAGATCACTATACACTTCAACAATGATACTGTATGAGAGTGTATTCTGATAGAAGTTGATCTCTTCGACAAAGAGAAGATCTAACTGAGTTTCAATTGATCAATGATGGATAGAAGCAGCTACACCCAAAGAAAGGGCACTGGGAAATGAATGTAAAAATGTTTGCATTTTTGTTTTTCTTCCCGGGTTATTTATACCTTCTGAATCCAATTCTTCCTGTCTAACAAGAGAAGTGTTTGGTTCTGCACACATATATTGTAACTAGTATATACTGTGACATATTTAACATGTTTAGAATTGCTTGCCATCTGGGGGAGGGGGTGGAGAGTGGGAGGGAAAAA
The DNA here is from genome assembly GCF_016432865.1 of Antechinus flavipes. Classification (NCBI taxonomy): domain Eukaryota; kingdom Metazoa; phylum Chordata; class Mammalia; order Dasyuromorphia; family Dasyuridae; genus Antechinus; species Antechinus flavipes. The sequence continues at coordinate 394,370,112 of NC_067398.1, forward strand.
GTCGGAACAGAAGTGAATGCAAGGGATAATGTTATAAAGGATTTTTTTTCAAAATAAAAAAAATTTAAAGGAATACAAGTCATCCCATAATTGATAAATGATCAAAGGATATGAACAGGATTTTTTCAGTTAAGAAATGAAAGATATCTATAGCTTTACATATTGCACATGAAAAATGATCTAAATTACTATCGATTAATGAAAATTTAAAAATAACTCTGAGATAATACCTTGCACCTATCAGATTAGCTGTTTTGACAAAAAAGGAAAATGATAAATGTTAGAGAAGACAGGGGAAAATTGGAACACTAATGCATTATTGATGAAGTTGTTAACTAATCCAGCCATTCTGAAGAAGGGAACTATGCCCTAAGGACTTTCAAATTGTACATACTCTTTGAATTAGCAATATCACTATTAGGTCTGTATCCCAAAGAGATCATAAAAAAGAGTAAATAAATACACATAAACAAAACTTTAGATCAGTTCTTTTTATAGTGGCAAGGAGTTAGAAATGAAGGGAACAGTCATCAAAAGGGGAATGGCTGAATAAATTATAGTATATGAATATGTGAAATACTGCTGTCATATAAGAAATGAAGAAAAGGAGGAGGAAGATTTCAGAAAATCCTGAAAATACTTATGAATTGATGTTGAGTGAATGAACAGAATCAGAAAATCATTATACACAGTACAAGAAATTGTGTAATCAGCATTGATGGATGTAGCTCTTTTCAGAAATACAATTATCTAAGACAATTCCAAAAGATTCCTGATGTAAGTGCTTTCCACAACCAGAGGAAGAACTACTGAGTCTGATTGCAGATGAAAACACTATTTTCACTTTTTTCTGTCTTTTGTTTTTTCTTTCTCATGGTTTTTTCTTTTGATTCTGATCTTCTTTCTCAACACGACTAACATATGTTTATGTTTAGAAAATGTTTAATATGCTTATATACATATAAGAGAAATATGTTTAATATGCTTGTATATGTATAAGTATCAGGTTGCTTGCCATCTTGAGGTGGTAGGAGGAGAGGGAGAGATTGACAAAAAAAATTAGAAATCAATACCATATAAAAATGAATGTTGAAAAATAAATTTAATAACAGCAATTAAAATTTTTAAAAGGTTAAATGTGTTAAATTAATAGAAAAGGGAGTACTCCAATAGTTCTTTTCAGTTCATTAAATTTTTTCACAGTAAAGATATTAAATTAAACAAGCATCACTGAAAAAACTTGTTCTTTCCTATTTATTTAATGTGCTATATAATATACATACAATACATAAAAGTGATTATTTTCTCAAACAAATATCCCAGGTTCAGTTTCTTGTTTTCCAGAAACAAACATATTTTCAATTAAACATTATATATATGCATGTACTTATGCATACATATATGCAAACATATATACTCTCTGGAAAATTCTGAAGACTATTATTCTTCCTTTAAAAGCCTTTACATCAAAATGTTACATTTGAACCTGGAATAAAAGACATCAACTCTATCTATTTCTTTAAATCTCCCTCAAGTATTTCTCAGTTTCAAAAATTACTTCCAAATAGAAATTCAGTATTCCAAGCATTGTGCTAAGCACTAGGAATACAAATAATTAAATAAATAAACAAAAAATAAAATGATTGCTATACTCCAAGCAAGTTTTTTTTTTTTTTGCAGGGATAAGTAAGAAAAATTTCAAACATGTTGAGTTTAAGCTATCTATATTATGCTTATTTTTAGATGTCTAAAAGGCATTTGTAGATGTAAGAATAGAGGTAGAGAGGGGAGTTAGAGATGGACTAGAAATAGGAGATAGTAGGAGACTAGTCATCTTCTTTGGGATGAAGGTTGAAGTAATGGAAGCTAATTAGATTATTAAATCTTAAAAGGAGATAAAGAATAGGCATAGGATAGAATCTTGGGAGACACCCATGGTAAACAAGCATGAACTGAATGAAGATCCCAGCAAAGAATACTGAGAAGGAATAAAAACACAATTAAGAGAAAAACTTGAAAAAACCATTCACAAATCCTAAAGAGAAGAGAATATCAAGGATAACAGAATGATTTAAAATTGAAGATGACAAATCTTAAGGTGGTAAAAGCTGCAGAAAAATAAAGAATAATTAGACAAAGTAGCTGAAATGTCATCTTAAGTATCCACCTAAGGAGTTAGGTGATGTTCCAATACTTTTAAATAACAAACCAGCACTACCAGATTGTAAACTGGGAGCAAATTTAGATCTTAGTTATCTCCAAATCTTTCACAAGCATCTACAAAATGTGTTCTTTTTATATACATAATTTTAGCCTTCAGAATTAGGATTCTTAGATCAAACCTGATAACCTAAACATTTTAGCTTAAATCATGAGTTCTTTTACTTTTTGTAATATACTTGATTTATGGATATGTCCTATTTATCCCCTTAGATTTTAGGCTCCCTGAGGGAAGTGTTCATATTTTATATTAATCACATAATTTCCATACCACTTATCACAGTGTGTAACACATAGCAGTTTCTCACTACTAATTTTAGTATGTACAATTTATAGGTCCTTGCCAGTCTAAAATAAGAGTATATTAAAATGTTCATTTTAAAATTAGTTGTTTCTGAAAATTGTAATATTGTGAGGTGTAACATTTTGATATAGCAGGGAGAAACCAGGAAGTTGAACCCAGAGTTTCTCTCAGAAATATCATTGAATCACTCTTCTAAATGCATTCTGGAGTGACAGAAACCACAAAAAGACAATTTTCCAGCTTAAGTGTAACTTAGAAGGGCTTCATGAAATTTCTGTCTCACTTGTATAAAAGAGGAGTGCAATATGGGCAAAAGGCGCAGAAAGTAGATGCACAAGCTAGTAAGAGACTTTTAACCACAGCATAGATAACAACCAAGACCTTTTGGTTCTGAATCAGCAGCTTGGTAACACAGCAGGCAAGGTGTGAGGCCTCCAGCACCAGGATAGAAGACAAATCACTATACCTAGAAATCTGACAAAATAGGAGCAATGAGGACAGAATACTCCAGTTTGGTGGAGAAACCACCAGAACCTGACACCTAGGCATGAAAAGCCTATAACTAGTCACTTTCCTGTTGCCTACTACAAGAAGCTTGGGACAGCACCCTCTGTGGCCAGGGAGCAGAGCTCAATTCTAAAAAATGAGCAAAAAATTATTGTTAAGTTTATTCTTAGAAAACTACTGTACTAATAGGGAAAAACAAAACACGAATTCAGAAGAGGACAACAATGTCAAAATTCCTACATATGAAGTCTTAAGTGGGAACATGAATTGATCTCAAGCCCAAAAAGTCCTCTTGAAAGAGTCTAAAAATGATTTAAAAACTCAAGTAAGTGAGGTAGAAGAAACTTTGGTAAAAGAAAGGAATTATGCAGAATTATGAAACAAAGTCAATAGCTTAAAAAGGGAGGGCAAAAATTCACTGAACAGAATAACGTAAAAAATTGAATTGCTCAAAAGCAAAATCAGGGACAAAAGTTTAATAAAGAAAAGAATTCCTTAAAAAAATTAGAACTGGGAAAGTTGAAGCTAATGACTCTATGAGTCATCATGAATGAATCAAACAAATAAAAAATGAAAAATAAAATTGAATAAAATATAATATAAAATACCTCATTGAAAAACAATTTGTTTTGAAAACAGATGGAGAGTTATCTTAAGAATAATTGGACTATTGGAAAGTCAGAATCCAAAAAGAGCAAGGATAGCATCTTTCAAGAAATTATCAATGAAAATTGTCCTGATATTCTATAAGCAGAGCATAAAATAGGGCTTGAAAGAATCTACCAATTACCTCCAGAAAGAAATTCTCAGATTAAAAACTCTAAGGAATATTGTAATCAATTCCAGAATTATCAGGTGAAAGAGAAAATACTGCAAGCAGCCAGAAAGAAAAATTCAAATACCATTGAGCTACAGTTAGGATTTCCCCAGATTTAGCAACTTCTACATTAAATCAGAGGGCTTCAATTACAATTAAGAATAAACTACTTAGCAAAATTAACCATAATGTTTTAGGGGAATAAATAGAGATTCGGTGAAATAGGGAACTTTTCAATGTACCTAATGAAAATGTTCTGAGTCTGTATCTGGCCCTTCTGATTCTCTCTCCAAACCCTTTTGAGTCTGTCTCTGGCTCTGAGTCCCAGCTTACATGTTCTACACTGAGTATAAACCAATCATTATATCACTAGGAAACCATTATTTGTTGAAGGTTAAATCAAACATACTGAAGTTAGAGAACTATTAATCACCATGCTAAACTAGATAACAATTGTCTCATCAATTCCACTGACTTCATACCCAGTAAGAATCCTTGTTTCAGTGTTCTGTCCCATAACATCTCCTGCTTTCTTTTGTTTTAGAACATAAGGTGGTCACACCCTTCCTGACATCTCAGGAAGGAAGATGAAAACCAAAGGAAAATGGGGGATCAAACCAGATTAGCAGGTTTCTGAAAGGTCTCACTTGAAACAGATATTCATAAATCCATCAAAATGGGAGTCATTACACAAGTACATAGTAACACAGGCTAATAGTGATGTAACAAACATGAATCAACATGAGGAATTATACATGTCCATAACCAATAGTCCAAGCCAATGTATATTCCATTAATGCACATGTATAAGGAATCCAATAATTCCTGGAAGTTTTGAAGTCCTGCATCAGTCTTATTATATGTTAGGAAATCCAATAATTCCTGCAAATTTTGAAGTCCTGTATCACCCTTATCATGTCTCAATGAATGCAATGATTCCTGCAGATTTTGAAGTCCTGTATCAGGCTTATCAACAATTTTTTATTTCAAGGAATCCAATGATTCCTGCGAGTTTTGAAGTTCTGTAACACTCTCATTATCAGCCACGCTCTTTCACTGTCAGATGTTTTTTAGATTGTCTCCTTTGTTTCAAGGTTTTCTCTTTTTCTGTCTCTCTCCAAAGGACAAGGCATATACTGCTCTTTGGCACCCATTTGATTCCTTATCCATCTGTAGAGATACAAGCAAACCCTTTCCCTTCAAGCAATTAACCTATATAGTACCTTCCATTCGCCACTTTCTGGATTTCTCCCCATCACCTGGCAATTACATTGCAGCTGCTTGCATTAGACACTGCCCTTCTTTCAGGTTAAAAAGCCTGTATTCTCCCCAACTGTAATCCATTTCTACTATCTTATTGCTTCTCTGCTGATTGATAATATCAGAGTCCTGAACTTCTAAAGACTCTCTGGGTGTAACCTCAGTTGCCATCATGCCCCACCTGTTTTTTTTTTTTTTTTGAGGTCTTGGAGCTGGGCCCCAATGCTCATTTCCCTGGGTCAATATACATTCTGAGGCCCAATGGAAACCCTTTTTGCACTTCATACATGGGGTTTTGGGTCTTGTTCTCTCACCTCTCTTCTCACTCTATCTCTATGCCTACATTGAGCTTTCAGATGCCCTACTTTGCCATATTGAAAGCATTGATAAGTCTCTCTTGAAGTCCCTTGCCAAGAGGGACCTGTCTTCCCTTGTTCTGCATCATAGCCTGGCTATAAAAGGCATCTGTGCCCACTGTGACACAGCGTCTTATGATCCCCTCTAAAGGAGCATCCTTGTGCAGTCCCCATATAATTCTCCTACAAAGCTCATTAGCATTTTCTTTAGTGAGTTGTTTGATCATTATTCCTGTTGCTGAATTTTCACCAATCATTCTTGTGACAGATGTTTGCAGATGTCCCACAAAATCAGCAAAAGGTTCATTTGGACTTTACTCTATTTTTGTGAAGCTTCCCCTCTCTATTTTCCTGGTAGGGAGCCCCATGCTTTGATAGCAGCAGCAACAGCAATTTGTTCATATGATATCAAAGGATAATTAATTTGTGCTGAAGCCTCTGCATACTGACTTTTACTAGTTGGTCAAAGGTGATTTGTATATTAACTTCAGTTTGCCTATTTCATTGGGCTTGTTTCCTACATAGTTCACTATACTTTGAAAGCCACAACAAGTTTTGTCCAGGTTCTAAACATGTCGTTATCATAGATTTTCAATCACTAGGGGTTAAGATTTTATAAGCCAAATTCTCTAATACCATCTTAACATAAGATGATGCAGCGCATACTGAGTGAAACTCTTTTTCAAATCCTTGATTTTTAAAAAATAATATTTAAAAAATAATGATTGCACTGGGAGAAGAGGAAAGGGCAAGGCAAAATAGAGTAAATTATATTTTGTTAAGAGGCACAAAAAACTTGATCAAATATCAAATCAAAATTTGAAAAGAAAAGGAGAGAATAATAACATTGAAAGTAAGAAAACTATTCTACTAATAAACAAAACCAAGTTTCAGTTTTATTTATTCTCAAAGTGGTATCAAACTGTGCATACCCTTTGATCCAGCAATGTCTCTTCTGAGCCTGTATCCCAAAGAGGTCAAAAAATATGGAAAAGCACCTATGTGTGCATGTAGTAGCAAGGAACTAGAAGCTGAGTAGATGCCCATCAGTTGGAGAATGGCTCAATAAGTTATGTTATATGAATGTTGTGGAATATTATTGTTTTATATAAGAAACAATCTACATGATGATTTCAGAAAGGCTTGGAGAAATGTGCATGAATTGGTGCTAAGTGGAGTGAGTAGAACCAGGAGAACACTGGTCACAGCAACAGCAAGATTATCTGTTAATCAATTCTGATGGATAATTGTTTTTTTTTTCAATTCTTAGGTGATTCAGGCCAGTTCCAATGGTCTTGTGATGAAAACAATCTTTTATACCCAGTGAGAGGACTGTGGGAACTGTGTGTGGATCACAATACAGTATTTTAACTTTTTTATTGTTGTTTCCTTGCATTTTGTTTTCTTTCTTATTTTTTCCCTTTTAAATTTAATTTTTCTGGTGCAAATTGCAAAAATATGTATAGAAGAATTTCATGTGTTTAATAAATATTGGGTTGTTTGCCATTTAGGAAAGGGTACTGGGGGAAGGGAAGGAAAAAAATTTGGATGTAAGGTTTTGCAAGAAAGGGTGAATGTTGAAAATTATCTATGCATATGTCTTGAAAATAAAATATTTAATAAAAATCTTTTTTAAAAGAAATAATATTTTTCTAATATGATAAAACTGTATAAAAATTTCTTAAATTTTCCAAATATAAATTATATAGATTTCTTATATAAACTGTTTGAAAAAATTCCTTACAATTCCTTTTATGACACAAATATGGTGCCAATTTCCTTGAATAATGTTGATGCAGTTTTTAAAAATAAAGTATTAGCAAAAAGATTGAAGCAGTTCATTATCATGATAAAACAGTATGACCAGGTGGAATTTATATCAGGAATGCAGGACTGATCAATATTAAAAAAAAAAAAAACTATTAGCATAACTGACCATATCAGTAATAAAACTAACAGAAATCATATGAATATCTCAATGAATAAACAAAAATTATTTTAAAATATAGCACTCAATTATGTTAAAAATAGCAGACAGAATAGTAATAACTGAAATTTAACTTAATATTAAAAGTAACATCTATCTAAAACCATCACCAAGTGTTATATATAATGGGCATAAGCTAGAAGCATTCCCAATAAAATAAGAGTGAAACAAAGATGTATTTTATCATCTCTATTAGTCATTGTAATAAAAATGCCAGCTTTAGTAGTAAGAGAAGAAAAATAAATTGAACAAACTAGAATAGGCAATGAAGAAACAAAACTATTCCTCTTTGCAGACAAGTTGATATACTTAGAGAATTCTAGAGAATCATCTGAAAAGCTACTTTAAAAAATTAACAACTTCAACAAAGTTGTAGGATATTTAATAAACTCATGTAAATAATCAGCATTTTTATATAATATTAACAAATGCCAGAATCAAGATATGGAAAGAAAAATGTCATTTAGTATAAATATAAAATATTTGGAAGTCTAGCTAAAAAGACAAACTCTGGAAGTAAATGAACACAATTATAAAGTATGTTTCACACATCAAGTGAAATCTTAATAAGTGGGAAAATTGTGTGTGTGTGTACGTGTGTATGTTTGTATGTGTGTGTATGGAATTTGTAATAGAAAAACATTCACCTTGGAAAAGAAAACATCAACAATAAAAAAGGAATTAATGGTATATATTGCAAAAAAGGTGGCCTAGGTGTACTAGATTTAAAATTATAAAACAACAATCATCCAAACTCTTTGGTATTAGCTAAGCAATAGAATGGTTCAGTGGAATAGATTAGGCACACAAAACACAGTAATCAATGACTATAGTAATCTACTGTTTGACCAATCAAGAGATTCTAGCTTCTGGGAAATGAAAAAAAAAAAAAAACTGCTCAGAAAATTAGAAAACAGTATGGTAGAAACTAGGCATAGACCAACATCTTATAACTTATACCAAGATAAAAATAAAATGGGCAAATTATTTAGACAAAAAAGATTATACCATAAACATGTTAGCAGAGTTTGTCTACCTGTCAAATTTATGGAGAAGGGAAGAAATCATGACCAAACTAGAGATAAAGAACCTTAGGAAATGTAAAATGGATAATTTTGATTGCATTAAATTAAAACATTTCTGCAAAAAGAAAATCAATGCAAACAAGATCAGGAAAAAAAAGCAAAAATCAGGAAAACAAATTTTCAACTAGTATTTCTAATGAAGGCTCCATATGAAAAATTTAGAGAGAATTGAGTCAAGTTTATTAGAATCCAAGTTATTCCCCAATTGATAAATAGGCAAAGGATATGAATAAGCAGTTTTCAGATAGAAAATTAAAGCTATCTATAGTCATATGAAAAAATGTTCAAAATCACTATTGATTAGAGAAATGCAAATAAAAGAACTGAAGTACCACCTCATTTCTATCAGATTAGCTAATATGACAGAAAAGGAAAATTATAAATGTTGGAAAAGATGTGGGAAAATTGGGACACTACTGCATTGTTGATGGAGCTTTGAACTGATATAATCATTCTGTGGAGCATTTTGCAACTATGCCAAAATGGCAAACAAACTGTACATACATTTTGATCCAGCTATACCACTTCTAGAGTTGTATCCCCAAAAAGATGATAAAAAAAGGAAAAAAAAAAACCACATGTTCAAAATTATGTATACTAGCTCTTTTTTTGTAATGGCATAGAATTTGAATTTGAGGGATTCGCATCAATTGGGGAATGACTGAACAAGTTATGTACAGAATGTAATGGAGTACCATTTTGCTATAAGAAGTGATAATGTGATGGATTTCAGTAAACCTGTAAAGATAACATTAATAGATGCTCAATAAAGTGAGCTGAACCAGGAGAACATTATACACAGTAGCAATCACATTGTATGATAATCAGTTATAGATTTAGCTCTTATTGACAATACAATGATCCAAGGGAATTCCAAAAAATTTGGGATGGAAAGTGTTATCCATATTCTGATGTCTGAATGTAGATTGAGAATACAATTTTCACTTTTTGTTTCTTACACTTTTCACCTTTTTTGCCTAATCTTCTTTTGCAACATGCTAATGTAGAAGTTTGTTTAACATGCTTGTATATGTATAATCTGTATTACATTGTTCATTGTCTTGAGGAAGGGAAGTGATGAAAGGAATGAAAGGAGAAAAATTTGGAATTCAAAAATCTTACAGAAATGAATATTGAAGACTATTTTTACAAGTAATTGAAAAAATAAAATATTAAGTGCAAAAATAGAAAATGTGATATTTTCTTCTCCTGATCCCCCAATCAGGTAGCAATGTTATAAATGATGTCTTCTTTGCCATGTTAGCTTATCAAATTGTGTTTATTTTACAACGTAGCTGATCTTTAACAATAGTACTCTAACACATAATCACTATTTCAAACATCTTTTGTGAGAAAATGTACTTCATCTGTCAGGTCAGGTTTCCAGGCTCACAATCTCCTTTACATCTGCTACTTTGCCTGGTATAGATTCCATGGAATCAAATGCATCTGGCCTGAATATCCATGATTTTCTTCTCTCACTTCATTTGCTTTTGTGTTTTTCTCCCTGCCCTGATTAGACATTAATAAGATGTTTTAAGATGTTTAAGAGCAAGCACTATCATTTTTAATTAATTATATTCTAGGATTTAGCAGAGTTACTGGTACATAATAGGCACTTAATAAATGTGTATTGTATTGTATGATGTGGAATAGTATGTTATGACATGATACTGTGTGACATGATATAGAATATGACATGGCACAGCAAGATATGTCATTGTATGGTAAATTATTTTTTTAACATGCTCTGGCTATATGAATAAGAAATAGTTGTGTTCCTGAAGTAGCTCCAGAAAGATTTAACTCTGTTAGGCATAAAGATAGGCAGATTTGGAATAGTGCATATATAGTGGAGATGATCTGAGACTAAGCATAACTGATTTCATAAAGACTTCTGAAGTAGGAGGATGGCAGTGATTCTACCCAGACAAAAATACAGCATCTCTGGTGAAGGCTGCTGATCAGAAACTATTTTCTGTAAAGGGCTGAAACTCTGAATAGGTGCACTGGAATCAGACAACTGAGTATTTAAAGCTAATTCCCTTTTGGACAATACTCTATTAGCATATGCTTGGAAAATGGCCCTTCTCACTATTCTGTGCTGGCTTGATCTTTTGGTTTATACAGATAATTGTAAGAGGGGTATAGGGGGTGGAGTGAGACAAGCCAGAGTCACTTTGGTGGTGGACAAAGAGAAGGGAGGTTGTGGAAAGATTCTGTCCATCTCCTTCACTTCTCTCCCTAAAGACCAAGAATAAAGACCAAGGGCTTTTACTTATTCTGACTTCAGCTGATTCTAAGACATCCAGGGTGCTAACCTGGACTTCACAATTTTCCATAGCATATGTAGAATAGGCATAGAGAAATATGATGCTTTGTGTGTATCATGTAATTTCATATAAATTTTATATATTTTTAATAATTGATTGTACTTAGTATATATGTATATATATATATGCAAAAATAAATCATTTTCCTCTCATAATACCAAATAACATATATTAGCACCTGATAAAAGGATATGTGAGGTAGGCATTGCTAGCAAGAACAATAAAAAAAAAATCACTGACTTGAAAAGAAAAAAATAGTTCTGCTACTTAAGATGTAAGTGGGAATTTTAGAAGAGATGTGAAGGGTAGACAAAAGAGAAAGAGTGGGTGAGAAAGAAATACTGATAGATAAAAAAAGTTAAAACAAGGAGACAGATAATGCTTGTGTGTTTAGCCCTTTATGATCACTTTTTTTTCTATTACTTTCTTTTATTTATATTATGATGCCAAAAGGGAATAATAATCTCTTGTTTAGATGTATGGTTTAGGTCAGAGTAAGGTTGCATGCTAATGTAAAGAGACAAATACAGGTATGAATGATTTTGGAATCTTCATTTGCGTTAGACTGATCTCATACATTTTTCATTAGGAAAATAAATTATTTGCTACTGGAAAGGGGGAAAGAAAGCTGAAAAAAATCCACAAATGACAAAGGAACTGTTTTGTGGCCACTTTGAAATCAGAAATAAGAAGAGTAGGGAAAAGAATTACAGAAAACTTAAAATGTTATTGACAAACTCAGTGAAAGCCTGAAGGTCTTTTGTTCTATTGAAGAATTAAGTATTTCACAAAAGCCATAAACAAATGAGAAGGTGGTTGAAAGCTGCAGTTAATATAAGTCATAAAGTGGCTACGAGTTTTTTCTCTCTGTTAAGTGAAGATAAACATATGATACCTAGAGTAATGTGAAAATCAATTACCTTATACAGGAAAATGTATGACTGGGCCTATTTTCTAGATTGAGAAGAATAAAAGTTAACAGATCAGCATGTTCAAGAAATGAGATAGTTTAATCATGATTAAAAGATCAAAATAATACTCATTTACCCTACCTTTATTTCTGTATTATGTATTACATACATGATTTTTTTCTTTCAAAGATGTTCCATCCAATCCAAATCAGTAATCGTCAATGTTTCTACAAGTCACATAGAAGAGAAAGCTCTCTGATTTTCTAGACACCAGCATCCCAGGATTCCTATTTTTAAAATGTAAAGTGTATAATCAATGTGGCAGTAAGACAAGGGGAATAGGATGAAGAGCAAAGAGAAGGTAAGAGTTATTAACAGAAAGGTACAGCTAGTCTTACTTATGTTTGCTATTTACTATATGGCAAAAGATGCTCTTTTAAAACAGGTAATAACTTCTTTTCCTCAATTACATGTTAAAATATTTAAATTTTTAAAAAAAGTTTTGAGTCCCCAAATCCCAATCTTACCTTCCTCCCTCCCTCTTTGCCCTTACCTCTTCCTGAGTCAATAAATTCAATATATTTTACATATGTGCAATTGTGTAAAACATTTTCATATTGGTTATTTTGGACAAAAAGATTTGAAATTTTAAAACAAATGAAAGAAAGTGAAAAATAACATTTCAGTCTGTATTCAGATGATATCAGTCCCCCTTCATCCTTGGAGATGAATAGTATGTTTCAACATCCCTTTGGGACTGTCTTGGATCATTGTATTTTTGAGAATAGCTAGAAAGATGCAGTCATTTTTCTATCTTCCTCTTTTCTGCCAAACTTCTTGAGTTTGGCATCCATCTTCATTATTAATTCTAGTCAGTTCAATTGAACCAAGTAAATTAAAGTCATTGGGATCAGAGAGGGAAAATTAACCCCCAAACTGAAATAGTGCTTGGTGTCAAAGTGATTATATTTGCCCTGAATGACATGTTATTTACACAAATAATTAGAATACAATACAAGAAAAAAGTAAGAATTCATAGTAAACTTGAAAGTAACAGCTTTGTGTGGAAGAAGACACTTTACTGAAATAACTTTCTCCTAGATTACTGACAAACTAATGGCTACTAAAGGCAATGTCTTTTTTCTGCTTCTTGAACTCTCAGGGCCATTTAACACTTTGAACCACTCTTTCTTGTCAGTAATCTGTAGTTCCTTGGTTTCTATGACATCTTAAAAGGTTATTCCTTCACTTTGTTACTTTTCATTTTAACTAATTTCTTATATAACTTGAATCCATTAAACAAAAGTGTCTTTGGAAGTTTTGTCCATGGCCTTCATGAAAATATTAGGAAACATCTTGTTCTTTTTTTGAGATTTAAAGCCCAGGTAGCAGGCTATGCCCTAAGCTTGGCATAACAACAATCCTTGTGCTCATCATCTGGCAAAATCAAAATTTTTTATTGCTTTAATCCCTATTTCCCTAGGATTTGAAGTTAGAAATAGCTAATATGTTGCAGCAGAAAGTAAACCAACCAAAATCTCCTGACATGCTAAGTATTCCTGAACTCCCTTGCTCATATCTGCTAAATAAACTAAATCTACTACCTCACTTCTCTTCCTCCCATGCTAACTCTGGTTCTGTATTTTGCTGAACAATTACAAAATTAAACCACACTAAGAATATGAGATAATCACAAGGATCAAAAATTCTAATAACTTAGAGACATTTCCCACAAGATCCAAGGAATACCAACTTTAGGAATTATTTACTCAAGAATGTTTTAGGTCTTTCCTTCTAATAGTCTCTGTATATATTCTTGTCATAAGCCATTAAACCTTCCTTCTCAGGAACATGGATTTTCTCTGTTAGATTCCTGACTCTCCTGTCTCTGGCCTGTTTTGTTTCATTTTGGACACCCACAAGTTAGAGAAGGGTCCCAGATCATTTGACACTTTCTTCCTTTCATGTCCCATATCCTGATATAAAGCCTTCCAAAGTGATTTCAGATCCCATTTTAGAAATTTGACAATTGGTGAAAACCCATTATAACTAATTGGCTCCAATCGCTCCAAAATGCCATTTTATTTGCATACCAGAGGTCCAACTCTCCCCATCCATCCTTTTTCTAGTTCTATTTTTGAGAACAGGAGTCAGATACATGCTACTTTTGCTTTTGGAATAGGTATATAATTTTTATAATGGCTTTCCTGTGGTAGTTTTAAATAGCCAGCCACTATCCTTTAACTAAATCTTTTCCTAGCCACTATTTTCCTACATGTTATTTGTCTCCCCAAATAAGCATTTTGATAGCATTAATTAATACTATTCATTAATTAATTTTATTTTTTAATTCATTAATATTAAAATTCATATACAAAAATTATTTTTCTGCCCTTTCTAACCTTATAAAGCCATCTTCCCAGCTACCTAATTTTTGTAAATGGCTGTTACTCGGGGAATATACTGGGTATTACTTTATTTTTCAATTTTGCCATGTCCACAATTCACATATGTCTTTCTGATCTTGCCTGGACTGTATATTTGTCATCTACCCCCCACACATACACAGCTTTTTAATTATATTGCCACAACCCTGATACTGGGTCTTATATTTTTGTAATTGGATTATCGTAACAGCTTTCCAAAAAATGTTTACCTCCTTCTAATATACTTCCTGTTCAAATAATCCTTCATATCATTTCTTTAGACATTTTCCTAAGGAATTATTAGTCTTCCCTTACTTAATGATAATATTGATAATAATAGTAATATTAATGATTAGAACTTGAATAGTGCTTTAGAATTTGAAAAATATATACTTTAAATTTATCTTATTTTACCTTATCACAACATTAATATGTAGGTGTTATTATTATTTACAATTTACAGATGAGAAAAGTAAGGCAGACAAATGTTTAATAAATTGCCCAGAAGCACATTATTAGCATCTGAGGCTAAATTTGAAGACAAATCTTCCTGAATCCATATCTTTTACTCCATCCATTGTGCTATCTAATTGCTTCTATTTGAATAAAGTATAAACTTTATGCCTGCATTCAAGTGTCTCCATTATTTGAATCAATATACTTTCCCATTTTTATGTGATACTATTTTATGTCATATAATCTATGTCCCAGATAAAATGGAATTAGACAACTTTTTCTTCTCTCTTCCTGGTATTTCCCATCTTCATGCCTTTTTAATATTCTCTTCTATGAATAGAATGCACTTCTCTCATTCTCATCCCCATGCTTTGAAGCATTTTTTCTTATTTCAATGTCCATAAGTGCCATATCCTCCATGAGAACTTTTTTTTCCTCCATTCTGTTCCCAATGAGATGAAAGTAAACTTTTTCCCCTAAAATTTTTATAACTTAAGATTTCCTTTGTAATTCACACAATATGTTCCATCATTTTTTGGTATTGATAGCGGTATATATCAGAGATATCAGATCCACATCATTTTAGAGATTTCCACTAAAGTAGATCAGAAATATTTTAGTCTGAGAGTCAAGCTAACTTGAAGCCACTTAGAGGTTAAATTATTCATCTATTGCAACACAGACTAGATATGTCAGAGGCAGTACTTAGATCCAGGTTTTCCTTATTCAAAGGCCAAAACTCTCTCTACTAGACCTCATTGCCTTTCTTGTATATTATGCTTATATATAGACATGTATTCCCCCTATATCATGACACAAATCCCACAAAACAAGATCATATAGTTTAAAATTTATTTTTTATTTTTTAAATTGGAAATGTTTCTGGTTTCTAATTCCATTTTGAAAAAAAATAATAAATATACATAATGAAGCAAAATAAATTTCTGCATTGATCATATTTAAAAACTATCATTCTACACCCTATCACCTCTCTAACAAGAGCTGGAAAATGTGCTTCATCATCAGTTCTCTAGATTGATGGAAAGCCATTGTCCAGATTAGAGTTCTTATAGTTTTTCAAAGTTTTCATTTAGATAGTGGTGTTATTATTGCATAAATTGTTTGTTTTTGTCCTCTCTTCACTTTGCATCAAGTCATACAAGTATTTCTCTGAATCTTTGAATTGATATTTTCCCTTTATACCTTACAGCAAAACAGTATTCTATTATGTTGGTATACCACAATTTCTTCATTCATTTCCCAACTAATGAACATCCCCTTAGCATCAATTGTTTTTATTGCTACAACTATTGCAAATATGGTTGTTGATAGGATCTTTTTTTCTCTAATTTCCATCTCTTTAGGATACCTGAGTGGGTCATAAACTATAAAGAAAATTTTGTGGATCTTTTAAAAATGTTTTACAGAATCATTAGACACCTTGAGGTTCCATCAACCAAGCATGAATTATTCTGCTTAATTCTCCCACAAAGCCTGTTTCCTGGCTACATTTGTCAATCTGATGGGTGTGGTATGGATTTCTGAATAGACTTAATTCTAATTATTTTAAATAGTAATGATTTGCAGAATTTATGATTATGGCTAGTTTGAAATCTCCAAGATATATTCTATTTACTTTCATAAAATTAACTGTTTGTATTTGTACCTCATATAGCGCTTGGCACAAAGTAAATCCTTGAAATTTAACAACTGTGCCTTTCAGTCTGAACGGAGCTTAATTGCTAATTTATACCCCTCTCACATGTTAGCTCCAATAGTTTTTTCTCCTGTTTAGTTAGAATTTTAATATGTTGGATACTATTGACTAATCTGAACACTAGGTTCTAAATCTTCTGGTCTGACCTCTCATATTTCAGTTGAGGTTTCCATTTTGATAGTTATTGAACTTGCTAACATTGAGCCCTTTCTTTGGCAATGAATGAAGAAGGAACTTTGATGGAACATAGGACACCGACATTATGAAAACACCAAGAAAAACAAACAAACAAACAAACAAACCAAAAAAACACAAAACACTCCTAGTAGGGACGAATAGACTTAAAGAAGGTAGCAAGCCAATAAAGAAAACTTTTGCCTTTTTTTCTGATTTGGAATAATTTCTCCCATTTTAAATTTTCAAAGTCATTAAGAAGCTAGTATGTGAAAGTTACTGCTGTAAGGGCTAGGAGGCAAATTCAGTGGTTGAATATGGTCCCTGCCTTCTTGGTGCTTACTATCTAATAGAGAGATATATCATACATACAAATAAAATTTGGTGTTGGAATATAGCCTTGTATTAGAATAAATATGAAGATTAAAAAAATCTTCCCCAAGATTCCACTCTCTACTACTACCATGGATTTGGTAGGTTTCCAGGTTTAGACATAGAAAAAAATTGAGGGAAAAACAGGAATAGTCAGATCAGAAGTGTGAGAGTAGGTATTTTGTTTTATATAAGAAGATTTAAGTATTTTGCATCTTTATTGCTTTTAAAAATAATTTATTTATATTTAAAGCAAATTGCTTTATCAATCATATTGGGAGAGAAAAATCAGAACAAAAAGAATGGGAGAGAAAAAAAACAGCAGAAAAAAGAAGTGAACACAGCATATGTTGATTTACATTCAATTTCATGGTTCTTTTTCTGGATTTAGATGGCATTTTCTATCCAAGTTTATAGGGATTGCTTTGGATCAGTGAACCAAATATAATCAAGTTTTTCATAGTTGATCATTGCATATTCTTTGTTGTTATTATGTAAAATGTATGGTTTTGTTGTTTCTTCCAGCATCAGTTCATGCACTTCTTTCCAGGCCTTTCTAAAATCAGTTGTTCCTCATTTTAACATGGCACTAATATTTCATTACTTTCATATACCACAACATATTCATCCATTTCCCAATTGATGGGCATCTGTTCATTTTCCAGTTCTTTGCTAACACAAGAAGAGGTACTACAAAATTTTTTTCCACATATGGATCTTTTCCCCACCTTTGTGATTTCCTTGCCACTAAAAACTGAATAATGAACCTAACCTGTTCCATTTTTCTTAGCCAGAACCAAATGGTTTTGATACTCCTTTAGAATGTATATTTTAGGTCTAGCACAGCTAGACCACTTTTGTTTTTTTCATTAATTCCCTTGAAATTCTTGATGTTTTGTTCTTCCAGATGAACTTTTTTACTATTTTTCCTAGCTTTGTGAAATTATTTCTTGGGAGTTGATTGTTATGGCACTGAATAAGCAGATAAATTTAGGTAGTGTCATTTTTATTATATTTGCTCAGCCTACCTATGAGTACTTGATATTTTTCCAAGAGATTAGATCCGGTTTTATTTGTGTGGAAAGTGTTTTGTAGTTGAGTTCATATAGTTCCTGACTTTCTCTTGACAGTTAGACTCCCAAATATTTTATATTGTTGACAGATATTTTAAATGAAATTTCTTTTTGCATTTCTTGCTGTTGGGTTTTTTTTTTTTTTGGTAATATATTAAAAAATCTGATGATTTATGTATATTTATTTTGTATCTTGCAACTTTGCTAAAATTGTGAATTGTTTCTAATACTTTTTAGTTGATTTTTTAGGGTTCTCTAAGTATACCATCTTATCATCTTCAAAGAGTGATAATTTAGTTTACTCATTACCTACTCTAATTCCATTAATCTCTTTTTGTTCTCTTACTGCCAAAGACAACATTTCTAATACAATATTGAATAATAATGGTGATAGTGGGCAATCTTGTTTCATCTCTGATCTTATTGGGAATGGTTCTAGTTTGTCCCCATTATATACGAATAATGTATGCTGTATGCTGATGATTTTAAATAGATTCTACTGTTCATTTTAAAGGAAAAGTCCATTTATTCTTATACTCATTAGTGTTTTTAATAGGAATGGGTGTTGGATTTTATCAAATGTTTTTTTCTTCATCTATTCAGATAATTATGTGATTTTTATTAATTTGATTATTGATGTAATCAATTATGCTAATAGTTTTCCTATTATTGAATCAGTTCTGCATTCCTGCTATAAATCTTATGTTCTCAGGTTCAGGGGCTCACAATTTGCCTTTTGTATTTGTTTTGAGTGTCTCATAGCAAACCTCTGAACCACTGGCTTGTAACCAGGACAGGTAGCCTAAGAGTCTTGCAGTATATTTCCTGATGTGTGGATGCCATAACCAACACCTTGGCAACCTGACCCAGCTCTTGCCCTGGGCTCCCTGCACTGCATATGTGCTCAGCAGCATTCATGTAGATTGAAACAGATCTTTTCTGAAATTCTTCCAAAGTATTTTCTTCTGGAAATTCATTGTACTCCAAATATCTATAGAATTTTTGATTCTATAGAGTTGAGTCTTTAATAATAGTTTAGTTTGCTGAAGAAAAGATGGCAAAATCTGCTCTCCATGGATTCTGTCACTACAAAACTAGTTCAGAGAGTTAATCTACTAATTTGAGGGAAGCTCAGAAGAGGATAGATAGAGACCTGTGGGTTCTGTCACTGCAAAACTAGTTCAGAGAGTTAATCTACTGTTGATTTGAGGGAAGCTCAGAAGAGTATAGATAGAGACCTGTCTACTCTTTGCCATCTTATCTCTGTCTGAGTAGGCCACTTTGCCTAGAACATTATGCATGTGAAGAGAAGCGTGTGAGAGGATGCTAAAAAAATAAGATGGCTAAAGCAACAGTAATAGCAGTAATAATAGTAATGGTAGCAGTAGCAAAAGTGATAGTAATATTATTAGTAGTAGCAGTAGTAGTAGTAAAGGAAGAAAAAGAGAAGCAGGAGAATGAAGAGGAAGAGGAAGGAGAAGGGAAAGAAGTGGAAGAATAATAACTAGCACTTATAAGTGCCTACTTTGGGCCAAGCATTATCTTATGTACTTTATTAAGTATCTGAGATGGAATGTAAATTCAAATCTCCCTAATTACAAACTCAGCATTTTATCTTCTGTGCCAATTAGATCCTGAATTTTTAGGTAAGATGCATTAAGACCTATATTGAGTTATGCCATAAAAATTGGACAATTAAATTTTTCAGTGGTTAGAGTGCTGGGCCTGGAGTCTCAAAGAATCATTTTCTCAAAGTAAAATCTGATCTCTGACATTTACTAGCTTTGTGAACCCGGGCAATTCATTTAACATTGTTTGCCTCATTTTCCTCATTTATAAAATGAACTGCAGAAGGAAATGGCAAATCACTTAATTATCTGAGTACATGAAAACCCCAAATGGGGCCACAAAGAGTCAGATATGACTTGAAACAACTGAACAACAACAATTTTGATCATATTTACTTATATAATCATCATCATAATAAAATAAGAACCTATCACTTTACCAACAAATCTATGTAAATGTTAAAAAGATTTGTCTTTTTTCTCTTTTTTTAAGAAAAAGAATGTTGATTTTTCTTAAATAGAAAGCAAAGGTATAGCATTTTTGATTCTATAGAGTTTAGTCTTTAATAATAATTTAGTTTGCTGAAGAAAAGATGACAAAATCTGCTCTCCATGGTAACATTTCCTTCTAACACACACTTCTTCATCATATGTTCTAAGATAAAATAACTAAACAACAACATTATAAGTATAATATTATCAATATTCCATCTGTACATATAATTGCCTACATAATATACCATTAGTCAAGCACCTTAACTTATATTATGACTTTTGAACTTCACAGTGGTCCAGTGAAGTTGGTAGTTCAGGTACCATCACTCTTATTTTATAGAGAAATAATATGAGACTCAATGATCTAAAGTGTATCACCAAGACCACATTGTTAAAAGAAAATGATTATTTCTCTCTCTTATGCTTATAATCAATTATCAAATTAGGACTAAGACTGATTTAGATACTGTAGATTATTCAGTCTCTAAAGGGCATTGTTGATATATGAGATTACCCAAATTTCCAGTGTACATGGCTTAAATGCTGGCTAAGACACAGCAACCAAAGAGAGAACCTTGTAAAAATTTTAATCTAAGATTAATTATGACTTATTATGTTCCATTTGGCCAGATCTGGGGCAGAGGTGGACCCCTTTTCTAGCTTCCTCTCATGAGGGGTGCCCTGGAAGAGAGTTAAATCCTTTGGTCCAAAACTGAGTGATATCCACCAGCCCTTCATTACAATAGGTCTACCACTTATACCACTTATTATAATATTCTTTCTGCTCATTAATTGTTAACTAATCAGAATGTATTATAACCTCAGCAATATCTATTCTTCCAAGAGCATATAAGCACTGAGTTCCATAAGGGATCTAGTGTCATTTGAGAATGTCACTGAAAACTTTTGCTAATTAAGTTAGCAAAATAAATAAAAAATTAGTTACCCAGAAGTTAAATCTGTAGAACATTCTATATATCATAGCTAATAAACAGATCTGAAGCTTGAATCCTGATATTCTCATCTGTTTGCTCTTCATTTTACTAATTAGTAAATTATCACTGATAATTCAGAATATCTCCACATGCACATTGTATGGTTATTTAGGAAGGTATTTAGAGCTGAGAGTAAGCCTAGAGATTTCTTAGATCAGCCACTTTATTTTTCTAATAAAAAAAACCTGAGTTCAGGTCCAGAGAAATCACATGATTTAACCAATTTATTTTGTGTAATAAATGCCATGACTATTGTTCACATTAAATGTTCTTTCTCTTGTATGCACTGTCTTCATCGTTATCCATTCTGGTAATATCATTTCCAAAGTGAACTCTCCTATCTTAGCATCCCTTTTAAGTGGAAATGTAAGTCATCAAATTGACAATTTGGGCACATCTATATTGCAGTCTTCCAAATTTGCATGGAATTCTTCATTCTCCCAGATTAACAGTGATCCATTGAATAGCAGCCCCAAATAGCGCTGTTCAGGCATTAGTCAGAGGTGTAAATAACATAATTTCACATTAATGAGAATATTTTGAGAAATGAAATCAATAGTCAAGAATTATTGACTCAAAAATTAGTTTGATCAAACATATTATATAAAGATATGTTGGAAATAAATTAACAGATAGAGATTTTCAAATTATCTGCATGTCATTATGATGAAGTATAGAGTATCCTAGAACTACATTTAGTTCAAATTTGAGTTCAATTTGTTCTCTTTACATCTGATCAACCTCTCTGCATATCAACCTTTCTAAACTTAATTTTCCTCTTCTGAAAAAAGGGGATGATGGTTCCTATAGTAACTGTCTCAAGCAGCTATTATAAGAATTGAGTAAACGAATTCACATTTTTATCTTTATAAACATAAAGGAAAACAAAATATATGTATCACTTGCTCTGCAACTTCTTTTTCTACTGATCACTCACACTGGTAAGCTAGATTTCCAGAGGGAGGCTGTGGTTTTCAGGGTTCCAGGAACAGTTCTAAAAAGTAAGTTTCTAGTCCTATAATTCATGAACTCTCACTGATGTTCTTTTCATTTATTATTAGCTAGGAGCTTCAAATAGTTTTTTATGAAGATATTTAATAAGATAGTATGGCAAAGATTTTTGTTAAATCCTTCTGATAAATTTAGAGGCAAACTCTTCCTCTATATACATATGGAATATCTAGAGAGAGTTGATTAAATTAAAGTATGAGACTAAGGGAACATATATGTAAGGAGTCCAAGATACATTGATATTTCTGATATTAGAAGTTTTGCTTCTGTTTTTAGAATCCTCATGAAGTTTTTCTTAGGTATAATCCTCTGCTGTGCTCCAAGAGTCAATGTTTTATTTCCCATCCATAATCATTGTTCTCTTTGTCATAAAAAGGTTATGATTTATGAACTCACTTCTCCCCTCAAGTGGTTATATTCGTATATGTGTCTATCTATGTTTGTCTTTATCCATTTTGATCCTTGGCATATTTTTCCTATTCTTTTGGTTGAATGCTTTGCCCCCTACCAATTCCTTCTCTCTGATAGCATGGTCAATGAAAAATTCGACTAGGAAAGAGAGAGACAGACGGACAGACAGAGAGAAAGGCACACAGAGAAAGAGAGACACAGGGAGAAACACACAGAGTCAGACACAGAGACAGACAGAGACAGAAAAACAAGACTGGTTAGGACAGCAGAATTGTTTAAATTCTTATTCTCTTTCTCCTCCCCCTCCTCCTTTTCCCCCTTCTGAAATCATAAATTGGTTGGTTAGGCAATTATACTTTCTGCCTCTCTCACCCAGTGAAATATACACCTTAGGGTATAAAGAATATTATGTCCATTGATTATTTCTATAACTCAGTCAAAGAGCTTTCTCACCTAGTAACATATCAGTAAAAAGCATCTTGTTAATGGAGGTGGAGTAATGGTGGAATTACAATCCTTATACATAAAAATTAATATAAAACTCTTATTTAATTAGAAAATATTTTTATCCTGTGACTGACTAAATTCTAAAAATAATCTACCTTATACAAACTATATGATGCAGAATAGAAAGTATAGTGCTTTTGGAATCAGAAAATCTAGATTTGATTCTGGCTTCTTCAGCTTATTAACTGCTTGACTTTGACAATACTTCTAAGTTTCAATTTCCTTCTACAAAAACAAAGCAACAAACAAAAAAATCTAAAATAGAAAATGAGGTGTTTGAGATAGATTATTTCCAAAATAATTTGAAATTTTAAATTCTGTGATCTGTCCATATAATTTAATTATTCTGTTTAATTCAGACATTTATCTTTTAAAAAATAACTTTTTTTCCCACTTCTCAGACTTTCTACAGAAAACATAAATAGAAACTTTAATAGTGTACTCATATGGGCCTAATTCTGAAGTCCCAAAATAAATGCTACAAGTACTCTTACTCATATATTATGGTAAGTTAAATGGGAATGTAAATCCTTCTTGTATACTTATGTAAACCATTCTTGTTCTTATTCATTGAACTTTCTATTAAATGTGATTATCCTGAAACACTAGATGAGTGTTACTGCATGCAACTGTTATTGCATATTCCCAGACTTTTAAAAAAACTGCAGCATGGATATATTTTTAAAAATGAAAATTTCTGGTAATGATTAATATACTTTGCTTTTTGAATGAATTAGTCATCAAAAATTCTTTGTTCTGGACTTGTCACTATTGTCAGATAAATTATTCATGATATACAAGCTTAAGGATTCTGAGAATTCTATGAACTTCTTTCATTTCTTAGTTCTAAGTAATTTCATCATAGTTTTTTTTTTCACCTTTCTGCTATACTTACCCTCACTTGAAATCAACAAATCTATGTTGACTTCATTTGGAAAAATATTTTCAAATTATTCATAGACCTTTCCTATATCTTCCATCCATTTGACATTTAATGATACATCAATGGCAATTTTATTCAAGTTGTTGGGGTTAAGAAGGATTACTTTGGGTTTATGAATCTTAAGGAGGTTGAGTTGAATGTCAAGCTCATGTTTATCCATGGTAAGAAAAGATGTAGGCAGGTTTTTCCTGAGTTAATATATGTGCTTCTGTGTAATTATCATTCTAAGCTTCCTTGGCTTCCTAAAGAAGACAATGTTAAGTGTCAAATAACTATCTGGGAAATATTCCATGTTAAAGTAACATTTATTGGATATTTAATGTTAAATCATTGTTAAGATATGTTGCATGTTGAGCTGATGTTTATGCTTCAATATATTTGTTGTTGAGTTGTTGTCATTTCAGTTTTGTTCAACTTTTAATGACCCCATTTGGGGAGGTTTTCTTGGCAAAATACACTGGACTCCTTTAACTTTTTCTTCTACAGATCAGTTTATAGATGAAAAGCTGAGATAAGGAACATTAAGCAACTTTCCCATGATGACAAGTAAGTGTATGGGGGTGGATTTAAACTCAAGAAGATGGGTTCCTGGTTTCACAGCCACTGCTCCATACACTGTTCATTTCATTGTATTATATTTAATAGATTTTAGGGACATATATTCTTCAGGAAAGGTACAATTTCAATGAAAATCCAACAAACTGCACAAAATTATACTTCTAGCCTGAAGGCAAATTATCCTTGGAAAAAAACTATGGGGTTATTTATATGCACAGAAAAAATAGAGAGGATATAAGTAAACTCAACTGAGCTGGTGGTGGTGAAGTACCAGAAGCCTATATTTAAGGAAAATTTGAAAGGGCTGTGATGAATAAACAAATTATCAAAGATTATTCCAGAATGTTTTTGGGGAAGAAGATTGTATAGAACTGTGCATGCTGCTTTGAGTGTTTTCCTGGGATCAATAAAGTTTTTTAAGATGAGCAAAGATGTTAGTCTCTACATTATTGGGCAAGTCCTAGTAATTTTGTATTAAGGGACAGTTGGATGCCAAGACTAGGAAAATGGACAAAGGATTAATACATCAAGTCTGTTTGCTGGAAGAAATGAGCAACTATCTCATGAAATTCTGCTTTTATTTGCCTTTTACATGAGGGAGAAGGTCTTATGGAAAGTATCATCATCGGTTTTGGAACTGTGATTTCATGGAAGTGTAGAAATATAAACATCTGGCCTAAGAGAATTGTTTGGAGCACTATGAAAATAACTGTTTTGCCAATAATTACATAGAATGTGTCATAGATAGGTTGATTATAGTTCTTGGCCCTTAAAGATGTTACAACATTTTTATTAAATCAAATTTCTCAAGTAATTATATTCTCATTAATTTTTAATCTAGTATTTTGGTGGTATATGTTAGCAAAGAAAAATGAACAAAGAAAAAACACATTTGTAAAGCATCTAATATTTTCCAGACATTGTAAAATATTGCTTCATTTGATGCTCACAACAATCCTAAAAGGTGAGTGCTATCATTATTTCCCCATTTTTTAGCTAAGGATACTGGGACAACTGAAATGTAAGTGATTTGTTCAGGATCATAGAACTAGTAAGTATTTGAGGTTATATTTGATCTCAAGTCTTTGTGACTCCAAGTATACCTCCCTATCCACTAAGGCACCTAGATGGAAGAAAGAGAAGGAGAGAAAGAGAGAGAAGGAGGAAGGGAGGGAGAAATGATCAGGCACAGAGAAACACAGAGACAAACAGAGACAGAGAGACAGAGAGAAACACATACACAGACAGACAGAGAGATGGAGACAAAGACAGAGACAGAGAGAGAGAACAAATAAATAAAACCTTTAGTATTAAAAGATTAAGGCGCCATCAGCCTAATATATAAATTAATTAAGTGATAATATATATTTGTCTATCAAATTTTTAGAAACTAAGAAAATGGGCCAAACTTTCATAATCTAAAAGGAAATCATGGGCCAACTAAAAGAAAATATAAGATATGTTGAGTAATAATTTCAGTTCATATTTTACGGTGTTTTGTGGTTACATAGCTGTGTTTAAACAATCACTGAAGCAGGTTATGTGGGTTTTGTACCGTAGAAGTTGACCGTTGTTGTTGTTTTTAAAAGTAGGGTAGTGGAACATTAATTTTGAAAGATCCTTTCAAAGTAAAATCTTTTAGGCATAGGCATGTTTTCTAAGGCTATATTTCCAAATGATTTGGCTAATTGTCTTTGAAAAGAATCATCAACAGTATATTGGCTATGAGATGACAAATTTGTTTAGACTAAAGGAAAAAAAAACTGAGAAATTTTAACATAAATTGATAGAAATTTTGCTAAATGATATGATTATGAAATGAAAATAATTAATTTTAAAACTTAATGTGCACTATAAATGTGTCCTATCATTCCCTATCTCATTAATATTCATTATTTTTGAATTATGTCTTTGTCAAAGGAAATGTCATGGAAAGGATAGAACAAAGAATTGGATTCAAATGACAATGCCTCTTCTTACCAATTGTGAAATCTTGGGCCACAAATTCTTCAGCAGTAAAATCAAATAGTAGGTTGCATATAACATTCCTTCCAGCTCTAAGAGAATGATTTTATGATTCAAGAACCACTGGCAGGTTTTTTTTATTTTTAAATTAAAAACTGTGGTAGTTAGCTTTTATTGAATTGCTTTTTTATATATATCACTAACAAAATCCAATGTCTAGAGATACAAAAAGAAATTCCATTTAAAATAACTGTTGATAGTATAAAATATTTGGGAATCTATCTACCAAGGGAAAACCAGGAACTATATGAGCATAACTACAAAATACTTTCCACACAAAGTCATATCTAAGCAATTGGAAATATATTAATGCTCCTAGATAGGTTGAGCAAATATAATAGAGATGACAATACTCCCTAAACTAATCTATTTATTTAGTGCTATTCTAATCAAACTCTCAAGAAACTATTTTACTGACCTAGAAAATACAGCAACAAAATTCATTTGCAATAACAAATTTCAAGAATTTCAAAGAAATTAATGAAGAGAAAAGCAAATGAAGGTGGCCTAGTTGTACCAGATCTAAAACTATATTATAAAGCAGCAGTCATCAAAACCATTTGGAAATGGTTAAGAAATAGAGAAGTTGATCAGTTGAATAGGTTAATTTCAGAGAGCAAAATAGTCAATGACTATAGCAACCTAGTATTTCACAAACCTAAAGGCCCCAGCTTTTAGGATAAGAAGTCAGTATTTGACAAAAACTGCTTGGAAAATTGGAAACTAGTATGGCAGAAAGTAAGCATAGTTCCATATCTAATACTATATCCCAAGATAAGATTGAAATGGGTTAATGATCTAAACATAAAGAAGAACATAGCATAGTTTACCTCTCAGATTTGTGGAGAAGGAAGGAATCTGTGACCAAAGAAGAACTCAATATCATTATTCATCATAAAATTTTAAAAAATGATTATACTAAGTTAAAAAGATTTTGTACAAACAAAAATAATGAAGGCAAGATTAAAAGGGAAGCAATAACCTGGGAAAACATTTTTACATCCAAAGGATCTGACAAATACCTCATTTCTAAAATTTATAGAGAATTGACTCAAATTTTTAATAGTTCAAGCCATTCTCCAATTGATAAATAGTCAAAGGATATGAAGAGAGAATTTTCAGATGAAGAAATTGAAACGATTTCAAGTTATATGAAAAGGTGCACCAATCATTGTTGATCAGAGAAATAGAAATTAAGATAACTCTGAGATATTACTACACACCTGCCAGATTGGCTAAGATGACAACAAAAGATAACAACAAATGGTGGAAGAGATGTGGGAAAACTGGAACTGTGAATGGATCCAACCATTCTGAAGAGCAGTTTGGAACTATTCTCAAAAAGTTATCAAACTGTGCATACCCTTGGATGCAGCAGTGTTTCTACTGGAATTATATCCCCAAAAAGATCTTAAAGGATAGAAAGGGACCCACATCTGCAAAAATGTTTGTGGCAGCCCTTTTTATAGTGGCAAGAAACTGGAAACTGAATAGCTGTCCATCAATTGGAGAATGGCCTAATAAATTATGGTATATGAATGCTATGGAATACTATTGTTCTGTAAGAAAAGACCAGCAGGATGAATTTATATAGGCTTGGAGAGGCCTACATGAAATGATGCTAAATGTAATGAGCAGAACCAGAAGATCTTATAGAAGGCAACAATAAGACTATACGACAATCAATTCTGATGCACATAGTTCTCTTTAACAATGAGTTGATTCAAATCAGTTCCACTTGTGCAGAAATGAAGAGAGCCATCTACAACCAGAGAGAGAACTGTGGGAACAGAGTGTGGAACACAACATAGCATTCTCATTCTCTCGGTTGTTATTTGCTTGCATTTTGTTTTCTTTCTCAGGTTTTCTTTTCTTTCCTTCTTGATCTGATTTTTCTAGTGCAGTAAAGATAACTATATAAATATGTATACTATATTGGATTTTACATGTATTTCAACATATTTATGCATTGGACTATCTGCCAGCTAGGGGAGAGGTTGGGGCAAAAGAGAGGAAAAATTGGAACAAAAGGTTTTGCAAGGGTCAATATTGAAAAAATCACCCGTGCATATGCTTTGTAAATAAAAAAAAAGAAGTACTGAAAATATTTTTATCTAGAAGGCTAGGTTTTAGCTGGCAATTGAAAGAAAACAGAGAGCTCAGGAAACCAAAATGAATAGGAAAAGGATGTCAGGCATGGGAATCAGTCAATGAAAGTGTCCAGAGATGGAGTGTTTGTGTGAGAAACACTAAGAATGCAAGTATTATTGAATACCAAGTACATGATAAGGAAATAACATTTGAGAAGCATGCAAGGGTAGGAAGTGATCAGTTTGTGAAGAATTTTGAATGACAGAGGAAGTGATCATTTCAGAAGTAAAAGGAGCCACTAACATTCATGTGAAAAAAAATTGTCCATGTGAACAAGAAGGCATAAGAACATTATAACTATGCAAGTTGGATATGTCATAGAATAATTTTCTCCCAGTACAAGCCCAATATTTTTTTTAAAAGAGCCTCTGTTTCATTACTGTTTTATTATAATTTTAACTAATGAAGATTTATTAATAATATATATTGTAATATAGAGGTAAAAATATAATCTTTAAAAATAGAATTATGATTTAATTGCAATAAATAATTTGCTGAATGGATGCATGTCAGTATCTTCTCTGTAATTTATCATATAGACAATGGCCTAAAGGAAGAATGTAAGAGAGTGCATGCTACCTGAATGTGGCCAAACACTCCCTAGTATGATTTGAACCAGATTAAGATGTAGTTGGGAAAAATCTAACAAAAGAAATAAATAAATTAGAAGTATCAGTACTAGTATTAACATGTAGTTTTCTAAATCAACATAGGACCAACAGACAATTATATGTTTTAATGATTTCTATTTCTATTTGACCTTGATTTAGAGCATTTAGGGGCTAAATGACTAGTCCAAATTCACACAGTTAGTACGTATCACAGGCAAAATTTAAAAATGGATATTTGTGCCTGAGGCAGACCCAAGATATAAATTAAGAATTTCAAAGAAAATGAAAGTTTAGCTTTGAAAATTACCTAGTAAGGCAACAACCAGTATTTGCATATTACTTTATATACATGCTTTCTTTTGAACTCTGCTATATCTCTATAAGCTAATAGTTATAATTACACTGGGTTTTTTGTTTGTTTGTTTGTTTGTTTTTTAGAATAATAAAACCATGACCAGACAAGTACCAGAGAAGCAACCTGCAGTCTGGTACAGTTTTTTTTTTTTTTTTTTTTTTTTTTTTTTAGTAATGGATTGACTTTAAGAAAATCTGAGATCAATTCTTCTCTTTCTACTTGGTGCCTATGTGACCTTGGACAATTTATTTTATTTCTAAGGGATTTCTTTGTTCTTCTCTTTTAAAAATGATTTCATCTCATCCAGTTCTAAATTCCTGAGTAAATGAAAAATCAACATTAAATGACTAGCCCTTGAACAGAGAACTAATAAATGTAAGACTTAAGATTTGAGCTCATTTTTCTCCCTCTGAGATCAGAACTTTCTTCATTATATCATAATACCTTTTTGAATAAAAAGAAAAGGAATTTGTTATGGAGTACTTCCTCCCTAGAAACTTCCAGACTTGTTTTAATACTTTTAATCAGGAAACATTTGCCGATTTATCATTCTTTCCCCAAATATTGAGCAATGTTTTCCCCATATGTTAAATGTCACTTTAATTTTTTTGCCTTATTCATCATTCTTTCCAAACATTTTTTCTTGAGTAAAAACAATCATTCTAGTTCGATGGCTGAGTTGGTTTAATAGACACACACACATCTATGTGTGTGTGTATGTATGTATGTGTATATATATATATATATATATATATATATATATATATATATATATATATGATAATAACAATGATTATAGTCCAAATCTTTTGAGAAAATGACCATATGGAAGACCAGATTGATTTTCTCCATGATTTTAATCTGATAGTATTATAACTTGTGGATGATGATAGCATTGTTTTATGGAAAAGATAATACATTTTTCAAATATCTTGTAGTTCTAATTTGGTATAAGTTTTTAATTAGCTTTTTTAAAAAGGTGAAAAGGCATTTTTTGATTATTCAGAAATTGTTTCAATACCTTGAATTTGTTCAGAATTACACAGCAACTCTTTGAGACAAGATTCAAATTTAGTGCTTCCTGACATTAAATCCAGTAATCTATCTACCATCCCTTCTAAGCAGCTAGATTTAATTAATTTGCAGAACTATAAATGAGAGCCATTATTATTGTATTATATTATTATAAAGTGGCAACCTAGCAATAGGGAGAGAGGGCCATTCTTAGGAAGACTTAACATATATATTTTAGTCATCTAGTCAAATATCTTAGCATGTTAATCAAATTCTGAACTGGCAGAGACACTAAAAGATTAGTGTGAAATATTCTTCTAGTCCATGAAAACTCAGAAAGGCCAAAAGAGACATCTGTGACACAGGGATATAGGTTGAACAGAAACCCATGTAAATGAAACACTAATGGTAAGACCAGGTATTGATGACAGAAGCAAAGCAGGTTTGGGAGTTGTCAAGCCAGAGATGTTGAGATGACCTGGCAACTGTTCAGAAAGCAATTTCAAGCATGTATGTTCTCAATGGATATAGAACTAAATGTGAGGCAACTTCACTGCCCAAACCCACTTGTAAATCATAAATTAGGGCAGTAAAGGTAACTTTGGATAAGAAGAAGAATGTCATTTTGGCCCCATGGGAAGAATAACTTCAAAGAATATTTTTACTTCTAATCTCAATACAACAGAATCCTGAGGAACAGTATTGATTGTAAATTCAAAAAGTCAGGGGTCCTTTCAGGTAAGGGCCAGAGCTCAGATCAGTAGATCACTGACCTCAAAAATTCCCACATTATATTCCCTGGGAAGCAGTGAAAACTTTCAAGCCCCAAGAAGTAACTCTGAAAATGGCAGTACAAAAAAAACATGAAGCTTGAAAGAGAGCTCCTCTTAAATCCCACACCAGGATCAAAATCTTACTATAAGTAGAAAATAAAGAAGAAAACTTGGGGAAATGAGCAAAAAGCAATAACAAAAGAATGTGATCTTAAAGATCCACTACTATCTACTACTACATATTATAGTAACAGAGATCAAATCACAAAAGAAGACAATAAATCAGTTATAATCAGACTTGAAGAAGGAATATAAATTGGATAAAAGCATCCTTTTTGGAAAGTTATGTGATAAAATTTTCATTCAATGAAGGACCATGCAAACATAGATAAAAATTATTTTTAACTAAATTACCTGGTACTAAAGAACTAGTGGGTCAAAGAATAAACTATACAAATAATCAATGATATGATTAAAGAAAATGAAAACAATGTGATGCCATTCCAAAATTTGTGGGATACAGTCAAAGCATTACTTCAGGGGAAAATTATATCTCATAATATGTACATCAGTTAAAGGGAGAAAGAGCAGATCATTTAAGTAGGAATGCAACAATAACAACAAAAACCACTAGAAGCAGAAGAAATTAAAAATTTCCAATTAAACAACAAAATGAAAATCCTGAATATAAAAAGAGATTAATAAAATTCAAAGTTAAAAAGGGTGAAAGTTAAGAAAAAGACCATTAAACAAATAAATAAAACCAGAAGTTGATTTTATGAAAAGAAATTAAAATGTACTTTATTTAAAAAAAAAGAAATAAGAAAAACCAATTTCAAAATTAAAACCAGTCTCAAAATAAAAAGAATGAATGCACCATCAATGATAGTTAATTGAAATTAGAAGGTATTTTGTTCGGTTATGAACCAGTAAAATTAATATTTGAGATGAAATGGATTAATATTTATAAAAATATAGACTGCATAGATTAACAGAAGAAGAAATAGCATTTTCAATATTAGAATAGTTTTTGTTAAAATGATAAGTAGCATCTATTTAAAACCATCAGCAAGCATTATATGCACTGTATATAAACTTAAAGGCATAATAAGAGTAAGAGTGAAATAAAGATGTCTATTATCACAATTGTTATTAAATATTGTACTAGAAATGCTAGCTAAAGCAATAAGATAAGAAAAAGAAATTGGAATTAAAATTAGCAATTAAGAAATAAAAGTATACCAGTTTGCTGGTCATAAGATGATATACTTAGAGAAACTTACTGTATATAAAATAAAACCACCTAGTTGAAATAATTAACAACTTCAGCAAAATTTCAGTACATAAAATAAATCCATATACATCATCACTATGTCAATATACTATCAACAGAACCCAAGAGCATGAGATAGAGAAATTCTATTTAAAATAACTGCACACCATATAAAATATTTGAGAATCTAACTGCCAAGACAAACCCAGTACTTATATTAACACAATTACAAAACATACTTCACCCCAAAAAATAGCTCTAAACAATTGGAGTAATATTAATTGTTCATATGCAGACTGAGTCAATTCAATAAAAATGGCAATTTACTTATATTAATTTACTGATTCAGTGCCATGATAATCAAACTACCAAAGAATTATTTTATAGAGCTAAAAAAATACAATTTATTTGGAAGAACAAAAGGTCAAGAATAGCAAAGGAATCAGTGAGCAAAAATGTGAATGAAAGTGGCATAGGAGTATCTGATTTATACCTTAAAAATGGAAATTGTGAAAAAATTGCTATTGATTAAGATACAAAGTGGTGGATCAGTGAAACAAATCTAGCCAGATCCCCAAATCTAAGGTTTTGGAATAAGAAAGCACTACTAGACAAAAATTGCTGAGAAAATAGGGAAGCAGTTTGGCAGAAACTAGGGATAGATCAATAACTTATACAATATACCAAGATAAGATCAAAATGGAAAAATGATTTAGATATAATGGGTGATAGCAAAAGTAAATTAGATGAGCATGAAAAAATATATCTTTCAGATTTATGGATAAGAGAAGTTAATGACCAAACAGATAAAAGCCTCATTTTTTTTAAATAATAAAGCTTTTTTTTATTTTCAAAACATAATTTGACAAAATTGACCCTTGCATAGCCTTGTGTTTCAGATTTATTTTCTCTTCCTTTCCCCCATCTCCTACCCTAGATGACAATTAATCTAATATATGTTAAACATGTAAAATATATATGTTAAACCCAATATGTATAAACATATGTATACAATTCTCTTGCTGCACAAAAGAAATCAGATCAAAAAAACAAAGTAAATGAGGAAGAAAACAAAATGCAAGTGAACAACAACAAAAAGAGTGAGAACATTATATTGTGCTCCACATTCAGTTCCAACAGTCCTCTCTCTGGGTGCACATGGCTCTCTATTACAAGATCATTGGAACTGGCATCAGTCACCTTATTGTTGGAAAGAGTCATGTTGCTCAGAATTGATCATCATATAATATTGATGTTGTCACGTAAAATGATCTCCTGATTTTTCTCATTTCACTTAGCATCAGCTCATGTAAGTCTCTCCAGACCTTTCAAAAATCATCCTCCTTATCATTTCTTATAGAACAATAATATTCCATAACATTCATACACCACAACTTAATCAGCCATTCTCCAACTGATAGGCATCCACTCAGTTTTCAGTTTCTTGCCATTATGAAAAGGGCTGCCCAAACATTTTTGCACATGTGGGTCCCTTTCCTTTCTTTAAAATCTCTTTGGGATTTAAAAAGCCTCATTTATTAAATTGGAAAATTGGAAAATCAAAAAAGGGAAAAAAGGAAATGGAGCCATTTTCATAAAAGAACAATTCCCCCAAATTTATGAATGGTCTAAATATATGAATAGAAAGTTTTCAGAAGAAATTAAAGCTATCAATAATCCTATGAAAAATGCTCTAAATCATTACAGATTAGATAAAAATGAGACAATTCTGAGATATCACTTCACATCTATTAAATTGGCTACCATGGCAGGAAGTGAAATTGATAAAAACTTTGAGGGATATAGAAAAAATGAGACTCTAATCCATTATTTTTATTGGTATAAGATATTTATTTACATACCACAGATAAATATTTGCATACCACTAACAATGATTAAATTTAATCCATTATTGGTAAAGTTATGAACCAGTTCCACTGGAGAATAAACCTGGGAAGTCTTACATGAAATCAAGAGAACTGAAATGAGAACCAGGAGAATATTGTACAAAGTAACAGCAGTATTATAAGGATGATTAATTGTGAAAGGTAACTAACTATTCTGATCAAGAAAATTTCAAAGGACTTATGATGAAAAATGCTATCTGCCATCAGAGACAAAACTAATGAAATCTGAATGCATGTTGAAGAATATTTTTTAAATTTTCTTTTTTTTTTTTCCTGGCTGTTTTCATTTTCAATATGGCTAATATGAAAGCAAGTTTTTGCATGACTTCTCATACAATTCAATTGTTTGTTTTCTTAAAGAGAGGTGATAATAGGAAGGAAAGGGGAATTTTTTGGAAATATAAATTCATAAAATGATTGTTAAAATCATTTTACATGTAATCAGGAAATATGGAATGATATATTTTTTAAAATATTAATATTGAAGTGTGCCTCTTCTGAATTTCTGGGATGAGGGGTTTTCCAAACTACTAAAATTGCAAAACTAGAAAAACATCACCACCAAATCTTTATAGGAACCAGGGCAATATGAACTAGTAGGAAAAGCATTCAATCTGAAATCACATGCTATCTATCAAAAAAATTTCTCCCTAGGACATGCTGGTTATGTGACCCTGGGTAACTTAATTTTACTGGTCAAACAAAAGAATCAAGCAGCTCTTTTAATCTTTTAAATAGCATATAATGTTCTTGCAGGTATAGATGGTCAATTTTTGTCTCTTTTCCACAATATTTACCAGAGTTTGGCAGATTCGAATTGACTAATATAGTACACTATCTTCCAGATTGTAGAGAACACTTTGGTTTTTGCTATCATCTGCCTTTACTATAATTTTCAGGTAACCAATGGTCCTACCACAGGTGTCAAAATTTTGTCTGTCTCAATGTATGTTTTGATAAAATAAGCAAAAAGTTTGGGT
Source organism: Antechinus flavipes (assembly GCF_016432865.1). NCBI lineage: Eukaryota > Metazoa > Chordata > Mammalia > Dasyuromorphia > Dasyuridae > Antechinus > Antechinus flavipes. The sequence continues at coordinate 394,405,687 of NC_067398.1, forward strand.
CAGTTATCACTCATAGAAGAAATTTCAAAAAAAAAAAAAGATAAGAAAAGAAAACAAGGGAAAAAACTACCATTATTTCAGACTTAATTCACTGAACACTCAAATCTGTGGAATCATATTCAAAAGGGAACTTGGAAAAGACTGTTGACTGACTTTATGAACCCTATTACCTCCATGCAGAGAACAAAATAAACATGAATATCTTGTTTACAGCAATTCATAACACTTTCTTTAGGAATGATAAACCATAAATGTGAGGGTCTAAAAATTTGGGCTTGTTTTGTGTACTTCTCAATTTCTTTTGTCTATGTAATTTATTTTTACACTATCTTGCTTTATCAAAGCTCCTACTGTGAATGCTAATTATATTTATAATGCCTAATATGAATTATTAATGAAAAAGATGTTTACTCTTTTATGACAACCCCATTTTGTCAAGAATGGCCTCTTGGAACTCTAGGCAGCTAATATCAAGTTTAGTGCAGAATAATAATATTCAAAATGAACTCAAAGGGTAGCTAACTACCTTTGATTAAGATAATATCTTTGCATCAGAAAATAGAATAAGGTACCCAAATAAAGATCATTTGCTACCATAATAGGATTCATTATTTTAGAAGATTGAGAATTGGAACAAAAAAAAACAAATCATGTAAAGCCATTGTTTTGCAAATATACAATAGACTGAGATGATGTCTCAGAAAATAAATCTGTACTGTTGCTAAGCAATAACTACAAAGTGATAGCATTTTTACAGAATCAATATGCATGTACCTCTCAAGTGATTATAATGGTGAAGGCTTTAGTTGATGAGCACTTTTGGGCACCCTTATCTGTGAAGACCAGTCTCACTGTAGCATGCCTTTTTTCAGTTTATTCTAGGAATCTCAGAAAACTTTACTTCTAAGAAATTTAGCATGCTGACTTATTCTAGGAAGTCCATTTTCTATTTACTAAGTAAAAATCCTTATTGTTTTAGAAAGCTTTCCATGTCATCCATTTTAACATTGGCATAAATAGTTCACCAAGTTAATAATTTCTCTGATAAGAGTATATGTGATTAAATGTAATGCTTTTTATTGTGATAAATTTAAACATCATTTAAATAGTGTATAAAGCAGTAATATTTCTAGCTATCACAAATAATTTACAAATGAAATAATTTTTTAATTCAAAACATTGCTGGATTGTGGATTAGAATATTTTATTTTGAATTCTTCCTAGGCTACTTACCATCTTAGGTAACTAATATAACTTCTCTAGTTTTCAATGGCTGCATCTATAAAGTGAGCAGCATGGACTAGATGGCATCTAAGTTCTAAATCTAAATTTATTGTCTTAGAATCCTGAGCTTTTTTTTTAATTTTTCAATTAAATTTATTTATTTTTATTGCACATTGCTTTATGAATCATGTTGGGAGAGAAAAATCAGAGCAAAAGGGAAAAGTTATAGGAGAGATTAAAAAAAAAAAAACAGAAAAAAAGAAGTGAACATAGTACGTGTCGATTTACATTCAGTCTCCATAGTTCTTTTTCTGGATGCATGTTGGAATCTTTACAAAGTGTAAAGTCATTAGAGTTGATAGAGACAATAATTATCTAAGTTAGCATGGTTCAGTGTGATTGATCTCATCCTACAAGGAGATGTTATGGGCCAGAAGAAACAAGGTACTAAGTGGAACTAAGAAACAATGCTTGTGTTCACACCTTTACTCATTGGAGTTCACACGTTTGGGAGATTTCAGGGTTTAGTATGAGATATCCAAATTCACACCTCCCTTAATCCCTACTTCCAGAAGGAGAAGTCAACCTTTGGGAGATCATATATAAAGAGATTCTTAGCTTTGGGTTAGAGAGAGTTACTTCAGAACATTCCCAGGGGTCGAGAGGAGCACTCTGGGAAGAAGCCCACAAGCCCTCTCTCGAAGGCAAGAGAGATCATTCCAACTTGGTGCTGGCTGGAGGCTGAAGAAAGCAGAGGCAGAGGACAACTGCAAGAACTCTTAGAACCAAGGAGAGAGAGAGGTTTATAAGAAAAACTAACCGGGGTATTTTGAAGGAAGCAATAAAAGATCTGAACTTTTAACACCTGGCTGCATTTGGGTGATTATTACTTTTAACTGAAACTAAGGCTGCCTCCAGAAAACCTCCCCAAGAAACCTGTTCCCAAAGCATTTTCTGTCCAAAGTCTATTGGGATTGCTTTTTCACAGAAACACTGAAAAGAATCAAGTCTTTCATAGTTAATCATTTAGGATTCTTGCTATTATATATACAATATATTATTTTTTTGTTCTGCTTCTTTTACTGAGTATCAGTTTGTGTAAAGCTTTCTAAGCCTTTCTAAAATATATTTCTTCATTGTTTTTATAGAACAATGATATTCTGTATTCTTCACATATTACAACTTTCTCAATCATTCACACATTAATGGAAATCTATTCATTTTCCAATTCTTTGGTACCACATAAAGAGCTGCTACAAACATTTTGCACATATGGGTCCTTTTCCCTTCTTTAAGATTTCCTTGAAATATAGACGCAATCATGGCACTGCTGTTTTTTAGTCATATGGGCATAGTTCCAAATTGCTCTCCAGAATGATTGTATTATTTCACAATTCTACTAACAATGCAGTAATGTTTTTCCACATTCCCTTCAACATTATCTTTTGCTGTCATTTTAGCTAATCTAAGAGGTAAGAGATGATATCTCAGAGTTGTTTTAATTTGCATTTACCAAAATCAGGAGTGATTTGGAGCATTTTTTTTATATGACTGTAGACAGCTTTGATTTCTTCATCTGAAAATTGTCTGCACATATCCTTTGACCATTTATTAATTGGGGAATAACTTGTATTCTTATAAATTTGACACAGTTCTTTATATATTTTATAAATGATAACTTTATTAGAAATTCTGGCTGTAAAATTTTTCCCAGCTTTGTAATACCTTTTTAGTCTTGTTTCTGTTATGTTTTGGGTAAAAACTTTTTTTTGACATAAACATGTAAGTTTTATTAGTTTTGTTGTTCTTAGTTCTTTTCTGGATGCAGATGGCATTTTCTGTCCAAAGTCTATTGGGATTGCTTGGGATCACTGAATCACTAAGAACCAAATCATTCATAGTTAATCATTGCACATTCTTACTGATATTCTGTACAATGTATTCCTGGTTCTATTTGTTTCTCTCAGCATCAGTTCACATAAATATCTCTAGTCCTTTCTAAAATCAGCTTGTTCATCATTATATATATATATATATACACATATAAAACCTTCATATACCACAACAGCAATAACTGTTCTGTGCCTGCACTCTGAGACTCTGAGAGCATGCTGAGACATGGGTGGGTGTGGCCAGGTCCCGAGAGACCCTGGCTTTTCGGGATTATAATCTTTACCCCTGGTGTTTTTAGCTTCTCTGGTTGTCTATTGGCTTGCTGCCAGGGCAAAGTAATCAATACTGTAGTAAAGCTTTCCCCACAGAGATGGCTGAGATCACACACCACCCCCCTCTGCTCTGCTCAGTGTGATCTGGCTGCTGTGCTCTTGCTGCTGCTGTTTGCCCTCAGCCTGTGCCCAATCTAAAACTGTCTCCGCCCTCAAGCAAAAACACACCTTTTCTGGCAAATTTCAAGGATGTCTTCTGTTGGTAATTATTTGTGGGGCTTTTTTCAGTCAAGCATTAATTCAGAGGCTTGTCATGAAATAAATTCTGAGAGAAAACGTGGAGCTTAAGTAGATGTTTGCATCCTCTCTGCCATCTTGGCCGGAAGTCTCCATATTAACTTCTTTATTTGTAATATATTGTATAGCATATAATACCATCTTACAATTAAATCAAGTTAATCAATTGTTCTAAATTAGATGCTAATGCTAATGAAAGTAACTGGTAGGTGATAAAATATCACCCAACAACAAATTTTCTGATTCATAATTAAGTAGTCATTTGTCATCTCTCTCTGTGTGATAAATTCAGCTATCTCTAAATGGCTGTCTCTGTTAAGGAATTTAGTTCCCTGCCTCTTACGTCCATCCATCCACCCACTGGTACTCCCATATTGTCCCCTTTCTGCCTTCTGACATCCAGCAATCCTGTAGCTAGAGTAAATCAGATTTATCCAGAGAAGAATCCAAGTCAGGGAATGGAAATAAATTTGTTGTTTTGATGAGTTTTTCCTTAGCATCCACCCTGGAGATGAACTTTTGCTAAATTAACCAAGTCCTCTTCCTGATAGAGAAAAACAACAGAAACAAAGGCAAAAGGACAAGATGAGGCCACTATGTACATGACATTTATATACCACTTGTAAGTTTTGCAAAAGTGCTTGATATACATGATTTTAGGTTATCCTCACAACTCAGAGGATCAGCAGTTTTTATTATTTTCATTTTATAGTTAAGGCAACTGATTAATTAACTTACTTGTGATCATACAGTGAATAAATTTTGAATTTGTCTTACTGCCTAAATTTAATGCTCTCTCTAGCTCCACTCACCCAGATTAAATATCTTAATCATTACCTTCATAACCTCAGAAATAGTAAATTTCTATATGGAAATGCCTTTATTAGTCTCTGCTATTTCATAATCTAGGCTGGGACTGATAGGAGCAAGTATTTCCTACAAGGAAGCAGATTTTAGTTTAGTGTAAGTAGCTGTTGAAAGGTATCTTTGCTTAGCCTTAGAGCATATTAGCTTTTCATATATGCTCTCTAAAGAACTACGGAAAAGTAACTAAGTGCCTTAGTATTCTCCAGTACTGACAATCCACACCTATCAGTTAAAAAAAACCTAATTGCAGATTATATGTATATACTAGTATATTTTTATTATGGACTATATACATAAAACATAAAATGATGTAAAAGACAAATTTCACTCAATAAACATACAAATAAAGAAAAGAAAAATACCTCTGCCCTTGAGGAATTCACAATCCAACAGGGAACACAAAGTATAAAGGGGAGCTGAAAAGAAAAGAAGAGGGGAGGATTCAGCAGGGAATTTGATGTTTTATGAAGTCATAGTTAAGCAAGGCTGCAGTTGAAAACTAGAAATGTACCTGTTAAGTTCAGAACATAGTATTTTACAAAGGGAGACTTTGAAAGGACTTTAGTACTCCAATATCTACTTCTCCAATAAAAATTGGGAGATGTCAAGTATCAAAAAAAAATAAGGAAAACTTTTAATAAGGAAAATGAATAAAATAAATAAAAACAATTTAAATTTCATTGATTAATGAAGAGCCTTTTTGCTGTCAGTAAAATGTTTTTAGTGAAAATGATATTATTAAATATATTTTAAAACTATGATATATTCTATAGATAAAACTAGTAAAAAAAATTAATTGATTTAGTAATTATTAGTTCAGTTAATTTCATAAATGTAGTTAGCTAAGCATATGGATTTTTAAAGCTAGTTTTTTGAAAGTTATGGGGGAGAGCCAAGATCAAGGACTAAAAGAAGGGATTCACTTGAGCTCTCTCTCAAATCCCTCAAAATTCCTTTAAATAATGACATTAAATACATTTTAGAGCATCAGAACCCACAAAAAGACAGAATGGAACAATTTTTCAACTGAAGACAACTTTAAAAGTCTGTTTCACCATAGTGAGAATTCAGCTCAATCACAGTGCTGGCTGGCTCAGCAAAGCCTTTGGGTCCTCTGAATTAGCAGTAGTCTCGGTGATTTCCAGACTTCTTGGCCTAGAGACAACAAAGACATCTTGAAATATTGGCAAGAAAGTGTCTCACCAGGATGAGAAAACATTGGGAAACCAGCAAATTAAAATCAGGCCTGTGATGACCATGTTAGAACCCTGGATACTTTAGAATTAGCCCAAGTCAGGATCAGCAAAAGTCATTGATTTTTATTCTTAATCAAAGGCAGAATAGAACTCACTGACACAGGAATCTTCTCTTTCTTCTTCACCCAATCTCAACAGATCAAGCCTGCACAGAGTAGTGGGCAGGGTCATTCTTTCTCCAAGCATATGCTAATAGAATATTGTCCAATTGGTAATTAGCCTTATGTGCTCAGATCTCAGTGTATCAACTCAATTTCAGCCTATTACACAGGCCCTTGGAGCCCCTGAAGTGGCAAAGGCAACAGTAGTGGTGGCAGAAGCAAAAGTGGCAGCTTCCTGAATCCTCAGCCCACAGAAGGTAAAGGGGTCAAAGTGGGCAGAAGTAGGTCTCTTTACTAACTTTAAGGAAGGGCTCTGTTGCTTTAGCACACTAGAGCATATAGCCACAATGGAGCAGGCACCCTCCTCACTGTTCCAGGGCAGAAAAGAGTTCTTGTAGTCATTGAAACACATTCCTGTGTCATAATACCTTGGAATAATTGAAAACTTAGAGGTGCCTAGAAGCATCTCTGAAAACAGTTGCACAAAATCTCTGAAACTTGGAACATTATTACACACCACCCAGGAAAAAAGAGCCATACTTTAACAAGAATCAAAAGTCAAGGAATAGAATAGAAAAATAAACAAACAATAGGGAAAAAAATATCTCACCATAGAAAATCACTAAGGTGACAAGGAAGATCAAAACACACAGTCAGAAGAAGATAACAAAGTCAAAGCTCCTATATGCAAAATCTGCAAGAAAAATAAGAAGTGGACTCAGGCCAAGGAAAAACTTAAAAAGGATTTTGAAAATCAAGTAAGAGAGCTAGAAGAAAAATTAGGGAAGAGAAGAGAATGGTGAAAAAATAAAAAAGCTAATGAAGAGAAGAATATTTTAAAACAAAATAGACCAAATAGAAAAGGAGGTACAAAAGCTCACTAAAAAAAAAAAAATTCCTTAAAGCTTAGAATTGAACAAACAAAAGCTAATGACTGTATGAGGAATTAAGAAACAATAAATTAAAAGAAAAAAGAATGAAAAATTATAAAATAATGTGAAATGTCTCACTGGGAAAAACAACTGACCTGGAAAATAGAACCAAAAGAGATAATTCAAAAGTTATTAGTCTCTTTTAAAATCATGATTTAAAAGAAACTAGATATCATCAGAAAGAGTTAAGAAAAAGCTTTTACAGTGGAGAAGATAAGGAGGAATATGAGGGGGAGTGAGTCAACCTTACTCTTATCAGAATTGGCTCAAAAAGGAAATAACTTACACACTCAGTATGGGTATAGAAGTTTATCTTACCCTGTAATGTAGTAGGAGGAAAGGGGATACAAAAAAGGAGGCAGGTGGCAGAAGAAAGGACATAACTTTGGGAAGCAGTGGTCAGAAGCAACACATTTTTGAGGAGGGATGGTGTAAAAGAAAACAGTGATTAGAATTATATGGGTGGAAAAACAGCTATAGCAATTATTAAATGAATTTTAGAGTAAGTTTCTCTGATGAAAACCTTATTTCTCGAGTGTATTGGAAACTGTGTCAAACTTACCAAATACACAAATAAGTAAAATAAGACTCATGTCCCAATTGATAAATGATCAAAAGATATGAACTATGGACTATGCCCAAAAGGCTATAAAATCAAGCACACACTTTGATCTGCTAATACCATTATTAGGCATGAATTCCCAGACAGACTTTAAAAAATAAAAGGAAAAAGATGTATAAGAACAAAATATTTATAGCAGTTTTTTCTAAGGGCAAAGAATTGAAAATTGAGGGAATAACTATCAATTGGAAAATGAATGAATAAATTGTGGTATGTGATTATAATGGAATATTGTTATTGTATAAGAAATGAAGAGCAGAAGGCTCTCAGAAAGACCTGGGAAGTCCTTCATGATCTCAATCAAAGTGAAATGTACTGTGTACAAAGAAATAGAAATGTTGGAATAAGCATCTATGAAAGACTTTGATATTCTTGAGAAATACAATGATTCAAGACTATTCTGAAGAACTTATGATGAAAAATGCTCTCCATAGCCAGAGAAAGAACTGATTGTGTCTGAATACAGATTGAATCATACTTTTTAAATTTTATTTTTTGATGATCTTTTAAGGGGGTGAGGTGGGAGAGATCTATGTTTTCTTTCTCAACATGACTTTTATGAAAATATTTACCTCACATGTGCCTTCTCAATAGTCCAGAATGGAGTGGGCCAGAGAGGAAGGGAGAGAATGTGGAACTCAATGATTTAAAAACAAATATAAAAAACATTTTACATGTAATTGCAGAAAGTAAATTTTTAAAAATGAAATAAGACATCAATAAGAATGCATAAGTTGAAAAATATTTTATATTAATCAGAGTTATCATTTTTGGGCTAAAGGTTGAATATATGAGCTCATTAGTATAGGAATTATTTAGATGTTTACTGAGAAGTTTTGACTTGTCAAAGTTCACAAAGCCTGTATATGTCAAAAGGCAGGACTTGAGATTCAAATCTTACTAACTCTAAAGCAACTCTTTATTTTGTGATACTGCCTTCAGAATTCTTAGTGCTTTTTTTTTTTTGTTTGATAGATTTCATGCTTTGAAATTGTTGCTACCATAACATTTTGTTTATATAATAATTTTATAAAATTATGTTCCAGGCAGACAAGACTAAAAAGGCTTTTTCTTGAGGGTCTAAGGTACAAGTTCTTTCACTTAAACTATTCATAATTATAAGCTGATTTATCATGTGAACTATAATAATCCAAATTTAGGCAATCATTTCAACTCTCTAAAATTCTTTATTTTTCATCAAAATGCTTCTTACAAAAAGTTGACTTATGAACTAATTATTCTAAATTTTCATGGATAAATTAGTATACCTAACATGGATCCATAGTATTTCCTACAGATTTATAAAAATCAAATTATTTATTTAAACAATCTTTCCCCCTGTCACAAATGCCCACAACCCATATAAACCATAGGAAATGCCTAGCTTTTAGCAAGTATTTAAAATTCTTTTGCCCACCTTATGATAAACTTATTTTAGATGATGCTTAATGACAGGTTATAGAAATATTATTTATAATAAATTAATTGAGGTTGTTTCTTTTCCCTTTTCTACAACTTATGTGTTTAAGACAATGGTTATAGTAGATGAATTTTAGTTTTAATGTTGTTAAAACTTTGCTTTTTATAAAGTATTTATTCCATATTTTAAAAAAATAAATTATCAGTATTAGTCAATTCATCCTTCTTACATACAATCTGGGGTCAAAACTTTTGCTTTATTTTTTCTTCACTTTGTTATAACACTTCATTGTGCTCTAATGAAAGTGACATTTAGAAAGAAAAAAAGTTTTGAGACAAGGTATATTCTGTGACATGATAATATTGCAAATGCTTTTTTGACATTGTGATGTGAAGGAAATGAAGATGGATTATATGACCTTTAGAGCATCAGTGATTTTTAAAACCTAATTGGAAAAATTCTCAAAATAGCTTTGGAGCAGAGTTCTTATGGACCATTTTATGGCTGGACTTTTAGTGTTAGGTATAGGAAATTGATGTGTCTCAGTGCAAAGAGGTCATATGAGAGGAAAAGCTGACAAACATGCTCTTCTTTAGATGTTGAAGGTCCAACAATGATAGGGGATTTTATTAGCTCTTCTAAAGTTCTAGAATGCTGCATGAGATATATTATAATTGCATGAAATAAATAAGCACAGTAATCAGTACATCATTCCAGAAACATGTTTCATTGTGCTAGTAATAACTTTATTTGATAACTGAGACCAGATTAAATCAGATGTTGGAAGCTAGGAAAAAAACCAAAATATGGAGCAAAGAGCTCTCCAACATATTTTTGTATCTTCTTAAGCAACAAGCCCTGTGAGTTGCATGCAGTAGTAACTCAATAAAATAAGAATAAATATGATGTGAAGTAAAGTAGCAATGTTAGAATTATTTAATAACCCATCAGTATTTTCTCCTATGCCAGAAAAAAAGACTAGGTTCTGGGATGACTGCTCTTACCTCAGTTAAAAAGTGGTTCTTTTTCTCAATACCACTGGAAGCAATTGTCTAGGTCATTAAACATTATAGCAACATTAGTCTCATTTATAATACAAACTGTGCAGTACCCATAAGAAGAAAACATAGTTGCCCTTTTTTGAGGAGGAAATGAGACTTCAGTCTTTCTTTTTATCAAGCATTATTTTTTTCTTCTTATTCTCAAAAAAAATTAAGAAAGTTATCATTACCTACTGAGAACAAATTTCATGAACATCCCATTTCATCTTCTTGAAAAATTATGCAAAATCTAGTTTTTGCAAATTAGATTACAATTGTTGGAGGGAAGCATTAATTTAAAAATATAATAAACTACTGAGAAATATTATATTATAATATAATTGTTGTATTTTACCTATAGTGTATTTAACTATATTATATTTTAAAGTGTCTTATAATTCATAGCACACTTTTGTAAGGTCTTCATGGAGCTTCATAGTTGGCCTTATGTAGTGAGGCAAAATATAGAAAAAACCCTCAACTTTCTAATTTCCTTAACTTTTGGCTATGTAGCCATATACTATACCTGAAGTTAAAAAAAAAAAAAACTTTATTATGAATTTATTCTTCTGAACAATAAAAAGTGCCCAATTTCCTGTAATTGGGTGACTTTTTTTTTTATTTCAGCAAAGTCCAGGGGAAACAAAAAGGAATAAAAAGAAATAGGACAATAAAAAAGCAATAAAATAATAAAAGTAAATTTATGTGGGAGAATTATGGAGACATGACTGAATAGGTCAGAAAATTCCTAGTTGTCTGGATATCTCTCACAAAAAAACAAAACGAAACAAAACAAACAAACAAAAAAAATTATGTCTCAAGGTGAACATAGACTGGGGTAAAACAAAGAAGACTTGGGGCAGAACATGAATCCTTAGGGACAGTCTGAGAATTGAGGAAAGACTCCAGGACCCAGGTAAACACTTCCAAGTTAGCTTTGTAGAAACAGAAAACTGAAAGCCCTTGAACTAGCTAAGTTCAGAGGTAGACTTTGCCCAAACCACAGGAACTGTCCTGGGTAGCCTGGGGAGAAAGCAAAAGAGGAAAAAACCCAAACACTGAAACTTACTACTGCAATAGGGAATACTGGAGTTCATCTTCAGAGGAGGATATTGAAGTACCAAAAAAAAAAAAAAAAGAAAAAAAGCTTCTCCTACCCCAAAAAATAGTGCTAAATAGCTACAGAAGAAGAAGAACAACAACAACAAACAACAAACAGCAATGCAAGGAAAACAAGAAAATTATGGAGGGAAAAGTCAACCAATTTGATAATGGGATCCAGAATCTTAAAGAAAAAAATAATTATTTGAAAATTAAAACTGGGCAAGGAGAAGCCAGTGAAGCTAAAGGAGACCAAGGAATAACAAAACAAAACATGAAGAATTGAAAATAGAAGAGAATGTAAAACATTTCATTAGAAAAATAACTTATCTGAGAACAGATCAAGAAGAGAAAACATAAGAATAATTGTACTACCTAAAAATTATGACCAAAGAAGAATCTTGACACAATAACATAAGAAATAATAAAAGAAAATTATCCCAAAGTGATAATACAAGAGAGGAAAGTAGAAATTGAAAAAAAAATCTACCAATCACCACCTCAGAAAGATCCTATAAGGAAAACACATAGGAGCATTATTGCTAAATTTCTTTTTTTTTTTTTAATTTTTATTTAATAATTACTTTATATTGACAGAATCCATGCCAGGGTAATTTTTTTTTTTACAACATTATCCCTTGCACTCGTTTCTGTTCCGATTTTTTTTCCCCTCCCTCCCTCCACCCCCTCCCCTAGATGGCAAGCAGTCCTTTATATGTTGGATATGTTGCAGTATATCCTAGATACAATATATGTTTGCAGAACTGAACAGTTCTCTTGTTGCATAGGGAGAACTGGATTCAGAAGGTATAAATAACCCGGGAAGAAAAACAAAAATGCAGATAGTTCACATTCGTTTCCCAGTGTTCTTTCTTTGGGTGTAGCTGCTTCTGTCCGTCATTTATCAATTGAAACTCAGTTAGGTCTCTTTGTCAAAGAAATCCACTTCCATCAAAATATGTCCTCATACAATATCGTTATCGAAGTGTATAATGATCTCCTGGTTCTGCTCATTTCACTTAGCATCAGTTCATGTAAGTCTCGCCAGTCCTCTCTGTATTCATCCTGCTGGTCATTTCTTACAGAACAATAATATTCCATAACATTCATATACCACAATTTACCCAGCCATTCTCCAATTGATGGGCATCCATTCATTTTCCAGTTTCTAGCCACTACAAATAGGGCTGCTACAAACATTTTGGCACATACAGGTCCCTTTCCTTTCTTTAGTATTTCTTTGGGATATAAGCCCAATAGAAACACTGCTGGATCAAAGGGTATGCACAATTTGATAATTTTTTGGGCATAATTCCAGATTGCTCTCCAGAATGGTTGGATTCGTTCACAACTCCACCAACAATGCATTAGTGTCCCAGTTTTCTTAATTTGCATTTCTCTGATCAATAATGATTTGGAACACTCTTTCATATGAGTGGTAATAGTTTCAATTTCATCCTCTGAAAATTGTCTGTTCATATCCTTTGACCATTTATCAATTGGAGAATGGCTTGATTTCTTATAAATTTGAGTCAGTTCTCTATATATTTTGGAAATGAGGCCTTTATCAGAACCTTTAACTGTGAAGATGTTTTCCCAGTTTGTTGCTTCCATTATTGCTAAATTTTAAAAAGCCCAGATAAAAGATAAACTTTTTAAAAAATACAAACAAAAGAAAAATTTTAAAATGCTGAATCTACAATTATAATTGAAGATTTATCAGTAGTTACAATAAAAGACGTCATTTCCTAGAATATTATATATCATCAATCAAAAGAAGCAGGGCTGTAGCCAAAAAATCACATTCAACAAAACTAACCATAATATTGAACAACCACCACAACAAAAATATTTGAAGAACTCCAGATTTTCAGGATTTTGTCTCAGCCAAACCTGAACTCAAAAGAAAATTTAATATAGCAACCAACATCAAAGATTAATTTCAAGGGACTCGATAAGGACAAACTATATTTTTATACAAGGAAATGGAAATGATATGTCTAAGAATGACATCAGTAATTAAGTAGTACAAAAGAAATTTTGGGTCAGAGTTGAGTAAAAAAGGAAAACTCTCTGGAAAAGGCAAAAATAGTCATTATACTAAATAAATAGAGTACAGAGGAAGAAATGATACAGAGGCAGTACATGGGAAATGAGATGAAGATACATACAATTATATCTATCTATCTATCTATTATCTATCTGTTTGTCCATTTTTCTGCATACACACATGCATACACATATACACATATCATGAAAAGTATCATACCCTCCAAAATTTATATAGAAATAAGGGGGGAAGAGGATGGGATAAGATGGGAATTAAAGAGAGTGAAATAAGGTATGAAAATCAATGGAAACGGGATAACAAGGGAGGGACAAGGTGGCATAGAATAAGGTGGGGTACATAAGGGTATGTGGATTAGTGGAAGTGGATAAAGATGAATGGGAATAGGATAAAAAGGGAAGGAAAGACTGGAAGAAGATAAGGCAGGGATTCAGGGGTGTGTGTGTTAAGTAATAGCAAGGCAAGTTAAGAAGTACAACTTAAGTAGAATATAAGGATAAGAATAGGAAATAAGAGATATCAATAAACAGAAAAACAAGTATCAGGAGTAGAACTTATTAGAAAAAAAATTGGGTTATAAGTCATTGATCTCAAGGTCAAATTTAAAGACGCAATCAAGAGAGAAATCTAAATTATACAACCATCATATAAATATAAAACATAAATATGTTTTAGATTCATGATTATGTATGTGTAAATGAGTATGTATATTGATCTCTCTCTATATATATATGTATGTGTGTGTGTGTGTGTATCCATGCTTAACTGTAGCTTGTTTGGAAGAGTGAGAGGGATGAAAGGGGAAAAAAAGACCAAAATAAAAATTGCACAATGGCAAACAAAAAAAATAAGCTGCAAGGAAGCAAAGATGGGGAGTTGTGAATATGTCTTATATTATTATATATGCATTCTTGAAATGGAAATTAATTGTAATATATTTTGAACCCTCCCTGATATTCCACTGAGCACATGACAATATTTTGTTTGTTTTATTTTTCTTTTTTCATTTTTCTATATATCTTTTTCTAGTTTTTCTTATTTTGGATTGTTTTAAATAAATAAAAAATCCATCATAAAGGAAATTTATACAAAACTTTATTACATATTTAAAAGGAATAGCAAGTTGTACATAACTGTTTTACAGTTTCATGTATAATCATCATTTTATCATATTATATTATGGAATTGTTTATTTTATTCTGTAAATTTAAAAAAATAAATGTGATAATACATTTTTAAAAGAACCATTGGGAATATGAAAATGCAAAAATTAGAAAAGAAAAAGTGATCTAACAACTTTGAATTTATTCAGTCTAATTGTCAGTTTATGCCATTAGCATTCTAGATGCATATCTTTTAATAGAATACTATTTGGAGATACATACTTAGAGTATAAAAAGGTAGGACAAGTAAGAATACTATTAGAAGTTATTTGCTTCATGTGGAGTAGATAGAAGAAAACTTTGGAGTCAGGAAGATGCTAGTCCAAGATTGGTTAAGTTCATTTCACATTCTATTAGGATGGGACAATTGAAAAAATGTGGGATTTGGAGTTACACATCAGAGTTTCAAATTGTTTGGAACACATATTTTGGATAAGTTACTTATTCTTCCTGGGCTCCAGTTTTCATAATTTAAAAGTGAAGGAAATAAATTAGATTATTTCTAAAGTTTTTTCTAGCTTTAAATCTGTAATATTGTGATTCTTTGAAGAATCACAACAAATACCTTCTCGCTGTATGATACTTGACAAATCACCTGGCTCCCCAGTTCCCCAAACTACTCTCTAAGGACATTCAATAAGTTCTAATTTGCATTGGTAAAAGGAATTTTTTTTTTTACAGGGAGTTCCATAACCTGAAGAAATTGAAAATATCTAAATAGGGTTGCTGTGTTTCCTTAAAGCATCCATAATATCTCTCATTTCTCAGAATACACCTTTTTGTCCATTAGGCCTTTAAGGATCAATGCACCACATACACCAATTCATTTTCTAACAAAAATAACATAGTCCTTCCTCTTTAGTCTATTTTCCCTTACTCTTTTTCTCCCTTCTTTGAGACCACACTTAAAAACTTCATACATAAAGAAATAAGAAATTCTAAGATTTAAAAAAGTAGAAGAAATAACTTTTCTCAATTTGCATCATATTTAAACTTTTCTTTTTTGTAAAAACACCAACATCTCAGGAGCTGCAAAAACCAAACAGCAACTTAGTGACCAGAATGCTTTCTTTCTAAATGCCAAGTATTGTTGACAATTGTAGTAATATATAGTTCAAATATCAGTAACATAGATACATTTTTTATGTTTATTGCATTTTTGTAAAAGAAGGATATCAAAAATAGCAGCCTATAGTGATGATGAACACAATGGGCTTCACTTACTGTGTAAAGATACCATGAAAGATGCATTTCTTTTTTCAGACAGTAAGCACACCCTTTTAGTGAAGCCCAGATGTAATGGGCTAAGGCTCGAGTTGGTGCACTGAGGTCCCAAGCACATGAGGCTAAATAGTAATTGGACCATACTCTATTAATATATATGCTTGGAGAAAGAATGGCCCACGCCCACTCTTTGTGCAAGTCCTGATGTGTTGTATAGGAAATGATGTTTTTGGTGGGTGAAGCAGGGGAGTGGAAAAGGGAAGTGGAAAGAAAGACTGCACAGCTGCTCCCATTGCCATTGCAATGCCTTCATCTCCAATCCCCCTCTGCTAGCTGGCTTCCTGTCGCAGCTGCCCATATTGCTATTGCAATCCTTCTTCACCTCTACTGAGAATAAAGATTGAAGATTTTTCCCTTAACATGAATTCCTGACTTCGGCTGATTTTAAATACATGGTTATCACACCCAGATACTTTGAAGGAATGGTACCCCTACAAGCATCCAATAAAGTACTTTATTTAGAACCATAATATCTTACTGAGTTTTGCATGAGCTATTCTTTATTAATGTTTAAAAGGGTTTCTACAAACTTGCCAAGAATAATAAGAAAAGCAATAAAGTAAGATTATATGAAAGACTGACAAATTTTCTGAAGTAAAAATTTTGTTCAAGTACTAACAGATAAATAAAAATATGGTTATAAAGAAACAAAATATTAAATTCAGAAGTCAGCAATAACTCTATGCCTGATCTAATAAATTCAGTATATAATGAATAAAGGAGACTATAGAGGCTCCCCAAAATTGGTCTATAGTGTCAAGTATGTCATTTATAACATCATGGGACAGTGAGGAAACAGCTCTTTTAACACCATGATTTCAAAACATAAGATAGGAAACTAATATTCTGTATGATTGAAGGTGGTATATACATCATTTTTCTGAGTATTTATGTCTCCACTACATTTTTTCCATGTATTATGCTTAAATTATTTTTTCAATTATTCCATTTGGCATCCAAATAAGATCAGAGTTCAGTTAATGTTAATTATAATTTTTTTCCTTAAGCTCAAATAAACTTAATTGAAATGACATCCTATTAGATATTACTAGGAAAACAATGAAAACAAGGAGTAATAAATGTTACTTCATTAATCTTGAATTATGTATTAAGATATCACTAATAAATAGATGCATTTTTCTTGTACTTTATGTCACTTATATCTGATAGTTCTGTGACTTGGATTGGATTGAAAGAAGGTAGCTTGGGCAAGAAAACCCAGATTGGAATATTTCCTGGAACTCACAAGCTATATGACCAAGCAAGTTGCTGAATCTTTTATTAAGTATAAAATCCTAAATATTTATTTTGCTGGGAGCTTGTGGCTGACTGAATGAGATTATGTATGTAAAAACATTTTATATAACATAAAATTTTGCAAATACATAGAACCATAATGAGCTGTTTCATGGTGCAGCAACAATGCCAAAGCAAGAGGTATAAAAGTGCATTGTTTTGCATTTTATTTTTTTTTTATTGTATTGAACTTGTCATTTCATTGATATATGAAACCTCTAATGAGAAATTCCCTCTACTACTATAAATCTGCATGCTAAAACTCTTACAAAAGATTTTGAATAACTCAATTGCCTAAAGACATTGTGTCATAAATAAGAGTTGAGTTCAGGTCTTCATGTCTCCAGCCATGGAGACTATCACCCATATCATTCTGCAGGCACCCTATCAAATTTTAATACTCTAGTGAAAAGTTCTGATTACCTCACCCTAATTATGATTCCATATAAATGTTCACCATGATTATGTATTTGCTTCATTTTAAAATGAGTTAATTTAAGATAAGAATTAGCATTTTAAAAACCTAGAAACCTGACTTTACACTTAATAACCTGCTCTACTCTTTATCTGGTTTTGGTTTAATCTGGAATATATGGTTTCAATAAACAATTTTTTTGAGGCAATTGGGGTTAAGTGACTTGCCCAGGTTCAGCTAGGAAGTTTTAAGTGTCTGAGGCCAGATTTCAACTCTGGTCCTCCTGACTTGAAGGCTAGTACTCTGTCTACTGTGCCATTTACTGGCCTCTCAATGAACTTTTAAACTAATTTAATCAAACATTTGAACTTGATTAGAAGACCAGTAGTTGACTTTCTTGTACATAGTATTCTCTCAGCCAATCTGGTCATGTCTTTTCTATATGAAGTGGACATATAACAGGAGAAAAGAAACAAACAAAAACAACTTACCATTTTACCTGGAGAGGATTCCATTTTTTCTTTTCTTGAGGTGAATAACTATTTTTGCTTGTCTATAGCTTGCATATTAGCTTTAGCAATCATATTTAATTTCCATTTTTAAAAAATTCTCACTTTTTTCCAAGTACAATAAAAAAGCCAGCCATTCTCTCTGATTTAGATCATTTGGGGCAATGGAAAATAAATAAATTACAGGTGCTTTTTTCCCATCCACTGGAAGAAAAACAATTAACACACAAAAAAAGTGACTGACTAGTTTTGAAGATGTTCTTTAAAAAAAAAAAAGTATACACTGTAAATACCTATAGGAAATAGCTCACATTCAGGACATTTGCCTCGTAGAAATACTCCTCCCCCCCAATCTAATGTTTCTCTCTACATTGGATTAAGCGTCCACCAAAATTAAGCCTTTTTGAATTTTTTAAGTCTAAATTATGAAGCATGAGTTTTCATTTCATGAAAGCAACCTTAGAACTTAATTTAGGGGAGTATTTTTTTTTTCTTTTGGCTAATCTTGTCCTAAAACAAGAACCACATATTTATCAAATGCTTGGTATCTTCAAGGTACAGCACTGTTGTCATGGATATATAGACAAAAGAAGCTTATTGTAAATCTAGGGGAGACATCTTTATGTGCATATATATGCATCTACATCTGAACACATACTTATATTTATAAAATATAAGCAATATAATTAGAGGAAAGGTTGAGAATCAAAGTAGAAGTTAATATTTATTCTCAGTCCTGGAGAAAATTATAGCTTCTAGAAAGCAGAAATAAAGAAAGAGATCAGGGAGCAGGGGCAAAGCCAAGGTGGCAGAAAAGAGACGCAACTTCAACCTTTTTTAAAAATTAGCCAAAAAAAAAAAAAAAATCTCTCACCACAAACAGATTTTATGGAGAGAGGGAAAAACAGACCTCAAATCCTGAAGTTCCTAAAGGCAAACCAACTTCAGAGGAAGCCCCAAAGGGAGATATGAGTTAGTCCACATTCACAAAGTTTTCATAGAGGATTTTTTAAAGGATCTAAAAATTGAGTTAGAAGAAAAATGGGAAAAGGAAATGAGATCTTTGCAAGAAGAGATGGGAAAATCACATAACTCCCTACAAAATAGATTTGATGAAATGAAAAAAAAAAAACACTTTACAAAATAGATATGAAAAACATACCAATTTATTGAAAAACAGAATTTGTGAAGTAGAAAAAAATGCAAAGAACAAAACAATTCAATTGGCCAAATTTAAAAAAAAAAAAAAACGGAACTAAAACAGGTAATTGAAGAACACTTTACAAAATAGATATGAAAAACATACCAATTTGTTGACAAACAGAATTTGTGAAATGGAAAAAAAATGCAAAGAACAAAACAATTCAATTGGCCAAATAAAAAAAAGAACTAAAACAGGTAATTGAAGAAAATAATACACTAAAATTAGGATTGAACTAATGGAAGTAAATAACTCAATAAGATGTCAAAAAGCAAACAAAACCAAAAAAAAAAAAAAAAAAAAAAGAATATATGAAAAACCTCCTCAGAAAAACAACTGACCTGGGAAATAAATCCAGGGGAGACTAGCTAAGGATTATTGGACTTTCTGAAAGACATGATGAAAAAATAACGTAGGCATTATTATAAAGGAAAACTGCCCTTATGTCTCAGAATCAGAAGGTAAAATTGCCATTGAAAGAATTCATTAATTACCTCCTGAAAAAGATCTCAAAATCAAAACTCCAAAGAATATCATGGCTAAATTTCAGTACTATTGCCCCAAGGAAAAGATATTGCAAGCAGCCAGATAGAAACAATTAAATATCAAGGAGCCACAATCAGGATTACCCAGGACCTAGCAGCATCCATCATAAAGGATCGAAGAGTCTGGAATCTAATATTTCAAAAGGCAAAGAAAATTGCATTACAGCCAAGAATAAGCTATCCAAGGATATCCAAGCTATCCAATTATTTTTCAAGTAGGAATGTAGAGGGCTGAAAATCTGAAAAGGTGTACTTGAATGAGACAGAAGAACACTTAAGGCTAATTACCTATTCAATGTGAGATAATGGTTTTATATGCATATATTTAAATGAGATGGTAATGTGATGGCTCTTCTCGCTACTTGTGCATTGAATGTGCAGTGGTGAGGAAACTGTACGCAAGGACTGGAGGGCTGAGGAAGAGAGTCAGAGTTTCTCTGAGGCAGGACAAGGAAGAGAGAGATCTCAGGCTCCCGACTCCAGAGTCCAGGAATCACCTTTGGCGAGCCTCATGGCAGCTTACTTACCTCCTTAACTTCTCCTTCTAAAGACTAAGACTTTGATTGATCTTGACTCTGACTGATCCTGAGGTCCTCCAGAGAGTTAGCCCAGACACTATATATTGGCACCCCAATGTGAAATAAGGACCTGCATTCAGCTCCATCATAATTTCAGTGAAGAAGTCCCTGTGACCAGGAAATAGGGTGAGTATTAAAACAGACAAGCAGGAATCTTTGTTAAGAGCTGAGATGGGGCAGATACTTAGAAAAAGAGCCTCCCCTACCCCCACTCCCATCCCCACCCCCACTCTCACCCCAAAAAGAGATCTATAGAAAGCATACTTAGGTTAATAAAGAGGCAAGGCTTGCTTGTAATTTGGGAGCAGATTGGTGGACTCTTAGAAACATTAGAAAGCATGTCCCTTTGGTTGTCCAAGGAAGATGAAATAGAGACACATATATAGAAACTAGTAGGAAAACAACTAAGTAAATATTACAATAATAATGATCCTGACTCAGTTTCTAAGGAAACATTTTCTCTCTCTTTCTCTCTCTCTGTATATGTAGATATATATATATATATATATATATATATATATATATATACACACACACACATATATGTATATATATACATATATATGTGTGTGTATATATGTATATATATATACATATATGTATATATGTATATGTATACACACACACACACACATACACACACACAACATAATACAATTGGCCTTAAAAAATCCCACAAATTCTAGAAAAAAAAAGTTTTTAGGAAAACAGTCAGACAAGGAAGCATGAGGAGAAAGGAAGAGAAGGAGGATGGTACTGATAAAATATCCAAAATGCATGGGGAGTTGAGTGACTTTAAAGGGTGTGATGATTCTCACTCTCACAGCTCAGCTTCATCTCTGCCTACATCCCAGCAGGCTCTTGACCCTCCCTCATCAATTTCACCTTCCTGAGTGGAGGGAGGAGTAGGAGTGGGAAGGGCAGTGATACCACTAGCACCTCCCTCACAGCAATCACCCCCGCCCCCTGTGACTCAATTGCAAAAGGCACTACTTAAAGCCCAAGAAGAAGGACAGAATACAGCTGATTTGAGAATAAAAACTTATCCTGTGATTGAACAGCTTAACTCTTTGGGTCAAGAAAAAAGAAGATAAACTCCTTTTTATGTAGAAATTATCAAAGACCTGAAAAAAGCTTGCACTCTTTATGAGTTCTACATCATCTTATGTTAAAATGTTACTAGAGAATTTGGCTTATGAAATTTTAACCCTTAGTGACTGGAAATCTATAGCAAGGACATGCTTAGAACCTGGACAAAACTTGTTGTGGCTTTCTGAATATAGTGAACTCTGTAGGATATAAGCCCAGCAAAATAGGCAAACTGGAGTTAAAACACCAATAACTTCTGACCAACTAACAGTGTAGGTCCTTATGCAGACACTTCAGCACAGATTAATTATCTTATAGCAGTATATGAACAAATTCCTTCTGTTGCTATCAAAGCATGGAGTTTTATCCCAGGTAAACAGGACAGAAGGGAGGCCTTCACAAAAATAGCACAAAGTCCAAAGGAACCCTTTGCTGATTTCACGGGACATCTGCAGACAACTGTAATATGAACTATTGGTGAAAATGCAGCAACAGAAATTATGATAAGGCAACTTGCTAGTGAAAATGCTAATGAGTTTTGTAAAAGAATTATACAAGGGCTACACAAAGATGCTCCTTTAGAGGAGATCATTTAGAGGAGACGCTATACTGCAGTGGGCACAAATATCTTTTAGAGCCAGACTATGATGCAGACTTCCCAAGATCCGAACATGGGAAGACAGGGTCCCTTTTGACAAGGGACTTCCATAGAGATTCATCAATGCTTTCAATGTGGTAAAATAGGGCATCTGAAAGCTCAATGTTGGCATTAGAGAAAAAAGTGAGAAAACAGGGTGGGAGAACAAGACCCAAAACCCCATGTCAAAAATGCAACAGAGGCTTCCATTGGGCATCAGAATGTAGATTGATTCAGAGAAATGGGATGAGGGTCCCAGCTCCAGGGCCCCAGGCAAATAACACTTGGGGCATGATGGCAGCTGATGCTACACCCAGAAAGCCTTTAGAAGTTCAATACCCAGACATTACCAAGCATCCAAGAAACAACCTTATGGGAGAAAGGGATTACAATTGGGGAGAATAGAATTGTATGCAGCTAGGATAACTGAAATACCCCCTGGAAAGGTGAAATCTGTTCCTCTCCAACCTATGGATCCCTTGCCTCCAAGCATAGTAAGCTTGACCATTTCAACTCCTGAGAATACTTACAGAACAATCCATACACTGATGTTTGAAACTGGGGAATGTGTAGATAATATCCCAGTCACTAATACAGGTAAACAATGTGTGACTTATCAACCAGGAGAAGTAGTAGCATCAGGTTTACTGATACAGACTCCTAATAGGCACTCTGGTGAGAGTTGCCCAGATTCTGACTCCAAGCAACAAAATCCAGGAATATTCTAGACAGCAGCTGTGACAGCTGACCATCCTATGCTCACTATCTATATAAATGGCATACCATTAGAAGGATTGCTAGACACAGGTGCAGATTGTACTTTCATTAGAGGTGCCAGCTGGCCAAGTCACTGGCCAAAGATTAAGGCAGACACCTACATGTCTGGTATAGGAGGATCAATAGCAGCTGAAGTTAGTGCTACTCCTTTGAGATTGACATTTGAAGGCAAAACAGAAGTTTTTACTCCTTTTATAGTTGAAAAAATCCCCATCAATCTGTGGAGAAGATACATTTTACAACAGTTAGGATTACAAGTGAGTACTTCATTTTTTCAGGCAAGGCTGCTGTTGAAGGCCTGCCAACATTCTCACCTGTTCCTATTCAATGGAAAATTGATACAATAGTATGGATAGAACAGTGGACCTTAGCTAGTGAAAAAATTCAGTCTTTATTAGATATAGTACAGGAGCAACTTGTCCCAGGACATTTACAACCTTCTCGAAGACCTTGGAATTCCCCTGTGTTGAATTGTAAAAAAAGAAATCTGGAAAATGGAGGATGTTGATTGATTTGAGAAAAGTAAATGGACAGATGGAAACTATAGGAACTCTTCAGCCTGAACTTCCATCTCCTACTCAATTGCCTAGAGAATGTCTTCTTTGGGTTATAGACATTAAGGGCTGTTCCTGTTCTAGCCCTCTGGATAAGGAGAATATGAAAAGATTTGCTTTTTCAGTGCACAGCATTAACCTAGCTGAGTCTTATAAAAGAAATGAACAGACAGTTTTGCCACAGGGAATGAAAAAATAGCCCTAGTATGTGCCAAATGTATGTTGCTGCTGCTCTTACTCCATTTAGAAAAGCATTTCCAAAAATTATGTTGTTACATTGAATGGATTGATATATTGGAGTGTGCACCTGAGGAGCAAATGTTAGAAGCATGTCTACAAAAGACCATAAAAACACTAAGGAACTACAAATTACATATGGCTCCAGAAAAAATTTAAAAACATACTCCTTTTCAATATTTAAGATATGAAGTATACCCTAAAGTGCTTAAAGCACAATTAATGTAGCTGTGAAACCATCCAAGAGTGGCAAATTTTACTGGCCATAGCTCTAAATTTTGCACACGTATCTCCATTAAAGATAACTCGACTATTACATAATTGGCGATGGATTCTTGAAGAAAAATTTTCTAAGGTTCCTCTTAAAGGACCAATTATCTTTACAGACGCATCCAAACATAATATTTGTGCTGTATACTCTCGTGACTTAACTATAAAGAGAATAATCAGAACTCCTTTTCAGTCCACTCAGCAGAATGAGTTGTATGCAAACATGCTAGCTCTTACTTATTATCCAGGAGATGTAAATATAATATCTGATTCAACCTATTCGGTATGTGTGACAAAGAATTGCCACAGTTTAAATAGAATCTGGAGCTTCTAATATATACCAGCTTGTTAAAGAACTTCAAGAGTAAGTGAAAAAGAATCCAGGTAAGATTTACATCTTGCATGTCCACTCTCATAATGAATTTCCAGATCAAATGACCACCTGGGTTCTAAAACAAAAGAAAGTGGGAGATGTAGAGGACTAAACTCTGAAAAAGTGTACTTGAATCAAACAGCAGAACAGTTAAGGGTAATTTCCTATTCAATGTGAGATAATGTTTCTATATACATATATTTAGTGAGATGGTGATGTGATGACTCTCTTCACGATTGGTGTTTGTTAAATGTATGGTAGTGAGGTAATTGTAAACAAGGATTGGAGGGCTGAGAGAAAGGCAGATCCTCTGCTGGAGGATGAGGAGAGAGAATTCAGACTCCAGACTCCAGATTCCAGGAATCATCTTTGGCAAGCTAAGTGGCAAGTTGCCTGCCTCCTTTCTCCCCCTAAAGACTAAGGACTTTGATTGATCCTGACTCTGACTGATCCTGAGGCCCTCCAGAGAGTTAACCTGGACATTAAAGAATTAGCCCAGACATTATAGAGGAAGATGAACATTCAATGATCTATGTGAATTTCATTTATTGCTGATGAAAAGACCAGAACTAAACAAAAAATTTGAACTCCAAACAATAGAACTCAAGAGAAGCATATAAATGTAAAAACTAAAGAACAGTTGAGAACTATATTTCTGTTATGGATAGAGAGTGCATGTATAATTTGATTTTACTCTGATAATAAGAAAAAAAAAACCTAAAAATGGGAAGGGGGTTGTACT
Source organism: Antechinus flavipes (assembly GCF_016432865.1). NCBI lineage: Eukaryota > Metazoa > Chordata > Mammalia > Dasyuromorphia > Dasyuridae > Antechinus > Antechinus flavipes. Next base: position 394,430,450 of record NC_067398.1, read on the forward strand.
GAGAAAAGAGAAAAAAAGGAGAAAAATAAGGGAAATTACATCTCACAAAAAGGCAAAGAAGATCTATTACAATTGAAGTAAAGAATGGAGGAGGATGAGTATTGTGCAAATCTTTCATCAGATTTGGCTCAAAGAGAGAATATCAGACATTGTTTCACAGAGAAACTTATTGAACCTTATAGAAAAGTGGGAGGGGAAAAGGGAAAAGAAAGAGTAAGGCTAATAGAAGGGAAAACAGAAATAGTGGGGTAAAAGTATAAGATAAGGGGAGGAGCTCTAAAGGAGGAGGGCTATTGGAGGGAAGTGGAGGAAGGAGGATTTCTTACAAAATTCTGGGGAGGACAGAGGGAGGAAAGGAAAGAGAAAAGCATAACTTAGAGTAAATAAGATGATCAATAATTTTTATTTGTTATTATATCTTTTTTAAAAACATATGGGTGGGTAATTTTTCAATATTGATTTTTGCAAAACTTTCTGTTCCAAATATTCTCGTTCTTCCCCCAACCCCTTCCCATAAATGGCAGGTAGTCCAATACTTGTTAAATATGTTAAAATATATGTAAAATCCTCTATATGTATATATATATATATTTATACAATTATCTTGCTGCACAAGAAAAATCTGATCTAGAAAGAAAAAAAGCATGAGAAAGAAAAAAATGCAAGCAAAAAAGAGTGAAAATGCTATGTTGTCGTCCACTCTCATTTCCCACAACCCTCTCTCTGGGTGTAGATGTCTCTGTTCATAATAGTCCCATTTTAGAAAAAAAAGAAATAAAACAAGCTATAAATATACTTTGTAGGAAAAGAAAATTCTCCAAGGCCAGATTGATTTACATGTGAATTATACCAAACATTTAAAGAACAATTAATTCCAATAATATGCAAACTATTTGGGGAAAAAGTGGGAAAGAGGGAATTTTATTTAACTCCTTTTATGACATAGATATGATGCTGATACCTAAACCAGGTAAAGTGAAAACAGAGAAAGAAAATTATATACCAATTTCCCTAATGAATACTGATATAAAAACCTGAAATAAAATATTAGCAAAGATATTACAGAAAGACATCTTTAGGATAATAGACTAGGACCAATTAGGATTTATACCAGGAATGAGGGCCTGGTTCAATATTACAAACTATCAGCATAATTAACTATATCGATAACCAAGGTAACAAAAATCATATGATTATCTCAATAGACGCAAAAAAGCATTTGGCAAAATCTAACACTCATTCCTATTAAAAACATCTGAAAGTATAGGGATAAATAGACTTTTTCTTAAAATGATCAATAGCATTTATTAAAAACCATCAGAAAGTATCATATATTATGGGGATAAACTGAACCATTCCAAATAAGATCAGGAGTGAAACAAGGTTGCCCATTATAATCATTACTATTGAATATTTAATAGCTTTTTATTGACAAAACATATGCATGGGTAATTTTTCAACATTGACCCTTGGAAAAACTTGTTCCAACTTTTCCCCTCCTTCTCTCCACCCCCTCCCCTAGATGGCAGGTAGTCCTATGCATATTAAATATGTTAAAGTATATGTTAAATAGAATATATGTATACATATTTATACATTTGTCTTGTTGCACAAGAAAAATTGGATTTAGAAAGAAGGTAAAAAACAATCTGGGAAGAAAAAGAAAAATTCAAGTAAACAATAATGAAAAAACTGTAAGTGCTATGTTGTGGTCCACACTCATTACTCAGTGTTCTTTCACTGGGTGTAGCTGGTTCTGTTCATTACTGATCAATTAGAATTTATTTGGATCCTCTCATTGTTGAAGAAAGCCACTTCCATCAGAATTGATCCTCATAGAGTATTGTTGTTGAAGTGCATACTGATCATTTCATTTAACATCAATTCATGTAACTCTCCCCAAACATCTATGTATGGATCCTGCTGGTCATTTGTTACAGAACATTAACATTCCATAATATTCATATACAACAATTTACCCAGCCATTCTCCAATTGGTGGGCATCCATTTAATTTCCAGTTTTCTAGCCTTACAAAAAAAAAAAATAGCACAAATATTTTTACATATACAGTTCCCTTTCCCTTCTTTAATATCTCCTTGGGATATAAGCCCAATAGTAACACTGCTGGAACAAAGAGTATGCACATTCTGACAACTTTTTGAGCATAGTTCCAAATTGCTCTCCAGAATTGTTGTATCTGTTCACAAATCCACCAACAATGCATCAATATCCCAGTTTCCCCACATCCCCTCCAACATTCATGACTATCTTTTCCTGTCATCTTAGCCAATTTGAGAGGTGTGTAGTGGTATCTCAGAATTGTCTTAATTTGCATTTCTCTGATCAATAATGATTTGGAACACCTTTTCATATGAGTAGAAATAGTTTCAATCATTGGAAAGTTGTTCATATCCTTTGACCATTCATCAATTGGAGAATGGCTTGATTCCTTATAAATTTGAATCAATTCTCTAGATGTTTTGGAAATGAGGCCTTTATCAGAACCTTTAATTGTAAAAATGTTTTCCCAGTTTATTGCTTCCCTTTCAGTCTTGTCTGTGTCAGTTTTCTTTGTACAAAAGCTTTTCAACTTGATATAATCCAAATTTTCTATTTTGTGATCAATAATGATCTCTAGTTCTTCTTTGGTTACAAATTCCTTCCTCCTCCACAGGTCTTAGAGGTAAACTATCCTATGTTCTTCTAACTTATTTATAATCTCATTCTTTATGCCTAGATCATGAACCCATTTTGATGTTATCTTGGTCTATGGTATTAAGTGTGGATCAATGCCCTGTTTCTGCCATACTAATTTCCAATTTTCCAAGCAGTTTTTATCCAATAGTGCATTCTTATCTCAAAAGTTGGGGTCTTTGGGTTCATCAAACACTAGATTGCTATAGTTATTGACTATTTTGCTCTGTGAACCTAATCTATTTCACTGATAAACTAGTCTGTTTCTTAAACAGTACCAAATAGTTTTGGTGACTGCTGTTTTATATAACATAGTTTTAGATCAGATACAGTTAGGCCACCGCCATCTGATTTTTTTTTTCATTAGTTCCCTTGAAATTGTTAACATTTTGTTCTTGCAGATGAATTTTGTAATTTTTGTTGTGTTTGTTATTTTTTCTAGGTAATTAAAATAGTTTCTTGGGAATCTGATTGGTATAGCACTAAATAAATAGATTAGTTTAAGGAGTATTGTCATCTTTTTTCCCCTCCTCAACCTATCCAAGAATATTTAATATTTTTCCAATTATTTAGATTGGACTTTATTTTTGTGGAAAGTGTTTTGCAGTTTTGCTCATATAGTTCCTGACTTTCCTTTGGCAGATAGATTCCTAAATATTTTATACTATCGACAGTTATTTTAAATGGAATTTCTCTTTGTAGCTCTAGCTGTTGGATTTTGTTAGTGATGTATAAAAAGGCTGATGTTTTGTGTGGATTTGTTTCCTGCAACCTTGGTAAACTTGTGGATTATTTCTAATAATTTTTAGTAAAATCTCTGGGGTTCTCTAAGTATATCAGTATATCATCTGCAAAGAATGATAATTTGGTTTTCCCATTACCTACTCTACTTCCTTTAATCTCATTCTCAACTCTAATTGCTGAAGCCAGAATTTCTAACACAATATTGAATAGTAATTGTGATAGTGGGCAACCTTATTTCACTCCTGATTTTATTGGGAATGGTTCCAGTTTATCAAAATTACATATGATGCTTACTGGTGGTTTTAAATAGATGCTACTGACTACTTAAAGGAAAAGTCCATTTATTCCTGTATTCTCTAGTGATTTTAATAGGAATGAGTGTTGGATTTTATCAAATGCTTTTTCTGCATTTATTGAGATGATCATATGATTTTTGTTAATTTGGTTATTGATATAGTCAATTATGTCAATAGTTTTCCTAATATTGGACCAGTCCTGCATTCCTGGTATAAATGCTACTTGGTCATGGTGTATTATCTTGGGTATGATTTTCTGTAATTTTTTTTTATTTTTTAAATAACTTGTTATTGATAGAACTCATGCCAGGGTAATTTTTTACAACATTATCCCTTGCATTCACTTCTGTTCCGATTTTTCCCCTCCCTCCCTCCACCCCCTCCCCGAGATGGCAATCAATCCTTTACATGTTGAATAGGTTACAGTATATCCTGGATGCAATATATGTGTGCAGAACCAAACAGTTTTCTTGTTGCACAGGGAGAATTGAATTCAGAAGGTATAAATAACACAGGAAGAAAAACAAAAATGCAAGCAGTTTATATTCATCTCCCAGTGTTCTTTCTTTGGGTGTAGCTGCTTCTGCCCATCTTTGATCAATTGAAACTGAATTAGCTCTCTTTATCGAAGAGATCCACTTCCATCAGAATACATCCTCAAACAGTATCATTGTTGAGGTATATAATCATCTCCTGGTTCTGCTCATTTCACTTAGCATCAATTCATCTAAGTCTCTCCAGTCCTCGCTGTATTCATCCTGCTGGTCATTCCTTACAGAACAATAATATTCCATAACATTCATATACCACAATTTACTCAACCATTCTCCAATTGATGGGCATCCTTTCATTTTCCAGCTTCTAGCCACTACAAACAGGGCTGCCACAAACATTTTGGCACATACAAGTCCCTTTCCCTTCTTTAGTATCTCTTTGGGGTATAAGCCCAGTAGAAACACTGCTGGATCAAAGGATATGCACAGTTTGATAACTTTTTGAGCATAGTTCCAAATTGCTCTCCAGAATGGCTGAATGTGTTCACAATTCCACCAACAATGTATCAGTGTCCCTGTTTTCCCACATCCCCTCCAACATTCCACATTATCTTTCCCTGTCACTCTAGCCAATCTGACAGGTGTGTAGTGGTATCTCAGAGTTGTCTTAATTTGCACTTCTCTGATTAATAATGATTTGGAGCATATTTTCATATGTCTATAAATAGTTTCAATTTCTTTGTCTGAGAATTGTCTGTTCATATCCTTTGACCATTTATCAATTGGAGAATGGTTCGATTTCTTATAAATTAGAGTCAATTCTCTATATATTTTGGAAATGAGGCCTTTATCAGAACCTTTGATTGTAAAAATGTTTTCCCATTTTATTGTTTCCCTTCTAATCTTGTCTGCATTTGTTTTGTTTGTACAAAAACTTTTCAATTTGATATAATCAAAATTTTCTATTTTGTGGTCAATAGTGGTCTCTAGTTCTTCTTTGGTCATAAATTCCTCCCTCTTCCACAGGTCTGAGAGGTAAACTATCCTATGCTCTTCCAATTTATTTATAATCTCATTCTTTATGCCTAGGTCATGACCTTATCTTGGTGTATGGTGTTAAGTGTGGGTCAATGCCTAGTTTCTGCCATACTAATTTCCAATTTTCCCAGCAATTTTTGTCAAATAGTGCATTCATATCCCAGAAACTGGTGTCTTTGGGTTTGTCAAACACTATATTATTAAAGTTATTGGCTGTTTTGTCCTTTGAATCTAACCTATTCCATTGATCAACTAATCTATTTCTTAGCCAATACCAGATGGTTTTAGTAACTGCTGCTTTATAATATAATTTTAGATCTGGTACAGCTAGGCTGTAATATTTTTGCTAATAGTTTATCTATGGTTTTTGCATCAATATTCATTAGGGAGATTGGTCTATAATTTCCTTTCTTTGTTTTCATTCTACCTAGTTTAGGTATCAGTACCATGTCTGTGTCATCAAAGGAATTTGGTAGGACTCCTTCAATCCCTATTTTTTTTTCAAATAGTTTAGAAAACATTGGAGTTAATTGTTCTTTAAATGTTTGGTAGAATTCACATGTAAATCCATCTGATCTTGGGGATTTTTTCTTAGGGAGTTGATTAATAGCTCATTCTATTTCTTTTTCTAAAATAGAACAATTTAACCAATTTATCTCTTCCTCTGTTAATTTGGGCAACCTATATTTTTGAAGGTATTTATCCATTTGATTTAAGTTATCAAATTTATTGGCATAAAATTGGGCAACCTAATTATTGCTCTAATTTCCTCTTCATTAGTGTAACATTCTCCCTTTTTATTTTTAAGACTCACAATTTGATTTTCCTCTTTCCTTTTTCTAATCAAATTTACCAAGGGTTTATTTACTTTGCTAGTTTTTTTCATAGAACCAACACTTAGTTTTATTTATTAATTCAATAGGTTTTTTTTTGTTTTCAATTTTATTAATCTCTCTTTTTATTTTTAGAATTATAAGTTTAATTTTTGATTGTGGGTTTTTAATTTGCTCTTTTGTAGCTTTTTTGGGTGCAAGCTTAATTCGTTAATTTTTTTTTCTCTATTTTATGCAAGTAGGCCTCTAGAGATATAAAATTTCCCCTTTTTATCACTTTGGCAGCATCCCACACATTTTGGCATGTCGTCTCATTACTGTCATTCTCTTGGGTGAAATTATTAATTGTGTCTATGATTTGCTATTTCACTTATTCATTCTGTAGAATGAGATAATTTAGTTTCTAATTACTTTTTATTCTATATTCCCTTAGCTTTTTATTGAATGTAATTTTTATTGCATCATGATCTGAAAAGGATGCATTTACTATTTCTGCCTTTCTACATTTGAATTTGAAGTCTTTATGTCCTAATAAATGGTCAGTTTTTGTATAGGTTTCATGGACTGCTGAGAAAAAAAAATGTCCTCCTATCTGTCTTCATTTAATTTTCTCCAAAGATCTATTATACCTATTTTTTCTATGTTCTATTTACCTTTTAAACTTCTTTCTTATTTATTTTGTGGCTTGATTTATCTAGTTCTGAGTGTGCAAGGTTGAAATCTCCCATTATTGGAATTTTGCTGTCTATTTCTCCTTGTAGATCTCTTTCCTTCTCCTTTAGTAATTTAGATGCTATACCACTTGAAGCATATATGTTTAATATTGATATTGCTTCCTTATCTATGCTACCCTTTAGCAAGATATAGTGCCCTTTCTTATCTCTTTTAAATAGATCAATTTTTGCTTTTAATCTGAGATGATTAAGCTTTTTTTACTTCACCTGAAGCATAGTAGATTCTGCTTCAGCCTTTTACCTTTACTCTGTATGTATCACCCTGCTTTAAGTGTTTCCTGTAAATAACATATTTTAGGATTCTGGTTTTTACTCCAGTCTGCTATCTGTGTCTGCTTTATGGGATAGTTTACCCCATTAACATTTATGATTAAAATTACTAATTCTGTATTTCTGCCATCTTGTTAAGCCAAGATTATGCTTTTCTCTTTTTGTTTCCCCTTACCACCCTCCCAAGTATTAAACTTATGAGCATCACATGCCTCCCACAGCTCTCCCTCTTTAGGATCCCTCCTTTGGAGTCCCTCTCCTCTACTTAAACCTTTCCCTTTCAATTTCTGTATTCCCTTCTATTTATTCTATTCTTCCCTTTTCAATTTTTCAATGAGATGGAAGAAGTTTCTCTATAAATCAAATATGTCTAATATTTTGTTTTTGAGCCAATTCTGATGAGAGTAAGATTCACACTATGATCATCCCCCTCCTTTCTTTCCCTCAAATACAGTAGATTTCCTTTGCCTCTTCATGAGATGTAATTTCCCTCTTTTAACATCTACTTTTCCCTTTCTCTGGTACAATTTCCTTTCTACCTCTAAATACATTTTTAGATTATAACAGTAAACCAAATTATACATGTACTTGTTGTGTATACCCATAACAGAAATGCAGATCTCAAGAGTTCTGTTTACCTTTTTATGCTTCTCTTGAGTACTATATCTGGAGGTCAAACTTCTCGTTTATATCTGGGTTTTTTTGTGAGAAATATATGTAATTCGCCTATTTTATTGAATGTCCATCTTCTTCCCTGGAAGAAAATGCTCAGTTTAGCTGGGTTATTTATTCTTGGCTGCATATCAAGTTGCTTTGCCTCTTGGAATTTCAGATTCCAGGCCCTTTAATCCTTTAATGTGGAAGCTGCTAGATCCTGAGTGATCCTTATTGTGACTCCTCACTATTTGAATTTTTTTTTTCTGGCTGCATGTAGTATTTTTTCCTTGGTTTGATAGTTCTGGACTTTAGCCACAATATTTCTTGGAGTTTTAAAATTTGGGGTCTGTTTCTGTAGATGAATTTTTTTCAATGTCAATTTTACCTTCTGTTTCTATGATTGAGAAGTTCTCTTGGATGATTTCCTGAAAAATATTGTCAAGGCTCTTTTCTTCATCATATATTTCAGGGAGTGCAATAATCCTTAAATTGTTTCTGCTAGATCTATTTTCCAGGTTGGTTGTTTTCTCCATTAGATATTTTACATTTTTTCTATATTTTTCATTTTTTTGTTTTGTTTGATTGATTCTTGTGGCCTTATTGAATCATTCATTTCCATTTGTTCAATTCTGAATTTTAGTGTGTTATTTTCTTCATTTACTTTTTTACTTCTTTCTATATTTATTCAATTGAATATTTGAATGAGTTGAATTGTTCCATGGAATTTTTTTTCCATTTCACAAATTCTGTTTTTTAGACAGTTAATTTTTACCATTTCACAAAGTTTGTTTTTTAAGAAGTTACTTTCTTTTTCTGTTTTGCAAATTCTGTTTTTCTGGGAGTTGTTTTCTTTTACCAGTTTATCAAATTTATCTTTTAATGAGTTATATGAGTATATTTTCCATTTCACTATATCTATTTTGTGTTGCCTTTTCCAGACTCTCTTACAAGGCTTTCATTTCCTTTCCCCATTTTTGCTGTAGCTCTCTTTTAAGATCCTTTCTAAGTTTTTCTAGGAGATCCTTGTGTGATGGGGACCAGCTAATTTCACCCCGTGGAGCTTCATCTGGAGACAATTTGCCTTTAGACTCTTTAGGATTTAGGATTACTCATTTTTTCAAGTTAAGTCAATTTTTCAAGTTAAGTTGTCCCTTTAGGGTAGGAGAGGTTTTCCAAACAACCACAGCTGCACTGGGTCAGTGCTGACTCACTCCTGATGCTGGCTCTGCCATGTGGAATCATTAGCAATGCCCCGGGGCTCTGTGCTGTCTGCCCAGTGTTTGTGATCAGTGTCTGCTCAGGTGCCCTGAGATTGTACTGCTCCCAGCTTCCTAAGCCTTGCTGTCTCTCTCTCTCATTTCCAATTGAAGCAGACTTTCTCTGGTCTGCTTCCTCCTGCAAACTCTTTGCCTGCGGAATTTGATAGTCACACTGCCACAGTGAGATTGTTCTGCCCTGAGGCCCTGCTCTGTCTGTACTGGCTTTTGTGGTCAGCTGTTTGTGCTTCACTGCCTCCCTCCCATAAATTTCTGCCCCAGGACACTGAGGTATCTGTCCTCCTGTCTGTAGTTGTTGTGCTGATTGCCTCCCACCCATTCCCAATTGAAGCAGACCTTTTTGGGCAATCTTTTTTGGGGGAGCAATTTTCTGCTGATAATTTGTTGCACTCCCAATCATTGTGGTTCTGCCTGTCCAGAGCTAATTCAGAGGCTGGATTTTGTACTTATTGTGAGGGCTTTAAAGAAGATCATCTCTGTCATATTCACTCCCTATTATTGAATATTGTATTAGAAATATTGGCAATAAAAGAAGAAAAGAGATTAAAGGAACTAGAGTAGGTCATGAGGAAACCAAATTATTACTCTTCTGTAGATGATATGACAATATACTTAGAAAACTTTAGAGAATCAGCTAAAACACTATTAGAAACAATTCACAGCTTTTGCAAGGTGGCAGGATACAAAATAAATCCACATAAATCATTAGCATTTTTATATATTGCCAACAAATTTCAGCAACAAGAGATACAAAATGAAATTTCATTCAAAATAACTGTTGATAGTATAAAATATTTGGGAATCTATCTGCCAAGGGAAGGTCAGAAACTGTATGAATACTACTACAAACACTTTCCATACAAATAATCAGATCTAATTAGTTGCAAAATATCAAGTGTTAATGGGTAAGCTGATGAAGATGAAGAAATTAACACCATTTCTAATCATATGGAAAGGAGCTCTAAATCACTATTGATTAGGAAATTCAAATTAAGAAAACTCTGAGACCCCACTACTCATCTCTGAGTGATGACAGATAAAAATAATGATGAAGGCTGGAAGGGATGTGTGAAAACTGAGAGACTAATACATTATTTGTGGAACCTTGAATGGATCCAGCCATTCTGGAGAGCAATTTGGAATTATACTCAAAAAGTTATCAAATTGTGCATATTCTTTGACCCAGCATTATTTCTATTGGGCCTATATTCCAAAGAGATCTTAAAGGAGGGAAAGGGAACCACACATGCAAAAATGTTTATGGCAGTCCTTTTTGAAGTGGAAAGAAACTAGAAACTGAGTGCATGTCTATGAATTGGAGAATGGCTGAATAAATTATGGTATATAAATATTATGGAATAATATTGTCGTATAAGAAACATTCAGAAGGATGATTTTTAGAGGGGCCTGGAAAGACTTACATGAACTGATGCTAAGTGAAATGAACAGAACCAGGAGATCATCATACATGGCAACATCAATATTATATGACGATTGTTTCTGATGAATGTGACTCTTCCCAACAATGAGATGATTGGGGCCAATTCCAATGATATTGTGATGAAGAGAGTATCTACATCTAGTGAGAGGACTGTGGGAAAATGAATGTGGATCACAACATAACATTCTCACTCTTTGATGTTGTTTGCTCTCATTTTTTTTTCCTTACTCAGTGTCTTTCCTTTTTGATCTGATTTTTCTTGTGCATCAAGAGAATTGTATAAATATGTTTACACATGTTTGATTCAGCATATATATTTAACATGTAAAACATATGTTGAATTGCTTGCCATCTAAGGGAGGAAGTATGGGGCAGGAGAGAAAAATCTGAAACACAAGGCTAAACAAGGGTCAATGTTTAATGCATGTGTTTTGAAAATAAAAAACCTTTAAAAACAAAAGAGGGCAACCTAGACATGAGAGACTGACTGTTACATGATCCTCCCTGAGATTCAAAAGAGGTATATCTGAAAATTAGTAAGTCAGACTTGATTAAGCCAAGGGGTACCTGAAAGAAAGTAACATATAATAATATATAGTAATACAGGAAAGATAGCTTGGAACCAGATTATGAAGATCTTTTATTGTTAAGTACTGAGATTTATATATAAGCATTAAAGTAATTTAGGAATAATTTGAGTTTACTGAATAAAGATCTTTATGGTCAAAGTTACACTTTAGGAAACTGAATTTAACAGCTATATGTAGAACAAATCAAAGTGGAGAGAAACATGAGGCTTCATTGGCTAAGGACTTAAATCTTCTTGTCCTAAAGTCCTATACATGTTAAATATGTCACAGTATATCCTAGATACAATATATGTGTACAGAACCGAACAGTTCTCTTGTTGCACAGAAAGAATTGGATTCAGAAGGTAAAAATAACCCAGGAAGTATAGGACTGCTTGCCATCTGGAAGAGGGGGTGGAGGGAGGGAGGGGAAAAGTCAGAACAAAAGTGAGTGGAAGGGATAATATTGTAAAAAATTACCAGGCATGAGTTCTGTCACTAAAAAGTTATAATTATGAAAAAAATTGTTTTTCTTATTTTTATTTGTTTATTGTTTGTTTATCCCTTTATTTATTTATTTATTTCAGCTGAAGTGTAATAGATTCTGCTCCAGCCTTTTACCATTAATCTAAAGTTATCAATCTGATTTAAATGAATTTCTTATAAACAACAAATTGATGGATTCTGGCTTTTAATGCAGTCTGTTATCTGCTTCCATTTTATGGGAGAGTTCATCCCATTCAAATTAACAGTTAAATTTACTAACACTGTATTTCCTGCCACCTTGTTTTCTGTCAGTTATAATTTTCTCTGACCTTTCCTCCTTTCCCTACTCTCCAGTATTGTGTCACTGATCACCTCGTCCCTCAAAACAGCCCTATTCTTTTTATCTCCTCTCTCTTCTAATACCTTTCACTTTCTACTTCTGTTCTCCTTTCTATCATCCTTCCTCCTTCCTCTTCTACTTCCAATAGGTTGAGAAAAGCTTCTCTGTGTAGCTGAATGTGTCTGATATTCTCTCTTTGAGCCAAATTTGATGACCTCCTCCCCTCTTTCGCCTCCTCGTGAGATGTAATTCACCCCATTCTAAATCAATTTCATCTTCTTCCTATAAAATCACCTGTCCTCTTCTAGTTTCTTTTTTAAATCACCCTAATATCTGCATTCTCTAAGTATATCCATAACAAAGATACTGGTCTCAAGAGTTTAACATATCATTTCCCCATATAGGATTATAAGCCTTTTGACATTTAAAAAAATACTTTTTTTTTTCTTTCCTTTTTGCCTTTTTATGCTTCTCTTGAGTTATGTATTTGGAGATTACATTTTTTCTTCAGGTCTGGTCTTTTAATCAGAAATAGATGAAATTCACCTCTTTCATTGAATGTCCATATTTTTTCCTGAAAGATGATACTCAATTTTGCTGTATAGTTGATTCTTGGCTTCCATCCAGGTTCCTTTGCCTTTTGCATTATTGGATTTCAAGACCTTTGACATTTTAAAGTGGAAATTGCTAGGGTTATCCTAACTATGCTCTTTGATATTTGATTTTTTTCCTTAAGGCTGCTTGCAATATTTTCCCCTTGCTTTGATAATTCTGTAATTTAGGTATGATGTTCCTTGGAGTTTTCAGTTGTGGATCTCGTGAAGTGGTCAGTGATTTCTTTCAATGGCTATTTTACCCTCTGTTCCTAGGACATCCAGGCAGTTTTCCTTGATGATTTCTTGAAAGATGATGTCTAGGCTCTTTTTTTTCATCATGGTTTTCATGAAGTCCAATAATTCTTAGCTTATCTCTCCTAGATCTATTTCCCATGTCAGTTGTATTTCCAATGAGTTGTATTTCCAACATTACATTTTCTTCTATTTTCTTCTTTTTTTTTTTGTCTAACTGATTCCTGAAGTCCCATTGAGTCATTTACTTTCATTTGTTCAATTCTATTTTTTATTAAATCGTTTTCTTCAGTTAGCTTTAGTAGCTCCTTTTGCATTTGGCCAATTGAAGTTTTAAATGGGTATTTTTTCTTTGCAATTTTTTTTTCATTTCACTAATTCTGATTTTCAGTGATTTGATTTATTTTTTCATATCTATTTTGTAAGGAGTTATATGCTTTTCCCATTTCATCAAGTCTATTTTAACAAGTTTTCTTTAGATAATTTATGCTTTTTTTTCTTTCCCATACCCTCTTGCAAAGATCTTATTTTCTTTCCCCATTTTTCTCCTATTTTTAAAAAAATTCTTCCAAGAGAATCTTGTGAAATTGGGTCCAACTCATATTACCCTTTGGGGCTTCATATAGAGCTGATTTGCTTCTAGGATCCTAAGAACTTGAAGTCTGTTCATCTCTTCTCCATAAAAAAGCTGCTTATGGTCAGAGTTCCTTTTGCTTTTGCACTCTTTTGTTTTTAAAGGTCAAGGTCTGCTCTTAAGGTAAAGGAAAGGCAACCACTTTAGTTTTCCCTGAGGCCAGTGTTGCTGATGGATTTTAGGTACTGGGAAGGTATGGCCAGGTCCCACTTTTCTGAGGTTCTGTGGTTCAGAGTCTCACAATTTGCCTTTTGTATTTCCTTTGGATGTCTTACAGCTAATCTTCTGAACCACAGACAGAATAGCCTTAGAACTTCATAGTACATTCCCCAATGCACAGAAGCTTTAACTCCCTGCCTCCCCACTTCAGCTCTTTGCCCCAGGCTCCCTATATTTTGCTCTGGGGTTGGCAGCCACTCCTCCTACCTGACTGAAACAGACCTTTTCTGAAGTTCTTCCAATTATCTTCTGGAAATTTGTTTTGCTCCAAATATTTATGAGTTCTGTCACTCAAGACCCAATTTGAAGACTTAATCTGCTATTGATTTTAGGGAAGGTTGGAGGACCTCAGGTAGAAACAGGTCTACTCTCCACCATCTTGGCTCCATTGCTACTTCTGCTTGGCTCTTTCCCCTAATTATTCTCTTCTTCTTGCAATTTATTCTCCTTCAAACATTTTGTAATTCAACAAAAACTATTTTCTTGTTTGTACATGGGACCCAATCTCCTGAATCAGAACCTTTTATCATTTTTTGATAAATTAATAAAAATTGATTTTCTCTTTTCTGCTCTATCAAAAATATAGAAAAGCAAAATCTTGTAAAGATGTTTAAAGTAAGGCAAAAGCCAAATCTCATGTTATCATGGTTTTTTTTTTTAAATGTATCTCATTCTGCATGTTTTATCCACCATTTGTCCTTGAAATCATGTGTGAACATTGTATTGATGATGGTTATTAAATATAGTAGATTACATTTTTGTTTTAAATATTGTTCATAGCTCAGCATATTCATTTTTTCCCTTAATTTCTTCTATATGAAAATGTTCCTTAGGTTGGTGCATGGTTTGTGTTTTTTTCTTTCCTTAATGTCAATGTGTTCTGACAGAATTTTTACTACATGACCATTTTCACAGATTTCACCAAATATTAAAGTATATGATAATTTAATTTAAATTAATCTTTTCTCATTATTTAGAGAATTTTCCTTTTCATCAATTGCAACAGATGCTGATTCTTAGAATAAAATTATTTTATAGTAGTTTTTTTTTTAACTTGTCATCACTATGAATACTTCAAAGTATAATAATTTGGATCTTCAGGAAATTGTACTTCTTTTTTACTTTTTGATGCACAAAAACAGTGGAATGACATGAATTATTTTCTTCTCTCATAAGAACCTGTGAAACTTTTGTCAATCTAGCTTCGAATTCCTTATGTATTCTTAACATTTTAAGTGCTCAATATATTGTGTTTATTTTTTTACTCATGCTTTCCTTCTCATTTGCTTCATCATGAGAATGTCAATATTGAGATAATCAATTCCTCCAGTAATATATTGACTCTGCTATCTCAGATCCCAAAAGTTAAGTTAACATTTACAGACTGTGTAAATCATCGTTTATTCTTTGAATGTTTTGTCTCCTTTACAGAATTACACCATGAGAGAAAAAAAAGAAAATGAGCTCACAAAAGACTGAAAACCATTTTGTATTTCCCTTTGTTCTATGACATGAAATAAAAAGTTTATATATATATATATATAGATAGATATAGATAGATATATATACATATATACACAAACACATATATATGTGTATATGTATGTATATATACATTATAGATATACATATATATTTATACACATATACATAAAAACATATGCATTTTACATGAATGAATGATGAATACAACCAAAGAGATATTTCACTTCAATGAGCCTCTCTTATTTAATTTCAAGAAAGGCATAAAATAAATTTTAAACAATGTACTTGCAATTATAATTTAAGTGTTTTGCATAAATGGGAGGATTCTCTAGAGAAAGTAAAGTCTTTCAGATAAACCTACTTACCTAAAACAGCATGTTGACAGCATCAAGCACCATAAAATTATAGGACTTTATAAATAAAATTTACTATTATATATATATGTGTGTGTGTGTGTGTGTGTGTGTTTATTTATATATATATATACACATATATATATTATGTGTTTATATATAATATGAGTGTATAAATATACATATATGTATATATGTGTGTATGTGTGTGTATATATTTATATATGTATGTGCATATAAATATAAATATGTATATAAAATGTATAGGCCTAGCAAAACTTAGGAAAAACAAAATGGATGAAATTATCATTATTCAAAATATGATAGAAGCTGGGTAACCAGTATATTCATTAAGTATATACATTTCCATAATTAGGACAGGCATTACATAGATAATGATTAAGTCTAGAATTAGACTGAAAAAAAAAAAGGCTGCATTTGAAAAAGGGCTGAACATTTAATGACACCAAAATGATTTCTGTCATAAAACCAAATCTTAAAAAAAAAAAAATGATCTAATGATCTTGTATGCTACAAGACACTGATACACAATCTTTGAAGAATTAAAATTGCAGGTGACCCAAGTATCCACCAACTGGGTACAAACCAACTACAGCACACTTTTAACACCAGCTACAATAAATTGCATGAGATATATATCTCAGAAAATGCATGATTAATAAAGAAAATATGCTGATCATATAGATATCAAAAGACATTAGATAGAAATTTCAAATACTATTACAGTATTCATGAAATGTTACAAGATCTAGAACATGACCATCTACCATATAACTTTTAAGGGACAGAATTTTATGGGATTTCATAGAAATGAATCAGTAAAGATGAAAAGTGGGGGGGGGGGGAGGGAGAGAGTTGAATTCAGTGTTGATGTTAGGAATATAAAGTCAAAGAAATAACATATCATTGATGCATAGAAGAATTCTGAGCACCAAAGATTTATTACTTAGTGGCCATTGTAAAAATGATGAACATCTCCATACTTGTTACACCAATTTACACAAGTTATTCCCTGGAATAACACTTCAAGCCTTTCCATTTCCTTTGTACCCACTAGATCTGCTTGGTATAATCTTTAAGAAATATAGGTCATACAAAGAGACCTAACTGAGTTTCAATGGATAAATGATGGACAGAAACAGCTACACCCAAAGAAGGAACACTGGGAAACGAATGTGAACTATTTGCATTTTTGATTTTCTTCCTGAGTTATTTTTACCTTCTGAATCCAATTCTTCCTGTGCAACAGGAGAACTGTTCGGTTCTGCAAATAGGTATTGTATCTAGGATATACTGCAACATATTTAACATATATAGGACTGCTTGCCATCTTGGGGGGGGGTGGAGGGAGGGAGGGGAAAAAAACGAAACATAAGCAAGTGTAAGTGATAATGTTGTAAAAAATTACCCTGGCATGGATTCTGTCAATACAAAGTTATTATTAATTTTTTTAACATTTATTTATTTTTTAAATTTTTTTATTTAATAATTACTTTATATTGACACTCGTTTCTGTTCTGATTTTTTTTCCCCTCCCTCCCTCCACCCCCTCCCCTAGATGGCAAGCAGTCCTTTATATGTTGGATATGTTGCAGTATATCCTAGATACAATATATGTTTGCAGAACCGAACAGTTCTCTTGTTGCATAGGGAGAATTGGATTCAGAAGGTATAAATAACCCGGAAGAAAAACAAAAATGCAGATAGTTCACATTCGTTTCCCAGTGTTCTTTCTTTGGGTGTAGCTGCTTTTGTCCGTCATTTATCAATTGAAACTCAGGTCTCTTTGTCAAAGAAATCCTCTTCCATCAAAATATGTCCTCATACAATATCGTTGTCGAAGTGTATAATGATCTCCTGGTTCTGCTCATTTCACTTAGCATCAGTTCATGTAAGTCTCGCCAGTCCTCTCTGTATTCATCCTGCTGGTCATTTCTTACAGAACAATAATATTCCATAACATTCATATACCACAATTTACCCAGCCATTCTCCAATTGATGGGCATCCATTCATTTTCCAGTTTCTGGCCACTACAAACAGGGCTGCTACAAACATTTTGGCACATACAGGTCCCTTTCCCTTCTTTAGTATTTCTTTGGGATATAAGCCCAATAGAAACACTGCTGGATCAAAGGGTATGCACAATTTGATAATTTTTTGGGCATAATTCCAGATTGCTCTCCAGAATGGTTGGATTCGTTCACAACTCCACCAACAATGCATTAGTGTCCCAGTTTTCCCGCATCCCCTCCAACATTCATCATGATTTTTTCCTGTCATCTTAGCCAATCTGACAGGTGTGTAGTGGTATCTCAGAGTTGTCTTAATTTGCATTTCTCTGATCAATAATGATTTGGAACACTCTTTCATATGAGTGGTAATAGTTTCAATTTCATCCTCTGAAAATTGTCTGTTCATATCCTTTGACCATTTATCAATTGGAGAATGGCTTGATTTCTTATAAATTTGAGTCAGTTCTCTATATATTTTGGAAATGAGGCCTTTATCAGAACCTTTAACTGTGAAAATGTTTTCCCAGTTTGTTGCTTCCCTTCTAATCTTGTTTGCATTAGTTTTATTTGTACAAAGGCTTTTTAATTTGATGTAATCGAAATTTTCTATTCTGTGATCAGTAATGGTCTCTAGTTCATCTTTGGTCACAAATTTCTTTCTCCTCCACAAGTCTGAGAGATAAACTATTCTATGTTCCTCTAATTTATTTATAATCTCGTTATTTATGCCTAGGTCATAGACCCATTTTGATCTTATCTTGGTATATGGTGTTAAGTGTGGGTCCATGCCTAATTTCTGCCATACTAATTTCTGCCATACTAATTTCCAATTATCCCAGCAGTTTTTATCAAATAATGAATTCTTTTCCCAGAAGTTAGGGGCTTTGGGTTTGTCAAACACTAGATTGCTATAATTGACTATTCTGTCTTGTGAGCCTAGCCTTTTCCACTGATCCACTAATCTATTTCTTAGCCAATACCAAATGGTTTTGGTGACTGCTGCTTTATAATATAATTTTAGATCAGGTACAGCTAGGCCACCTTCATTTGATTTTTTTTTCATTAATTCCCTTGAGATTCTCGACTTTTTATTGTTCCATATGAATTTTGTTGTTATTTTTTCTAGATCAATAAAATATTTTCTTGGAAGTCTGATTGGTATAGCACTAAATAAATAGATTAGTTTAGGGAGTATTGTCATCTTTATTATGTTCGCTCGGCCGATCCAAGAGCACTTAATTTTTCCAATTATTTAAGTCTGACTTTATTTGTGTGGAGACTTTTTTATAATTTTGCTCATATAATTCCTGACTTTCCTTTGGTAGATAGATTCCCAAATATTTTATGGTATCAACAGTTATTCTGAATGGAATTTCTCTTTGTATCTCTTGCTGTTGGGTTTTGTTGGTGATGTATAAAAATGCTGAGGATTTATGGGGATTTATTTTGTAGCCAGCTACTTTGCTAAAATTATGAATTATTTCCAATAGCTTTTTGGTAGAATCTCTGGGGTTCTCTAGGTATACCATCATATCATCTGCAAAGAGTGATAGTTTGGTTTCTTCATTGCCTACTCTAATTCTTTTAATATCTTTCTCGACTCTTATTGCCGAGGCTAGTGTTTCTAATACGATATTAAATAATAATGGTGATAGTGGGCAACCTTGCTTCACTCCAGATCTTACTGGGAAAGGTTCCAGTTTTTCCCCATTGCATATGATGCTTACTGATGGTTTTAAATATATGCTCCTGACTATTTTAAGGAAAAGTCCATTTATTCCTATGCTCTCAAGTGTTTTTATTAGGAATGGATGTTGGATTTTATCAAATGCTTTTTCTGCATCTATTGAGATGATCATATGGTTTTTGTTTGTTTGGTTATTGATATAGTCAATTATGCTAATAGTTTTCCTAATATTGAACCAGCCCTGCATTCCTGGTATAAATCCTACTTGGTCATAGTGTATTCTCCTGGTGACGATTTTCTGTAATCTTTTTGCTAATATTTTATTTAAGATTTTAGCATCAATATTCATTAGGGAGATTGGTCTATAATTTTCTTTCTCTGTTTTCAGCCTACCTGGTTTAGGTATCAGTACCATGTCTGTGTCATAAAAGGAGTTTGGTAGGACTCCTTCAATCCCTATTTTTTCAAATAGTTTATATAACATTGGAGTTAATTGTTCTTTAAATGTTTGGTAGAATTCACATGTAAATCCATCTGGTCCTGGGGATTTTTTCTTAGGGAGTTGATTGATAGTTTGTTATATTTCTTTTTCTGAGATGGGACTGTTTAGGATATTTACTTCTTCCTCTGTTAGTTTGGGCAAGCTGTATTTTTGGAGGTATTTTTCTATTTCATTTAAGTTGTCGAATTTATTGGCATAAAGTTGGGCAAAGTAACTCCTAATTATTGCTCTAATTTCCTCTTCGTTAGTGGTGAGTTCTCCCTTATCATTTTTAAGACTAACAATTTGATTTTCCTCTTTCCTTTTTTTAATCAGATTTACTAAGGGTTTGTCTATTTTGTTGGTTTTTTCATAGAACCAACTCTTAGTTTTATTAATCAATTCAATAGTTTTTTTACTTTCAATTTTATTGATCTCACCTTTTATTTTTAGAATTTCAAGTTTAGTGTTTGACTGGGGGTTTTTAATTTGTTCCTTTTCTAGCATTTTTAATTGCAAACCCAATTCATTGACCTTCTCTTTCTCTATTTTATACAAATAGGCCTCTAGAGATATGAAATTTCCCCTTATTACCGCTTTGGCTGCGTCCCATATATTTTGGTATGATGTCTCATTATTATCATTTTCTTGGGTGAAGTTATTAATTATGTCTATGATTTGCTGTTTCACCCAATCATTCTTTAGTATGAGATTATTTAGTTTCCAATTATTTTTTGGTCTACTTCCCCCTGGTTTTTTGTTGAATGTAATTTTCATTGCATCATGGTCTGAAAAGGATGCATTTACTATTTCTGCCTTACTACATTTGAGTTTGAGGTTTTTATGTCCTAACATATGGTCAATTTTTGTATAGGTTCCATGAACTGCTGAAAAGAAAGTGTATTCCTTTCTGTCTCCATTACATTTTCTCCAGAGATCTATCATATCTAACTTTTCTAGTATTCTATTTACCTCTTTGACTTCTTTCTTATTTATTTTGTGGTTTGATTTATCTAATTCTGAGAGTGCAAGGTTAAGATCTCCCACTATTATAGTTTTACTGTCTATTTCTTCTTGCAGCTCTCTTAGTTTCTCTTTTAAGAATTTAGATGCTACCCCACTTGGTGCATATATGTTTAATATAGATAGTGCTTCATTATCCATGCTACCCTTTAGCAAGATATAGTGTCCTTCCTTATCTCTTTTAATTAGATCAATTTTTGCTTTAGCTTGATCTGAGATCAGGATGGCTACCCCTGCTTTTTTGACTTCACCTGAAGCATAGTAGATTTTGCTCCAACCTTTTATCTTTAACCTGCATGTATCTCCCCGCTTCAGGTGTGTTTCCTGTAAACAACATATTGTAGGATTCTGGCTTTTAATCCATTCTGCTAACCGCTTCCTCTTTATAGGGGAGTTTACCCCGTTCACATTTATGGTTAGAATGACCAATTCTGTATTACTTGCCATCTTGTTAACCCCGGTTTATGCTTTTCTCCCTTCTTTCCCCTTTGCCCCCCTTCCCAGTATTAAGCTTGTGAGCACCACTTGCTTCTCACAGCCCTCCCTTTTTAGTATCCCTCCCCCCGCCTTAGAGTTCCTCCCCCTATCTTACCCCTTTCCCTCCCAGTTCCCGTATTCCCTTCCGCTTAGCTTATTCCTTCCCTTTTCACTTTTCCCTTCTCACTTTTCAATGAGATGGGAGAAGTTTCACCATAGATTGAATATGTCTTAAGATTTTTCACTTAAAGCCAATTCTGAAGGCAGTAAGATACCCACTATATTCATCCCCCTCCATTCTTTCTCTCAGATATAATAGGTTTCCTATGCCTCTTCATGAGATGTACTACCCCCACTTTATCCTTTTTCTGGTACAATGTCCTTTCCACATCAATTTCTAGAACAAGGTATACATGTATTCTTTATACATCTATATAGTCAAAATATAGTTCCCAAGATTAATCTTTACCTTTTTAGATTTCTCTTGAGTTCTATATTTGTAGATCAAACTTTTTGTTAAGTTCTGGTTTTTTCATCAGAAATAGATGAAATTCGCTTACTTCGTTGAATGTCCATCTTCTTCCTTGGAAAAAGATGTTCATTCTCGCTGGGTAAGTTATTTTTGGTTGCATACCAAGTTCCTTAGCCTTTCGGAATATCATATTCCAGGCCCTTCGATCTTTTAATGTGGATGCTGCCAGATCCTGGGTGATCCTTATTGTGGCTCCTTGATACTTGAATTGGGTTTTTCTAGCCGCTTGCAATATTTTTTCCTTCATCTGAGGGTTCTGGCATTTGGCCACTATATTCCTTGGTGTTTTGATTTTAGGATCCCTTTCAGTGGGTGATCGATGAATCCTTTCAATGTTTATTTTTTCCTCTGTTCCTATGACTTCTGGGCAGTTCTCTTTGATAATTTCCTGGAAAATAGTGTCCAGGCTCTTTTTTTCATCATGTTTTTCTGGGAGTCCAATGATTCTCAGATTGTCTCTCCTGGATCTGTTTTCCAGGTCTGTTGTCTTCCCCAGAAGGTATTTCACATTTTTCTCCATTGTTTGATTTTTTTGGATTTGCTTGACTGATTCTTCTTGTCTCCTCGAGTCATTCAATTCCACTTGTTCAATTCTGATTTTCAGTGAAGTATTCTCTTCACTCACTTTTTTAAAATCTTTTTCTAATTGTCCAATTGAGTTCTTTTGTTCTGTGGAATTTTTTTCCATTTCGCCAATTTTGTTTTTTAGAGAGCTGTTTTCTGTTTCCAGTTCACTAATCCTATTTTTCAAGGATTTTACTTCTTTATCCACTCTCTCTTTAACTGACTTCTCCAGGCTCTTTTGCCAAGCCTCCCTCTCCTTTTGCCAAGCTTCCCTCTCCTTTTGCCAAGCCTCACTCTGCTTTCCCCATTTTTCTTCTAGCTCCCTTGTGAGAGCCTTTTTAATCACTTCTATGAGGTTCATCTGTGCTGAGGAACAGATGAACTCCTCCTTTGGGGATTCACCTGGGGACTGCCTGTTTTTAGTCTCCTCAGGATTTAGAGTCTGCTCTCTATCTGTATAGAAGCTTTCAAGGGTTAAAGTCCTCTTCAGCTTCTTGCTCATTCTGTCCAATAATCAAAGACAAACTACCAAAGAAAAACAGAAAAAAACTGGAGTCTTTCTTTTGGGGGGGAGGGGGGCTGGGTGTGTTATCGAGCTTCCTCTACAGACTGCAGGGGGCAGCAGTGAGGCACTAGCAGGACTGTGTTGCGCGTGCGCTCTGAGATCCCAAAGCGTGCTGAGTCACTGTGGGGGGGGAAGGGGGGGGAGGCGGCCAGGTCCTGAGAGACTCCAGCTGTTTGGGGTTGTGTTCTTCAACCCCGGTGTTTTTAGCTTCTCTGCTGGGCTGCTGACTTGCTGCCGGAGCAAAGTATCCAAACCTGTAGCGAAGCTCTCCCCGCAGAGACGGCTGCGATCACTCCCCACCCCCTCTCCAGTCTGCTCCCGTGCTCTCACTGCCGCTGCCCGCCACCTGTGCCCGATCTAAAACCGTCCCAGCCCTCCAGTAAAGACAGACCTTTCTTGGTGGATCTCAAGGATGGCTTCTCTTGGTAACTATATGTGGGTTTTTTTCAGTCAAGCATTGATTCAGAGGCTTGTAATGAAGTGGATAGTGAGAGAAAGCGTGGAGCTTATGCAGCTGTGAGCCTCCTCTCCGCCATCTTAACCGGAAGTCGACCCAAAGTTATTATTAAATAAAATAAAATTTAAATTAAAAAAAGAAAAGAAAAGAAAAGAAAATGACCTTTGGGGAAGGAAAAAAAAAAAAAAGAGTGCATCAGGTATAGAATTAAATCTACTTATAACTTCTGCAGCTTCTGATTCTCTAATCCAAGTGTGGTCTAAGAAGGACTCCAAAGCAAAATGCTTTCAAAACTTGAAGTTCAGGAGTAGGGGATTATTTTCGATATCTGTTTATCCTTTTTGTCTAATGATAATGTAGCTTGTGGAGGGTGAATGATTCATCTCCTAGACCCTTTCAATGGAGTAGGACAATTGCTACAAATGCAGTTGAGACAAGGGAAATCTCTTCACCTTTTTGGTAGAAGGTTAACACAGGCACCAGGTGAAGTAATTTAGAATAATCTGATGCTTTGTTCTAATTAAAACAATTTTATATGTGTATGTATGTGTGTATCTATCTCTCTGTAGCTATGTTTATACATATATGTATCTATTTAAGTTTTATTGATGTATTTTGCATTATATCATATTTCTAAATATATCTCTCACAAAAGCCTTCTCTTATAAAAAAAAAAAAAGAAATACAGGTCATATACAATTCATAATGAGTCAACCAAGTAAGACTTTGGAGGAGCTATATGAGCTACGTGAATAATTATCTGGAATATGTACATATATATGTGTGTGTGTGAGTGTGTGTGTGTATGTGTGTGTATATAAACATATATACAGTAGAAATATAATAGACTGTATTCATAAAATGCATACTTGTATATGTCATATGTGCTTGAATTCATATTTCTTAAATAATTATTTGCAATATTTTTGTATGAGTCTATATAATCTGGATTTCTTCCCTTCAGAACTTCCTGTTTTTATTCTTTGCCTACTTTTCTATGCTTTTTCAGTATCTATCTTCTCTATACAATGGATTGTAAACTGATAACAAACATATGTTAAGTAGTTATGAAATAAACTTATGAATTGTGGTACATTCTTTAATGAATGATATATGCTTCAGAAAGAATGTCTTTTTTAATGACCTTCCCCAAGTATTGAAGCAAAACAAAGTTTTTTGTTGCTTTTTAATTTCATGTGGAAATTTTATTTTTCCCCACATTTTTTTCTACACACTGATATTTCCTGAGTCTAGTGGTTTTGATTAGTATTATCATTAATAAAGTATTATCTACTTTTAGTAATTTATGTTAGAGAAGTATGTTACATTCAAAGTATAATGAATCTTTTTTTTCTAATTTTCTAGCTTTTATCCTCAGCAAAGGGTCAGTTTGTAGTCATTTTCTGATCAAAATACAATTGATACATTTTTAAGTCCTTGACATGAGTTAGGACATTGAGACATTAATTTCCTTGTGCGTAATATTAATGGCTCAATATACAGCTTGCCTTTAAGTCTGGAGGTGCCTCTCTATACTCTGATATACCTGGAATTCCATTTTCAGACTGAAGTAATGCTTATATTTCAATGAAATTATTTTCTATTATATATACATTGCCACTAATAGCACTAATACAATTGAGATAGAGATGTTTTCTATTATATCAGACAAAAATATGGATGTCATTTAAAGTGTCATTCAATACTAATGCTTTAAATTTAATATACTAAAACTCCACAGACATATAATACATATATGCATATTTTTATCTATACCTATCAATATTTATTTATCATTTTGTTTCTGGGAATTAAGAAAAACTATGTGGGCTGCTGACCTTTGGGAAGAAAAAGAAATTGTTCTTGAAAGAAGTTAGTTGCACTAACAGCTGTACAAAAGTTAGGCTCCATAGGCCCTAAAAGTCAATGTTGAAAAGTAGGCTACTAGGTCCCCTGCTCTCATAGTGTTAACCATAAGTTCAATTGCTTGCCCCCTCCACAACTGCTTACAAAATTGTTGGCTATGTTGAAGCAGTATAATATTAAGAGGATATCAAGCTATTTTATGGGACAAAGTAATGGTTCAATTCAATGTGAAACAATCCTGGGAGACATTATAATGGAACAAATATTTGCCATTTATTACATGAAATAGCTCAAGGACTGGACTCAAATAAATATAACTAAATAGGGCAGAATCACAACTCAACATCTTAAGGGAGAGGAGGAGCAAGGGCAGAGTCAAGGGAGAGAGTAGGGAGTCATGGACAAGTCATGGAGGAACCAAGTAGAGGCTGACTGACCAGGATCCAGACTGGTCTAAAGGTATGCTAATCAAGACAGTCTCAGAAGTTGGCTTATCTCTGTATAACAATGAAGAAAACCTGGATGGATTATTTACTGACAATGAACACTGGATGATATGACTAGAATTCCAGTTTCCACATCAATGATACTAAAGTTTAAGCAGGCTTTAATAATGGTCATTAAAGGGGCAGCTAGGTACCATAATGGATAGAGCACCAGCCCTGAAGTCAGGAGGACCTGAGTTCAAATCTGGCCTCAGACACTTAACACTTCCTAGATGTATGACCCTGGGCAAGTCACTTAACCCAATTACCTGAATGAATAATAATAATAATGCTCCCTACAGCTATCTTTCTCACCAATCTACTTCAAGTGGACAGAGCCCACATAGACTAAGAGTCACTTAAAGATGTCTTTGTGTCATTACCCTTATTTTAATTTTGAAAAATCCTGGTTATTAGAACTTAAAAATCTCTTAGGGGGTAGAGTGGGGATTGGGTGTGGGAGGGATTTAAATTATTAGCCTATGTCTTCACATTTAAGAGCCAACAGAACTCTGGTTACTTATGCCTGATTATGTAAGCTGTCTAGCCCTTTTCTAATCACACTAAACATAAAATCAGGATTGTAATTACTCTCCCTTTTGACCTAAGACCAGTTGTCATAATCCTGTTATGTTACTTTGTATTATTCTAAGGCTATTAGACTCTTAAGTTGCAAAAATTCAACATGTTTAGTTTGAGTCTTCTCCTTAATCAGTACCCATTTTCTGTGAATATATAAAAGATGATCCTTCTTTTTTGATTTGCCTAATACTTTCCTATTTGCACAGATTACTTTGATGTCACACGTACCCCACTCTCTGTATTCCTATTTTACAAGCAACATCTCATATAAGGTCAATCTCCCTAGTCACAGCTCCTTGTTCTACCTCATCCTCAATATGTCTGATTCCTTTTGTCCTATTGTCTTGCTCATTATAGTCTCCTTCATGGTATTCTGATCTATTCTTACCTAATAATTGGCAGGTTCTTCTCTCTTTACAATGCATGTAAATATCTTTATGATTTGCCATAATTTATTCATTCTCTTACATTTGACCATCCCTATCTATATTTTTTCTCCTGAAACATTTTCTACTTCCTGTCAAATCTTTGAATTTCTATTAAAAGTTAGACTTCCCATATATTCTGCAAAAAATGGTTTATGAAATGTTTGATAGACATTGTTCTTTGAATTTTTCACATATTCCAGTATAATACTTGGGTTGTTCATTAATTCCTCCATTTCTTCATATTTTTCAAACATATTTTCTACATCAATTTTGCCTGAAACCTGACTCTTTCTGTGTACCATATTCATTGCAACTGTCTCCCCTGTTTGCCATTTTCTCTGTCTTAAATGACTGGTCCATGTCTTTTTGTTGTCAAACACATCAAAGATGTAGTATTTTTTGAAACTTGTGCAAATGTCAATGTTGGCAGCATGTTGCTGTTTATATATAGTCAGTGTTAGTCTTCTTTTTGATCTTTTAGTATAAAAAAGATAAATGTTGACATTTTACTCTATATAGACTACAACTTGGCATTTGTCCACCTCTCACTTTTGATCACTCTTATTAAATCCACACTTTACTTTAATCAGGAACTTTGATCTCTTGGTCTCTCTCTATTCTCCCAGTTCATCTCCTTCATTATGATTTTGCTTATCTCTATAACCAGCCTTTACCCAATCTTTGTCCTATGAATATATTGTAACTGCCTGATCTAAAGATAAATGAATAAATAAGTCACTTCATTTAAATTTGCTATAATTCAATTCAATCTTCATTTATTAAGTCACCAGAGACTAGAAACAGAGAAAAAAATAACATAATTACCCCCTTAAGGAATACACATGTGATTACCCAAGTAATAATAAATTCTATTGGGAAGAATACAGCAAAAACTTAAATATAAAATAATACAAAGTATTTTCCAAATGGGAGAGAACTACTAACTGGGGGAATTAAAGAAGGCCTTATGGAGAAGATGATGCTTAAGCAGTTCTTCAAATTAATTTAGATATTCTCAGAGACTGAATTGAAGACCACCATTCAAGGAATGGAGGCTGTTTGTTTAAATATAAAAATTCAGAGTAAAATGTGATCATATGTCAGTAATATTGTCTCAAAGATTCAATATTTTTTTATTCTATTCTACCTTTATAATAGTTACTTTTGAATGCTTTGCTAGAATTCTTGTTCCTTTCTACTTATTGTTTCTATCAAAGGTTTTCCCTTGAATCTGCTAACATTTTTTTTAACAATGCAACAATTCAAATCAATTAAACTTTGGATACACAAATATAAAACCAAAACAGCCCATGTAGCTAACAAGAAAGTGGAAGTAATTTCGGACAGAAGTATTAATATCACCAGAAAATCTAGGCTTCCTATAGGAAATGGTACACGTGACTAACCCTGAGTATTACACCATATTCCAAGTTACCCAGTTTCTCATGCTCTGAACCTTTATTTTCCTTTTCCCTCGTCATTAAATCCAATCAGTTGTCAAGTTTAACCCTACATACATATATTTGTATGTACATGAGTATATGCATATGTACACATATATTTAAAATAACACACACGTGTATAAAAAGAGAGAAATGCAGAGAGAGGAGAGAAAAGAAGAAAGAGAGAGAGAGACAGAGAGAGAGAGAGAGAGAGAGAGAGAGAGAGATCTGACTATTTTTATGATTCTTTACATTTGCCTTTTTACACTCTCAGAGAAACAATCTTTTGACTCTCGTATGAACTATTGGAGTACTTTCCTAATTGGTCTCCTTGTTTCCATTGTCTCTAACTACATCTTATACTCAATGCAGCTGCTTGATTTGTAATTCTGAAAGGAAGATATTACCATAGCATTTCCCTTCTCAAAAATCTTCAATAGTTTTATGAAATTAGAGCATGTTTAATTTTAATTATTATAGTCTCAGCACCTTATATAATGACTACTAATGTTAACTATTTAATGAATATCCATTGAATTGAAAAGAATCAAATTTTTCATTGTTACATATAAATATGTTCAAGTTTTCCAAATTTTAGAAATAAATAAAAACACGTTTTCTTGGGCTTAGGGTCTGGCTTTCAATTCCTCTACTTTATCAAAATTGCTTTCTTAAAATATGCCAATGATTTCTTTACTACTAAATCCAATGATCTTATGCTATTTCCCATTTTGCTTGACTGCCTTCTGCTCTGTTAAAATATGATCTATTTTTTAGTGATGTTAGTTTTTGCTTGTGATAATCAGTGACTTCAAATTATCTTCATGAAGAAAATCTTTATGCTTTTCAAATGCAAACAGCCTTATAATCTTGACCTTATACAGTTCTAAATGACAAATGACATTTTCCAAGAAATTCTTGTCCCTTCCTCATTAAAATCACCAAGTATAAAGCTTGACTTAATTTTAATGATCTCATTAGTTTCTTCATATCATTTCTCTACTTATTTTTTGTTCCACAATGGATCTAGGAAGTATGAACTCTCAAAACCTGGATTTAACTTCTAGCCACTTTCTATCTGACTGATCTTGAGGAACTTGGGTAGTCTCTCTAGACCTCATCTATTTCACCTGTAATGTGAGAATCTTAAATAACCTCTAAGGATCTTTTTAGCTCTATATAGATGATGCTACAATCTTCAAGCAATAATAATCAACTATGAATACAACTGCAATTAAAGTTCAAGGCATTTTTCATTGCTTGCTATTGGAACTCTTGTGAATATGATAAGGTAATATGAATACTTTCCCTGTGCAACGTTGATTTTTTATTTTTATTTTTAACTATTGACAATGTTTTTGTCTTTTTCCCAAAGAGAAGTTTTAAGCCACTTTCCAGTTAAACTTTATAAGGAAATATAATTATTTGGTCTTTTTTACTGTAAAAAATGAAAAACTGGATGTGAATCAGTTCATTCAATAGCAAATAAATCAAGTAATAATTACACAGTAATCTTTTTTATCTAAATACACACATAAATTAATGTTTATAGGATATCTAACTCCTGTGTATTTCTTTTCACTTTTTTTGTTGAATTCATAGTCATTAATTAAAAAGTAAATATAGTTGACAATGGATTAAGTTTGATGGGTTGACAACAAAAATACTCACTATTTTATTGCTAATCATCTACTAAATTTCATCATACTAATTTTAGACAATTGGTAGAGATCTCAGTGGGCATATGCTAAGCAAGGAATTCTTAGCCATTGTCTCTCTCTGTCTCTTTGTCTGTGTCACTATCTCTGTGTGTATGTGAGTATCTTTTTGTTTCTCTTTGTCTCTCTGCATCTGTATTGCTATCTATTTCTCTCTGTATGTGTGGTGATATAATGATAATAGTTAGAAATATTTCTTTCTCCAGACCTAGTAGGCTACTTGCTAATCTCTGTTCACCTACAGGACACACTGCTATAGACTTTCCTCTCCTTTGCCACTTAAAGCTCTAAGAAGAGTATATAATCAATATTCTTGTTCCTAAAAAGTTTGTGCTAACAAAACAATTGTTCTATCATCTATTCATTATTTCTTTTACTTATCAGACTAAACCAAACATTCCTGGCCCAGCCAATATACTATTTGTTATTTTTCTTTATAAAATATAAATTCCTTGAAAGTTGGGAATGTCTTTTTTTGGGGGATTTCTAAAGCAGTGATGGTGCAGTAGAGTCTGGACTTAGGAAGGATCACCTTCTGATTAAAATCTGGTCCCAGACATTAAGTTGTGTGATGCTGAGAAAGTCACTTATCCCACTTTGTCTCAATTTTCTCATTTGTAAGATGATTAAAGAAGAAAATGTCAAACCACTCCTATCTTTCCCAAGAAAATCCCAAGTGTTGTTAAGAAGAATTGAATGTGACTGAAAAATAACAATAGCATCCAATGCTTAGTAAAGTGCCTGACATATAATAAATGGTTAATTTTTTTTCCATTTTTTCCATTTGGACATTCAAATGGACATTCCATATCCCAAATATTTTTCCATTTATTCATTCATTTTCATTCCATATGTAAAATTTAATTTGTTGCCTGCCCCTGTAATGTCGGGAATAGCTTTCTGGGGGATCTCGGGACCAGCCTTGGTCTTTAGTGGAGGAATAAAGGAGACAGAAGAACTACCAGGATGGTCAAAGATAGAATGTCTCTATTTCCAGGACTCTCCGCCCTTAAATACCGCAGTATGATTACATCATTACAGCACACTAAGTATGTGTGAACTAGAGAACCATTACATCATCATCATACGGAGTGCTAAATATATTGTGAACTAGAGAATATTATCTCATCAATCACACTGAATAAATACCCTGCTGTAAGTATCCTTGCTTCAAGTGTACTTTTCACAGAGTTCCCCAATATCTGTGGTCCTCTATACCCTCCCATCAGGAATGTCAATTGGTTGTTAAACAAAACAATCAAAAAAAAAAAAAAAAAAAACATGCTAGAATATGCCCTTCAACCCTTCAAGAAAACTGTCAAATTGTCATTACTGTTGGTACCATGGGAATGGAGCATAATATGTCCTTGTTTATTAAAAATTTCCTTAGAAAAAGCTACCTTTGATAAATGAATTATGATTTCACCTCATCGAATACAGCATAGTGCAGTTGTTGTGGTCTTGCTTGGACAAGTTAACATGAAAATCTACCCAAAAATCTCTTTATATAATTGTTACAACATTTCTTAATAGTTACTTGAACAACTATTTTTAAAAAGGCACTTGCTTCATCAGATATTTTCTGCCTGCACTCTTAACATTGGGGCATTGTAAACTCTATGGAAAAGAGACAGTGCATACATAATGTTATATCTATGCTCAGCATAATGTGTTGTAAATGCCAACATGAGTTGAGGAAAGTACTTAAAGTAAATGATTTATCCTAATGATGGAAGAATTTGAGTTCAGTTTATAGCATTGCATGTGCTTTGACTTTAACAATCTGTCAGATAGATAGAAAATCAATTTGTAATGACCTACCCAAATTTGCTAAAGCAGAAAGAACATATCTATACAGAAATGTTTGGAGACAGCTAATCAAAGAGAGGCCTCATTGTTAGATGAGGTAAGCTAGAATGAAGTAAGCTAGGGAAAGAGCTCTAAATTTGATTTTTAAAGAGTAGGTGGGACATCCGATTGAGAAATGTCAACAGTATGTACTGATCTCCAATAGAATAGACTGACATATAGAAACACATAGATGATGCAACGAGGACATAGAAATGAGTGCTTTGCCTTTAGTGAAATGTCTACATCAATATATCTTAGTGAAGATGGACTACTAAATCCATTTTACAGGATTATTTAAAATTTCTGGAGGTGTGGTCAAGAGGGCAGGGAGTAGACAGGTTTTTCTCTCACTTCTTCCTGGCTTTTCTCTGAATTAAAACCAGATCAAGCCTCTGGCCCAGTTTTGGATCAACAGAACCCACAAATATTTGGAGTATAACACATTTCCTGCAGAAAATATTTTGGAAAAAAATTCAGGAAAGGTATGTTTCAATTGAGCAAATAGGGGAGGCTACCCAGGACAGGCCCAATTCAGAAAGATGAAGGGAGGGGAGGCCTCCTAACTCCCTGGGAATCTATTGGGAGGTGCTTACCAAAATACAGCAGTGTGAGCTACTTATTCAGAAGCCAGTGGGTCAACAGACCAGGTGTGATACTTCCAACCCAAATACAGAAGCCAAATAGTGAGCCCCTAAAACAGCATAACAAACTGAACTTGGCCACATCCACCAAGCATGGGAAGGGAGCTGGCAGCACTGGCCCCAGGGTAGCATAAAGCCACTGTTGTCTGTAGAGAAAGTTTGGGGAAAATCTCCCATTTGTCCTAAGACCAGATCTTAACATTTTAAAATGAGTAAGAAAGGAAAAAAGTGCTGTGACCATTATATTATGAAGACAAGAAAGAACAGACATCAAACCTTGAGGACAGTAAAGGGAAAATGTCTCCCAATGAAACCTCAAAGAGTGATATGAGTTGCTCTCCAATTCAAAAGGCTCTCTGGGAAGAATCCAAAAAGAATCTTAAAAGAGAGAAGAAAAATGGAGAAAGTAAATGAGAGCTTTGGAAAAGGAAACACAGAAATTGTCTGAAAAAATCATTCCTTAAAAATAGGTTTGTTTAAATGGAAAAAGCAAATATATCCTTGAAAAATAGAATTTGTGAAATGGAAGCAGAGAACAATTCTCTAAAAATAGAATGGTTAAAAATAAAAAAAAATGTAAATGGTGGTTAAAAAGCTAATTAAAGACACTAATTCATTAAAGATTGAACAAATGGAAATGAATGATGCAATGGGATATCAAGAATCAATCAAATACAAACAAAAAATTAGAAGAAAATGCAAAATAGCTCATCAGAAAAAAAACAAAACAAACAAACAAACAAAAACTGACCCAGACAATAGATCCAGGAGAGACAATCTAAGAATTATTGGACTACATGAAAATTACAATGAGAAAAAAAGAGCCTAGATACTACCATTCAAGAAATCATCAAAGAAAACGGCCCTGACATCCTAGAACCAGAGGGTAAAATAGCCATTAAAAGAATCCATTGATCAACTTTTGAAAGAGAGCCCCAAATGAAAACTCCAAGGTATATTGCAGCTAAATTTCAGAATTTTCAAATCAAGGAGAAAATATTGCAAGCAGTTAGAAAGAAATGATTTAAATATTGAGCAGCCACAATTAGGATTACCCAGGACTTAGTGGCTTCACTATAAAAGATTGAAGGGCCTGAATAATAATACTCCAGAAGACAAAGAAGCTTGGACCACAGCTAAATTAAAAAAAAAAAATGAACTACACAGAAAAATCTTTCATGGAAAGAGATGGACATTCAGTGAAATAGGGGGTTTTGGTTATTTTTCATTGAAAAGACCAGAGCTGAGCAGGAAAATTAATCTTCAAATATAGAACTCAAGAGAAACATTAAAAGGCACAAAGGGAAGTGGGGAAAAAACTTTTTTAAAGGTTAAATGTTTTCATACCTATTTGGGAAGAGTCTTCAACTCTTAAAAACTGTAGCTTTGTTAGGAGTATAAGTAGAAGGTGTAAGTGGTTTTTATTATGATGATGTAAAAAAGAAACTAGAAATCAATGACTGATTCTTGATGTCTCATTGTATCATTCACTTCCATTTGGAAAAGGAATTGCACTTGAAGAAGAGGAAAAGGTAGTAAATGGGACAAATTACATCACATGAAGAGACAAAAAATCATCCTACTATAATTGAAGGATAGAAGGGAATGAATAAGGATTGTGTGAATCTTATTTTCATCATATTTGGATCAAAGAGAGAATATCAGATATATTTAGTTTGTTTTTTTATATATTTTATTTTATTTTATAATAACTTTATATTGACAGAATCCATGCCAGGGTAATTTTTTTACAACATTATCCTTTGCACTCGCTTCTGTTCCGATTTTTTCCCTCTCTCCCACCACCCCCTCCCCTAGATGGCAAGCAGTCCTATATATGTTAGATATGTTGCAGTAAGATATATTTCATTTGATAGAGAGACTTGTGTTATCATATGGGGAAATAAGAAGGAAAAGGGGAAAGAAAAGGGGGAGGCTAATAGAAAGGAGAACAGAAGTAGAAGGGAAAAGAGATAAGAATGGGAGAGGACTTTGAAAGGGGAGGGTAGATTCAGGGAGTTGGTGATCAGAAGTATAACTTAGGGAAAATGAGATGGTAGTAAATACAGAGTTAATAATTTTGACTGGGAATGTGAATGGGATGAACTCTCCTATAAAACAAAAATAAACCAGACTGAATTAAAAGCCAACAAAATGTAGTTTACAATAAACACATTTAAAGCAGATGATACATGCAGAAAAAAAAGTTTTTAAAAAGCTGTAATAGAATTTAATATGCTTCAGCTGAAGTAAAGAAAAACAATAAAAAATAGAGGTAACAATGCTCAAATAAAGCAAAAGCAAAAATAGATCTAATTTAAAAAGATAAGGAATGAAACTACATTTTGCCAAAAGGTACCATAGATAATGAAGTAATATCAATGCAAAACATACATGTAACAAGTTTGTATAGTATCCAGATTCCTAGAGAAGTTAAGAGAGATGTAAGAAGAAAAAGCAAAATTATACCAGTGAAAGATTTCAGCATTGCTCTATTAGAACTAGATAAATTAAACCACAAAATAAATAAGAATGTTAAGTTAAGGAGATAAATAGAATTTAAAAATAAAACTAGGTATGATAGACAGAGAAAATTGAATGGGGACAGAATAGACTATACTTTTTTCTTGGTGGTACATGGAACCTACCCCCCAAAAAAAAAATCTGACCATGTATCAGCACATAAAAACCTTAAAAACAAATACAGAAAGTAGAAAGAAGAGATGCATCATTTTCAAATTATGATGCGATAAAATTATTTATAATAGGTAAAATAGATAAATAGATAAAATTAGATAAATAGATAAAAAATTAATTGGAGACTAAATAATTAATCCTTAAAAATGAGTGGGTGAAAAAACAAATCAAAGTACACAATTGATAACTTCACCAAATACAATGACAATAATGAGATAACATACCAATATTTAATGAGATTCAGCAGATCAGTTCTTAGGGAATATTTTATCTCTTTAGATATTTGTTTGAATAAAATAAGGAAAGAGAAGATCAATATCTTTGGCATGCAACTAAAAAAAGTTAGAAAATGAACAAATTAAAAACTCTCAATTACATACCAAATTTGAAAATCTGAAAACAAAAGGGAAAATTAAAATTGAAAGGAAGAAAACTAGTAAACTTTTAAACAAAACTAAGAATTGGTTTCATGAATAAAATAACAAAAATATAAGCCTTTAGTTAATTTGATTAAAGGAAAAAAAAGAAAATCAGATTCCAAGTATCAAAAATGAATGTGACCTTTCAGCCAATGAAGAGGCAGTTAGAGCAACAATTAGGAGCTATTTTGCCCAACTGTAAACTAATTAATCCTGTAATCTAAATTAAAAGGATAATACTTACAAAAATATAGATTGCCTGATAAACAGAAGAGGAAACAATTACCCAAATAGGACCATTTTAGAAAAAGGAATTGGAAAAGCTATCAATCAACACCATAAGAAAAAATCCCCAGGACTATATGGATTTACAAGTAAAATGCATAAAATATTTAAAGCATAATTCATTTCAATACTATGTAAACTACTTGGAAAAACGGAAAGGACTCATACTAAATTTCTTTTATGACAGATATGATGCTGATAATAAATTAGATAGAAAATAATAAACCAATTTCCCTCATGAATATTGTTGAGAAAATCTCAAATAAAATATTAGCAAAGAGAATACAGCAAGTTATTGCCAGGATAATACCTCAAAACCAACTAGGATTTATACTAGGTATGCAGAGCTGATTCAATATTAAGTAAACTATTAGCATAATTGATTGTATCAATAACAAATGAACAGAATTCATATGCTCATTTCAATAGACGCAAAGCATTTGATAAAATCTAACATCTATACCTATTAAAATGCTAGAGAGCATAGGAATACATGTAGTTTTTCTTAAAATGGTCAGCGGCATTTATTTAATCATGCATCATATTTCTTTGACAAAGAGACCTAACTAAGTTTCAATTGATAAATGACGGACATAAGCAGCTACACCCAAAGAACGAACACTGGGAAACAAATGTGAACTATCTGCATTTTAGTTTTTCTTCCCGGGTTATTTATACCTTCTGAATCCAATTCTCCCTATGCAACAAGAGAACTGTTCGGTTCTGCAAACATATATTGTATCTAGGATATACTGCAACATATCCAACATATAAAGGACTGCTTGCTATCTAGGGGAGGGGGTGGAGGGAGGGAGGGGGGAAAAAATCGGAAAAGAAATGAGTGCAAGGAATAATGTTGTCATTATAAAGTAATCATTAAATAAAAAATAAAAAAATAATAATAATCATGCATCATATACAATGGTAATAAATTACCAGCATTTTCAATAAGATTGGCATGAAACAAGATTGTCCTTTATCATTACTATGCAGTATTGAGTTAGAAGTGTTAGCTTTGGCAATAAGAAAAGAAAAAGAAATTGTAAAAGTTAGAGTAGGTAAGTGGAAACCACATTATCACTCTTTGTTGTTGATATGATGGTATACTTGGAGAATCCTAGAAAATCAATTGAAAAACTACAAGAAAAAGTTGCAGGATACAAAATAAATCCACATATATCATCAGCATTTCCATATTTTACCAACAAAGTCCAGTAGCAAGAGAAATGAAGAGAAACTCCATTTAAAATAACTTTAGATTATATAAAATATCTTGAAGTCTACCTGCCAAGACAAAGTCAAGAAGTATTTGAATACAATTACAAAACACTTCACATACAATTAAAGTTAGATCTAAAGAATTAGAAGAATATCAAGTTATCATGGCTAGACAAAGCTAATATAAAAACATGAAAATTCTATCTAAATTAATCTATTTATTCAGTACTATACCAATCAAACTGTCAAAAATTATTTCACAGAGCTAGGAAAAAATATCAAAATTCATCTGGAAGAACAAAAGGTCAAGATTTTCAATGAAATTAATGGGGAAAATGCAAATGAAGGTACCTTACTTGTACAAGACCTAATAGTATATTTTAAAATAGCAGTCATCAAAACCTTTTGTTACTGGCTAAAAAACTGAAAGTTGATCAGTGGAATAGATTTAGTTCATGAGATACAATAGTCAATGATTTTAGTAAGGTAGTGTTTAATAAATTCAAATACCCCAAATTCTGTGATGAGAACTCACTATTTGACAAAAATTGCTGGGAATACTGGAAAATAGCATGGCTGAAACAAGCATTGACCAACACCTAAAACCCTATACCAAGATTAGGTGAAAATTGGTTCATTATTTACACATAAAAATTGATACTATAAGCAAAAAAGAACAAAGAATTGTCTACCTCCCAGATCTGTATAGAAGGAAAGCATTTGTGGTCAAAGAAGAACTAGAGTACAATGTGAAATACAAAATGGATAATTTTGATTATATTAAGTTAAATAAGATATGTATAAACAGAACAAAAATTTTTGTACAACAAACAGCCAAAAATAGAAGGGAAGCAGAAAACTGGAGGAAAATTTTACATCCAAGGATTCTGATCAAGGCCTCATTTCTAAACTATATAGAGATATGACTCAAAATTATAGGAATACAAGTTATTCTCCAATTGTTAAATTGTCAATGATAATTTTCAGATGAAGAAATTAAAACCATTTCTAGTCTTATGAAAAAATGCTCTTAATCACTATTGATTAGAAAAATGCAAACTAAGACAACTCTGAGTTACTACTACACACTGGTCAGATTGGCGAATAGGAAAGGAAAACATAATGATGAAGTTTGGAGGGGATTAATACTTTGTTGGTGGAGTTATAAACAGATTCAACCTTCTGTTCCAAATTTTCTCCTCCTTTCCCCAATCCTCTCCCCTAGAAGGCAGGTAGTTCAATACATGTTAAATATGTTAAATTATATGTTAAATCCAATATGTGTATACATATTTATACAGTTATTTTGCTGCACCAGAAAAATCAAATCTAGAAAGAAAAAAAAAAAAAAACCTGAGAAGAAAAAAAAATGCAAGCAAACAACAGAAAGAGTAAAAATTCTATGTTTTGGTTCAAATTCAGTTCCCATAAGCCTGTCTCTGAGTGTAGATGGCTCTCTTCATTACTGGATAATTGGAACTGGTTTGAATCAATTCATTGTTGAAGAGAGTCATGTCTATCAAAACTGATCATCATATAGTCTTGCTGTTGTCATGTATAATGATCTTGTTCTGCTCATATTACATAGCATAAGTTCATATAAGTCTCTCCAGGCCTATCTGAAATCATCCTGTTGGGTCCTTTCTTAGGAAACAATAATATTCCATAACATTCATATATCATAATTTATTCAGCCATTCTCCAATTGAGGGGTATCCATTCAGTTTCCAGTTTCTAGCCACTATGAAAAGGACTACCAGAAACATTTTTCACATACATGTCCCTATCCCTCCCATAAGATCTCTTTGGGATATACTCCCAGTAGTACCACTGATAGGTCAAAAAGCATGAACAATTTGAAAACTTTTTGAGCACAGTTCCAAATT
The DNA here is from genome assembly GCF_016432865.1 of Antechinus flavipes. Taxonomy (NCBI): domain Eukaryota; kingdom Metazoa; phylum Chordata; class Mammalia; order Dasyuromorphia; family Dasyuridae; genus Antechinus; species Antechinus flavipes. Next base: position 394,469,203 of record NC_067398.1, read on the forward strand.
GCTCTCTAGAAGAGTAGAATTCATTCACAGTTTCACCAACAATGTATCAGTGTCCCAGTTTTCTCACATTCCCTTCCAATATTCTTCATTATCTTTTCCTGTCACTTTAGCCAATCTGACAGGGGTATAGTGGTATCTCAGAATTGTATTAATTTGCATTTCTCTGATCAATAATGATTTGGAACACTTTGTCATATGACTAGAAATAGTTTCATTTTCTTCATCTGAAAAGTGTATGTTCATATCTTTTGACTATTTATCAAATGGAGAATGGCTTGATTTCTTATAAATTAGAGTCAATTCTCTATATTTTTTAGAGATGAGGTTTTTATCAGAAGCTTTAGCTGTAAAAATGTTTTCCCAGTTTATTGCTTCTGGTCTAATCCTGTCTGCACTAATTTTGTTTGTACAAAGGCTTTTTAACTAAATATAATTGAAATTTTCTATTTTGTGATCAGTAATGACCTCTAGTTCTTCTTTGGTCACAAATTCCTTTCTCCTCCACAGGTCTGAGAGGTAAACTATCCTATGTTCTTCTAATTTATTTATAATCTCATTCTTGATGCCTAGATCATGGACCCTTATTAATCTTATCTTGGTGCACAGTGTGAAGTATGAGTCAATGCCTAGTTTTTGCCATACTAATTTCCAATTTTCCCAACAATTTTTGTCAAATAATGAATTCTTATCCCAAAAGCCATGGTCTTTGCATTTCTCAAACACTAAATTGCTATAGTTATTGACTATTTTGTCCTGTGAACTTAACCTATTCCACTGATCAACTAGTCTATTTTTTAGCCAATACCTAATGGTTTTAGTGACCACTGCTTTATAATATAGTTTTAGATCTGTTCATTTGATTTTAGATCTTTTCATTTGATTTTTTTTCATTAACCCCTCTGAAATTCTTGATCTTTTGTTCTTCCAGATGAATTTTCTTGATATTTTTTCTAGGTCATTAAAATAGCTTCTTTGAAGTTTGACTGGTGTAGCACTAAATAAATAGATTAATTTAGCTAGTATTGTCATCTTTATTATATTTGATTGTCCTATCCAGGAGCACTTAACATTTTTCCAATTGTTTAGATCTAACTTGATTTTTGTGGAAAGTGTTTTTTTTTTTTTTTAGTTTTGCTCATATACTTCCTGACTTTCCCTTGGCAAATAGATTCCCCCAAAATTTATAATATCAACAGTTATTTTAAATGGAATTTCTCTTTGTATCTCTTGCTATTGTATTTTGTTAGTGATGTATAAAAATGGTGATGATTTATGTGGGTTTATTTTGTATCCTGCAACCTTGCTAAACTTGTGGATTATTTCTAATAGCTTTTTAGTAGAATCTCTGGTGTTCTCTAAGTATACCATCATATCATCTGGAAAGAGTAATAATTTGGTTTCCTCATTACCTACTCTAATTCCTTTAATCTCTTTCTCAATTCTTATTGCCAAAGCCAGCATTTCTAACACAATGTTGAATAATAATAATAATAATAATACCAGAAAACCTTGTTTCACTCCTGAATTTATTGGCAATGGTTCCAGTTTATCCCCATTACATATAATGCTTACTGACAGTTTTAAATAGTTGCACCTTTCTATTTAAAGAAAAGTCCATTTATTCCTATACTCTCAAGTTTTTTTATGAAGAATGGATGTTGGATTTTATCAAATGCTTTTTTCTGCTTCTATTGAGATGATCATATGGTTTTTGTTAATTTGGTTATTGATATGGTCAATTATACTAATAGTTTTCCTAATATTGAATCAGTCCTTCATTCCTGGTATAAACCCTATTTGGTCATGGTGTATTATCCTGGAGATAATTTTCTGTAATCTTTTTGTCAAAATTTTATTTAAGATTTTTGCATCAATGTTCATTAGGGAGATTGGTCTATAATTTTCTTTCTGTTTTCTTCCTACCTGGTTTAGGTATCAGTACCATGTCCGTATCAGAAAAGGAATTTGATAGAACTCCTTCATTCCCTGCTTTTTCAATTAGTTTATATAGCATTGGAGTTAATTGTTCTTTAAATGTTTGTTAGAATTCACATGTAAATCCATCTGGTCCTGGGGATTTTTGGGGGGGACCGATTAATAACTTGTTCTAATTCTTTTTCTAAAATAGGACTATTTAACCAATTTAATTCTGTTAATTAATAATTAATTAACTCTGTTAATCTGGGCAACTTTTTTGAAGGTATTCATTTAATTTAAGTTATCAAATTTATTGGCATAAAGTTGGGCAAAGCAACTCCTAATCATTGCTCTAATTTCCTCTTCATTAGTGGAAAATTCTCCCTTTTCGTTTTTAAGACTAACAATTTGATTTTCCTTTTTCCAATCAAATTTACCAAGGATTTATCTATTTTGTTGTTTTTTTCATAAAACCAACTCTTAGTTTTATTTATTAATTCAATAGTTGTTTTTTACTTTTAATTTTATTGATCTCTCCTTTTATTTTTAGAATTTCAAGTTTAGTGTTTGATTGGGGGGGGGGGGTTAATTTGCTATTTTTCTAGCTTTTTTATTTGAGAGCAGTTATGGGCCAGAACTCTGAACTTGAAACAATGATTCTTACAAGGTACTAACTAAGTGGAATTGATGAGACAATGGTTATCTAGTTTAGCATGGTGCTTAATAGTTCTCTAAGTTTGACTGATTTAATCTTACCTAAAAGTAATGGTTTCCTAGTGATATAATGGTTGGTTTATACTCAGGATAGAGCATATAAGCTGGGAGCCTCAGCCAGATTCAGAGCTAGGGAAGACAAATGAGCTGGAAGCTGAAACACAAGCCTTTGGACTCAGATTCATTCTTCCCACCTCATACCCTCTGGTTGCAGGCCTGTCCTCCTGCATTTTCTCCACTGAAATCAAGATCCCGGAAGATGTTTAAGAAAGCTAACTGGGCCCTAGTAAAGGATACAAGACTTTGAAAGAGATAATAAAGGATTTGGACTTTAACCCCTAGCTACTCTTGTGGTGATTACTCTACTGAAAAGAAGGCTGCTCCTGGAGACCTCCAAGAAAACTGAACTAAAAACATTACAGCAAGCCTAATTCATTGATTTTCTCTTTCTGTATTTTATTCAAGTAAGCCTCTAGAGATATAAAATTTCCCCTTATTACTGCCTGCTGCATCCCACACATTTTAGTATGACATCTCATTATTGTCATTCTGTTGGTTGAAATTGTTAATTGTGTCTATGATTTGCTGTTTCACCAGATCATTCTTTAGGATGAGATTACTTATTTCCATTTTTTTTTGGTCTATTTTCCCCTGGCTTTTTATTGAATGCAATTTTTATTACATCGTGATCTGAAAAGGATGTATTTACTAGTTCTATCTTTCTGCATTTGAACTTGAGGTCTTCATGTCCTAATATATGGTCAGTTTTTTGTATAGGTCCCATGAACTGCTGAAAAGAAAGTGTACTACTTTCTGTCTCCATTCAGTTTTGTCCAAAGATCTATCATACATAACTTTTCTAGTGTTTTGTTTACCTCTTTAACTTTTTTCTTATTTATTTTGTGGTTTCATTTATCTAGTTCTGAGAGTGCAAGGCTGAGATGTTACACTATTAAAATTTTGCTATCTATTTCTTCTTGCAACTCTCAACTTCTCCTTTGGAAATTTAGATGCTAAACCACTTGATGCTTATATATGTAGTGCTGATATTGCTTCATTATCTATGCTACCCTTTAGCAAGTTATACTACCCTTATCTCTTTTAATTAGATCAATTTTTGCTTTGGCTTGATCTGAGATCAGGATGGTTACCCCTGCTTTTTTGACTTCACCTAAAGCATAGTTGATTTTGGTCCAGCCTTTTACCTTTATTTTGTATATGTCACCCTGTTTCAAGTGTGTGTTTCCTGTAAACAATATATTGTAGGATTCTGACTTTTAATCTAGTCTGCTATCAGCCTCCTCTTTATGGGGGAGTTCATCCCATTCACATTTATGGTTAAAACTACCAATTCTGTATTCCCTTGCATCTTATTATCCCCAAATTATGCTTCTTTCTTTCCTTTCCCTCTTATCCCCCTCCCCCATATTAGACTTATGAGCACCACTTGCTTCACACAGCCCTCCCTCTTTAATACCTCTCCCTTCCTTAGAGTCCCTCCCCTTTTCTTAAACCTTTACCTGACTATTTCTGCATTCCCTTAATTTATCCTTTCCCTTCTCTTTTCACTTTTCCCCTCCCACTTTTCAATAAGATGGGAGAAGTTTCTTTGCAAATAAAATATGTCTAATATTTTGTCTTTGAACCAATTCTGATGAGAATAAGAATCACACTATGATCATCCTCCTCCTTTCCTTCCCTCAGATATAATAGTTTTCCTTTGTCTCTTCATGAGATGTAGTATTTCCACTTTCCCTTGTCTGGTGCAATTTCCTTTCCACCTCTAGATTCTTTTTTTATGTTATAACAGTAAAACCATATTATACATGTACTCTTTATGCATATTCATAACAGAAATATAGTTCCTAAGATTTCTTTTTACCTTTTTATGTTTCTCTTGAGTCCTATATTTGGAGGTCAAACTATTTGTTTAGAAATAGATGGAATTCATTGATTTCATTGAATGTCCATACCCTTCCCTGGAAGAACATGCTCAGTTTGGCTGGGAAAATTATTCTTGGCTGCATATCAACTTGTTTTGCTTTTCAGATTATCAGATTCCAGTACCTTTGATCCTTTAATGTGGATGCTGCTAGATCCTGAATTGTCCTTATTGTGGCTTCTCGGTATTTGAATTGTTTTTTGGTTTTGTTTTTGTTTTTTCTGGCTGCTTGTTGTAATTTTTAACTTGGTCTGATAGTTCTAGAATTTAGCCACAATATTTCTTGGAGTTTTTAATTTTGGGATCTCTTTCAGTAGGTGATCGATGAATTCTTTCAATGTCTATTTTGCCTTTTGTTTCCATAACATCTGGGCAGTTCTCTTTGATGATTTCCTGAAAAATTGTATCTAGGCTCTTTTTTTATCATGATTTTTAGGGAGTCCAATAATCGTTAGATTATTTCTCCTACACCTATTTTCCAGGTCTGTTGTTTTCCCAAGTAGATATTTAACTTATATTTTTTCATCTTTTTAGTTTTGCTTGACTGATTCTCCTTGAGTCATTCATTTCCATTTGTTCAAGTCTGATTTTTAATGAATGATTCTCTTCATTTTTTTTATTTCTTTTTGTATTTGTCCAATTGAGTTTTTAAATTATTGTTTTGTTCTATGCAATTTTTCCCATTTCACCAATTTTTTAAAAGAATCATTTTCTTTTTCCAATTCACAAATTCCATTTTTCTTGGAATTGTTTATCTTTTCCCATTCACTAATTCTGTTTTTCATGGAGTTGATTTCTTTTTCCTCTCTGTCTTTCCATGAGTTACATGTCTTATCCTGAATCTCTTGCAAAGCTTTCCTTTCCTTTCTCCATTTTTCTTCTAGCTCTTTTTAAAGATCCTTTTTCATTTCTTCTATGAGAGCCTTATGTGGTGGGGATCAGATTATATCCATGTTTGGATCTAGAGACAAACTGTTTTTAGTCTTCTCAGGATCTGAAGTCTACTCTCTTTCTGTATAGAAGGTATCTATAGTTAGAGCCTGCTTAGTTTTTTTGCTTATTTTAATAAAAGAAAAAAAGAAAAGCTTTGGTCTGCTTATGGGGGGGCATTAGAGTATTTCCAAGTTGCCTCTACAGACAACAGGAAGTGACAATGAAGTGGTAGTGAGACAGCACCCACAGGCTGTGTTCAGATTGGCAGTTGTGCTGAAATCAGTGGCAGCAGGAAGGCAGTATTTGCACTGGAAGCAAAGACTGCAGCTGTGCTTGGATCATGGTAAATCACTATGGGTTTTGGCTGGGTGTTGCCAGGTACCGAGAAAGTCTAGCTTTGGGGTTATAGTCTTTGTGCCCTGTGTATAGCTTCTCTGCTGATCTACTAGTCTGGCTGCCTGGGCAGAGTAGCTCACACTGTGGTAGACTTCTCCCCACAGATTTTCTGCCAGCAAAGGGCACCCTTCATAATCAAATTCAGAAAAGTACAAATATTAAATGCATCCTTTTTTGGATAATGAGACAATAGTTATATGTAACAAATATCATGGAAAGATATATTAAAACTAAATTGAAATATGCATAATTTAATTCTAAAGAATGAATGGGTCAAAAACAAATTTTAGAAACAATAAATAATTTCATCCAAAGAAATGAAAATAATTTCATTTATACCTAAACTTTTGTTATGTAGACAAAATAGTCCTTGGGGGAAATTTTATATCTCTAAATGCAGAAAGAGGACATTAATAAATTGGGATTAAAACAACAACAACAACAACAAAGCTAGAAAAAAATCAATTTAATAACCCCTGAGAAAATTCCATATTAGAAATTCTTAAAATCAAAGGATAGATTAGTAAAATTGAAAGAATCAAAACTATTGCACTAATAGATAAAACTGTGAGCTGGTTTTATGGGGAAAATAAATAAACCTTTGGTTAATTTGATTAGGAAAACAAAAAAAGGAAACCAAATTACCATTATTAAAAATGAAATGAGTAAATTAACTGCCAATGAAATAAAAATTAAAGCAATAATTATGAGCCATTTTGATTAATTGTGCAAATAAAACTGAAAATCAAAGTGAAATGGATAGAATATTTCTACAATTATTTGGAAAAAACAAATCACATATGCCATCATTGAACTTCCTAAGATAAAATTTCCATCCAGATGGATTTACAACAGAATTCTACCAAACATTAAAAAATAATTAATCCTAACGTCTAAAAACTTTTTAGAACAGGTGGAGTCTTACCAACTTCTTTTTATGGAACAAATATATTGCTGTTGCATAAACCAGGAAGAGTTAAGCAGAAAAACAAAATTATAGACCAATTCCCCTAATTAATATCAATGTAAAAGTTAATAAAACATTAGCAAAGAGACCACCACAATTTAACATAAGGATAATACACTATTACTAGGTGGGATTTATCCTGTAAATGTAGGGTTGATTTTAATATTGAGAAACTATCAGCATAATTGACCATATCAATAAGAAAACTAAGAGAAGTCATTTGATTATTTCAATAAATGCAGAAAAACTTTTCACAAAAGATAGCACCTGAGTGGGTAAAAAATGGCAGAGAGCATAGGAATAATGAGAGAGTTCCTTAAAATGAGCAGCACTATTTTTCTAAAACCATCAGCAAGCCTTACATTTGATGAAGATAAGTTAGAAGCATTACAAATAAGAGAATAGGGTAGAAAAAAAAGATGTTTATTATCACCCCCAATATTCAGCATAATTCTTGAAATGGTCATCTAACAATAAGGGAAGAAAAAAATGAAAGAATTAGAATAAATAATGAATAAATAACACTATTACTAGGTGCAGATGACATGCTGGTGTACTCAGAGAACCTCAGAGCATAAATTTAAAAAACTACTTGAAATAATTCACAACTTTAGCAAATTTGCAGACTTTAAGATAAATCCATTTAAGTCATCAGCATTTCTTTATATAACCTTCATTGTCTGGTAACAAAAGATTCCATTTAAAATAACTCTAAACAATAGACACTTAGTAGACTAGCTGACAAGCAAATCCAGGAAATATATGAACACAATGACATAACAATTTTCCCAAAAACAATCTCAAAAAAAAAAAAAAAAAAGGTCAAGGATATCAAGTAAGAAAGGCAAAGGAAAGTTGGCTAGCTATACCAGATTTAAGACTATATTATAAAGTTATAATCAACAAATAGTTTAGTATTGGTTAAGAAATAGAGTTGTGGAACAGTGGGACAGGATAGGTACACAAGACAGTAGTAAATGACTCTAATAATTTATTGTTTAAAAAATTCAAAGATACCAGCTTCTGGGATAAAAATTCACTATATAACAATAAGTCCTGGGAAAACTGGGAAATAATGTGACAGAAACGAGGTATAGCCCAACATCTAATAGCCTATATCAAAATAAGTTTGAAATATGTGCATGAATTAGACATAAAGGATGATAGTATAAGCAAATTAGGAGAACAAAGAAATTCATAAGATTTATGAATAATGGAAGACTTTATTTCCAAACAAGAGACAGAGAACATTATGAAGTATAACATAGATAACTTTGATAATATTGTCAATAAGCTTTTGCACAAACAAAATTAATGCAAGAGAAGAAATATTCACATCTATTTTCTTTCTTAAAAGAAAGAACAAAACTTTTAAATAGTTTTTACAGCCAGTGTTTCTGATAAAAGTCTCATTTCTCAAATATATAAAGAACTGAGTCAAATTCATAAAAATACAAATCATTTCCCAATTGTTGTTTATCATTTATTTTTGAAGATGACCAAGACATCAGGATGATAATGCCATGATGTGCTAATTAATTGCATTTCAGTAGAAAGAAGTACAAGATCATCAATCTCACTTTCTTCTCCAGAGCCTTCCGAATTTACTGGCAGGACATAGATCAGGATGATTGGGGGTGGTCCTTTATTCAAAGGGAGATTTTTGACCTTTTTAAGCCAAGGTTTTAACAGATCTCAGTTTGACAGAAGCAAGCATAGAACAATTGAGAAATAGACTAGTATTAAAAGTCCCAAAACTCGGAAGCATTTCTGAGACCAAGTAAGTCCAGATTCTACTTGAAAAGGAATTCCCCTTATCACCTCTTTTTTGAAATATTGCCATAACTTTAGCCTTCTATGTGGTCTTCTGATCTCCAAACTCTCCCTGGTCCTATCTACCTCCATACAGTTGTGCAGTTGATAAACATTTCTAAAGCAAAAGTTTCCCCAACTCAAGAAACTCCTGTGGCTTCTTCTTGTCCTGAAAACAAAATGCAAATTTCTTTTGGTTTTTAAATCCTACACATCTGACTCCAGATTATGTCTGCAGGCTGACTGAACATCCCTTTTCTCTGTGAAATTTATTATTAATAAAAATGACTGGTGTTGCCAAAGCATTGTAATGTTTACAAAATGTTTTACAGATATATTCCCTTGTTGGGCTTAGGATTTGGGTATTTCAATAATGATAGCTAGCATTTATACAGTGTTTTAAGGTTGGCAAAAGTTTACAAATATTTACAAAAATTTACAAAAGATTACAATAATCAATAACAATTATTGATTAACTATGTTATAATATTACACACATAATATAATAAATATTTGATTTGATTACTTTTCATAATGATCTAAATATTGTGTTTTATTAAATATATTTTATATATAACAGGATAGCATGTCAAATATTACTTATCATTAATATTTTCTTATAATTATTTAAACATTGTATTTTATTAAGTGTATAATATTAATTATGATATTGTAATGTATTAAATATTTAATGTGATCATTTATTAATCACAATAATTTAAATACATTTTGTTAAATATATAATATTACACATAATATGATTTATTAAATAGTATTTAATTTAACTATGTATGTTTTGCAATTAAATATATCATATTTCATATAAAAACATAGATGTGATCATTTGTCCACTCATTTAAATATTGGATTTTATTAATTATATTGCAACATTACATAGTATTATGAATATTAAATATCAGTTGATTTTTTTGTTACAGTTACTTAAACATTTTATTAAATACAACATTACATATATCATTTACTGTGATGAAATTAAAGCTATCTATGGTCATATAAGAGTCTCTAAATCACTATTGATTAGAGAAATTAAAATTAAGACAACCCTGAGCTATCCCCTCAAACCTATAAGATTGACTAAAATGTCAGAATGAAAAACTATAAATGTTGGAGATGTGGGAAAATTTGGAATACTAATGCATTGTTGGTGGAGTTGTGAATTGATTAAATCATTCTGGGGAGCAGAGGTTAAAGGAGCTATACAATTTTAGAAAGTTTCTAAATGACATAATATAAACCCATTTTCTCTTACGTCAAAATCATTTTGATTGATTATATCCAATTATCTCTTTTCTACAGATACAGGCTAGGTTTCAAAAAGACTTTCACACCACACATTGGGAAAAGCTTCCAGTACTTCAGATTATTTCGACTAATTCATTTCAATTCATCCAAGTTAGCAGAATTCATTATAAATTGATATTACATACCATAATCATTTTTGTCTGTACTTATGGCCATATTGTTATCTGCAAATGAATAATCTTTCTTCTTATTGACAAAAAAAAGGCCTTCTATATAACCAAATCCATAACTGAAATGCTTGTTAGTAACTTCACCACATTTACATAGCATTTGCACATGCACATAAATTTAATTAAAGGTCATAACAATAGTGGCATTTGGTTGTGACAACATATGTTGGTTGTTAATTAAATCTGAGCTGTGTGGTTAGGTTGAAAAAATCTGACAGTCTTGCAACTTTTGCTTTTCATTTTATGTTCTTGAGATGTCAAAGATTATTCACAAGAAGTGCTTTTATGAGCAATCATTTGTCAAATAATTAATTTTCCTTTGGGGGTACATTTGTATGAGTCTATGGTATACTTTTTCTTTTTCTTTTTGAAATTGTCTATAGAAATTGCTTCATATAAAATCCTTTGAATTATTAAAAAAGTCTATGATTTTTTCCAGAAACTGTAATGGCAGTCTGTACAGAATTTTATATATATATACACATTTATTTGCATTATAGTATCCTCACAGTCTATCACATTCAACTTTAAATGCTACAATATAATTGTTTTTTTCTCACATTGAATTTCCCTTTAAACCTTGAAACCAGTTCTGTTTCAAGTATTGGATGTCTTAGTAAATAAAATTTCTATACTTCAGAAATGTAGAAAAATGTATTAATATCTTTGATTTTTTTCTTTAAAAATATCTTGGAAGGACAAAATTGGATGGCTTAAAACTGGTTTCTTGTTCAATATTAAGCTGGAAGAGTATTATTGGATAATTCAAAATATAGATGGTAACATTTGTCATGAGAAAACAGTTTCACTGGAGAAAAAGAAACATTGTTGATTCAATATGGAATCAAGGAAGATGTTTTCACACTAGATGATATTCTTATTTCTTTTCTCTGAGAGGTAAACTTCCTTCTAAATAAATGCATGGAGGACTTCCAGCCAAGATGGCAGAGAGGACACACACATCTATTTAAGCTCTGTCTTTTCTCTCAGAATAATTTACTTCATGACAAGCCTTGGAATTGCTGCTTGATTGAAAAACAAAAACAAAAAAACAACGCAAATAATTACCAAGAGAAGATATCCTAAAAATTTGCCAGAAAAGGTCTGTTTTTGCTCATGAGTAGGGATAGTTAGATTGGAAGCTGACTGAGGCCAGGCAGTGAGAGTACAGCAGGCATCTCACACTGCACAGACCAGAGTGCGGGTGGGGTGTGATCTCAGCCATTTTTTACCCAGTGTGACAACTTTGCCCTGGCAGCAAACCAATAAATAAGCAGAGAAGCTATAAACACCGGGGGTAAAGACTATAACCCCAAAAGGCTAGAGTCTCTCAGGACCTGGCAACACCCAGGTGACTCAGCATGCTCTCAGAGTTTCAGAGCACAGATGCAGCGTAGCCATTGCAGTTCTGCCAGTGCCTCATTGCTGCCTCCTGCAGTCTGTAGAGAAAGCTCAGTAATACCATCAAGCCCCACCCCACAAAGAAAGCAGACTGTATTTGTTTTTGTTGTTGTTAGTTTGTTTTCTTTGATTCTTCTTTGACAAAATGAGCAAAAAATTGAAACAGACTCTAACTATTGATAACTTCTATATGCATAGAGAGCAGATTTTAAACCCTGAGAAGACTAAAAATAGACTGTCTCCAGGTGAATCCTCAAAGGAGGAGATCATCTGTTCCTCAGCACAGATGAACCTCATAGAAGAAATTAAAAAGGTTCTCACAAGGGAGCTAGAAGAAAAATGGGAAAAGGAGAGGGAGGCTTGGCAAGAGAGTCTGGAGAAGTCATCCCACTCATTTAAAGATAGAGTGGAAAAAGAAATCAAATCCTTGAAAAACAGAATTAGTGAGTTGGAAAAAGAAAATAGTTCTCTAAAAAATCAAATTGGAAAAATGGAAAAAAAAGTTCCATAGAACAAAACAACTCATTTAAAAACTCAATTGGACAATTAGAAAAAGATATTAAAAATTGAGTGAAGAAAATAACTCATTAAAAATCAGAATCGAACAAATGGAAATGAATGACTCGAGGAGACACCAAGAATCAGTAAAATAAAACCAAAAAAAGGAAACAATGGAAAAAAAAATGTCAATTCCCTTCTTGGGAAAATGACAGACATGGAAAATAGATCTAGGTGAGACAATCTGAGAATTATTGGACTTCTTGAAAAATATCATGAAAATAAAAAAGCTGGACACTATTTTCCAGGAAATTATCAAAGAGAACTGCCCAGAAGTCATAGAAACAGAAAGTAAAATAGACATTGAAAGAATTTATCTATCACCTACTGAAAGGGACCTTAAAATCAAAACTCCAAGAAATATAGTGGCCAAATTCCAGAACTATCAGATGAAGGAAAAAATACTGCAAGCTACTAGAAAAAATCAATTCAAATATAAAGGAGCCACAATAAGGATTACCTAGGATCTAGCAGCATCCAGATTAAAAGATCAAAGGGCCTGGAATCTGATATAGGAACTTGGTATACAGCCAAAAATAACTTACCCAACCAAAATGAAGAAGATGGGCATTCAATAAAATAATTTTATCTATTTCTGATAAAAAAAAAAAAGGGAACTAAACAAAAAGTTTGATCTACAAGTATAAAATTCAAGAGAAACCTAAAAATGTAAAAAGAAATCTTGGGAACTATATTTCTGCTATAAAGATATATAAAGAACATATGTATACTTTGTTCTAGAAAGTAGAGGTGGCAAAGAAATTGTACCAGGAAAAGGGTAAAGTGGGGGTGCTACATCTCATGAAGACTCAAAGGAAACATATTATATCTGAGAGAAAGAATAGAGGATTGTGAACATAGTGTTTATCTTACTGCCATCAGAATTGGCTTAAAGAAAAAAAGATTAGACTTATTCAATTTACGGTGAAACTTCTCCACCCCATTGAAAAGTGGTAGGGAAAAAGTGAAAAGGGAAGGAGTAAGCTAAGCGAAAGGGAATACAGAAATTGTGAGGAAGGGGGAGTAAGATAGGGGGAGGAAGTCTAAGGTTGGGGAGGGATATTAAAAAAGGAGGGTTGTGAGAAGCAAGTGGTACTCACAGATTTAATACTGGGGAGGGGGTTAAGGAGAAAGCAAAACAGAAAAGCATAAGCAGGGATTAACAAGATGGCAAATAATACAGAATTGGTAATTTTAACCATAAATAAACCAATTAAATGAATGGGGTAAATGCCCTCATAAAGAGGAAGCAGTTAGCAGACTGGATTAAAAGCCAGAATCCTATGATATGTTGTTTACAGGAAACATACTTGAAACAGGGCAATACATACAGAGTAAAAATAAAAGGTTGGAGCAGAATCTATTATATTTCAGGTGAAGTCAAAAAAGCAATGGTAGCCATCCTGATCTCAGATCAAACAATAGCAAAAACTGATCTAATTAAAAGAGATAAGGAAGGGCACTATATCTTGCTAAAGGGTAGCATAGATAATGAGGCAATATCAATATTAAACATATATGCACCAAGTGGTGTAGCATCTAATTTCCTTAAAGAGAAGCTAAGAGAGTTGTGAGAAGAAATAGACAGCAAAACTATAATAGTGGGAGATCTCAATCTTGCACTTTCAGATTTAGATAAATCAAATCACAAAATAAATAAGAAATAAGTCAAAGAGGTAAATAGAATACTAGAAAAGTTCGATATGATAGATCTTTGGAGAAAACTAAAGAGAGACAGAAAGGAGTACACTCTCTTCTCAGCAGTTCATGGTTGACCATATATTAGAACATAAGAACCTCAAACTCAAATGCAGTAAGGCAGAAAAAGTAAATGCATCCATTTTAGACCATGATTCAATGAAAGTTACATTCAATAAAAAGCCAGGGGGAAATAGACCAAAAAATGATTGGAAACTAAATAATGCCATACTAAAGAATGATTTTGTGAAACAGCAAATCATAGACATAATTAATAATTTCTCCCAAGAAAATGACAATAATGAGACATCATACCAAAATGTTTAGGATACAGCCAAAGCAGTAATAAGGGGAAATTTTATATCTCTACAGGACTACTTGCGTAAAATAGAGAAAGAAAAAGTCAATTAATTGGGCTTGCAATTAAAAATGCTAGAAAAGGAACAAATTAAAAACCCCCAGTCAAACACTAAACTTGAAATTCTAAAAATAAAAGGAGAGATCAATAAAATTGAAAGTAAAAAAATAAACTATTGAATTAATTAATAAAACTAAGAGTTGGTTCTATGAAAAAACAACAAAATAGATAAATGTTTAGTGAATCTGATTAAAAAAAGGAAAGAGGAAAATCAAATTGTTAGTCTTAAAAATGAAAAGGGAGAACTCACCACTAATAAAGAGGAAATTAGAGCAATAATTAGGAATTACTTTGCCCAGCTTTATGTCAATAAATTTGATAACTTAAATGAAATGGAAGAATACCTTCAAAAATATAGCTTGCCCAAATTAACAGAGGAAGAGGTAAATTGGTTCAATTGTCCTATTTTAGAAAAAGAAATAGAATGAGCTATTAATCAACTCCCTAAGAAAAAATCCCCAGGACCAGATGGATTTACATGGGAATTCTACCAAACATTTAAAGAATAATTAACTCCAAAGTTATCTAAACTATTTGAAAAAAATAGGGATTGAAGGAGTCCTACCAAATTCCTTTTATGACACAGATATGGTAGTGATATCTAAACTAGGTAGGTTGAAAACAGAGAAAGAAAATTATAGACCAATCTCCCTAATGAATATTGATGCTAAAATCTTAAATAAAATATTAGCAAAAAGATTACAGAACATCATTTCCAGGATAATACACTATGACCAAGTAGAATTTATACTAGGAATGCAGGGCTGCTTCAATATTAGAAAGACTATTAGCATAATTGACTATATCAATAATTAACAAAAACCATGTGATCATCTCAATAGGTATAGAAAAAGCATTTGATAAAACCCAACATCCATTCTTAATAAAAATACTTGAGAGCATAGGAATAAATGAACTTTTCTTTAAATAGTAAGAAGCATCTATTTAAAACTGTCAGTAAGCATTATATGTAATGGGGATAAACTGGAACCATTACCAGTAAGATCAGGAGTGAAACAAGGTTGCCAACTATCACCATTATTATTCAATATTGTATTAGAAACACTAGCCTTGGCAACAAGAGGTGAGAAAGAGATTAAAGTAATTAGAGTAGGTAATGAGGAAACTAAATTATCACTCTTTTCAGATATTATGATGGTATACTTAAAGAACCCCAGAGATTCTACTAAAAAGCTATTAGAAATAATTCACAAATTTAGCAAAGTTGCAGGATACAACATAAATGCACATAAATCCTCAGCATTTTTATACATCACCAACAAAATCCAACAGCAAGAGATAACAAGAGAAATTCCATTCAAAATAACTGTTGACAGCATAAAATATTTGGGAATCTATCTACCAAAGGAAAGTCAGGAAATATATGAGCAAAATTAAAAAACATTTTCCACACAAATAAAGTCAGATTTAAATAATTGGAAAAATATTAAGTGTTCTTGGATAGGTTGAGCGAATATAATAAAGATGACAATACTCCCTAAACTAATCTATTTATGTAGTGCTATACCAATCAGACTCTCAAGAAATTATTTTAATGACCCAGAAAAAATAACAACAAAATTCATATGGAAGAACAAAAGGTTTAGAATTTCAAGGGAATTAATGAAAAATAAAAAATCAAATGAAGATAGCCTAGCTGTAACTGATCTAAAACTCTATTATAAAGCAGCAGTCACTGAAACCATTTTGTATTGGCTAAGAAATAGATTAGTTGATCAGTGGAATAGGTTAGGTTTACAGGACAAAATAGTCAATAACTATAGCAATCTATCATTAAACAAACCCAAAGATCCCAACTTTTGGGATAAGAATTAATTATTTGACAAAAACTGCTGGGAAAAGTGGAGATTAGTATGGCAAAAATTAGGCATGGACCCACACTTAACACTGTCCCCCAAGGTAAGATCAAAATGGGTTTATGAACTAGGCATAAAGAATGAGATTATAAATAAATTAGAGGAACATAGCATAGTTCACCCCTCAGACTTATGGAGAAGGAAGGATTTTGTGACCAAAGAAGAACTAGAGATTATTATTGATCACAAAATAGAAAATTTTGATTATATCAAATGAAAAAGCCTTTGTACAAACAAAACTAATGCAAATAAGATTAGAAGGGAAACAACAAACTGAGAAAATATTTTTACAGTTAAAGGTTCTGATAAAGGCCTCATTTCCAAAATATATAAAGAATTGACTCTAATTTATAAGATATCAAGTCATTCTCCAATTGATAAATGGTCAAAAGATATGAACAGACAATTTTCAGATTATATAATTAAATACTATTTCTACTCATATGAAAGAGTGTTCCAAATCACTATTTATCAGAAATGCAAATTAAGACAACCCTGAGATATCACTACACACCTGCCAAATTGGGTAAGATGACAGGAAAAAAATAATGATGAATGTTGGAGGGGATGTGGGAAACCTGGTACACTGATGCATTGTTGGTGGAGTTGTGAACGAATCCAACCATTCTGGAGAGCAATCTGGAATTATGCCCCAAAACGTATCAATCTGTGCATACCCTGTGATCCAGCAGTGTTACTAATGGACTTATATCCCAAAGAGATACTAAAGAAGGGAAAGGGACCTGTATGTGCCAAAATATTTGTGGTAGCCCTTTTTTTGGTGGCTAAAAACTGGAAAATGAATGGATGCCCATCAATTGGAGAATGGCTGGGTAAATTGTAGTATATGAATGTTATGGAATATTATTGTTCTGTAAGAAATGACCAGCAGGATGAATACAGGGAGGCTTGGAAAAACTTACATGAGCTGATGATAAGTGAAATTAGCAGAACCAGGAGATCATTATATACTTCAACAATACTGTATGAGGATATAGTCTAATGGAAGTGGAGATCTTCAGTAAAGAGAAGATATAATTCAGTTCCAATTGATCAATGATGGACAGAATCAGCTACACCCAGAGAAGAAACATTGGGAAATGAATGAACTGTTTCCATTTTTGTTTTTCTTCTCAGGTTATTTTTACTTTCTGAATCCAGTTCTTTCTGTGCAACAAGAGAACTATTCAGTTCTGCACACATATATTGTATCTAGGATATTCTATAACATGTTTAAGATGTATAAGACTGCCTGCCATGGAGGAAGGGAAGGGAAAAGTTGGAACAGAAGTGAGTGCAAGGGATAATGTTGTAAAAAATTACCCATGCATATGTACTGTCAACAAAAAATTATTTTAAAAAAGAAAATAAATGAATAAATAAATAAATGTATAAACTTATACTATGGACTTATTTTCTTGTTAATAACTATTATAGTTCCAAAATATAATCTTAGAGATTTTGCAGTAATCAAATCATAATGTATGCTATATAATTACCATATAGAATGATATAGTGAGATCTTGAAGAAACTTCAAAAGGACAATCTCTTCTTAATTTACTGACATAAAATCAAGATTTAGAATGCCAATGTCATAAAGATAATCAGTGATAAATGGAAGATTCAAATTCAGGCCCTCATATTTCAAATCAGGTTTTTTTCTCTGCAGTACAACACTTCCAGTGGTCTACAAGTCATATGGTAATCTATCTGAGGGCAGGCAATGGTGGGGCAATGGAATGCCAAATTCTTAAAGAATTGTAATATCAGTACTACTAACATATCACCTTATAGTTTAGATATCAAAGCAATTATCTTTGGCAGAAAATGAAGTGCATAATGTAAAAACTTAGGAAAATGCATATAATGGCAGAGAAAAAAAGAGTCCTCTCTTCCAAACATCTGCAAATATCTTTAAAGAATGACTCTACAAAAATTCTAGTGCAGCAGCACTCATAAAAAGACAAAGTAAAGCAATTTTCCAAGACAAGACAACTTAGAAGGTCTGCAGACAAGGTTTGCTGTGATGGAGTAAAATGAGGTGCAATGCAGAAAAGGTCATGTCAGTGCAGACTAGGTGTTAGTATACTAGGAACAGACCTTGAGTCAACTGAATCAGTGGAAGTCATGTTAGTTTCCTGACCTCTCAGTCCACAGACACCAAAGAAAGTTGACCAGTAGGAGAGACTGTCACGAAATGGAAGACATAAGAGGAGATATATTATCTTAAATAAAACAAATATGTAAAAGCTTTTTCAATGCATGGGAAGATAAAGGGAGTGAGTAAACCTTACTCTACTAAGAATTGGTTCAAAGAGAAAATAATATACCTTCTCAATTGTATATAGAAATGTATTTTTCTACACAGAAAAGTTGTAGGGGGATGAAAAGGAGGGGTGAAAAAAAGGGAAGGCAGACTGGATGAGGGATATTCAGAGGTAATGCACTTTTGAGGAAATACAGAGTAAAAGGAGAGAGAATAAAACAAATAGTGGCTAGAACTGAGGGAAAGAATGTTAGCAATAATGAATGTTTTAAAAAGGGAAGTAAGTGTCTCTGATAAAGGCCTTATTTCTCAAATATACATAGAAATGAGTAAAATTTACAAAATTAAGATCCATTATCCAATTGATAAATAATCAAAATATATAAACAGTTTTCAGATAAAGTAATCAAAGTTATCTTTAGTCATATGAAAAAATACTCTAACTCACTACTGAATAGAGAAATGCAAACCTAAAACAATTTTGAGGTACCACCACATATTTAATAGATTGGCTAATAGTACAAAAAAGGAAAATGGCAAATGTTGGAACGGATGTGAGAAAAATTAGACACTAATGCACTGTTGGTGAAGTTGTAAATGGATTCAAGCATTTTGTAGAAAAATTTGGACCAAAGGGCTATGAATCCATGCATATTCCTCTACCTAGTTATAATACTAGTAGATGTTTCCCAAAACACATAGAAAAGAAATATATAACACCAAAGCATCACTTTGGGTACAAAGAATTGGAAATTGAATAGATATCCATCAATTAGGCAATGACCAAACAATTTGTGACATAAGATTATGATACTAATATGCTAAAAGAAATGATAAACAGGATGCTCTCAGAAAAACCTGGAAAGACTTCTATGAGCTGATGCAAAGTGAAATATACTGTGTCCAAAGTAACAGCAATGTTGGGAAATGATCAGTTATGAAGGACTTAGTTACTCAGTAATACATTGATCAAAGACAACTAAAATGTTATCTATACCAAAAGAAAAAAAAAATGAAAGTACCTGAATACAGGTTAAAGCATGCTTTTTTACTTCAATTTTTTTGCATTTCTTTTCATCTATGTTTTTTACAACATGACTACTATGGAAATGTTTGCCATGACAATATATGTATAATTTGTATCAAATTCTTTGCTTTCTGAATGAATAGGTATAGGGAGGGAAGAAGAAAATTTAGAACTCAAAGTTTTAAAAACAAATGTTAAAATTTGTTTTACATATAACTGAGAAAAAATGCTAAGTAATTTTTTAAAAAAGAAGATGTCTTTGGCTGGAGACCTTTTGAAAGAACAAATAATTTTTTAATCTGAAATAGATAAGGGCAACAAAAATGATTATATATTCTAATCTGAAAATGATGGGTTACAATAAACATAGAATGGGCCTATTGATTGAGATGTCCTGTCTTTTTCTGCTTTAAAGGGTGTGACTTATCTTTTATCTAAGCCACATTTGGAAATGAATTTGGTGCAAGAAAA